>NC_064636.1:16248970-16994595 GCF_023864275.1 Schistocerca cancellata
CCACGCCTCCCTCTCGCCTCCCGTTCCCCCTCCCCCACGCCTCCCTCTCGCCTCCCGTTCCCCCTCCCCCACGCCTCCCTCTCGCCTCCCGTTCCCCCTCCCCCACGCCTCCCTCTCGCCTCCCGTTCCCCCTCCCCCACGCCTCCCTCTCGCCTCCCGTTCCCCCTCCCCCACGCCTCCCTCTCACCTCCCGTTCCCCCTCCCCCACGCCTCCCTCTCGCCTCCCATTCCCCCTCCCCCACGCCTCCCTCTCGCCTCCCGTTCCCCCTCCCCCACGCCTCCCTCTCGCCTCCCGTTCCCCCTCCCCCACGCCTCCCGATCCCCCTCCCCCACCCATCCCTCTCGCCTCCCGATCCCCCTCCCCCACCCATCCCTCTCGCCTCCCGTTCCCTCTGCCCCTCCCTCTACCCCTCCCTCTCACCTCCCGTTCCCCCTCACCTGTTCCCCTTCGCCTTCTGTTCCCTCTCCCCCTCACCTTGTTCCCCCTCCCTCTCACCTTGTTCCCCCTCCCTCTCACCTTGTTCCTCCTCCCTCTCACCTTGTTCCCCCTCCCTCTCACCTTCTGTTCGCCCTCCCTCTCACCTTCTGTTCGCCCTCCCCCTCACCTTCTGTTCGCCCTCCCCCTCACCTTCTGTTCGCCCTCCCCCTCACCTTCTGTTCGCCCTCCCCCTCACCTTCTGTTCGCCCTCCCCCTCACCTTCTGTTCGCCCTCCCCCTCACCTTCTGTTCGCCCTCCCCCTCACCTTCTGTTCGCCCTCCCCCTCACCTTCTGTTCGCCCTCCCCCTCACCTTCTGTTCGCCCTCCCCCTCACCTTCTGTTCGCCCTCCCCCTCACCTTCTGTTCGCCCTCCCCCTCACCTTCTGTTCGCCCTCCCCCTCACCTTCTGTTCGCCCTCCCCCTCACCTTCTGTTCGCCCTCCCCCTCACCTTCTGTTCGCCCTCCCCCTCACCTTCTGTTCGCCCTCCCCCCTCACCTTCTGTTCGCCCTCCCCCTCACCTTCTGTTCGCCCTCCCCCTCACCTTCTGTTCGCCCTCCCCCTCACCTTCTGTTCGCCCTCCCCCTCACCTTCTGTTCGCCCTCCCCCTCACCTTCTGTTCGCCCTCCCCCTCACCTTCTGTTCGCCCTCCCCCTCACCTTCTGTTCGCCCTCCCCCTCACCTTCTGTTCGCCCTCCCCCTCACCTTCTGTTCCCCCTCCCATCAGTTGCCCCTCCCTCTCATGTCCTCCTTCCTCACGTCCTCTTCCTCTGCCCCCTTCGCATCCTGTGCCTCTCCCCTTCCTCCTCCACTCGGTCTCTGCCCCTCCCCTTCCCCCTCTCCCTCATCACTGCAGCCACCCTCTACCTTCATTGCCCTCCCCTCCCACCCTGTTCACTCCTGTCTTCTTCTCCCCTCCCACCCTGTTCACTCCGGTCTTCTTCTCCCCTCCCACCCTGTTCACTCTGGTCTTCTTCTTCCCTCCCACCCTGTTCACTCTGGTCTTCTTCTCCCCTCCCACCCTGTTCACTCTTGTCTTCTTCTCCCCTCCCACCCTGTTCACTCTTGTCTTCTTCTCCCCTCCCACCCTGTTCACTCTTGTCTTCTTCTCCCCTCCCTGCCACTCTTCTCCCCTCCCTGCCACTCTTCTCCCCTCCCTGCCACTCTTCTCCCCTCCCTGCCACTCTTGTCCCCTCCCTGCCACTCTTGTCCCCTCCCTGCCACTCTTGTCCCCTCCCTGCCACTCTTGTCCCCTCCCTGCCACTCTTGTCCCCTCCCTGCCACTCTTGTCCCCTCCCTGCCACTCTTGTCCCCTCCCTGCCACTCTTGTCCCCTCCCTGCCACTCTTGTCCCCTCCCTGCCACTCTTGTCCCCTCCCTGCCACTCTTGTCCCCTCCCTGCCACTCTTGTCCCCTCTACCGTTACCCTCCTCTCCCTCATTCCCCTTTCCCCTTTCCCCTTACAGCTTTCTGCATATGGTGTTCCACTCGATGATGGTTTTTACCCTATCTGAATTAAAGTATTTGGTCCCTAACATCGGATGTTTCCACCTTTTACCTTCACGGCAGCTTGAACTTTGCTGGTTATACTATCAGTATGGTGTTCATATATCTATGGAGTAATGTTAACCCATTCTTCCTCAAAATCTTAAACAAGAGTTGTTCTGGAGCGAAGAAGCCATTTTATCTCATCCCAAAGGTGTTTCAGTGGGCTCAGGTCAAGATCCTGGGCAGGTCAGTCCATTTCAATAACATTGTTGTCCACAAAATATTGCCTTACAGATAATACTGTATGAAAGGGTGCACTATCGTGCTGAGAAATCCATTGTGTCTGAACTGTTCCCCTATTGTACAGAGCAAACAGTGCTGTAAAATGTGTTCGTATCTTTCTGCATTTAATGTTTCCTCAAGTGCGACAAAGGGCCACACCCTAACAACGGAAAATGCCGCCGTACTCGGGATGTCCCTGATGGCAATTCTTGTGATGGCAGGTAACTTTCTCCAGGCATTCACCAAACCCATACCCTTCCAATTGGAGTACAGCATGCGTCTTCACTATAAATCACTAGCTTCCAGTTATGCATTGTCCAGTGGTATCACAGTTTACTCCACTTTGAACACCGTTTAATGTGACTAGAGAGAATGTGTGGCACACGAGTAGCTACTCGATTGTTGTGCCGCATTCGTTTTATTCCTCACACACAGTCGTCGTGCTGGCCGGACAGCTGGTAATTCTTTGGAACTCGAGAGTGAGTCCTTCCACTCGATTTCTTGCAGTGTTGTACAACCACCCTCCACAACGCCTTACGATCCCTGTCTGTCAGTATGTGAGGTTGCCAGTTCGTAGCTTGCTGTGGTTGTTCCTTCACACTTCCACTCCAGACTCGCAATACCAATAGTCGACTGGGATGGCATTAGAAGGATCACTCAGATTGGTATCAAAGGTTGTATGTCGATAGAGTATCAACTGGAGCACCGATTTAGTCTCTGTTGTGTGTTGTCGTCCAGTAGAAGATGCGTAACCGGTAATTAAAAGTAACACCAGAACTACCGAGCACAGGTAAAGCGTATCTGTGACAGTTGATTCGAAGATCCTGCATAGGTGAGTTAGTAGAGCGTCAGAGTGGCAGGGAGGGGAGAAGAGTGGCAGGGAGGGGAGAAGAGTGGCAGGGAGGGGAGAAGAGTGGCAGGGAGGTCCTGCATTCAAACTCCATTGATTAGAACTTTTTTTTAACTGTTTACATGTGAAACTATTATATGGGAGACTATTTTCCTGACACATAAAAGAACTTTCCGGAGTTTGTATAGACTGGTGTGGTTTTCTGTCAGACATGTCTATAAAAATGGACTGTATAGGTTTGCTACTTTCAAATAATGAAGCAAAAGAAGACTGCCAAAAGAATATTGCTACAAACTCCAAAAGGTCTTTCAACATGTCAGAAAAATGTTCTTCCGTATAAAGTTTCAAACATGAACAGCTAAAAAATAATTGTAGGAGGGTGGTTTGAAAAGTTTTCAGAATCACCACGAGAGGTCAGCGCTAGCGCAATGAGTTGTTGACTCGATATTCATTGGACTGTTGCCTGTAAACACGTGACACGTCAGTGCTCTTGGAAGAGAGTTGCGGCAGTTTCGTGGCTCTGTTGTTATTCCCACATACTGATTTGCGAAGGTAGAAAAAATTGAGATTTGAGCAGTGATTAAGTAGTTCGTAAAGAAAGCTATGAAAGCAAAGGACATTCGTGCTGATTTTCAGAGCACACTGGGGGACTCTGCTCCTTCATATTCAACTGTTGCCAAGTGGTCAAATGAATTTAAATTAGGTCAGGAGAGCTTACATGCCAATCCACGCAGTGGTTGGCCAAGATGTGTCACTACTCTAGAAATCGTTGCAAAAGTGCACAAAACGGTCAGGGAGGATTGCCGATTGAAAGTGCGTGAAATTACTTGCGCTTGCCATATGTCATCTGAAAGGGTAAATCATATTTTAACTGAAAAATTAGTAATGGAAAATTTATCTGCGAAGTGAGTGCCGCGACTCTTGATGCCAGGTCGAAAATGCGTGAGAATGGACATACTGCAACAATTTTTCGCCCATTTTAGGAGAAATTAACAATATTTTTGTGCCAGTTTTTGAGTACAGATGAAACTTGGCTGCACTACTGTACCCCAGAGACAAAACAACAGTCAAAGCAGTGGAAACATGCTGATTCTCCACCACCAAAGAAAGCAAAGACAATTCATTTGGCGGGAAAAGTCACGGCATCAGTGTTCTGGGATGCAAAGGCGATTCTGATCGTAGATTATCTCCCCACTGGGCAAACAATTACTGGAGAATGCTATGCTAATGTGCTGGACAAATCGCAACAAAAGATATGCCAAAAAAGGCTAAGTTTACCAAGGAAGAAAGCCATCTTCCATCAAGACAATGTGCGCCTGCACATGTGCTGTTGCCACGACCAAATTAAATGAACTAAGGTATAAATTTTTGCCACACCCATCTTATTCATCTGATATGACTCCGTCAGACTTCCATCTCTTCCAAAAATTGAAAATTTTTCTTTGTGGACTAAGGTTCACTTCAAACGGAAAATTGATACGCAGAGTTGACAACTATTTTGAAGGCCAGGACGAAACATCGTGGGACCAAGTGCATTAATCTACAAGGAGACTACATTGAAAACCAAGAAAAGTTTCAGTGATGTAAGTACTTTTTTTCTATTTCATTCTGAGAACTTTTCAAACCACCCTCATAGTCACTGAGGTTAGAGTGTGAGACCTTCAGTGTGGTTAGCCGACGCGTTACCGACTCATCTATGCGAGACCTTCCTATCTGTTGCTC
Organism: Schistocerca cancellata; assembly: GCF_023864275.1. Taxonomy (NCBI): domain Eukaryota; kingdom Metazoa; phylum Arthropoda; class Insecta; order Orthoptera; family Acrididae; genus Schistocerca; species Schistocerca cancellata. The sequence goes on from NC_064636.1 coordinate 16,253,788, forward strand.
ACAGATAGGCTTTTCCTGTGCTCGGTAGTTCTGGTGTTACTTTCAATTACTGTTTATGCATGTTCTCCTGGACGACAGTACACAGCTCGAGTATCATGTCGTTTTTGGAAACCCAGAATCTACTATGTAGGAATCAACATGGATTCCGGAAACAGCGATCGTGTGAGACCCAACTCGCTTTATTTGTTCATGAGACCCAGAAAATATTAGATACAGGCTCCCAGGTAGATGCTATTTTTCTTGACTTCCGGAAGGCGTTCGATACAGTTCCGCACTGTCGCCTGATAAACAAAGTAAGAGCCTACGGAATATCAGACCAGCTGTGTGGCTGGGTTGAAGAGTTTTTAGCAAACAGAACACACCATGTTGTTCTCAATGGAGAGACGTCTACAGACGTTAAAGTAACCTCTGGCGTGCCACAGGGGAGTGTTATGGGACCATTGCTTTTCACAATATATATAAATGACCTAGTAGATAGTGTCGGAAGTTCCGTGCGGCTTTTCGCGGATGATGCTGTAGTATACAGAGAAGTTGCAGCATTAGAAAATTGTAGCGAAATGCAGGAAGATCTGCAGCGGATAGGCACTTGGTGCAGGGATTGGCAACTGACCCTTAACATGGACAAATGTAATGTATTGCGAATACATAGAAAGAAGGATCCTTTATTGTATGATTATATGATAGCAGAACAAACACTGCTAGCAGTTACTTCTGTAAAATATCTGGGAGTATGCGTGCGCAACGATTTGAAGTGGAATGGTCATATAAAATTAATTGTTGGTAAGGCGGGTACTAGGTTGAGATTCATTGGGAGAGTCCTTAGAAAATATAGTCCAGCAACAAAGGAGGTGGCTTACAAAACACTCGTTCGACCTATACTCGAGTATTGCTCATCAGTGTGGGATCCGTACCAGATCGGGTTGACGGAGGAGATAGAGAAGATCCAAAGAAGAGCGGCGCGTTTCATCACAGGGTTATTTGGTAACCGTGATAGCGTTACGGAGATGTTTAACAAACTCAAGTGGCAGACTCTGCAAGAGAGGCGCTCTGCATCACGGTGTAGCTTCTCGCCAGGTTTCGAGAGGGTGCGTTTCTGGATGAGGTATCGAATATATTGCTTCCCCCTACTTATACCTCCCAAGGAGATCACGAATGTAAAATTAGAGAGATTAGAGTGCGCACAGAGGCTTTCAGACAGTCGTTCTTCCCGCGAACCATATGCGACTGGAACAGAAAGGGAGGTAATGACAGTGGCACGTAAAGTGCCCTCCGCCACACACCGTTGGGTGGCTTGTGGAGTATAGATGTAGATGTAGCACGAAGTAAATCGGTGTTTTAGTTGGTACTCTTATTGACATACAATATTTGTACCATTCTGAGTCTGTCACCGGGAGTCGTGGATGTGAGCTCTCTCAACTAACCCATTCTGCTGTTACAATACTTCCCACTTCCTTTCATAATGGCAGGTCCGCCTCTCGTGAGGTCTCGTACTCATTTCCGCATAATAAAGGGTGGTCTGTATACTTTTCATGAGGTAGTGTATATTTCTCACTACCAGTAACGTGAGTGAGTTCTGCAGACTTCGCAGGTTCTACTGCGACCGCTTGATGGCAGTAGTTGCATCAGTGGAAAAATTAATCAGTCTTGAAACCTTTCTTATTGTTGGTTGCTTTGTAGGTGTTAGCTTGTAACATTACATGAGTATGTCCCATATAGTCGGATCTACTTTGTGTCATGTGAGTGTAGGGGAGTTGAAACCAGTAGTGACCCATGATATCATATCAACTTGAGGATTTTTTGTTTTATATGCATTTCATTCATTTCTAAATTTTATTGATTATTTACAGAGTAAAGAATTTAATTATGTACAACATTTAATAGGTAATGAGTTTTAATGAGATAGATATAAATATGTTTTGGCATAGCATATAACCTTGTTGCATTATGCACGATATGTTTTCTCTTTGTAAAAACAAAAACTTCCGTGTTGCTCGAGTGCGCGATAGAGTAGTCGTCGAGTGCAGATCTGCTTTAACTTTCACGAATGGGCATAGAATTGTTAATTTACAGCCTGCAGTTGATTAAAAAATTACTCTAGGGAACCACAGCCCGACTTCGGTGCAAACAAATGGCACGCGAATTCTCAAATATTGGCGTGGAGTGTGAGATACGCTGCTGGATATCGGACGTTATCGTTGCGTGTGTGATTCGGCAACATTAACCGCAATTTATGGACATTAGCTTGATAGTAACTATCAAAGACTCATATCAGCGGCATAGTAATCGTCTATACGGTTAAAGCAAGTGAGAAGCGATTTACTGTCGGGATACGACAAATATTAATCGTTGCATAGTCAGCTTATTGATACGTTGCTTAGCAACTGATAAGCGGACAGTGATAGAATTATTGAAATGATCTTTTAAGTATTAATGACCACTACACACACACATCAGAAACTGATTACTCTAACTGTGATCGACTTCTGGATTGAATGAGTTTTTTTTTTTTTTTTTTTTCCCCAGTTAATTTGGATTTATAAACTTCTTTCAAGGTTGAAACTTCATCAATGGTGTCGCGCTCATTCAGTTTACTAGAATGATAGATAGTACTAGCCATGCTACTGTTTATAGTTTTAAAAGAGGAGAGAGCACATACCTGTTTTTCTTTTGAGAAATGTTCGTACTTCAGTCGTCAGTCTTCTCAAACCAGAGGCACAAGTGACGCTCCCTCACAGCACTACGATATCATGAACCACCACACTCGTGTGCCCCCTTCTCACTACATTTCTGCATCGGAAACCACGAGATAAAGCTGCGGTACGAAGAAGGAAGACGGAAGAGGAAAGATCAGCGATAGAAACGGAGCAAAGAGAGAAGGGGAGGTCACAAGCTGATGTCAGCATACTGCCTAATACCCTTCCCCTTCCCTGGAGATTAGAAATGCTTGGATGAGATTACACTATGTGAGCAAAAGTATTCCGACACCCCCAAAATGTACGTTTTTCATATTAGGTGCATTGTGCTGCCACCTACTGCCAGGTACTCCATAGCGGCGACCTCAGTAGTCATCAGACATCGTGAGAGAGCAGAATGGGGCGCTCCGCAGAACTCACGGACTTCCAACGTGGTCAGGTGATTGGGTGTCACTTGTGTCATACGACTGTACGCGAGATCTCCACACTCCTAAACATCCCTAGGTCCACTGTTTCCGACGTGATAGTGAAGTGGAAACGTGAAGGGACACGTACGGCACAAAAACGTACAGGCCGACCTCGTCTGTTAAGTGACAGAGACCGCCGGATGTTTAAGAACACTACGACAGTTAGGTGTGAGGTGAGAAAACTTCGATTTCGTGGTCGAGTTGCTGCTCGTAAGCCACATGTCATACCAGTAAATGCCAAATGACACCTCACTTGGTTTAAGGACCGTAAACATTGGATGACTGAACAGTGGAAGAACGTTCTGTGGAGTGACGAATCACGTGGCGATCCGATGGCAGGGTCGGGTATGGCGAATGCCTGGTCATCTGCCAGCCTGTGCAGCACCGACAGTAAAATTTGGAGACGGTGGTGTCATGAGTGTGGTTTTTCCTGCAGCGAGCTTGCACCCCTTGTTGTTTTGCGTGGCACTATCACAGCACAGGCCTACATTGACGTTGTAAGCACCTTCTTGCTTCCCACTGTTGAAGAGCAATCCAGGGATGGTGATTGCATCTTTCAATACGATTGAGCACCTCTTCATAATGCACGGTCTGTGGCAGAGTGGTTACACGTCAATAACGTCCTTGTGATGGACTGGCCTACACAGAGTCCTGACCTGAATATTATAGAACACCTTTAGTATGTTTTTGAATGCCAATTTCGTGCCAGGCCTCACCGACCGACATCGATAAATCTCTTCAGTGCAGCACTCCGTGAAGAATGGGCTGCCATTCCCCGAGAAACCTTCCAGCACCTGATTGAACGTATGCCTGCGAGAGTAGAAGCTGTCATCGAGGCTAAGGGTGGGCCAACACCATATTGAATTACAGCACTACAGATGGAGGGCGCCACGAACTTGTAAGTCATTTTCAGACAGGTGTCCGGGTACTTTTGATCTCAAAGTGTATGTACAGAGTCCTTGACGAGTGAAGAGGCCGTGAAACTGAAGTAGGATGATTTGGTTTACATGTCATCTGAAAATAGTGATTAGTGCAGATTTTTTTTGGAGTTGAGTTGCTGAGTACATTTGCTATCTTACTTTCACCGATTGTGTTGTTGTGAATGATATTCCTGCAGGTACATTGCGAAATGAGTCCGAGCTCGTAAGTGTCGTGAATGTAGTTTACTGTTTATCTCTCCAGGCTTCAAGCATACCGTACTTCAATAGGAAATTACTCTGATCCTGTGTTTTGTGTGCGTGTTTGTGATGTAAATTAGCTATATAAGAAGTAGAAACAAAAAGATTACACAGTTACTTATGTATGTGTTTGATTACTAGAATTTTTCCCCCCCCTGTAGTGTGTACTACTGCATTGAAGTTTTATCTTTATATTCATTTTCAACACTAGCAATACCAAAATACATTTCTACATACAAGTTATACCATAATACATTTCACTTGTAACTTCCGAAAGAGCGTATGTTTTAGCCAGTCCGCAGGTAATGACAGCTACCAATGAGACCAGACCAGCATCATAAGTATTAAAAAACGGACCAGTGGACAATCTGTCGAGCCAGTTTGTTAATATCTTTCTCGTTTCACTTCACAGATTTTGTTTATTTGTAATAATATGTTAACAAATTGCGCTGTACGAGTGCAAATGTTCTCGGCTCCCATTTGTTATGTCAATGTGGACTTCTCGCAGCAGTCGAATGCTGTCCACGACACTGTATTTCCCGAAAGTTGCTCCCGACAGCTTTATCCGACATTTCCTCAGGTGCGCGAGGAGGAGGAGATGGTGTCCTCGTCGTGCCAGGAGCCGCTGAGCACAGAGACGGTGGGCGTGCAGACGCCGCCGCGGCTGGTGCGTGACATGCAGCAGCGCGTGCTGAAGGAGCTGGAGAAGACGCACGCAGACGCCCTCGCCAAGGTATGCTGTACTGGTTGTTATCTATCTCGTTTCTTGGATAACTGAAAAATTGTGGAATCGTACGCGGTATATTGTGGTAGGACCTCTCTCACCACGTGTTTTTGAATGAGAATAATACGACTGGTTCCAGCACAACTTCAGCAAGCATTATTTTTTAGTAGCTGCTGAAAGATTACACACTGCAGATCTCGTTTGTCTGGGGGGTTCTCGAAGTTTTGTCTGCCAAATAATCATTCCAACAAGCATGGCCTGGGTTTTCTTCTTGTTTGAAATAAACACTAGCGGAGCTGAAATACTTTCAGCTAAAAATTATATTTATTCCTACTTTTTGTTAGTAACTACACCATTTTCACTATGAACGTTGATACTCTAAATCCATTATACTGCACTTTTCACATAAACATGTCCATTTCCCTCCAGTACAGACAAAGAACTGGCTGGCAAGCCAACATGTGCCCGGAAGTGGCAGACATTCCTGCCTTCCAGATTCTTTGGTCTACTGACCTTAATAAACTCTAAAGACACATGTAAATAAATACATATAAATATACAGCATTTAACATCTTAAACGAATCCATTATTTATCATAAAAGAAAATATTCATAATTAAATACATTAAACACATTTTCTGGCAACATAATGAAATTACCTTAACTCTTTACTGTGGGCATCGTACTTTTCGCGTGAGATAAACTTTATCTCCGACAGTTAATTACATTACAACGCGCTGGCTACTCCAGTTTGGAATATCTCCCCTGCAGCCCTCTATACTCCACTAGCCACACAATAGCACATGGCAGAGGGTACTTTTAGTACTACTCATTTCCCTGTTTTTTCTGTTCCAGTCATGTATGGTGCGCAGGAAGAATGACTGTAAGTTAATCTCCAAACGAGCTCAATTTCCCCGATTTTCTATTTATGGTGATTCCGTGAGATGTATGTAGTGAGAAGCCGTATGTTGCACAACACTCAACCCTCTCGAATTTCGACAGTAAACCTCAACCTCACCATTATGCACAACTCCTCTCTTACAGTGACTGTACTGGGGTTTATTGAGCATCTCTGTAACCCTCTCACACTGCCTAAATGACCCTGTGGTGAAATATGCCACTCTTGTTCTCGATCTTGTCTGTTCCCCTCTAATAATCCTACTTGTCAAGGGCCCCAGACAAAGGAAAATGCTCAGAAATCAATCAAAAGTATGTTGTAACTGATTGAGAAAAGCAGTTAACATTTCCTCAGGATTCTCCTACGACTCTCTCTGGCGTCTGCTTTTCCTACTAGCTTCGGTATCATTTACAGTGATGTCACTTTTAACGATGTATTGCCTACAACAGCAGAATCTAGCGGTCCTGTCTAAACCCCATGTGAACGCTAGATTTAAAAAATCGCTTACTGCGACATCGCTTATTGCGACTTATCGTATAAAACGACATATTTGTATTACATTTTTGGATAAATATATCAGCTATAACGTAGAATGTTCATTTTTGTTTATTATGTATTTGGTGAATATTAACAGCAATGTAACAGTTATTTTCGAATTTGTTTTCTGCAGATTGTTGGTTTCAAATCGGGGTTAAAACAAATGCAGAATGTGAATGCTCTTTTTAAATGAAAAAAGAAAACAAAAATAACTGACAACCTTAATGACATTGCATTACATGTTGCAGTTTAAAGTTGTATCAACCAGTTAAAAAAGTAAGAAAGACTGCATTTGCTGCGATTGCAGAAAACTAAAAAATTGAATTCCTTCAAAACACGGAATTGGAATAATAGTATATTCATTATTGTTGTTTTGTGGTTATTTGTGTTAGATATTTTCAGCTTGTTAAGGTACAGTACAACACATTTGTGCAACATTTTAAAGGAACATAGGAAAGGTGTAGGCATTTGTCTAATTTATCGATAGACTGCAGTCTCTTCATTTTGCTACTGTTGGTTAATTGTTGTAATACAGTAAGTGCAACAAACTTGTGTTGTTTGTGACTATTATGCTATCCAGCACTTACAGTAAATTTTAAACATGCTCAACATTTTATTCCATTCATGATCAAAGACTGCATCTTAAAGGTTTTTACATTTGGTTAACATTTTATTGCTGTACGTACTGCATAGCTATCAGAAAAATTCTCTTCAGTTCCTCTCCAAAAATGCTCTACCGTAAATACAGTAGGTTTATTGTATTTGTTACTTTTTGAAGTGTTAACTCTGTGGGAGCCTAAAATTTAAAAATGCAAAATTTCTATCAAGGAAAAAAAAAAAGCTAAAAACCCAATTTGTGTGACTATTGACTAAAACATCAGTAAACAGTCGGATTATGCCATGTCATTATTATCGGTTTCAGCTGTATTTGCTTTATGTGGTTGTTCCGTGCAGTGTTGTTCGGGATGGTGCGAGCTAACATCCCAAGGATGTTCGGGCTCACATGCCGTTCCCCTTCATTGAAATGTCTTGACTCAAACTCGTCTACAGGTTGAACCGCGTGTGTTGCATAATACACCCTAAATTAGACACTTGTAACCCGTAGGTTAACTTGTCTGGCTGATGGCAAGTTTGCTAAATGCAGAGTTAATATAACATATAATAACCATAATAATAACATTGGGAACCAAATCAACGACCCGTAAATGATGTAGGCCACTCAGTTGCGATTGGGTTAGAATAATGTGTACTCAGAAAGCAAACTGTGAAAGTGGTCGTATTTAGAGTTACTGTTACACTCGAGCGCATATCCATTTGACACAGTTCGATCATTCAAAATCTCATCGTGAAATACAAGTTATCTACGCCAAAAGTTAGTTCACACTAGGCGCGTGGCTGCTCACTGTTCAGAGACTAAGTCCTGCGATACCACACAACGCAAAATTTTCTAAGTTATTTCATTTCGTAGATACCTAAAGACTGACAGGCCGCTTTCGCATCTCAATCCGAAATGTACCCTTTGGTGCCTTCAGCCAAAGTGTCCACTTTCGCGTCTGCACCAGAACTGTCCTCTGTCCGTCCCCGGCTGCATTTCCCGCGCGCTGAATATCCTTGCTCAGCTGACTAGGGCATTTCCCTTTCCTGACGCCGTCCATCTCATTGGCTACAGCGTATTCGACATTATTTTACATTTTAGCATATTTAAATAATCAAATCTTGACCACTTCATGTTCTAATTAAAGTAACAATAATAACCATTACATAATAATCGTAAAATTCTTTTACATAAAACCAATACAATTTCCTGCTTAACTTCGAATGTCACGGCCAGTAGCCTTGCACCAATGTGTTTCCTGATAAATAAATAAATAAAGAACAAATGTAACCATTATGCACTAAACTTTACAACAAATATTCTGTTACCTAATGATTCGATAAGGTGTCATGCTGTCATCGTTCAATGTGTTTTGTGTGGAGAAAATGATGATCAGATGCTTAACTGAAATTAATGATGATTTAAATGTACTATATCTTTTAAACAAATAAAAGTTACAGTTGATATATACAATGTTTGCCATTTTAATGATGCGTTTTTATATGAAATGTCAATCGTTAAGATCAACCAAAGTGTACAGATTTTAGCATTCATGTCTTTGCTACAAAACTTGTTAGTTTCAGTTTAACAATAAATCCTAAACTACTATATATATGATCAATATTAAAGTTTTATTGGGATCACCAAACATTTTTTTATGAAGGATGGCAGATTCCCTGCATTACTACACAGTTAAATAGTTTCCATAAATGTTTCCCTTTACAGCCACGATCGTAGCTGCACCGTATTTAACACTGCTATGTCTCCTCGGCCAGTAACAGTTTCTACTGGGTTTCCCTATGACTTAGCTTCTCGTCTGTCTCACTCGCACATTACAGCGCGTAGACCTCAGTGGACAGTAGACGCCTGTGAGTTTCCCCATCTCGTGGTGAATCTGCGCCCTTTTTGACACCCAGTCCTGGACAATAGGATTTGTTTCGTAATTCTTGTAGGCTGACTCTTTCGGATATATACTTGCACGAGAGCACAATGCTCGTTAATTCACAATGGTTACTCCTGGGTGTTCTGCGGTAGCTGTTATTTCCAGCAATTTGAGACCAACAGTGTAGTTGTGGAGCAGCATATTTCTTCTCCTCTGTATGTGCAATATGTTGGTTTATTTACAACTGCCAGAGCCTGCACCATTCATCAATGCCCTGCAAGTCTTTCTGCAATTTTCTGCAGTGTTCTCTAATTATTACCGTCTTACAGGCAACCACGTCATCTGGACACGGCCTCGTGGAGCTTCAGAATGTTGTTCACTGGCTTGTTTATTCGTATTGTAAACAGTAATGGTCCTGTCACACTTCTTTGAGGTACTTATGAAATTACATTTGCATTTGTTAATTTTGTTCCATAGAGAGTGATACGTGGAGTTTTATCTGCAAGGAAGTCTCGAATCCCGTTAACAAATTGGGTCCGATACTCGGTAAGCTTGTTTTGCTTTTACTAAACAACAGTGCAGACCTCTTATCAGATGCTTGTTACTGTTTCAGGTGGTTGCCCATATTGTAGATTTCTGTGTTCATTTATGCACAGCACATCAAATTTATTTACATTGAGTGCAAACTGTCAGTTCCTGCACCATTCGTCGATCATTTGCAGACCTTCTGGCAATGCTACCTTCTTCCTGCCAACAGTATCTACTGTGAGCAGCTTTGAGAAACTTCTGGTGTTATGCACAACTAGTAAACAGTGACTGCCTTGTAAGACTCCTTTTGTATACCCTCCAAATTACCATTACATCTGTCGGCTTTGTTCCATTAGTGAGAATGGAAGCCTGCACCTCTGTCTACGATACAGAATTGCTCGGGTGAACAGAGCGAGCTTAGTTTCGCAATATCTGTTTTGGTGTTCACATTGATTTTCGAGCTGTTGTGCTCCAGAAAGGTCATAATGTGTGAGCATAAAACATGCTGGCACAATTCTATGACATATGTAAGTACACCAATACGTATGTCTGTTTCTCTCGACCGTAGTGCATACTAATTATGGGCAGAATTGAGAACTTTAAGAATTCTAGTCTCGAGAACGAAAAGGAATCAAATACGGGTCAGAGAAATGCAAGTACAATCCAGCAGTTAGGGGCACCGTACGCTATGCCGCACGACTGGATGAACTCGTAAAATCGAGTGGTGTGGCACATTGGACTCGCATGTGGGACAACGCTGGTTCAGATCCCCATCTGGATTTAGTCTTTCTATTGTTTCCGTAAATTTCTCACAGCCCATGTTAGATAATGCACCCAAGATGTACACTTCTGTAGCAGCATCACAGAATTGCTGACTTATATTGCCGTCTCCCAGTTACACAATACGTGCAGAATATTAATGGCACAAAAACTTGGAATGGAAAATTAAAGTTGCTTTCATTTGTGTGAAACATATCTGCGAGGTCAGTGTTTCTATTTGTTAAGTAATTGTTATTCTATCGTGTACCTATTGCGGAATTGTGTTATTACTGTACTAATCTGTGGGCTCGGCTTTCGTTTTATATCGTGATACTTCTTGGAACAAGTATGTTTTTATCTAAATTTATGTTTATTCAGCGTTTTTACAACGGGGGACACAGTTATTTTTGCAGCTGTTGTACTGACAGTGACCATAACCACCAAGAGAAAGGCAGATTGATGACGACGAAAAGTCACGTGTAGTTGGGTTTGACCCTGGTTCGGAAGAAGGGATTAAGGCAGGAACATACAATTCCTGTTAATGAAGAGCCAGAGGCCTATCACCAGCCAAGAACTCTGTGATAATGGAGATTACTTGTTTTGACATAAACATTGTTTCAAGTTCTCTCCACGATTCTCGAACACTGAAAATTGAGGCTGCTGTGTAGGTAGGTAAGCCTGGTTTTGGTAGTCCTGTTGTTGTCGTCTTCAGTCGTAAGACTCGTGTGGTGCAGCTTGTCTGTCCTGTGCAAGCCTCTTCATCTCTGTATACACACATCAACAAAAATGCCGTACCATCCGGATATGCCTTCCAGTGTGTTGCTATTGCCACTGTTCCTGTACTGAATGGAAGGTCAACCCTGACGTACGTAAACACACATGTGGGGGTAGAATGTCTCGTTCGAGTGGTTTGCAGTATTTCATTTGAAATTAAGGTACCAGAAGATGTCCATTAAAGACATCTGTGGAAATATAGAGTGAACATCAGTCTCGCAACGAAGCACAGTCGTAACCAGTGATCGGGTCCACATTGTCACATTATGCACAGAAGGCTTGTCAACCAGGGAAGTTGCTCAACATGCACACCAGATTAAAAGTGACACGGTGCAGACACAAAATTATATCAGACCGAAAGGTAGTGTCGAGGACTTCGACGCAGGCCGTCCACATTCGACAGGCGCACGGACGACCGATATCTACAATTTTTGGATCGAAGGAACTGTGGGCCGAATCCTCCAGAACTGTACTTGTAGTCGGAAGAGACTACAGGACGCCACGTGTCACCTGATCTGTTAGGAGATAATTGCACACTGTGAATCTCCGTTCGCCGTGACTGTGGCGAGCACCGTGTAGTACACCGCAACATTGTGGACTGCAATACGGAAGGGCAAGAAATCGAGCAGAATGGATGCCTCAGGATTGGAGTCAGTTGCTAAATTCGGATCTATCTGTACACCGATAATAGCAGTGTGTTTGGAGACAACACGGCAATATCGATGCCTCCAGCACTGTGTCCCACATGTGTAAGAAGGTGGTGGTGGTGGTGGATTGATGTTCTGGGGTAGCATTACATCGGGCCACTGTGCACCTCTTGAAGGTTACTGATAGCAATCTCACTTCTCTAAAGTGTAGGGCCGAGATTCTGCAATCAATAGTGGGACCGTATCACCAACATTTTGGTGACAGTATCATCTAGATTTGTGGTAACTCGAGTGCTCGTCGTGCTGTTCTCGTGAACACATCCCTTCGGCATGTTAGGATCACCGGAATGGAATGACGTGCTCGTTCCCCGGACACAAACGCGACCGAGCTCTTGTTGGGTCAGCTGTTTTTGGGCACCGACAACTACCGTGCAGTCTGCACGACTTGACGTGGAATTGTCATTGGAGAGTGAGTGTGTGTGGACCGGAGTGGACTCGATGATCTCGTCGGTTCGTCGGTGGTATCTCGTGACAGATTAGAGTCTACAGTGGAGCACCTTGTACTGACATTGCTCGGGAGTGGGAAATGGATGACTTTGTCTCTCTCTCTCTCTCTCTCTCTCTCTCTCTCTCTCTCTTTTGACACATCACACATTAGTACACACACATGCTTCAAAGCAAATTTTTGTTTTCCATGCCATGGATATTGAAATAAAACGTAGAATCAAAACTTTTGTTGATGTGTAACTGTTGGGACCTACATTCATTTGAACTGCTTGCTATAGTCAAGCCTTTATCTTCCTTTACTGTTTTTACACCCCCCCCCCCCCCCCCTTCCATCACCCCTCTCCCGTACGAAACTGATGGTTCTTTTATGTCTCAATATGTGTTGCATCAACTGATCCCTTCTTTTAGTGTAGTTATACCAGAAATTACGTTTAATAATTAATGTAGCACCTTATCAGCTATACAATCTGGCTATATACTGTATTTACTCGAATCTAAGTCGCAATTTTTTCCGGTTTTTGTAACCCAAAAAACCACCTGCGGCTTAGAATCGAGTGCAAAGTAAACGGAAGTTCTGAAAAATAATAGTAGGTGCCGCCACAACTAACTTCTGCCGTCGAATATATGTAGCGGTACACAAGCATGCTTTGCAGGCACAAAAATAAATACTGGCGCCAAAACCTCTGCGTCAGTAAATAAACCTTTTTTAAAAAAGGTGGAAAACGAGCTTTTTTCTCCGCCCCGAGTTTCGACCACTGCATTTTCATACATTATCCAACGAAGTAAATACAAATTCTGTATTGTTCGTCTTCGAATGTAGCAGCATTTCAACTATGAAAATCCGACTGGCAAGACTGTTCGGGATGTTTGTCAGTATGGCGAACTCGACATTCTGAATTTTTTCCTACCTGTGAGAAGAGATGATTGCTAATAGGAACTTTTATGAATTGTGTATCACATGCAGTAGGCCTATTCTCTTCACCATAAGAATAGTATGAATATAAACATTTTTCCACGTATTCTTTCGTGTTTGCTGCTATCTCATTTAAATCCTGTCCGCGTAATAAACTACGAAACTGGAGTGAGACAACAGCAAACGCAGAAGAATATACATATCGTGTCATGTTTATATTCGTATTATTTTTATGCCTAATAGTGAGACAGTCAGAAATGAAGCACGGCAATTGACTAGATTTTTAAATCTAAGGTGACTCTAATTTCTGTGCTGAATGTGTAATGTACTAAAAAGGCGTCTGCAAAGATTTTCAAACGGAGAAAAATTTTCGCTAAAATCTCATTCAGAACATGTTCTATCATACGCAGTCTATTATTTGGTTCTTGTTGATCATTATCAAAGAAAGCAGCAGTGTAAGTAACAACAAAAGAAGTCTCTTGCCATTGTTTTGCTAATGAGACGATTCCCCCCCCCCCCCCCCCCCCTCTCTCTCTCTCTCTCTCTCTCTCTCTCTCTCTCTCTCTCTCTCTCTCTCTCTCTCTCTCTCTCTCTCTCTCTCTCTCTCTGTTGTTGTTTTTTTTTAATTGTAAGCGCACAAAAGCAAGCCATGCCGCGAGCAGCGACAGGCTGTAGACACGCACTATCAGAATGCAACAAACAACGCATGACACAGTACAGTAATGCATTTTCAGCTTAGAGTGACGTAAACACCTATAACAAAGAGAACGGCACTTATCAGATCCAAGGAAAATAAACAATCAATTCAAACCAGAGGAAGGGTACCCATATAAATACGGACGGAGCGCCTGATGCGTAGCAGTGGCTACCTGGTAAAGCTCAACTGCTAACGTTACAACTCGAACCAAACTACTGTAGCTGTATCGTCATTCATTCGATGTAAATTGTCTCATATTACAATGGACCAACTTTGTTTCGATTTGGAGGTGCGGCCTAAAACTTTTCTCTCCCCTTGAATTTCGAGTCTCATTTTTCAGGCGCGGCTTAGATTCAAGTGAAGCTTAGATTCGAGTAAATATGGTAATCTTCAGTATTCTTATGTAGCATTGCATTTCAAAAGCTTCTGTGCTCTTCTTGTCTGAACCGCTTATTTTTCATATTTTACTTATTCTTAAGGGACAATCCTAGACACTTCCAGAAAAGATCTCCTAACACTTAATTTTATATGTTAAAAATACCTCTTTCTTTTCAAATGCACCCATCCTACATCCTCTTTACTTCAACCATCATCAGTTACTTTGTTTTCCTAATCTCTGGATCTCCTGACTTATTTCTGCAGCACACAGTTACCCTTAAAAAAAAACCTACTTTTATTGATATCCAACTTATAACATCTTTCAAGGCATTATCCATTCCAGTCAACTACTGTTCTAAGTCTTTCATCATCTCTGACAGAATTACAGAGTCATTTCCAACTCTCAAAGTTTTTATTTCTCCTTCGTTTCCTTCACAGGTTCCCCAGTGTACAGAGTGCACAACATTGAGGATAACTAAAACACTTTCTCAGTCCAGTCCAGTTGTAATGATTGCATCACTCTTGTGTCATTCGGCTCTTACAACTGCAGCAGATCCTGTACAAGTCGTAGATAAGCTTTTGCTCTCTGTATTTCATTCCTGCTATTTTAGAATGTGTATGAGTGTATTCCCATGCACATAAAGTGAGCAGGCTTCTCTCCAGCTTGTCTGTTTAGCTGACTGAATGCTCTCTTTTGTGTTTTCAGTGATGAGTGTGTGCCCGTTCTAACCTCCCACTTACTTTATGTAATGTAAAATTACTATTTACAGAAATTGTGATTGGCCATCAAACCTCACAAGTATCTTCTGTTATTTTGTTTGCATCATATTTTCTCAATACCTGAAGGAAGAAAGTAAGAGAGAAACATTAAATTTTCCTTGACTTTTAAGTTAATTTGACGTTTATGAAAAATTATCTTTTGCTTATATGGTTGTTAATTAGCACTTGTTGTTTGCACAGTTTCCCTAGTGCTTTAATCCAACTTGCAAAAACTATTTCAGGGTTTGGTGTACATCTGTGCACACAAATAAATGGAAATGTCACAGGCTATTTGTTTCAGTTTTCCACATTCTATTAATTATTTTTGCTGCTAATCACAATCATATGACAGGGACAAGCTAGCCATACTATTATTATTGCCAAAACTTTTTACTTTACATCAAAGTACTTCCGCCAAAGACATAAACAGTACTGCTTCTTTCATATTCCACATTTTTTCCGTGTTTTGTATATGTTTCAGTAGTTAATAATAATAAACCCCGTGGAGGCCCGGGAAAAGAATAGGCCTCCGGTATGTTCTGCCAGTCGTAAAAGGCGACGAAAAGAACAAACCACTAATAGGGCTAACCCCCCCTTTTAGTGTGATTACTTGGTTCAGGACAGAAATAAAGAAGCCTCGGACAAGCGCCGTCATGGTCAGGGACGATGCTTGAACCCTATGCCCGCCCACAATGGTAACGACACTGCTAGCCAACTGGAAAATGATTTAAATCCAAATAGAGGTGTTTTGCAGGATATGCTTCCTGCAACCACCCTAGAAGGAAAACAAAGACAGAGGATGAGATGGTCAGATGAAGTTAATCGACACCTCATGTTCTGTTATTACCAAGCGACAAACCTAGGAACCAACACAACTGGATACAGATCACAAGTATACACAACATTTATTACCAGATACCCGGAATTAAAATTTTTAACAGAACAACGACTAGCTGATCAGATCCGTGTAATAATAAAAAATAACAGGATACCCCAGTCACAATTAGAAAACATCAAACAACAAGTACAACAAATACTGGAACAAAATAATGTGCCATCAGAAGAAGAAGAAAATACAGTAATGGACTCAACCATCCCAGAGCAAACAAACAAAGACCAACACGCATCAATTAAACACTCAGAGGAAAACGAAATCTTAAGACAGCCACCAGAACAAGCACAAATAGAACACGAAGAGACACACGTGTTAGATATAGAAGAGAAATTTCAGCTGACATATATAGAATACAAAGACACAAATACAGACATTAGACCATTCTTGCATAGACCGCCAAATAACCCACAAGTCGAAACAACAATAAAAATTATCAACACAATCATACACAACAAAATAAATGAAAATACAACTATGGAAGAGTTACAACTACTGGTTTATATAGGAGCACTCACTACACTAAATATACACACTAGGCAGAGATCAGAACAAACCAACACACAGAAGAAACCCACAAAACCAGCATGGCAACACAGGCTACAGATCAGAATAGAAAAACTGAGAACAGACATCGGACAGCTAACACAATTTATAAGAAATGGAAATATCAGGCAAAAAACGAAAAAGGTTAGGTAAAATCTCACAACAAGAAGCAATAGAGCAATTAGATGAAAAAAAGCAGAAATTACAAGCATTGGCCAAACGACTTAGAAGATACAAAAAAAGTGAAAATAGAAGGAAACAAAACCAAACATTCAACACAAACCAAAAGAGATTTTACCAAACAATAGATAACACACACATTAAAATAGACAATCCACCAAACATAACAGACATGGAACACTTCTGGAGCAACATATGGTCAAACCCGGTACAACATAACAGGCATGCACGGTGGATACAAGCAGAAACAGACACATACAAGATGATACCACAAATGCCTGAAGTGATAATTTTGCAACTTGAAGTCACCCGAGCAATTAATTCTAAACACAATTGGAAAGCCCCTGGAAATGATAAAATAGCAAATTACTGGCTAAAGAAGTTCACCTCAACACATTCACATCTAACTAAATTATTTAACAGTTACATTGCAGACCCATACACATTCCCTGATACACTTGCCCATGGAATAACCTATCTGAAACCTAAAGATCAAGCAGACACAGCAAACCCAGCTAAATATCGCCCCATAACATGCCTACCAACAATCTACAAAATATTAACTTCAGTCATTACACAGAAATTAATGACACATACAACACGGAACAAAATTATAAATGAAGAACAAAAAGGCTGCTACAAAGGAGCACGAGGATGTAAAGAGCAACTGATAATAGATGCAGAGGTGACATATCAAGCTAAAACTAAACAAAGGTCCCTACACTATGCATACATTGATTACCAAAAAGCCTTTGATAGTGTACCCCACTCATGGTTACTACAGATATTGGAAATATACAAAGTAGATCCTAAATTGATACAGTTTCTAAACATAGTAATGAAAAACTGGAAAACCACACTTAATATCCAAACAAATTCAGATAATATCACATCACAGACAATACAGATTAAGCGTGGAATTTACCAAGGAGACTCATTAAGTCCTTTCTGGTTCTGTCTTGCTCTGAACACACTATCCAACATGCTAAATAATACAAATTATGGATACAATATTACTGGAACATACCCTCACAAAATCACACATTTGCTATACATGGATGATCTAAAACTACTGGCAGCAACAAATCAACAACTCAACCAATTACTAAAGATAACAGAAGTATTCAGCAATGATATAAATATGGCTTTTGGAACAGACAAATGTAAGAAAAATAACATAGTCAAGGGAAAACACACTAAACAAGAAGATTACATATTGGATAACCACAGCGACTGCATAGAAGCGATGGAAAAAACAGATGCCTATAAATGTCTAGGATACAGACAAAAAATAGGAATAGATAATACAAATATTAAAGAAGAACTAAAAGAAAAATATAGACCAGGGGCGGGCAAACGTTACACGCGGCTCATGAGCACACAGCGCTGCACGTGTGCTGCTCGCGTGCAGTCGTCGACTGGGGCTGTGGCGACAGCCGGCAGGTTGTGGCAGTGCAGTACCAGGCTAAGCTGCGGGCGTTGAAGCGAAGCGACCACTACATAGTGAACGTTGTATTTCAAGAACAGGAAAATGCAGAGTGAATCAAAGAAACGGAGAAGTGGTGATTAGCTATCTTTTAAAAAGGAATGGGAGAATCATTTTTTCTTTGTGCAAAAACGTGAAAATTCGAAATGTTTAATATGTGGCAGTATCCTCACTGGTCAACGGAAGTTTAGTATTGAACGCAATTATAATAAATTTCAATATGTTCCCGTACTTAGTGCAATAAAAGAGGAATTTCTCAAGCGATTTGGGGATATATCACACTTATCCCAAGGTTTTGAATAGTTCTCTAGACAATTTGCTGTTTCTGTAGATGATATTCATCGCAGTTTGCAAATGGAATTAATAGATCTGCACTGTAGATTCTACAGCATATTTCTCGTCTGAGAGACAAGTTCCTTTTAGTAAGACGTGTAATAGATTTTTATCACGACTTTCCACAGCAAGAGTTTCCTCATCTCCATCGTGAAGCCGCGAAGATAATGTCACTGTTTGGCTCGATATACGTTTGTGAGAGACTTTTTCTGTTATGAAAATTAATAAGTCTCGGTTAAGAGCAAACATCAATAATGAAAATTTACGTAACTGTTTGCGTTTGTCTGTATGTAGAAATTTTGTTCCAGACATTAAATGTATTGTCAACTCCACCTGTGATAATTAAATAAAACGTATCGTAGGTTAATAGGTACTCTTTCAAACCACGATTTCTTTCAAGCACTCCTACTAACCTTATTCCTTCATTCAATAAAACAGGCCAGGAAACAAAACGCATTACAGAGGAAGTAGCGGAGAGACGGTATGGTGGGGAGTGGAGAGAAGCGGGTGGCCAGCTTGCCCCTGTGTGCACGCACAACACCTGTTAACTGCACACGTGCAAGTGCACCGCACACGTGCGGGATTCGTGCCCGCCCTTGATATAGACAAAGACTAACAAAAATACTGAAAACAGAATTGACAGCAAGAAACAAGACAAAAGCTATAAATACTTATGCTATACCAGTATTGACCTACTCATTTGGAGTAGTGAAATAGAGTGACACAGACCTAGAAGCACTCAATACACTTACACGATCACAATGCCACAAATATAGAATACATCACATACATTCAGCAACAGAAAGATTCACATTAAGCAGAAAGGAAGGTGGTAGGGGATTTATAGATATAAAAAACCTACATTATGGACAGGTAGACAATTTAAGAAAATTCTTTCTAGAACGAGCAGAAACTAGCAAAATACACAAAGCAATCACACATATAAATACATCAGCTACACCATTGCAACTTCATAACCACTTGTACAACCCTTTAGATCACATAACATCAACAGATACAAAGAAAGTAAATTGGAAAATGAAAACACTACATGGCAAGCACCCGTATCATCTAACACAGCCACACATAGATCAAGACGCATCCAACACATGGCTAAGAAAAGGCAATATATACAGTGAGACGGAAGGATTCATGATTGCAATACAGGATAAACAATAAACACCAGATATTACAGCAAGCATATTATTAAAGATCCCAATACCACAACAGATAAATGCAGACTTTGCAAACAACAAATAGAGACAGTAGATCACATCACAAGTGGATGTACAATACTAGCAGATACAGAATACCCCAGAAGACATGACAATGTAGCAAAAATAATACATCAACAACTTGCCATAAAACATAAACTAATAAAACAACACGTTCCCACATACAAGTACACACCACAAAATGTACTGGAGAATGATGAATAAAAATTATACTGGAACAGAACGATTATAACAGATAAAACAACACCACATAACAAACCTGACATCACACTCACCAATAAAAACAAGAAATTAACACAACTAATTGAAATATCCATACCCAACACAACAAATATACAGAAGAAAACAGGATAAAAAATTGAAAAATACATCCAACTGGCTGAGGAAGTCAAGGACATGTGGCATCAGGATAAAGTTGACATTATACCAATTATACTATCAACTACAGGAGTCATACCTCACAATATCCACCAGTACATCAATGTAATAAAGCTACATCCAAACATATATATATACAACTACAAAAATCTGTAATTATTGATACATGTTCGATGACCCGAAAGTTCCTAAATGCAATATAACATATACCGTACAGTTAAAAGGAAGTGATGCTTGATCAAGGTCCGCGTCACTGTCCATTTTTGACCAGACATAACGTCTGAGAATAGAAAGAAATAATAATAATAATAAACATACCAGAGCAAACAAACAAAGACCAACACGCATCAATTAAACAATCAGAGGATAACAGAACAAGCACAAATAGAACACGAAGTGACACACATGTTAGATATAGAAGAGAAATTTCAGCTGACATATATAGAATACAAAGACACACATACAGACATTAGACCATTCTTGCATAGACCGCCAAATAACCCACAAGTCAAAACAACAATAAAAACTATCAACACAATCATACACAACAAAATAAATGAAAACACAACTATGGAAGAGTTAAAACTACTGGTTTATATAGGAGCACTCACTACACTAAATATACACACTAGGCAGAGATCAGAACCAACCAACACACAGAAGAAACCCACAAAACCAGCATGGCAACACAGGCTACAGATCAGAATAGAAAAACTGAGAAAAGACATCGGACAGCTAACACAATTTATAAGAAATGAAATGTCAGATAAAAAACGAAAAAGGTTAGGTAAAATCTCACAACAAGAAGCGATAGAGCAATTAGATGAAAAGAAGCAGAAATTACAAGCATTGGACAAACGACTTAGAGGATACAAAAAAAATGAAAATAGAAGGAAACAAAACCAAACATTCAACACAAACCAAACGAAATTTTACCAGACAATAGATGACACACACATTAAAATAGACAATCCACCAAACATAACAGACATGGAACACTTTTGGAGCAACATATGGTCAAACCCAGTACAACATAACAGGCATCCACGGTGGATACAGGCAGAAACAGACACATACAAAATGATACCGCGGATGCCTGAAGTGATAATTTTGCAACATGAAGTCACCCAAGCAATTAATTCTACTCACAATTGGAAAGCCCCTGGAAATGATAAAATAGCAAATTTCTGGCTAAAGAAGTTCACCGCAACACATTCACATCTAACTAAATTATTTAACAGTTACATTGCAGACCCATACACATTCCCTGATACAATTACACATGGAATAACTTATATGAAACCTAAAGATTAAGCAGACAGAGCAAACCCAGCAAAATATTGCCCCATAACACACCTACCAACAATATACAAAATATTAACTTCAGTCATTACACAGAAATTAATGAGACATACAACACGGAACAAAATTATAAATGAAGAACAAAAAGGCTGTTGCAAAGGAGCACGAGGATGTAAAGAGCAACTGATTATAGATGCAGAGGTGACATATCAAGCTAAAACTAAACAAAGGTCGCTACACTACGCATATATTGATTACTGAAAAGCTTTTGATAGTGTACCCCACTCATGGTTACTACAAAAATTGGAAATATACAAAGTAGATCCTAAATTGATACAGTTCCTAAATATAGTAATGAAAAATTGGAAAACCACACTTAATATCCAAACAAATTCAAATAATATCACATCACAGCCAATACAGATTAAGTGTGGAATATACCAAGGAGACTCATTAAGTCCTTTCTGGTTCTGCCTTGCTCTGAACCCACTATCCAACATGCTAAATAATGCAAATTATGGATACAATATTATTGGAACATACCAACACAAAATCACACATTTGCTATACATGGATGATCTAAAACTACTGGCAGCAACAAATCAACAACTCAACCAATTACTAAAGATAACAGAAGTATTCAGCAATGATATAAATATGGCTTTTGGAACAGACAAATGTAAGAAAAATAGCATAGTCAAGGGCAAACACACTAAACAAGAAGATTACATATTGGATAACCACAGCGACTGCATAGAAGCGATGGAAAAAACAGATGCCTATAAATATCTAGGATACAGACAAAAAATAGGAATAGATAATACATATATTAAAGAAGAACTAAAAGAAAAATATAGACAAAGACTAACAAAAATACTGAAAACAGAATAGACAGCAAGAAATAAGACAAAAGCTATAAATACTTATGCTATACCAATATTGACCTACTCATTTGGAGTAGTGAAATGGAGTAACACAGATCTAGAAGCACTCAATACACTTACACGATCACAATGCCACAAATATAGAATACATCACATACATTCAGCAACAGAAAGATTCACATTAACCCGAAAGGAAGGACAAAGGGGATTTATCGACATAAAAAACCTACATTATGGACAGGTAGACAATTTAACAAAATTCTTTCTAGAACGAGCAGAAACTAGCAAAATACACAAAGCAATCACTCATATAAATACATCGGCTACACCACTGCAATTTCATAACCACTTCTACAGCCCTCTAGATCACATAACATCAACAGATATGAAGAAAGTAAATTGGAAAAAGAAAACACTACACGGCAAGCACCCGTATCATCTGACACAGCCACACATCGATCAAGACGCATCCAACACATGGCTAAGAAAAGGCAATATATACAGTGAGATGGATGGATTCGTGATTGCAATACAGGATCAAACAATAAACACCAGATATTACAGCAAGCGTATTATTAGAGATCCCAATACCACAACAGATAAATGCAGACTTTGCAAACAACAAATAGAAACAGTAGATCACATCACAAGTGGATGTACAATACTAGCAGATACAGAATACCCCAGAAGACATGACAATGTAGCAAAA
This sequence comes from Schistocerca cancellata, assembly GCF_023864275.1. Lineage (NCBI taxonomy): Eukaryota > Metazoa > Arthropoda > Insecta > Orthoptera > Acrididae > Schistocerca > Schistocerca cancellata. The sequence goes on from NC_064636.1 coordinate 16,276,668, forward strand.
ATAATACATCAACAGCTTGCCTTACAACATAAACTTCTAAAACAACACGTTCCCACATACAAGTATGCACCACAAAATGTACTGGAGAATGATGAATACAAATTATACTGGAACAGAACCATTATAACAGATAAAACAACACCACATAACAAACCTGACATCATACTCACCAATAAAAACAAGAAATTAACACAACTAATCGAAATATCCATACCCAATACGACAAATATACAGAAGAAAACAGGAGAAAAAATTGAAAAATACATCCAACTGGCTGAGGAAGTCAAGGACATATGGCATCAGGATAAAGTTGACATTATACCAATTATATTATCAACTACAGGAGTCATACCACACAATATCCACCAGTACATCAATGCAATACAGCTATATGCAAACTTATAGATACAACTACAGAAATCAGTAATTATTGATAAATGTTCAATCACCCGAAAGTTCCTAAATGCAATGTAACATATACCGTACAGTTAAAAGGAAGTGACGCTTGATCAAGGTCCGCGTCACTTTCCATTTTTGACCAGACATAATGTCTGAGAAAAGAAAGAAATAATAATAATAATAATAATAATAGAATCGTGTTCCATTGTCAGCTTGTAATTTGTTTCTGTTATTGCAGACCATTTCTAATACCTTTGTTTTCTAATCTGTCTTCTGTTTTACATTATTTAATCAAGGAAGTTTGTTTCTCATCTCACTGATAAATTTATGTCTTCCTTGTTCACAAGGCGAGCCTCAGGTTGATAAAGTAGCGATGGGACATCTAGTGTTTATGGAATTTCAATTGTGTTTCTTTAGTTGTCTTTGTTTGATGTTCTTTTTATTGTTCCACAGGGATCCTGTAATTTTTGCAGCTTTATTCTTTATTGTAATTGAAAGAAATGTCATAGCCCATGTAGTTAGGATAACTTACCTTGATCGATTATTTTGTTTTCTGTCACTCTTGTTGATCGCTCCTGTTTTTTCCTTAGAATGCCATTATTTTTGTTATTCTAAAGACATTTTGAAATTATAATTTTGACCAGTTTGGTTTAGTTTAAAAATATTGTTTTGTAATTCTTCTTCTGAAGTGGCTATTATGATCTAGTTATCAGCACACAATAATGTTGTTAGGATTCTGTACCACAATCGGTGAAAACAGCACCCTTATACGGTAACTTCAATCTCCGTCCATCGTTCTACCCCTATGTCTGTCCATCCAACTGTCAAAAATTGTTTTTCACAGGAATGGGTAGTCATATCAGGTCACTTCGCACTGCAGCAGATGTAAACCTCTAAGTCAATGCAGTCAAAAGAGACAGTCATTTGTGTCACATATTTCGTTACATACGAACGCATTCATCTCCCATTGGACTAGAATCATGAAATTTGACAAGCAGCAAGTTTTCACAGTATAAACAAAGAAAAAAAAATCGCAAATTGGGTAACTTGTCATAATATCACATAAAAGTTTCTTTTGCCATTAGTACTTACAATGGCATCATCCACCCATCTAACGCATAAAAGAAAAATTTTACTGCAGTGAAACATAAAATGTAAGTTGTAGTCGTGTTTTAGAAAGTAAGTAAAACATATTTTATTAAAGCTTCTCTCTTTCTGTGTGTATAAACTGAAGTCCCATGCTCACTTCTTTTTGTATGTCCGGGCTAATGTGAGAAATTACTGTAGAGATTTTGATAAATTCTTAGATTCCTAAGACTGATATCTAGCCACTATCAATATCGATAAAAGTCAAAAGTCATAGCTATGGTATAAATAACCTATCTGTATTTATAATAGTTTGTACTGAACTTTCCAACTTGCACTTGGCCAGTTTTTACATAATAGTCCTTGTCTAGTTTTATTCCTTTGTTAAATGTGGAAAATCCAGGATGGAATGTAACAATTGTTTTATTCCTTACCTTTTTTTTTTTTTTTTTTTTTTTTTTTTTTTTTTTTTTTTTTTTTTTTTTTGTGTTCTCATATTCTCTTTTTTGCAGGGTTTATATCCTCCCGAATATCCATGAAAAATGTGGAAATTTTTTCATCTGGGAAAAATTCAGGGAATTTTTCATTGTTTTAGTTTTGCTTTATATTTTTGTAATTTTGATGTGTAAGAACTGATACTCTTAACAAAGAATTTTACTTCATCCCGCTACTGCAGAATAATGCTGTGGCAATAAAACATGAACGAGAGAGTGACACCCAAATTAAACTTGAGTTGCAAAGAAAATGTACCATTTACAACAACAAAACACAACGCACACACAAGCATCTGCTGATGACAAAATGTGCGAAAGGCTTTAGGATGAAGACTATGCAGTATTTCGTAACAACAAATTGCTTTTATCGAGTGTGATGTCACAACTGTTTACATCTCTAGCAGGCCACGGGAAAATATTACAAATGGGGGTTTGAGAAGCTTTACTTTCAAAGTAAATTTACTTTTATGCAAGACGAATTATGTTATTTGTGAGAACTTGCAGTGAATTTCTTAAATCTTGGATTGTTTGACTCACTCAAAACTTAAAAGTAACACTTGGAGGGCCAACTACATAGAAAAATTTGGGACTTGGAACACCAGTCACTTACGGCATTATTTGAAATTTTAGTGGCACATTCATGTTTGTTCTATCTGAAAGGTTAACACACACCAAAAAAGATAAATGTTACATGTGAAAGCTTAGCTTTTCTTGCACCTCTACAGTGTGTATATTAATTTAAAGTATTAACTTTTCCTATTTGTGTGTTCGTGCTGCTAAACTGTGATGTCACTACAGGCTGGCTACATCACATGTCGTATGCTCTGAATATCTACTGTTATTGGCTGGCAAGATCACATGATGTGAGCACATGTTGATGCACATCAGAGATCTTTCCAAAATGCACTGTTTTTTGGCGTATTTCGTTTCCAGTAGTGCCGCGAAATTCTACACTGGTGTATAAAACTGTAAACATTCAAAGGATTGGGAAATTTTACAGCTTTAAGGGAATTTATATTTTCACTTAACATGGAAAAAGGTGTGTTATTGTCACTCAGGGAAAAGTGTATTTTTAGTTGGGAAATCCAGATTTAACACCCCACCCCACCACCACCACCACCACCACCACCACCACCACCACCACATTATTTCACTTCTGTGTTAGTTACAATTTCATTATTACAAAAAAAAAAAAAAAAAATCAGTTTATATTTGCATTTTATATTGATACATGTGAGTACATGATGTTTTACTGGCCCATGTTGTATGATGTGTGAACAAAAAGTAATGGGAATTTTCATTTTTTTAAAGAATCCTTATTTATTCGTCATCATCATCATCATCTTCTTCTACTTTTTCTCCTTCAAAGCAATTCCCCTCAGATATCACACACTTGCAGCAGCCCGTTTTTCCAAACTTGGAAGCAGTTCTAGAATTTACTTTTTGTTGTGGTATTCAGCTCATTTGGTATTCTGTTTGTATTTCATCATTGGTGGCAAAACAATGTCCCTTCACGTTTCTCTTCAGCCTCAGGAATAGAAAGTAGTCGCAGGGGGCAGTGTCCGGCGAAGACAGTGGCCGAGGCAACATAACTGTTTTGTTTTCTTCCAAAAAATCGTGAGCAAGCGTTGAGGTGTGAGCAGGAGCATTATCGTGATGCAATTCCCACGAGTGGTTGTGCCACAAATCTGGTCGTTTTCTTCAGGTTGCTGCACACAAATGATTCATAAATGCATAACTTCTACGTAGTATTCCTTACTGACCATATGACCATAAGGCAGGAATTCACGATGAGCTATCCCATTGTAATGGAAGAAAACGGTGAGAATAATATTGACATATGATTGAACTTGTCGATTATTATTCTCTCTCTCTCTCTCTCTCTCTCTCTCTCTCTCTCTCTCTCTCTCTCTCCCTCCCCAGGCAGTTTCCATTGGGACGATTGGGCTTCGGTTTTGACAACATACCTATATATCAGTATTCGTCACCTGTTATAACCTTTTTTGGAAGTTCTGGATTGTCGTCGACTTCATTCAGCAGTTCCTGCATGATATCAATGTGACGCCATTTTTGGTTGAAATTCGACAGATTTCGGAACAAACAGTGCATGTTTTGTGTCCAACACATCTGAAAAATTACTCAGAATGGGCCGAAGGATGTGCTGTCATCGTCAGCAATCTCTCTGACGGTGATTCGGCAATTTTCCACAACCATTTTCTGTACTTCTTCCGCGCTGTTGTCGGTAACTGGAGGGGTAGGACGTCTAGTGCGGTCGTTATCTTAGACGACTTCTCGACCCTCTGTGGAACGTTTATTCCACTTTTCGAGCAAAATGTAATGGAAATTCTTCGATCCGTCTTTTACGAAAGAAAAAATTCACCGAGCTTTCAAAAACACGTACGACCTTTTCGACTATAGACAGAAAATTAAATATTCGAAACAGCTGAAAATGCAAATGTGCACCGAATGTGTGTTTCGAGAAGATAAAAAAATTTTAAAAAATTGAAAATTGAATATATAATGTCTGAAAAAATAAAAAATTCCCATTACTTTCTGATCACACTTCGTATATTACGAGTAAATGTTGTTTTGTGTCTGTCAGTAAATATTGAGAGTTTGACCTCGCAGGTGAGGGCGGAGCTGGAACTGGAGCGACAGCGCGCCGTGCGGCAGCTGGAGGAGAAGCACGCCGAGGAGCTGCGCGCGCTGGAGGCGCGCCACAAGCAGCAGGTGTCCGAGGTGAAGCGCAAGCAGTGGGTGAGTCCCAGCGGCACTCCCTCCCCGGTGTCGAGGGTCGCGTACGTCGGCACTGTGCCGCCTTCCGTCCTTCCCGCCGTAGTTCTGCAAGTGTGGCGAGTGTGAGAGCGGCACCGTTGCGGTCGCTTCGTGCTCACCAATTCTTTCCATCTTACTAAAGCGTGCCATAGTTCACTGCCGTGATGAGGTGAAAAGATAGACTGTCAGGATTGGGTGGCCTCTGATGGGGCTGTGTATTGAGAGATTGTGGAGGATACGAGATGAAAATTAAGGGATCCGGTGCATTCAATTGCAGGTTTGCTCCATCACAGGAATGCCTGATGTCTGGAAACAGCTTGATGCTATAGTCCGCACTTTAGATGGAGAACGAACAAAGTTCGTCCGATGCAGTCGTAATGGTTATATTCTTGATTACTAAATTTACAGCCCTCTTCGACCCCCCCCCCCCCCCCCAAATACATAAACTTACAGGGTGTCCATAATTGAAGTTCCAGTTTCAAAACCCTGTGGAAAGAGAACCACTGCTCAGAATGACGGCGAATTTGAATGGCATATTATTGCCAGAGGGGGAAATGATGTGGACGGGGGGAGGGGTGGGGGGGCTTAATCTAGCTTCAAAGATAAGTCATATGGTATGGTATATAGATCAGATACCTGTATACCGGTAGATGAGCAAGCACCTCTCTCTCTCTCTCTCTCTCTCTCTCTCTCTCACTCACTCACACGAGAGCAGATTCGAGTGATGGGTCTTCAGTTAAAACAGACAGCTACGGAGACTGACAATCTGAGTGCTAGTGTGTACGGAGACTGTGTGTTTGAAGGTGATGTCAGAGGATCGGGTTTAAAATGAGTTTAGAGACCTCATTTCTTACCTCTAGTTAGGAAACATATGCTCTGACACAAACAGGACACGACTCAATAATTAATAATCTTTTCATATACTTAAGAAATCCTGGGTTCTTCTGTAATTACCAGCATACAGCCGAATTTATATTACAGTCATTATTTTTATTTAGAGATTCCTTAAATGTCAGTTGCAAATTAACTTTGTAATATAAATTATAATGTTCAGGAGACCAATAAACAGATGACAGAAGTACTGAGGAACTGAATCCAAAATTTGATTTTGGTATGCAGTCATCGTTCAAAAGTTGGCAGCTTGCTCAAAATTGTGGTAACTGTTAAAAATACACAAAAGTTGGAACAGCTTCTGTTTTCTTCCCCGTGGAGGTGTAGGAATACGGTGACTACAGTTTTCAGACAATTGGAACTGGGGCAGAATGTGAAACCTATCTCGGCAGAAGACACGATTGGCTCCTTCTCCACGGCAGGTAGTCCCTGGTGCCGGGTCGCCGACACGTTTGGTGACTGCTCTTGTTTTGGCCTCGTAGGCTAATTAGAGGCCGTAAAAGTCCAGAGTACAGTCGCCCCTGCCCCAGTCTGTTTGCTTCCGTCTGGACTGATGTCTGGCTCGTGATGCGGCTGACAAAATTATGCTTTGCTGCAGCACGTGCTGCCTCAGACGTAGTCACAGTTTGGTTGTTCGTCGCTTTGAGCGGAAGCACTTAATGTTGCCTTCGTACAGATGTCTATTTTCTCTCAGGGTACTCGTCTCGGTCGAACACCGACGGCGCCGGCTGTACGGTAAGAAATCAGCCGAAACCTCTCCCTTCGTGACCTCCATCACAATCTCGTGGGTCTGTCTAGGATCTATTTGTGCATTCTCTTCAGAGCACCAAAGTATCATACTCGAGTTAGTTTGGCTTCGACAATTTACTGTAAAATTCCCTTTCTACACTTTTCAGCAGACTGACCCCCAAAAAAGTGTGAAATACAGAAAAGTATAGGAAATGCAGCAAGTAAAATGAATAAACTACTCTTACTTTCATTCTCTTTATATTGTTCAAAATATGAGATTAAAACAATTTAAATTCTGCTATTTTTAAAAAACCTGAAACAGTGAAGCCAAACAATCTCATTACTATTAAGTCATTTCACCCATTTCACCTGTAATTTCTTAGAGATAGGGAGCACATTGGTGAGAATGCTCCAGTATTTCGTCCACTGTGTGTGTGTGTGTGTGTGTGTGTGTGTGTGTGTGTGTGTGTGTGTGTGTTGGAGGGGGGGGGGGGTGTTGGTAACTTCAATCAGGTATGTGGAGAGCATATTGTCATGTTTTCCACTGAGAAAGTGTCCTATATTTGTAAAACTAATTTGCTCCACATCACAGCAATAGACGTTTTTTGTTATTTTGTCTGTTTTTCTTTGTACTTACAGAATTTGAATATCAGTGGCAAGAGATTAAATGAAAATAAATTACATTTTGATACGAAAATGCCTCATTGTTAAAGGAAAAACGTTTATATATTAATAATACTGTTAAACCTCTATAACTAGAAAAAGATTTTGTTTTCTGTTTCATTATTCATATTTTTATGCAGTTACCAATTGAAAGTAAAAACATGCTGTTTTTATTCATAATTATGATTCAATATTTGTCTGTAAACATTCTCATTTGAAAATTAATGTAAAATTAAAAAAAAATTAAAAGGAATTTGTTGTTAATTGTTAATGCTGAGTGTCAAACCATCGACTTTGCCGTTACAAAACCACACATTCAGCCATTGGGGCCCTGTTAAAAAGCTCAAAATGCATCATACTTAACAGCGCTCCAAAACTTTTCTTTCTGTGTTAGGGAGGTGGTGTCTATGCATTTACCTTCAAATGCTTAAAGTACGAAGAGGATCTGGAGGCGTCTGTAGAAGATCAGACAGTTTGTCAGACTTTGTGTTTGTCAAATTATTTGAGAGTTGCCGTTCTGTTTGAGATGTTTGCCGAACATCAGCTGTATTTTTAAATATTGAGGGATATTTTGATTGCTGACCAATTTGACAAACAAGTTTGACCTTTTTATGCATGTGTTTATTAAATAATAGCTAGTTGCTTGCCAATCTAATATATGTAACTTTGAGACATCTGGCAACTAGAGCAGATTTCAAAGTTTAAAGTTTATGCCCTGCATTGCACTTCATACAATGCTCACTAGTGTCAAAATATTTCATGGTGCGATATGTAGAGTGCATTGCTTCAAAAGTGAGGTTAAATTTTACAAATGAGTTGATCATTTACAGAGGCCTTAAGAGGGGCATTTGTAATAGGGATGGTGGTTTTCAGTGGAATAACTGGTTTTCAGTTAAACCAGTTATTTTCATCTCCAGTTTAACCTAACTGTCACAGTCTCTAAAATAACTGACATTTTGTTTTTCAGTTCTATTATTACTTTTGAACAATAAATGTAGACATTGCACAAAGACTGAAAAATTCTATGACCCTCTCAGGCTTTGGCATTCATTATACATTTCATGATACATAGAATCATAAATCAAATAAAATAGATTAAAAAAGACTTGGTCCATCTGTCATTTGCTGTTTTTCATGAAAAAGTATGGAGAGTTCGAATACTACAAAAAAGTTTACCACTATTCTACTAATTATTCAAATTTTTTAAATCTCTGTTAAAAATCAGTTGTAATTGAGGATTGTACCACTACTTGGTGCAAATAGTGCATTAAAGCGTCAAAACTAAGGTTGGAGAAATCTATTTTTCATATTAAGTTGTTTCTGGGGGCTACAAGCAGGTGAAGGTATATTATACAGACACAGCAGCATATGAACTAATTTCTGTTTTTATCATAAACTATGAATTGTTCGTTGAGTTTTCAATTTATTACTCGTGCCACAACATCCTCTTCTTATTATTTCATCGAAGTGGCAGACAAATAATAAGTTTTTGTGTAAAAATTGTAGTGTTCATTTTCCTTTAACTATTTCAAATGAAACAGCTGTTTTTTAGTCAAATATGTATGCATTTTTACTTTTTAATGTGAATTTGAATAAACTGACTTTTTGCTGACAAAAACCAAAAATGCTCTATTAAAATATTCCAATGAACAGTTTAGATAGTGGCCAAAATAGCATTTACCAGCTACAATTACATTATAATAGTTAAGATTTCAGTAATGAATGAATGAACCAAACGGCAAATATTTATTGTCCAATCTGTTCGTAAATACTCATTCTGTAATGTGTTGACCTGTAGGTTGACTCCTTTCACTATCATGCAAAGATGATATCTATCTTTCAGAACTCACAAGGTGCCCTACCAAACTTATCCTTAGAAAATTTTTTTCTTAAAAAAAATTTGTGCCACTGTTATGAGCAAACTGATACATAGCTTTTATACCCATCATCAGTTAAGAAAAACACTACTGGCCATTAAAATTGCTACACCACGAAGATGACGTGTTACAGACACGAAATTTAACTGACAGGAAGAAGATGCTGTGATATGCAAATGAGTAGCTTTTCAGAGCATTCACACAAGGTTGACGCCAGTGGTGACACCTACAACGTGCTGAAATGAGGATAGTTTCCAACCGATTTCTCGTACACAAACAGCAGTTGACCGGCGTTGCCTGGTGAAACGTTATTGTGATGCCTCATGTAAGGAGGAGAAATGCGTACCATCACGTTTCCGACTTTGATAAAGGTCAAATTGTAGCCTATCGTGATTGTGGTTTATCGTATCGCAACATTGCTGCTCGCGTTGGTCGAAATCCAGTGACTGTTAGCAGAATATGGAATCTGTGGGTTCAGGAGGGCTGTGCTGGATCCCGACAGCCTCGTATCACTAGCAGTCGAGATGACAGGCAATGGTGTACTGCAATGGTGTACTGCAATGGTGTACTCGACGACGAACCTGGGTGCACGAATGGCAAAATGTCATTTTTTCAAATGAATCCAGGTTCTGTTTACAGCATCACGATGGCCGCATGCGTGTTTGGCGACATCGTGGTGAACGCACATTGGAAGCACGTATTCGTCATCGCCATAATGGCGTATACCCGGCGTGATGGTATGGGGTGCCATCGGTTACACGTCTCTGTCACCTCTTGTTGACATTGACGGCACTTTGAACAGTGGACGTTACATTCAGATGTGTTATGACCTGTGGCTCTACCCTTCATTCGATCCCTGCGAAACCCTACATTTCGCAGGATAATGCACGACTGCATGTTGCAGGTCCTGTACGGGCCTTTCTGGATACAGAAAATGTCTGATCGCTGCCCTAGCCAGTACATTCTCCAGACCTCTCACCAATTGACAACGTCTGGTGAATGGTGGCCGAGCAACTGGCTCGTCACAATACGCCAGTCACTACTCTCGATGAACTGTGGTATCGTGTTGAAGCTGCACGGGCAGCTGTACCTGTACAAGCCATCCGAGCTCTGTGTGACTCGATGCCCAGGCATATCGAGGCCGTTATTATGGCCAGAGGTGGTTGTTCTGGATACTGATTTCTCAGGATCTATGCACCCAAATTGCGTGAAAATGTAGTCACATGTCAGTTCTAGTATAATATATTTGTTCAATGAATACCCTTTTATCACCTGCATTTCTTCTTGGTGTAGCAATTTTAATGGCCAGTAGCGTATTTCTAGTAGAAGAGAGCAAGCAAATACCAAAAGATTGCAGTTATTCTGAAGTAAAATACTCATCGGTCAGTCGGTTTTTCTCATCCCTAGTCTGTAATGCCCCCTTGTCAAGTGGAAAATGTAAATAACTAAATTACACGAAACTTCAGTGGACACGTGCGTTTACCGAGCCCCGCACTCCTGTTTCAGTGCTACAATTGCGAGAGCGAGGCCATCTACCACTGCTGCTGGAACACGGCGTACTGCAGCATCGACTGTCAGCAGCTGCACTGGCAGAAGGAGCACAAGCGCTTCTGCCGCCGCAAGCGCTAGACCGCTGCCCGGGTGCACGGCAGACCCGGACGCGTCGCCACAGACACGACTGCAGCTGCTTCGTGTAGTGTGCTCTGGCTGCGGCCGGGCTAGCGACGCGCCGGGGAAGGACCTGCGACCCGAGTGTGCCGCCACTGTGCTTGTACCGAGTACTGAGAAGGGAGTCTGTTTCGGCAGGCGACGTGGCAGTGCGCCACACTCTGGAGCAGTTAGTGTTACGTAAATTTTTATTACAATATTTCCTTGTAACAGGGTGCACAGACTCTGTAGATTGTCAGAGTGACAAATTCTGCCGCATCGGCTGCCGGCGGGTGGGTTAAAGTTTCGGTTTATTTTGTTTCCGTTACTGCACATTTTGGTTAGTAGTTGCTCGGCCAGACTTCACTGTCATATAGAACTACAGTGAAAGAGTGTATGTTTGTCATTCTGTGACTTAGAAATTGCTCAAACTTGAGCCGGAGTATCTCAGCTTTGATGAGTTATTGTTATTATTTCTGTACAGGTCCTGTTGGACCACAGAGTGCAGGTTTTTTCCCATGTTGTCCAGCAGTTTACCTTTTGGCTGAACAGTTTTGTGTTTACTTCTTCCATTGCTTCTGTCTGGGCTCTACCTAGGTCCTCTTTAGATTGTCAGATCTGCGGTATATTCTTCAATCTACCTATACGAGTGATATTCTACACAGACCTTTGAAAATGTTTGTCGGAAACAGAAGGGAGGGTGCCCGTTTCTCGGCAGCTGGTCTGGCAGAACGTTATCGATCGGATAGTTATTACAGCTCGTCTGAGACCGAACGACACTGTAACTGCAATTTCTTGCTAGTTTCACACATTTTGTAAACCGTTGTGCAGATTTCTTCTCGTAAAGTGGGTACGTCTCGTAAGTTATAAGTACTGCTAACAGTACGTTTTTCAATTCCACCGAGTGATTGTGTGGAGCCCAGGTCTGTCATTATACAGACCAGTAGTCACAGCTATGCAGAAAAAATTGAAATTGTGAAATTGAATATGCTTCTTTTCTGGCCAAGGATGGTGTGGAAAATAGTAGAAGATTGTTTACAAATGACACAGTTGTACGGGTACCAAACGAGAGAAACAGGATTTTCCTAGAGTTTTGCGGTGAGCTCGCCCTTTGCTCATTTCTGCTTTCTGTCTCCGCTGTATAATTTACCTCTGTGGTAATGTAAATAACACAGTCCCGTTTGACACAGTAGGAAATTTAAACTGCTGACGATTGCTGTCGATTAATTGCCTTTAGTTGTGCAGATTTAGTAAAATGGCACTTGTTACGTTCTGTGACGTACTGCTCTCAGAGTGCACTGATGTTGTGGTATGTCTGTTGTTGTTATGTTCAAAATGCATTCTGCACACCACCTCTTTGTACATTTTGTCTGTGTGAGTCGGAAAGATAGGAAGAGGATCGCTTTGGCTCCTTTGTCTGTTCACCCGTCATTCACCATTCTCCTGATAAAACTGAGACCTTTTTTCCTTCCACACGATAGCCGACCAGCTCTACGAGCCTGTGACGTGACCCAAAGTTTCCGTAACTGCAACTGTTTTTTGTGTCTAGAACTTGCAACAGTCTTGTCACAGTACACGCGTAGGCATTCCTTACATTTATAAATCCAGTTTCCCTGTAGCAACTCATCCTTCACTGTTTACCTATGTGAGCCAGTTGTGACTGTGTCTTGAATTTAAAACTGTGAGTGACAGTTATACATGGTCAACATGTAGCCACTGACATTTAAAGTGAAGTGTTGTTGTATTACAGGAAGATATTTTGTTTGGACAATGGGCAAGCCCAGGTGTTTATAACAACAATTATTGTATTTCAAAAAGAAACTATAAAGTCAATAAGCAGCGTAATTTTTTTATATTAGTCAGGTTTTTTTTTTTTTTATTCCAAAGAATACGCACCCGTGTGTATCGATTTGTGCTCTCTCGTATAAGACACTCTCCGCCGCACACCCGGGACGAGTCTGTCCCCCAGAGCAGAGGTCGGTGCATCCCGGCGAGGTGCCGTGTCGGAGGGATGCCTCGGAGGTGCGGGGGTCCAATTGAATCTGTGTAGATATTTATGTAAGTGCGAACTCGTGAATGTGTATATTTATATTTTTTGAAGTGATGTTTGAAAGGAGGAAAGGAGGAGAATTAGTGTTTGCTTAAGAGCAACAATTGTTGTTGCCCCGAGAATGTGACAATTATGTGATGGACAGTGTCACTGTTATTTTTGAAGTTCTATTTTGCTTGGCCAGAACAGTGAGATTTGTGGGTGTTATCTCCATTAGGTCAGATGATGTCGGTGCTGTTATGCCATGTGGGGCAGTTGTCCGAAATGGGTGGTACCAGATTGTGTTGCGTAGCTATCATCATAGCTATCATCATCACTTCATATGATGATGATGATGATGATGATGATGATGATAAATCAAGTAGTCCTGTCAAAAAGATTCCCTAACACGGTTTTTCCTCCATTTTCAGTTTGCGTACTTCCTCATCATTAACATTCATCTTTCCATTCTTAAATAAACAACATGACTGTTAGTACGTGGCACGAATTTTATGATGTAATGTTAACTGCATTGAGATCTTTTGCTACTAAGAGCAGCGTTACATAGCAGATTTCACATTTGGCAGGATTTTAAATTGCAGCGCTTATTTTGAAAGGCTACTGTTAGCGAATAAGAAGCGACTTGCCTTTCTCACTGTTGCAGCATAACACACTACACCAAAACAGAGGTTATTTTCTGGATATTCCTTGTTAGTAGAACACCACAGGCAGGAGAGGTAGCAGTGAACGGCTTGTGAGGTTATGGGTTATTAGTAAAAGTTGTATGAAAACTATGAAGAGGAGACAAATGTTAATTGAAATGCAAACTTGTTTCTGCCGTATATACTCATCTACTTCACGTCCATTCTGTCGTAAACTGCTTTTTAAGTGTGGTCCTGTGGTGTTTTTTCAAAGCATGTGTCATTGTTATTATTATTATTATTATTATTATTATTATTATTATTATTACTTTTTAATCTCTTTAATGATGATGATCTGGAACCATGTAACTACTTTCTTTGTCGTTTCCTATTTCCCCAGTACTTCTTCATCTTCTGCCTCTTGACTTCTTAATACGGTCGTTTGCCCATATTGTTCTTTTTTCTCATATCTTCTGCTTTGAAAGCCTTCTAAATTTACTACATTATTCTTAAAAAAGTTTCCCACTGTTATTTGTGAACTGTGATGTTTTTTGTTGTTCTTCTCTCATTTTTATGCTATTGTTGTTCCTTTTTCCATAAATACATCATTTGGTAGAAGTGTCCAAAAAAAGTTAATTTTTGCTTTGCCATTACTTCTCATTTTCCAGCCATGTGTAATTTAAATTGCACTCATTATTTTTCTAATTATCCGTCTTTCAAGTACCTCTTTCTTTCCTGCTTATAGTTCATCGTTATCATTCGTGTGTATATGTTATTTCGATTTTATGAGGTTGTAGCATCTATTGCAATTTTTTCTAGCCCATTCTGCTGTACAATTTCTCCAAGATATTTAAATTAACTATTTCTCTTTATTTTACCTGTCTGTTTTTCTGTGTACTTTGGTGCATTTGTTGTAATTGTCTTGACTTTTTTCCTTCTAAAACACATTTACACAGTAAAGGTGATAAACTGTCTCCTTGTCTAACACCAGGTTTTATTTCAAAGGGCTGAATATTTCTCTCGTGAATTTCACTTAAGATAATTGATAATGTATTTGTTGGAGTTTCACTAATTGTGTTTACTAATCTCACTTCAACACAAATTTCTCTAATGATTTTGTCTATTATTTCTCTGTCCATCGAATGAAGTACTTTCTTGAAATAAGTAAAAGATACCATAATAGATTTGCTGGTTAACATTCCCTGGCACGATTATTGATTTTAAATTTAAAAAATCTGTTCTGTGTAATATCTTTCCTTTTGAAAGTCACCCTGATATTCTCCTAGTTGTTTCTCTAAATTTTCTTCAATTCTGTTCAGGAGAATTTTTTGATGATATTTTATATGCCACAGGCAGAAGTGTAATCGTCGACAAGTTGCTTATCTCTCTCTCTCTCTCTCTCTCTCTCTCTCTCTCTCTCTCTCTCTCTCTATGCAGCAGATTTATTAATGCTATTATGTTATTGACTCAACAGTGGTAATCCTGTTAATAACACAACAATGGTAACCCTGTTAACGACACAAAGCAGCATAAGATTCCTGGATCTAAGATTTTTGTTATGATAGTTTATAATGTGTTTTGCATATTCCCTATCTTCATCAGATGCCTTTCTTCGCCTATCTTTTTCAGGAATTTTTCATATCATACTTTACTCGCCTACTTAGTTATTAAACAATGGGAACTCCAGGTAGGAATATCAACAATATAGGAAGACAGATTGCTACTTATTGTAAAGAAGACGCATTAAGTTGCAGACAGGAACGATGAAGACAATAGATACAGTAAGCACTGTTGCTGTTTGTATGCATTGACGTTCACTGTTGGTGCTTCCACATATCGGACAATTGTCAGGCAGGGCACTTCGACATTTTCTGAACCTGCAGCAAGGAGATTTTCTAAAAAAAGAAATACGGGAAAAAAATGTAACACAATTTCTTTTGTAGTGAGTCGAGGCATAAGTAGTTGTTTTGAACATAGAGTTTAGCTGTCATTTTAGGAGTAGTAGAGGGTAGTCACTTATGAAAATATTGTATGTCGGTCATTGTACCTATGATTAGAGGTAGAGAAATATTTATATTTGCCATAGCAGTTTGTGCACAGATTTTGAAAAATTAAAAAAGTAAAAAAGGGGGGGGGGAGAGAGAGAGAGAGAGAGAGAGAGAGAGAGAGAGAGAGAGAGAGAGGCAGAAGGCAAGGAGGGAATTTGGATTGTTTCAGAAGATGGGAATTTGTTATGAAATTTATAGACTCAGATGCGCACGGCATTGCTGCTTGTTAATTTTTGACTCGTAATTGTGGCATCGTTCACTTGGTGACCCGGTGGATCTACGGTTTCGGCAGTGTTCTTCTGACACCTGAGCTGTTTCAGGAATGATTGATAACCAAACAGCAGTAATGAACACACCTGCAAGAGTTTACAGGGTTAGTGTTCGGGAGAATGTTATGGCACTGAGAGTTCTTGCTGGGCTCCCCACTGTGATATCGAGTGTTCTGCCTGTCTTCGGCTCTTTCCATGCAACTGTGCTCTCTGGGCCAGTCACTGCCGCCCCCCTCCCCCGTTCTCATCTTTTTGTACGGGAAAAACCTGCTAATTTCCTATGTGGAGACTGCTGTAGGTACTACTATGGAGTGCCAGGAAAAAAGATAGATAAGAACTAAAAGATATTTTATATGAATTAGGGGCTATTAATTTGTGAAATGAATGCCAAAATACAGAAAAAAGAACTATGGACAACTGAAGTAAAAAAAAAAAAGTAATATTTTGTGCACACTATACTGATATTTTCCTGCACCTGTCATTGGTCAGAGGCAGCTATACTGGTTTTTAAACTAGTTGTTGATATTAAAACAACGTAGGTATTTATGTCGTATCTTTGACTACCAAGAATGCTCTCTGGGTTATTTTACTATAGTGATTTCTTGGTTAAATGTTTATGAACTGTAGGTGTGGATAAAATAATATTCGTATATGTGAATTTACTTTCGATGCTGCATGTGCTCTTTTATCCAGATTAGGCCACAAACTTTTAATTTAATACTGAAGAACGAAATTCATCCCCAAGCTTAGTAATTTGTCGTAATCTAGTTTCAATGTATTTTCATTTTCTATTGGTGCCACAGATAACATTCTGTATATTAGTGTCTTAAAGAGTGTACTTCCATGTAGATCATCTTAGTCTAAAACAAAAATTAGAGTTTTTAAAAAATATTGGCAAGGCAGATTAATTTTATCTGTTCTTCGACAATTGCTCCCATTAAACTGTCTTCACTTGAACCTGAGGTCATTTCCGGTATTAAAAAATGTAAGTTATCGTAATTGATGACGGTCAGATATAAAATACTTCATAAGGAACTGCATTACATAAATTGTAGTGAGTTACTGCCACATTCTACTCTACTGAAATTGAAAAATTGAAATAGCAGCACTCTTTCTAGCAGGTACACTTTTTTAAATAAATATTCGCAACTCCATTATATTCATTTTGAAATGTAATCTCTTTCCACCAATTTAATTTCTTCAGTGAATATATGTGATGTTATGCCACACACATCAAATGTACGATATTATACGATTGTAGGTTGTTGTGGCTGAAGACAAAAAGTGACTTACTCGAAGCTGAAATCCAGATATTATTTTTCCCCATATCAACAAAATTATTACATTATCAGATAATAAATGCAGCAAAGAACATCCACAGTGATGATGGCTTATTCTTCCGGGGCACAGCTGTCTGTCATGTGACAGCGATATCCGATTCTCCGCGTGCCGGGCGCTGGTCAGGAAGCTCGCCAATGTTGTGCCTGCTTCCACTTGGGTACTGAACAATTAAAGACAGGCAAATCATACAGACATATTTATCATTACGAATTGATGTTTGTAGAATGAGTAATGTGCTCCGTACAACATGAATGGATCTTTGAAGCCGGACACGCCATAATCTCAATATATGTCAGCACAACACGCACTTCGGTTTTGGCTTTTTGTGGGAGACTTACTGATTATTACATTTTTGCCGTACAAGTGACATTACGCACTGCATACCGTATCCCAACAGCCTGCTGCTGCTCTGTGACAATGTGGAAAGCATTACTGTGTCTTTGCTTGTCCTTTCTTCTATCCTCTGTATTATGACTTGTTGCTCGGCACGTCAAAATGCCATCTTTGTCATTGATAGTTGACCATTATCGTCTCAGTTTGGACGTTTGCTCTGGCTGCTATTGTTTTGATGTTGGTAGCATTGCCATAGTTTTTGAAAGAAATCTATTTCGCAAAGTAATAAGTTGTCCACTGCATGCAATAGTGAGTATTATTGGTTCAGATTGTAAAATCGGTGTTACTTGTGGGTTGTGAGAATTGTCTCTGTACATGCTGTTTACTTTTTGAAGCTCTGCTAACAACTAAGCTTTCAGAATTGTTACCTAAATTCACATGGATACAATTTGTATATTTGCCATTGAACAGTGTCGGTGTCCTGTAGTCTTAAATACCAATGACCAATAGATGTGTGACAGTCACATGACCCCAGTAACTGTAAGTTTGTCACTGTAACGTGCAATGCGTTTATGTGAAACAAACTGATCAGAACACACAGAAATACAATTGAGTCTCACAAATTTAACACACAGTTACAGAAATAATTATACCTGTTGACAGATTTTATTAAATTTTGCCATAATCCAGTGGGGAACTTTGCATCAGTCACCTTACAGCAAGAAGCAGTTTGTGGAGTGTGACCCGAAAGACTCACCTCTGTATGAGGTGTTTGGTATGTCGTCTTTCCCATTCTGCGTGTGATTTGCTTCCATTTGGTCCTCTGTTTGACTTGTTCCTTTTTTAGCTAAAATATCTTTCAGTTCTTGTCTTGTTATTTCTCTGGCAGTTTCCAGTTATTTCACCCCATTGTTACAACTGTAGATGCCAAATGTTAATGTCCAATGTTCACACGAGTAGGAAGTAGCAGTTTTGCTTTCCCCTTCTGCCTGAAGTGGAAAATGTGTCATAACAGAATTAAAAACCTGTCCGTACATTTTGCGACAGTTTCTGCCTCGCTCGTACGAGTTTCAGCTCACGAGAATGTGTCGGATGTCTGTGACCGTACTGCCCTCTGATCTGCCATTCATTAGTACGCGAATCGACACAGTTCTGCCCTCGGGTTAATCTCCGACTACTAAATTTGTCTGCCCTAATCTTTATTTAGACCACCCTTTCTCCCGTTACGAGGCAGGCAGAATAGAGATTTTTGTGTGTCGCTTTCTCGTGCGATTCATTCTAGAACTCGCACTTGACTCGAGTGAAAGGGTAAAGCTTGCGATCTTAGCACCTGTATCTGATATGTATATATGCACAGTGTTGAATATTGTTGAAATGTTGTAGTGAACTAGTTCCTTCATATGATTTCAGTGGAAAATTTACTTGTGTTAGGTGTTTCCATTTGTTAATCATTTATATACTGAATTGTTAGATTATGTTGTACTGAATAAGGAAAAAGATAGCAGCCATGGCTAATGATTCTTTATGAACATGATGTGCTAGTTGTTTTGTGCATTTGCTTATCAGCAGTGTGTATTGGTGTGCCCCAAATTTCTGATTCCATAAATATTTGTACTGTATATCTTTTTTTTTTTTTTTTTTTTTTTTTTTTTGTAATCACACTACCTGGTATGTAACAAATGAATCAATAAAGAGCTATTTGTGTGTTACATGGGCTTATTGTTGTACCACTGCTCTCCTCTTTTTCCCCTTTCCAACCTTTATATTCTGGAGTACCACCCACTGCAGTTCGATACTCCCGTTCCGTAGTCCCATTACAATTACTCGATAGTTGACACTTCACACTTTGTAGCTGGTTTCATTCAGGCAGAGCCCGAACTATTTGCTGTTGCCAAACTGCCACAACAATTGGCAGTTCTCTTTCAATTTCTTATCTAGCAGTCTTTCTTGATGTGTTTGGATCCCAAATCATGGGAGTGGTACTTTTATTTCTTATTTAATCACAAATGATAACCACACACATGCACACACAGTGGATGCATATTAACGTGCTGTGTTGAAGGTAACAGGTTCGAATCTCATTAAATGCAGCAAAATTATTTTTTGTTTCTAAGTCTAATCAAAAGACTTTCATTATTATTTTTATTAAGTTAATTAATTGATTAAAATGTAATTTTTTATTTATAATTCGTTGCCTTGTCATTTTAATCACCATACTGACATTTTTATTTGCTCCTATTTTTTTCTTTTTACGTTTGTAACCTGCGTGTGCCACGTATAACCTGGAACCGAGTGCCAACGAGAGCTTCTCGTCATTTGGTGACACGGCAGCTCGTGTAACTGGTGTGAAACTACTTCCAGGTAACTCATGATAGCCAGAGATTACACTTTGTGTGTTTTAGTGCTGGAACTGAAATTTACCTGTCTCGAGTTTGCTCACGGAGGTTAGCTTTAATCTCTGTGAACTAACTGGTTGCTATTTCAGTTCTGTTGCAGATTGTTAATTGCCATTTTTTCGGATACATTTTGTGTAATAAGGTTGTGGTTAGGTTAGCACACAAGGTTAAATTCAGGGCTACAAAACACATCATCCACCGCAGTTAACTCATTGGTCACTTAAAATATTGTGTATCTGACATAGCTGTCTTGAGTGACACGTATAACCTAGTGGGTAGTTGATGTAGCAAGTGACATACATCAGCTATCGTGTAATTTTAATCGGACTTCAGATCTTTTGTACAAACAAAGCTACTGTCATTAACTTTTTTTTATTGGAAAATAATATTGCAGGTTGGCTGACAGGTATATTGTGTGTTTGCATATTAGTTGCAAAAAAAGATGCTAGTTATAAAATTTTAATTATCATGTTAATACATACAATGTTATGATATTTAACCAATTATAAGAATTTTTTTTTTCCTCAATTTTGTTATTCGAAAAATACAGGATTGTCTCGGATTTGCAGATTTATCGTTGCTGCTGAGGTCAACATTTTTATGTTGTTTAATACAGTATATAGGTGTTACCTTATATTTACAGATGAAGTTTTGGCTATAGAGGTCAGATGCAGATTTATTTGGAAGGGCAGAGCACGTAAATGATACTCCCATTCGAACGAGCCGGAGATTTCTCGACACGTCGAAGCATTTGTCCCTGTTCCAATAATTGAGTCATTTGACTTGCACGATGCCAGTGCAAAAAAATGTTGGGTTCAAAATGGTTCAAATGGCTCTGAGCGCTATGGGACTTAACATCTGAGGTTATCAGTCCCCCAGAACTTAGAACTACTTAAACCTAACTAACCTAAGGACATCACACACATCCATGCCCGAGGCAGGATTCGAACCTGCGACCGTAGCAGTCGCGCGGTTCCGGACTACGCGCCTAGAACCGCATGGGCACTGCGGTCGGCAAAAATGTGAGAAACAACAAACTAGTCACTACAACAATCTTAAATCTCTGCTTAAAATTTGACAGTTTTGTGAAACACTGGAGCAAATAGTATTGAACTCTATCAACTTAAAAACTTCAATTGTATTTTAACAGCTCTGTAATAAAACTTTGCACATGTATTTGTGACATATTTTCTAGCTGCCCCCATAACTGGAACATCAGAAGTCGCATCATATTTGGAAGAAATTGCCAAATATTTGTAACATAGAAGATACAAATTTCTGAGCTGTAGTATTAGGAGCAGCATAAAAATGGTCCGAAAATCAATGTATTTTTTTTTCTCTGTGTATTATCAAAATGTGGATAATAAATAGAATAAATGTAGAATACGTATAATGTTATTTTTTTAGGCAAATACTTTGTCAATAAAATAGTTTGTCGAACAGAAACAATAGTAAAGATCGCAGAATATCTCATTTATTAAAATGACTAGTTTCGGGACATTTAAACGGCTATCTTCAGATTGTGAGCACTGTAAAGAAATTAAAGTGCTCGTTAATTAGGGAAGTCGGCCTTCACGTAACACATACAAAAGCTCAGAAATACTGTGGCGTGATGATTACCCGTTCGGCTGCAGCTGACAACGTGTCGTCAGTTGCGCGTGGTCAAAGCTGCTAAAGGCTGTTCTGGCACAGGTTAGATAGCATACGAAGGCTTGAGCATTTGCTGCATCATCTCAGCTATAGCCAGTGAGAACAGAACTTAATGTAAAAAATGTTAAAAGTTGTGAATAAAATGTAAAAATAATAGCAGAGTTGTGCACTGCTAAGGCAGAGCTTTAGGACCTCTTTGGCACAGATATCACAGTGATCCATCAGGGTGTGGGAGCAGTGAGGCCTCGGTAGGGAGCTGACACCCCCCACCCCCCTACACACACACACACACACACACACACACACACACACACACACACAGTCATCTAATTCCCGTAAATTGTGGGTCGGAGGGTGATGAGCTCTGACGCCAGGTTCAATTATCCCAGATGTGTTCGACCAGATTGAGATCTGGTGAGCTGGGGGCCACCACTTAAATTGGAACTCGCCACTGCATTCCTCCGACCGCTCCATCGTGCCCCTGGCCTCGTGACACTGTGCATTATCTTGCTGAAAAATGTCAATGCTGTCGCAAAATGTGACCGTCCCGAAGTGGTTTATGTGGTCTGCGACCGGCGTACGGTACTCCTCGATTGCCACAGTGCCTTTCACGAGCTCCGATACATCCTCGGAAGCCCACACGGATGTTCCCCGGAGCACAGTGGAGCCGTCGGCAGATTATCTCCGTCGAGCGGTACGGGTGTCGAGGAGCTGTATAATGTAAAATGGTGCAAGATTTAGAAATCCTGAGAAAAATGTGGGTGAGCCACAAGGAGAGATGATATACAATATGTACATGAATGTGGTCCGGTCTACAAATCTGTAATAGTGGCATACATTGAGATTCTCACACCACAGGAAGCCGCTCCTGGAGAAAAATGGAACAGCCAATTGATACAGTGGAGTATTGTGCACTAATCAATTTTTGGCAGCAGTAGGAAACTCTGGCTAATAAAATCATCTGGATCGGTCCGTCTCGGCAGCAATATTTTCACTGTTGCCGAAAATGAATTTTCGCACAATGTTTCGCTTCATCAGTGGACTGCATCATTGTCATTTGCTTTCTCTGGCCACATGTTATGCTGCTGTGATGTGAAGGTTGCAGTGGGTACCAGGAGTGTAGGCACGTAGCTGTAAACAAAGAAATAACCGAAACGTCCCGACAGAGTAGAAATGTGTCTATGACTGGGACTTGAACCTGGGACCTTTGCATTTTTAGGGCTTGTGCGCTGCCAACTGAGCTACCCGAGCTCCACTCACGACCTGCCAGTATGCCAAACTGCGCACCTGTGTCTACATGTACATCTAAATATACGTACACATTCTGTAAGCCACCAAACAGTGTGTGGCAGAGGGCACTCAATATCACTACTGTTCATATTGTCTCCTGTTCCACCCCCAAAGAGCGCGAGGGAAAAACAGATGACTATATGCCTCCGTATGAGGCGTAATTCCTAATATCGTATCTTTGCAGTACATTGGCGGCAGAAAAATCATTCGGCAGGTAGCTTCGATGCGAATTACTGAAGCATTTATCTAATAATTGCTCGATGTTCGAACCTACCGGTAATAACAAATCTAACAGCCTGCCTCTGAATTGCTCTAAAGTCGGAGTGGATCCCACAGCTCGAGAATAGGTCGCACTAGTGTCCTATATGTGGTATCCTTTACAAATCTACCACACTTTCCAAAAATTCTCCCAATAAACCAAACTCAGTCATTCACTTTTCCTCTGACAGCATTTGCACGCTTGTTCCATTTCATATTGCTTTGCAAGATTACGCCGAGATTTAAATGGTGTAAATGTGTCAAGCAGGACACTAATAATGCTATATCCGAGCATTACGTTTTTCTCCCCTACTCGTCCATATTAATTTATATTTCTACATTTAGAGCTAGCTGCCATTCATCACATCACCTACAAATTTTGTCAAGTCGTCTTGTTTCCTCTTACAGTCATTCAGCTTCGACACCTTGCCGTACGCCACAGCATCGTCAGCAGATTTTTGCTCCCCCTATCCGAAAGACCATTGATATGTGTAGAAAATAATAGCGGTCCTATCGCACTTCCCTTTGGCGCTCCTGGCAGTACCCTCTCATCTCTGACGAACTCTCGCCACAGTCGAGGGCAACGCACTGGGTCCTGTTACTTAAGAAGCCGTAGATTCACTCACATATGTGGGAACCTACTCCGTATGCTTGTGCGTTCTTTAACAGCCCGCAGTGGGACACCGGGTCAAATGGTCAGGTGGTTGAGTGTCGCTTGTGTTGTACGTCTGTACGCGAGATTTCCACACTCCTTAACATCCCTAGGTCCACTGTTTCCGATGTGATAGTGAAGTGGAAACGTGAAGGGACACGTACAGCACAAAAGCGTACAGGCCGACCTCGTCTGTTGACTGACAGAGACCGTCGACAGTTGAAGAGGTCGTAATGAGTAACAGGCAGACATCTATCCAGACCGTCACACTGGAATTCCAAACTGCATCAGGATCCACTGCAAGTACCATGACAGTTAGGTGGGAGGTGAGAAAACTCGGATTTCGTGGTCGAGCGGTTGCTCGCACATCACGCCGGTAAATGCCAAACGACGCCTCGCTCGGTGTAAGGAGCGTAAACATTGGACGATTGAACAGTGGAAAAACGTTGAGTGCAGTGACGAATCACGGTACACAATGTGGCGATCCGATGGCAGGGTGTGGGTATGGCGAATGCCCGGTGAAAGTCACCTGCCAGTGTGTGTAGTGCCAACAGTAAAATTCCGAGGCATCGGTTTTACGGCGTGGTCTTGTGTTTCTGGAGGGGGCTTGCACCCCTTGTTCTTTTGCACGGCACTATCACAGCACAGGCCTACATTGATGTTATGAGTACCTTCTTGCTTTCCACTGTTGAAGAGCAATTTGGGGACGGCGATTGCATCTTCCAACACAATCGAGCACCTGTTCGTAATGCATGGCCCGTGGCAGAGTGGTTACATGAAAATAACATCCGTGTAATGGACTGGCCAGCACAGAGTCCTGACCGGAATCCCGTAGAGCACGTTTCGGATGTTTTGGAATGCCGACTTCATGCCAGGCCTCACCGACCGACATCGATACCTCTCCTCAGTGCAGCACCCCGTGAAGAATGGGCTGCCGTTCCCCAAGAAACCTTCCAACACATGACTGAACGTATGCCAATGAGAGTGGAAGCTGCCATCAAGGCTAAGGGTGGGCCAACACCATATTGAATTCCAGCATTACCGATGGCAGGCGCCACAAACTTGTAAGTCATTTTCGGCCAGGTGTCCGGATACTTATGATCACGTAGTGTACCTCTGTTACAGAAGCAGCCACCGACAGTTTGCCGTAGGTCAACTTCAGTTACCTCCGACACAGTGCACTCACGACTACACGGAACACTGTTATGACGACGGCTGACATTTCCGACATATTTAGGACACCGCATAGGTGCCGTTTGCTGTCAAATACTTAGAGTGGAAACTAGAGGTTTGGCTAGCATCCACATTTATCTTAAAGCGTGCATCTCTCGTGGTGTCTCCGTATTTTTGGCCAAGCCTTGTATTTCTGTCAACTATGACCATGGTGTAACAAAATTCCAAGAATTATTCAGTCTCAGAAATTTTTCAACAGAGAATCCGTCGATTATCAGGAAAGAGGACTGATCTGTCGACACCTCATTCGCTGTACACAATTTCGAGCATTATTCGAGGGCACATCAAATGTTTCCGTAATCTATTTTATTTCTTACTTTTAGGCAGATTATTGACAGTTCTTCTTTTCTTTTTAAATTTTGTTTTAGCCTGACTGAGACTCCCAATTTTTCGCTTTATGCTTGTCGAATACGTTCCAAGCAGGTACATAACTCTACTCTGGTTCGCTGCGAGAAGGCAGAGTCTGCATGAAAATTGTGGTACTGTCTTATGCTTGTGTATGTCACAGTTCATTTAAAATATTGTCTGCAAGAAAAACCGTGAAAAAGGAAATTTAATGGGGTAGGTAGTGCAAGAATACCAATATTCTTAAAAAGTCTCGTACAAGGAGTGCAGTTATCTACTTAGCACAGTAGCCTCGCAGCAAAGTTGTGCTAAACAAGCATTTTACTTGCTTAAGTCTTGGTGCTTTATTTTGTGCCGACTCCATTACCATTCTGTCTTATAACCTGGTGTCCCCTAAGGCATCTGTACACGTGTCCAGGTGGCACCCCACATTCATTGGCAGATCACTAGCTGCCTCCTGTAATGTTCTATTTTATTTTTGCACCCTACAGTTTTAAGTATTGCGATTCTTTAGATACTTATTTTCAGCATGTAGCGTAGATATTATGACGCGCTTGATTTACGGTTAAGTAGTGATAACGGGCCTTTCGACTGACTTTTCAAAATTTTATGTAATATGTTGTAGGGTTCGGAACTATTTTTTACACGGGCGGTCACAAACATAGAGCGTGAGCTCATAAATGTTAATCGGTCAGGGTTCGTTAAAGTGTGTACAGACAAAAGAAAACACTATTTTAGTTATTACTTATGAAATGTTTCTGAAATAACAAAATAGAGGTGATTTGTTGTCAGGTTGCTACGTAAAAACGTACTCACCTTGTGTACCCCGGTATGGACACACTAACTGACAATTATTAAAATTATTGGAACACGTGAGGCAATACTGACCCTACGACTTATCTTAGAAGCTAGATTAAGGAAAGGCAAACCTACGTTTATAGCATTTGTAGACTTAGAGAAACCTTTTGATAGTGTTGACTGGAATACTCTCTTTCAAATTCTGAAGGTAGCAGGGGTAAAATACAGGGAGCGAAAGGCTATTTACAATTCGTACAGAAAGCAGATGGCAGTTATAAGAGTCGAGGGGCACGAAAGGGAAGCAGTGGTTGGGAAGGGAGTGAGACAGGGTTGTAGCCTCTCCCCGATGTTATTCAATCTGTATATTGAGCAAGCAGTAAAGGAAACAAAAGAAAAATTCGGAGTAGATATTAAAATCCATCGAGAAGAAATAAAAACTTTGAGGTTCGCCGATGACATTGTAATTCTGTCAGAGACAGAAAAGGACTTGGAAGAGCAGTTGAACAGAATGGACAGTGTCTTGAAAGGAGGATATAAGATGAACATCAACAAAAGCAAAACGAGGATAATGGAATGTAGTCGAATTAAGTCGGGGGATGCTGAGGGAATTAGATTAGGTAATGAGACACTTAAAGTAGTAAACGAGTTTTGCTATTTGGGGAGCAAAATAATGCATGATGGTCGAAGTAGAGAGGATATAAAATGTAGACTGGCAATTACAAGGAAAGCATTTCTGAAGAAGAGAGATCTGTTAACACTGAGTATAGATTTAAGTGTCAAGAAGTCGTTTCTGAGACTATTTGTATGGAGTGTAGCCATGTATGGAAGTGAAACATGGACGACAAATAATTCGGACAAGAAGAGAATAGAAGCTTTTGAAATGTGGTGCTACAGCAGAATGCTGAAGATTAGATGAGTAGATCACATAACTAATGAGGAGGTATTGAATAGAATTGGGGAGAAGACGAGTTTGTGGCACAACTTGACTAGAAGAAGGGATCGGTTGGTAGGACATGTTTTAAGGCATCAAGGGATCACCAGTTTAGTACTGGAGGGCATTGTGGAAGGTAAAAATCGTAGAGGGAGACCAAGAGATGAATACACTAAGCAAATTCAGAAGGATGTAGGTTGCAGTAGGTACTGGGAGATGAAGCAGCTTGCACTGAATAGAGTAGCATGGAGAGCTGCATCAAACCAGTCTCTGGACTGAAGACCACAACACCACCACCACGCATGAAATATTTCTGAAATAACAAAATAGAGGTGATTTGTTGTCAGGTTGCTACATAAAAATGTACCCCGGTGCGGACACACTGACAATTATTAAAATGTTTGCACAGTATATCCAGATGTTACCATATTTAGGAAATCCACTATTAATCTGCAGTACAACTCGGGCCCTCAGGCCTTATTTAATAAAAATCTCTCCATAACGGTGTACAAAATGAAATTTATTTAAACATTCGTATTACGGAGATATTCGATTTAGGATACTATTTCTGTACAAGTGAAAGACTTTTGTAATTAACAAGACCTCGTGTATTTCAAACTCACTTATCACTACAATACTTCGTCTGCTGGTTGTTGACAGTTATTTGACCTCACAACACTGCACATTCAACCCATTTATGGAGTTGTTTTAAAAAATGGTTCAAATTGCTCCGAGCACTATGGGACTTAACATCTGAGGTCATCAGTCCCCTAGAACTTAGAACTACTTAAACCTAATTACCTTAAGGACACCACACACATCCATGCCCGAGGCAGGATTCAAACGTGCGGCTGTAGCGGTCGCGCGGTTCCAGACTGAAGCGTCTAGAACCGCTCGGCCACACGGCCGGCGAGTTGTTTTATTTAGATATTCCAGCAGATGGTGCAATTTGAAAGAAAGTGACAGTATGAACGTGTTCTAAAAATTTCAGGATGGTATCTACACTACTTTGTGAGACATTGTTTCGGGATTTATACTTCTGTTGTTCGCCGTAATGCTTATTTTCCTTTTGATTTGCATATAGTCATGCACGAACCTTGATCAGTGTTGTAACTGTTCCACATAAAAATTAAAATTTTTGTATACAAGGCATGAAAAGTATTACCTATTTTGAGAGGTTGTAGCATGGATGAAAACCAGAAAAAAGTTAGTAAACGAGCTCTGAAAAGCATAACTTACGAGCTGTGACCACTTTTTCATCTTCTCTACTGTGAAACACACCTCTTCTACTGTAAGCTCTTCGCCAATCCTTAAGACATATCTTTAGAACGAAGTAAACAATTGACACATCCCTCGATTATTTTGCATGGATACGGCCATGCAGTACACTCATTAGCGTCATTACTGTAAACTGTATTCGTGGTTCTCAGTAAGTGCAGTGCGTATATTAGTTCTAATGGAACAGGTTTGTGTTTCCACTGTGCTGGAAATTCAGAGATGAAATAAGGTGTAAAAGCTTTTCACAAACTTATCAAAACACAAACTGGTTTCATTAGACCAGTTGTTCTGATACTTTCTGGGAATTCCCGCTAGACGAGATCGTGTAGAACCCAATACCCTCAACAGAGTTTATCAAATAACAAGTCTGGATTGGGAAAACATTTTTTTGACGACCCCTATTTTTAAAATTAATGAGAAATGCATAATATCTCATTAATGTTCTTGATTCTTAATGCTTTTGCTTTGCTACCCCAATTTTAGTTCCTGCTTTGTCCATGGGTGACTGGACACAAACTTATGGGGATCTAACAGCGTTTACATACGACCAGAATTTCTTTGTAAGAAAATGAAACGGCTACCTCCGTCCTTGTGATCTCAGGCCTATTTATTGTGTAGCTACCAGTTTCGGCACTTCTATGTACAATCCATCTTCAGGCCTTATGGGTGCTGAAGGGATTATCACAAACCATATACAGGGTGACTGCAGGTATTTTGAAGTGTTATTCTGCATGCAAAACTAAAGAAAAAATTTCAATAAATATAGCTCCGCAGTTGTTTAGTTACGAAGTTATGGCTAATAAAAGATTTTGTCTGAAATTTAGCAACTTCGCTAATGTGAAGCCATTGCAAAACTCTATTTTGTTATTGGTCTGGTGAATCTAATCAAACATGACCCAGAAGTGTATCTGCAGAAGTTTTCCAGAACATTCATAGAAACAAACACTATTGTACAAGTAAGTTTGTTTAATTTCCGTTAAGAATGTAGAAACGTCTATGTCATTGTTGGGAACAGTTGGAGTTGTTTAAGAAGTTTCTCAATCTTGAAACGAGTAGAGTTTTCTGTATTGTTCAATGAAAGAACATAACAAAAGTGTGTTTAAGTGAAACCATATAATAACTGTTGTTTGTCTCACGTGTGCCATGGTATTGATAAAAGCAGATTATCTGACACATCCATACAGTTTCTGTTAACGTTATTGCCATCATTTTTCCAAAATTAAATTCTCTACAGCTTCTGTTGAAAACTTTGTGCAGTTGTCTGGAATTTGAAAAGCAGATTGGGCCAAGTAGATAGTGAATTAAAAATTTTACCAAATTACTTTTTTGCTTCTCTGGATGTTCTGGAAAAAGTACTGCAGATACACGTTTGAGATAAGTTTTATTAGATTCACTAAAACAATAACAACAAAATAAATGGAAATCGTGCTTTACTTTACCCTAGTACAGTTTTGCAACGGCTTCATTTTAGTGAAGTTGCTAAATTTCGGGCAAAAATATTTTATTAGTCGTAACTTCGTAACAAAACACTTGCGCACTTATGTTTATATGAAATTTTCTTTAGTTGTTTTTTTTTTTAGTGGTAGCCTAACAACGTGAATCGCCCTCTATCGCTCGCATCAGTGAGTGGCCAACATAACTGGTTTCGCAGACTGTGTGCAGCTGTGGTATCACCCATCATCTACCACGAGTTTTTAGCCAATCGGCAGCACATGTGTAGAGCTACCAGTCAATCCCGAGGGCAGCGTTTACGAACAGGCCAAGGAACCGAACCGCACATGTCAGCATTGCCAGGGAAATAGAGAAGTGAAGGAGGTAGTGATGCAATTTGCATGCCGCCGGCAGTGTTCTGCCGTCTGAGTAGTGCTAAACACGACAGACAGATGGCACGGCGCGCAGTGACTCACTTGCTTGACGCCACCTCTTCCAGTGCTCTGCTCTCCTACTACCCGCACCGGCTCGGCGAATTCGTCACCGTCAAATTGACAGGTGTTAAATGGGCGCGCGCTCAAACACATCAGTGCTGTGATGGTCCCAGTAACTACGTTTTCTCAAGTGCGGGAATTTCCCGCAACGTGCTGCGTAAAACGCGTGCAGTCGCACAATGTAAACAAGCCAGACGGTTTTCCCAGGGGGCGGACGTACAAGGATGCGCCGCTGCGGGCTCCTTCGGTTGTATCCGGTTTTTTGTTGTTTTTTTTTTCCTCCACAAGTTTAATCTGACCGTTAAAACCGCTTAAAGTAACCAGTTTGTGAAATAACCGAGCTTCGATTTTTGATTCCTATTGTTTCCTGTAAGACACGTAGAAATCGAACAAAATTTGAAAAAAAAAAATATGGTTCTTTTAGTTTCAAGATTATACAGAAGTATCAAAGTATTAAATTAAATAGGCAAATAAACGAAAATTTAGTCCTCCACCGTTCGCTGCTTTCCTTGAAAAGTGACAACGTGTTTGCATAGTACTAAAAAAGTATTCGATTGATCCTAAGTTTTTGAGACGGTGCTCAAAAATCATATTGTAATTGTGTATCATACCGTTCTTGGGGCATTACAAATAGTCAGTGCTGAAGGGTGAAACGTGAAGTCGAACTGTTTATCGTGTTATAAGTTCGAAGGCTTCCACGCCCGGTGTCAATTTGAATAAAACAATGTAGGGTATTCGGCCGCGTCAAGGTAAGCAGTTCACGATGACCCAAAATTATTTTATCGAAAATGTTTTTCATGTTAATTTGTCAGTCTGGGCTACAAGCAAACAGAAGGCGTATTATGTAGACAGCAGTTCAGTTACTTTTCATTTTTAGTGTATACTTTCAATCAGTTGTTGTTAACAATCAGTTTTTGATGTTATACAATAATTTTTAAATCAACACACTGCCAATTGTCTGTATTGTTGTTTATTTAGTTAAGACTCAAGTTTCGGCTTTTTTTCCAAATTTCAAGCTACTGAGTTTATCATTAACATATATTGCAGGACATCAGGCCAATTTTGAGCTTCATATCCTGCAATGTACGAGCATGTTAATAACATAAACTCAATTACTTGAGAGTGGCACAAATTTTCACTGTCACCATTATCGTAAACAGCCTAAGGTAGTCCACATTCCTAACTGCAAGCGCATTTCATCAGAAATTATCGTGTTCACGAAGTGTTTCAATTTGCGAATGACCACTGAGTTGAGACGGGCATTCGTATGGAAAAAGGAAAAAAAAAATTACGCTTACATAGGCGGCGGCACCAGGAACTGAGAAAACCGCGCAACAGATGTCAGATCGTTCTGCTGTTTTACAGCCCAAAAATGTGATTAAAACCTCAGAAATGGAGCTTCCCACGACTGTAAGAAGTTTGGTTGAAGATTTCTGCCAAATGCCAAAGCTCTAAAACAAGTGTCTCTGATTCCACATCCATAATGTTCTTGCAGTTCGTGAGTGGATGTGTTTCCCAAATCCGTTCCATCCTCACTGTGGCGTTAAGATTTTTCTTAGCTTTGTTCATTCCGGTAACGTGGCGCGTAACAAAAGTACCTCAATACTCAAAACTACGAGGAACGTTCAGCAAGTAATGAAACACTTTTTTTCTGAAACCATGGACCGCAATGTGATGCTAAAGTTCACTTGAGGTAATACGAAATAATCGTAAGAAAGAAAAGAAATAGCTCGCAAAATCATTATAGACACGGAAACAGTTGAAAAAGTCTTCCAGACCATATAATACTGGTTTCGTACGTGTTACCATACGTATCGCTCAAACAGAACTTCCAGCCATCTGGCGACCATCTAGGGAAACGGGGCAAATAGTTCCTCACGCAGCCGCTGTTGAGCGCTG
Source organism: Schistocerca cancellata (assembly GCF_023864275.1). NCBI lineage: Eukaryota > Metazoa > Arthropoda > Insecta > Orthoptera > Acrididae > Schistocerca > Schistocerca cancellata. Next base: position 16,308,545 of record NC_064636.1, read on the forward strand.
CATGTATGTGCGTTTTACACCTGATGTGAAAAGAAGCTGGAAATTAAATCATAAGCGAGACATCGCTTTATCAACTTCTCATTGTAGCAGTAATCTTAATTTTAATTGTTTTTCGGGTAATTGATTTTATTACTGACGCCAATCAAACTGTCAGTGACAGGACGTTCTCACTTTGTGTTTTATCACATCGAAGTAATATTAACCAGAGTGCGACTTTGAATTTATTTTCAGCACAAGATTAAGACCACCAAAAGCAGCAACATTTTTATCAATTTTTGACGGCATTGCTGGTAAACCAGCAATGCTCATATATCAGTAAAAATTGTACCTCAGGAAGTGATAATCTGAACTGCGATTTTCCGATGTCAGTGAAGTGCGAATGCTAACGTTCAGTATCTGATATTCTTAATCGTGATTTGTCGCAGGCAGCACCACCTATAGAGGATCCAGGTCGTGTATCCCTCCGCACTCTACCACTGCGATTTCTGTGACTTACCACCGTATGAAAAAGGTAAATCTGTCCACACAGAAAATTGCATCTCAACAAAACTGTCATTAGTGAGTATGTTTTACGTTTGTTCTTCCGTTGGCTTTAATTTTGTATTAAAGAAACAACTGTGAAAATATTAATAGTGTAATTAATATGTATTAATTAGCCACACAGTATCGTAATAGTTCGTGTTTAGAAAATGAATTCTGACATATAGTTATGTTCACAGGTACCCGAACTTCATTTCAGTCACTCATTGTCAACAGATCTGCAGAAATTGCCACCCTGTAGACTGTCTTCGTCAAACAAGAGGTTAGTTTCTAAGTGTTTCGATAAACTCAATTACTTAAGCGAGATTGTTCTTGCAAATGTGAAATATACCCCATTGAGTGGCTTTCATTACAGCAAATATTAGCAATCTACTCTGTCAATTACATTGCTTGTAATTTGTGACAGCAAAAATGTTTGATAATCCTTGTGATTTTGCAGACGCAGTTCTGACTCTGATTACTGGTTACTGTACGTATCTATCCATATCAAGGCTCTTGAGAGAGAATCGTGAAGATTCACGACAGCTCTTAGAGGATTTGCAGCTTAAAAGTGCCATAATTATGAAATAAGTGTGCAAAATGAGTGAGTGAACTGTGTTGTATTGAAGTTGTTATGCGATTTTAAAGGAATAATAAATATTCAATACAGTGAGTGAATAATGAAAATCTCATTTTTCTCATATTAAGCCGTCCTATACCCGTAAATTTTCCGCCATTTATTTACTGGTAAACACTTGTTGGAGAATGACATGCTCCCCCCCCCCCCCCCCCCCCCTCCCCCACAATATTGGTGTGACACTGACCTGTAACATATCCCGAAGTCTGGAATATGTATTTTGAGGCTGTTGATATGAAAGTGGCAAGTACAGATTTTTCTGTTAAATCGGGAATAGTTTAAGTGCATTACTTGAAAGTAGCACAGGAAAAGCTTTCTTTATGTAGGTGGTGGTAGTGTCGGCAAAAAGTTCTTGTGTGTGATGTTGCCATGTAGGACACCAGGTGTAAAACTTTTCTACAGCGACTTGAACTGTGTAGGAAGAAAAGTGAGGTGTTCATATGACTGAGTACTACTGTTTTCATTTCACTACACTTACAAAGATGTCTGAGTTCTGCTGTGTTAACATAGCAAAGTCCTGTAGGCATGTGGAGCATTAACCAAAACTGTCATATTGGAAGCAGAATCAAACACATTTTTTTAGGTTACTTGATATTTTCAGGAGAAAAAGGCAATGTTTCTTATTATTCAGAGAAGGGAAGTCAACAAAAACAGCATCAACAGATATAATTGAGCACATTCTTAATTTACTTGACAGGCAACAAAAGACTAGTGGGATTTTTGTGGACCTATCTAAGGCATTTGATTGTGTGAACCACTCAAATTAATGATGAAATTATATCAGTATGGAATCAGAGGAAAATGCTATGACATACTTAAATCATACATTACAAATAGGAAACAATGTACAGAAATCAGACATACTAGTGGGGGAAATATAACAAACTACAGATCAGAATTACAATCAGTTAAACACGGTGTGCCGCAAGGGTCTGTGCTTGGGCCAATACTATTTATACTCTACGTAAATGACTTCCCTAGCTATATAAATCGGAAACTTATAATGTATGCTGATGACACACAATCATTTGCACAGCTGACACAAAGGAGGAGCTTGAGAAGGAAGCACTCCTGACTATCGAAAATGCAAATAAATATTTAACACAAAACAACCTGTTTATGAATCAGTCTAAAACAATGAATGTAGTATTTCAGACCAAGCATAGTGAAAATTATAATATAAATGGAAAGACTATTAAAGAAGTAACCAGCACAAATTTTCTAGGAACTATAATAAACATTTGGCATGGGGGGAGCACATTGATGCACTGTGTAAAAAGATAAACAAACAGATCTTCATCATGCATAAAAAGCTAAGACTGTGGATGATAAAGTCCTCAGATCAATGTATTATGGACTTGTCTTCCCACATTTGTCTTATTCAGTTCATATATGGGGAAGTGCAGAAGCTGGCTACCTAAAAAGAATATTCACAATTCAGAAAAGGGCAGTGAGATGCATTGCAAAAATACCACCAAGACAGACCTGTAGGCAAGCTTTTGTATACTATAATATTATGACAGTATATTCACTGCACATATACCAAAGCATAATGGCGGTAAGGTCAAGTGATAAATACCTCCTAAATAAAGATGTACACAAACACGGTACAAGAGGAAATGAAAATTACTACATGATAAACAGAAATCTAAAACTGTCTATGACTGCCCCAGAAGAAGCAGGCAAAAGGTTTTTTAGTAAACTCCCCAAAATCATTAAAAAAGAAACAGACCTAAAATGTTTTAAAAATCATTTGAAACTATATCTCACAGAGAAATCTATATATGGTTTGAGTGAATACTAAGATGGTGTTTAATATGTTATATCATTACTGAAATGTATCTTTTAAAATTATCATGTATGTTGTTTGGATTTGTGTGTACATATAATGTGAAACATGTAATACCTTTGTATGGTTATGGACTATTTCTGTTTAATCATTTGTTTCATTTATATATAATGAAAGCAAGTTTGATGTTAATAGCCTATTGTATGACACACCCAATACTCTCAGCTGGATTTTCAGCTGGAGTCCATGGGCAAAGAATAAATAAATATTACATTCAGAGTTACAGCTGTGTTTGACCAACCATAACTGATGCTGAATGTGCATGCCGTCATATAATATGAAGGGCTTGTTTCAATAGTGGTACAAATCCATTACCTCCACCCTTCTGTCTATAATGCTTCTGAAATTAATGATCCAAACAAACAGAATGAAAGGTTCATCTCTAGTAAGACGCCATAAGCTTGAATATTTCAGGTATCTCAACTGCAGATTTTTCGGCGCTCATTTAACTTTAGGACTCTGTATCTCAAAATGAACAAAACTAGCCTTGTACCACTATTGAAATAAGCCCTTCATATGAACACACGGCATATCGATCTCGTGAGGCACAAGGCTCTCAGGGAAGTACGTACGTCGGTCAACAGATGGCACTGCGCTCTTTAGTTGCTACTTGCGACTTCTAGCCGCGACTTGTCACTGAACTCGCAGCTAATTCCATAGAATGACGCCAAGTTTACAGAAAGCAGTACGAAATCTGGCCAACAGATGGTAAATGTGATATCCGTGACTTTTCAATCAGTGTGATTTCTAATAGATACGCGATTTCCCGCCCACCACTACCTGAAAGCTTTCAGTTTCATTTGGTTAGTGGGAGAGCGTAACGATAAATTAATGTTATGTAATTGCAATAAATGAAGTTTCCTCGGAATCTTAGCTAAATGGACGTCAACGGTTTTGTTAGTTCTTGGGATAGGGTGGTAATATAGTGCGTGTGGGTTAATTACAGCCGATCACGAATTTAACAGAGCGCGTTAAAGGTATTTTCTGTTTGTTTTAATTGTGATCCCGGGTGACTGTAAATTGACGAACCCATCGAAGTATTGTCAAGAGGATTATTTTCACACATTCGTTGAGTACTTTGTTCTCCATGTTATTGATGATGCCAATCAGACGAGTGTCTGCTGGTTCAATGTTTCCGCGACTGTAATTATGTGTATGCCATCATTTCGCAATGATGTCATTAGTGTATTTTTGAATGAATAAAAATTAAATTCATGAAGTTTTTTTCAATTAATGCGACTCTGTGGGTCGTGAGAGGAATAAAGGTAATTTTGAAAATGTTTTGAGCTGTGATACTTTGCGGCCATCTTTGTTCTGTCACCATCATGTAAGAAACAGATTGCCCGATCGCTTGGTCTAGCAGGCAACCCTTGTCAGGGAACGGCCACCAGGCGGCAACAGCGTCACACCCTTACTTGTGGAATCAACCACTAGACGGCACTCCGTTCTGTGAAATATGTGGCAACATCGGCCGAACGCGTGCAGCTTTCCACTATTTGGCGACTGTGAAGTACAGCTGTTTCTGACATACCGGTGGTAGTGAAACGAGTCATCATGCCGAGGGCCTGCGAGTATATCAACTGTAGGAGTAGTAGACGAACAAATCCTGAATTAAAAATGTTCAGATTTCCTGTCAAAGGTAAAGAAAGGTTACACGAGTGGATTTTAATTTCAGGTAAATCAATAAATTAGTTACGAGTAAGAACTGATAAAGAGCCCTTAGCATTCGATCCTATCTAAATTTTGTCGATCTTATATTCTGATATAACGTGGCAGCCCTTCCTGTACAAGAATCATATCATATAATTTTTAAATGAAATCTTTGCTGCGATTTGGACTTTTTTAAACTGTTTATTCACTTCACTATCGTAATTTTGGCTGTAGAGGCATCTTTGTGTGCAATGTGAAAACTGAAACCAATATAAGATATGGATAACAAAATGCAAAGCATAGTGTGGTGACATTTGGTAAACAATTTAAGAAGCATTACCTTACAAGACCTTTCCCTTGGCACTTTAAAATGGCTCTAGAGCTGAAATCGCAACAGTGGAATAAATGAATAATAGCGATCATCTAACTGCTAGGTCATCGGTCCCTCTAAATCCTGGTATATACTAGAGCGAACGAAGGGAACGAGTGTAAAACCTCGTTTACACTGCTGCAAAAGAATATTCATAGATAATTCGCCAATGTTCACTGCCATTCGTTTGTACTTGTGAACAAGCGTTTATACTGGAATGAAGGGAGGAGAATAGAAGAGAACGAGCATAACATGCAAACTATAGACGCTGCCTATTTTAATTGTTTTTATCTGTGCGCTAATAATCCTCACACAGCTTTCACTCGAAAACAACACTACTTACAGTAACAGGTCTGCGCGAGTGCGGATATCCCTAGTAGTAACTGCGTTGCAGATAAAAGCGTACGTCTGTTGCGGATATTTGAGGGTTATCTTTAAACTGTACAAAGTAAATTTTTAACGTAATTATGGTTTGCCGTCTGTGGCTCTTCAAAGTTGACACCGTCAAAATATGTTCTAAAAACACGCTTTCATTTGTATATTACCGCGTTTGCAGCCCCCTTTCAACAACAATCCAAAATTCTTCGTTTTGTGCCACTCTTATATCATTTACCATAAGTTACATGCAAAGTAAAAGAATTTAAATTTGAAATGACTGTCACTGAAATATGTCAAGCCTTAATTCGCATCACAACCGAGTGCGGACATCAGCAGACAAAAATTCAGGCCAGGCACAAGTCTCTTTTCAGAGCAGTGGTGGGTTAAACTGCGTTACAAAACGTTAATATCTCAGAATATGGATAAGCAACTTGGCAGGTGTGGATAATGATCTTGTGGATGCGGTGCACATACGGACGGCGGCATTTTTCCTGTCCGCACAGACTTCTAGTTACAGCTACGATGTAAATCTTTGATACTGAGATAAGATTATTTTGCCCGCTGGTTTTGACATAGCAAACAAATGGCGCAGGAAAATAATTATGTTGGTAACGTCAGGACGCGAAACCCACTGCTCAGTGCAATATTTGTCAGTAAATTAACGAATTATATTTCAAAGACGTTGAGAAGATTTTGAAAATTTTCTAGTGTTAACCTGCACGTGGAGATCTTTTTTACCACCTAATCCGTATCAGAAGAGCTGTATAACAACGAGGAAAGGAAGGCGAGTGTAAAACCTATGCGACTGCAGTACAGTCTGCATTTAAACAGAGAATTATTTGTGTGTTACTTTCCATTTATTTCATTTCGCATATGATTGTGAGAAGTATCCCTACAGTAGAAATGAACTTGGTTTGTAGAATTACAGGAGCTAATCTACATTCTTCGATTGAAAACTCGGGAAAAACCATAGCCGATCATGGTCTACAGTCAGCTGTGTGACGAATGTAATTCGCGCGCAGCGCTCTATCCGAACACAAATCAGCGTCATTCACGTCACCGAAGATACAGCGTTGCCAATTCCGCGACATGGACAAGTCAGTTAGCATTGTAGCGTCGCCCGCGACATCTATTGACCGACGGGAAAACTATTTTTACGGTTGCCTGTTCCGTCGTAAGGACGGTCAATCTGTTTCTTACGTGATCCGGGATACTGCCATAGTATTTAATTTATAAATGTACTTGGCTGCGTCGGCGTTATTCATATGACACGTCAATATTTTTACCTGTTGGTAAGTTTTTTGGTCCCTGCAGACTGTTGTGTTGTTTGTCTTCAGTAGTTGACGCTATTAGTGTTTTACGAAATCATGATTTATGTCCAAGCTGAATGTGACAAGAATTTAATGAAGCATTTAAGGTTTTGGATATGCGCAACTACAATGACTGCAGTGGAACATATTGCATTGTATGCACCCACACAGGATCTGTATTGGTAGTTTATTGTATAGCAGTGGATCGTATTTGAAAAAATTTAAAGCGAGGGAAATACACGTACTGTAAACAGATTATTTATTAACGTCATTACGGTAATTCATCTGTAGGCAATTTTCGCCGTATAGATGCAGTCAGGGCATACAGTTTCAATTGTATTTATGCGTATGTATAACACAACACTGACATATCTAGTTTAATCAGTACTTAAATTTAATCGGCCTTGTACAAATGCGTGATTTCTTTAACTTATGTTGGATGACGTTTCAAAAATGTCATATTACCACCTTGCGCTGCTGGTAAACTGCGTTATTTACTCACCCAGTTTGTTGCTTGACCATCATGAGGTAGGCCTACATAAAATTATTCACAGAATCATGTTAGACGAAATGTAAAATCATGAATAATAATAATAATAATAATAATACACTATTGTTTCATAACAGAAATTACTGTGCTAGGTTGCGTGCTCATTCATCTTACAACTGTGATAGATGTTACGACCATTATACAATAGTGTATAATGCATGATTTTATATTTCGCCTATGAAACTGGTTGTGTAATAAAGTCTTGCATCAGCAGCTGAAGGTGGTAATGGCATGTTTCAAATTAAGAACTATGGAGCCACCACCTCCTGAAAATCAGGTGGATGAGATAAAAACATGAAATGTAAGCCCTTAATGTCGACACAAATTGACCCACTTATTTTCACAGTTTTGCACTTCCACCATTTCACTTTTGTAATGTACATCATGCACCCATTAAACTTCTATCTTGCAATCTGGCAGTGTCACCTTGTCATGCCTTGTCTGTCTATGGTACTCGGAGCAAACAAAAAGAACGATCAGCAGCAGGATAATTGGCCTAAATCTTTCATAGTTAACTTGAATGGCCTGTTATGTAGACAGTAACCATCCGTATTTCTCATATTCTAATTTTGTATGTGTATTTAAATGCACATTATCATATGCTTTTAAGTGCATACTATTGTTGCAAATATATGTAGTGAATGACAGTTATGATATTAAGCTCTCTATTTATGCTGGATTATCTTAGGGTCAAATTTGTAACTCATCTAACAGTCTTGTTTTGAAAGCACAAGTGGGTTATTTCATGTTAAGTGGCCTAAACTCCCCACTCGACCATCTCCAATTTCGATGAAATTTTTACAGGATGTACATATAGACGTTACGTGAAGCACTGCCAAATTACAGCTTCATAAGTAGTATGGTGGGACCGCTAGTCACATTTTCGTAAAGGCTCGTTTTTTACCATTGCAACTGAAATGAGTAAATGATCAATTTTGTTTTACCATTGTTGAGGATCTAAGAGACCTGTTGTGCTGAAACTTTGTGATCCTGTTCAACTTTTTTGGGTACAGTATCTTAGCTGTAAAACAAAAGGTCAAACTGTGGTAAATTCATCATAGTGTGCTATCAAAGTGGCCCATAAATCTTGTCGTACCAAATAAACTTACATTTATATTACATTAAAAAATACACGTACCAGTCTTACTCTTTATGGTTCCCAAGCCAAATATTTCAGTTCTTATTAATTCATTTGCTAAAATTTGTTACTAATAGCAATTATAGTTGATTCGAACAAGCTACAATATCGGTCCATTCTTGTTGCTGGTGGAGCTGGAATGACAGAAATAATGTATTTGTTTGGAATCCAACAAGCATCCTTCCTAGCTGGCCAATAGAATGAATGTATAGGTCCATTATGGTGCATGAAACCGACTAAAACATCATTTTCTTCTTCTGAAACTTCAGACACATTACCAATCCACCATTTTCCATCATATAGGCCTATATAGGCAATGTATTGGCTCAGTTGTAAGGCTGTAATACTTCTGAATGAAGCTGTTGCTTGACTTTGGTCAACATTTGCCACAAAAAAATTAATTTGTATCATTGGATACTATTCTAATACAAACTTGCTTTTCATTTAATGGCACAAAATGGTGATTCTCTCTTGTTCCTGATACTGTGCATCCATTTTTGAACTTTGCTTTCTGCTCAGTTTTTAATGTTTCAGTTTCTTCTTTTAAAACAAAAATTAATTGGATTCCTCTGATATTCTTTGTACAGTATTTAAACAAATCAGTTGGTGTCAAAATCTGGTCCTCAGATGGTCTTTGAAGGCTTGCTCTTGCTGCCAGGCACTTTACAGTTCCTCCAATTTCATTACATGGATATTTTCCATGGCTTGTAGCAAAAAAGTTCCAAAGTCATTTTGATTGTGGCAGAGATTCAGAAAATTTTTGAAGTTTTTGTGCTGTGCTGCTGACCCATCACTGAAGAAGTAAATGTGTGTGATTTTTCCAAGGAGACACTTTAGATCTACCATTAATTACACTATAAAAGCAAGTACAGTAGTTGGATCACGTTTCAGGCTGTCGCTTATTATACAGTAGCTGATGCCGCTGATGTCCAAGTTATTTCTGAAGTACACGACAAATGGGTGAAAAGTTCCTTGGCTGTTATTCCAGTGAAAACTTCATCCTGGAAAACTGCATCCTGGACAATGAAGGAATAATTGTCAGTAAAGTCCATTAATATGTCAGTTCAGTCGGCTTACAGCTTTCTTTTATGCATTTTAGGTGCTTGCTCTGGTGCTTTGCAGACATAATGATAAGTGGAAAGTTTGTCAGTTTTTGAAATCAGATCTTCAATAAAATCCTCCGTGGTCATCTGCTCGGTTTCTAATGTATCTCTATCAGTGTGCACACCACTGTTCTAAGTCCCATAGTGCTCAGAGAGCACACCACTGTTTGAACAGGATTTAACCTAGCTTCCTACTTCTGCAGAGTAGATATGGATGGAGGAGGAGTTGCTACATTTATTAAAAACTGCCATAAATTCAAGAACATTGACATTAATAAATTCTGTTTAGAGCAGCATCTAGAAGCATGTGCAACAGAAGTAGAGTTCCATAACAGATCCTATATAATAGTAACTATTTACCGAGCACCTGCAGGAAATTATAATCTATTCATAAATCATCTAGAAGCTCTTTCGGGTTATTTAACAGGAAGAAACAAAGAAATTTTGATTGCTGGTGACTTTAATACAGATCTTCTAATGCAATCTTCCAGTAAACATTTACTGCAGTTAGTAATGTTGTCTTCCAATCTAACTCACACTGTAAACTTTCCAACTAGGATCACTAAATCCTCAAGGACAGCCATTGATAACATTTTTATAGACAAATCAAAGGAACCAAATCATATCATAAAACCTGTAATAAATGGACCATCAGATCATGCCATGCAGCTCCTTGTTTTAGATGTAAATTCTAAGCAGATTATCCAGACTGCTAAATCTGAGTACAGGAGAGTATTCAATCAACCAAAAGTTGAGTGTTTTAGAAAACTGCCCAAAGATATGAACTGGAAAGATGTTTATAGTGCTCATGACATGAATGAAAAATACAACACATTCATGACCAATGTCAGTACCATGTTTGAAAACTATTTTCCTCTAAAAGTTACTCAAATTAAACAGAAGTCTATAATAAAACCATGAATCACACAAGGAATAAAGATTTCCTGTAAGACAAAAAGGAAAATGTATCTGTCGACCAAGAATAGCTCCAATGCTGATGATTTAGCTAAATACAAGGAATACTGTAAAATATTTAAAAAAGTAATTCAGACATCTAAGCAAATACACTACGAGAAGAAGATAGCAATGACAGGGAACAAAATAAAAACAATATGGGATAGAGTGAAAGAGGAGACTGGTAGAACCAGAAAGGAACAGGAGCAAATAGCACTAAGGGTAGATGACGCATTAGTAACTGATGGGCATAGTGTGGCAAATCTATTTAACAAGTACTTTATATCCGTTAGTGATAGAATGGGATTGTCAGCATCAGTAAATAATGCCCTTGAATATCTGAGACTAGCCTTTACAAATAGCTTCAGCTACATGAATATGTCACTCACTTCACCAAAAGAAATAACTTCCATAATAAAATCTTTAAAAACAAAGCATTCTAGTGGCTACGATGAAATATCAACAATGTTAATTAAGGCATGTTCTTGTGAGTTTAGTACAATTCTAACTTACTTGCGTGACCAGTCAATTATAACTGGGACATTTCCTGACTGGCTGAAATATGCAGATGTTAAGCCTCTATTAAGAAAGGGGATAAAGAGATGCCATCAAACTACAGACCGATTTCACTTTTGCCAGCATTCTCAAAAATTTTAGAAAAAGTAATGTACAGGCAGCTTCTCAACCATCTGACCACAAATAACATATCAAGAACACAGTTTGAATTTCTGAAGGGTTCTGATACCGAAAAGGCTATTTACACCTACAGTGAAAATGTACTTAATTCATTAAATAACAAGTTACAAGCAGCAGGTATTTTCTGTGATTTGTCGAAGACATTCGATTGTGTAAACCACAACATCCTTTTAAATAAATTAGAATTCTATGGTGTCACGGGCAGTGCTGCAAAATGGCTCAAGTCATACCTAGCTAACAGGAAACAAAGGGTGTCAGTGCAAGGGACTAGTGAATTAAGTCATCTGTCATCATCAGAATGGGAATAAATTACATGTGGTGTCCCACAAGGATCCATCTTAGGGCCATTGCTTTCCCTTGTGTACATTAATGATCTCTCATCAGTTACACTGCCAGAAGCTGAGTTCGTTTTGTTTGCAGATGACACAAGTATTGCAATAAATAGTATGTCGAGTGTAGTTCTAGAAAGATCTACTAATGATATTTTCATGGATATTAATAAATAGTTTAAAGCCAACTCACTGACATTAAACTTCGAAAAGACTCACTATATGCAATTCAGAACCTGTAAGAGGTTTCCATCCAGCATAGGCATAAAGTACAAAGAAGAGCAGATAGAAGAGGTTGACAGTCTTAAATTCCTGGGATTACAACTTGATAATAAATTCAGTTGGGAGGAGCACACTACAGAACTGCAGAAACGCCTTAACAAATCTGTATTTGCAATTCGAGTGTTAGCAGACATAGGCGACATAAAAGTGAAAAAGCTTGCATACTTTGCCTACTTTCATTCTGTAATGTCATATGGTATAATATTTTGGGGTAACTTTTCCAAGTCAAACAAAAGTTTTCAGAGTCCAAAACCGTGTAATACGTATTATTTATGGAGTAAACTCACGGACGTCTTGTAGAAACTTCTTCAAAGAACTGGGTATACTAACTACTGCCTCTCAGTATATTTACTCCTTAATGAAATTTGTCCTAAATAATATATCTCTTTTTCCAACAAACAGCTCAGTTCATCCATACAATACCAGGAACAAAAATGATCTGCACAAGGACTTAAAAGCACTTACTTTAGTTCAAAAAGGGGTCAACTACTCAGGAACACTCATCTTCAATAACTTGCCAGCAAACATAAAAAATTTAGTTACAAATAAAGATCAGTTTAAAAGGAGCCTGAAAGACTTACTAGTGGCCAACTCCTTCTACTCCATTGACGAATTTTTTAATAGAAACAAATGATGTATTGTATATATTCATACTATTAGTATTGTTATTTCAGCTTAAAAAAAATTTGACTTGTTCCACATCCACGAGGATCTCCTCAACACGGATCTATGGAACGAAAAACTAATCTAATCTAGTCTCATCTCAGTCGCATCATCTGGATCACTGTCTTCAAAACTACGTTCTAAAAACTGTTCCAGTAGTTCTTTTCCCGGACAGATTTCACAGTGATGAAGCGTGCAGTCTTTGGATTCCAAATTGTATGCTGTTTTAGCAATCAGATCCTTATTATCTTCTTTAATGGGAGTGCTTGCAAGCATCAGTGGTGCACCATTTTGGACTCAGTTCGCAAAATTTGGAAAATCCAATTTCAGGCCCATGCTGAAGATGAGGTGCAGCAAACATTTCTTTCGAATTATTCAGAAGGTATTTTTGCATCAAAACTTTCCTTCCTTCTACTCTAATTGATACAGTCTTTCTTTTACCTGGACAAATTCAGCTAAATTCTTCGTTCTGAAAAAATGTTACCAATCTTTCTTTTACAGCACCTTTAATCTTCTTGTCACACTTACTCTTTGGCAGAGCTAATACACCATTTGGAAATACGGAAGCGTCCGATCCCGCCCATCTGCTTTGACCCATGACGTCACAAATATGGCGGAAACAACCATAAACCACAATACCAATATGGCGCATATAATATCGTTACGTACTCATTATGAGGACGAAAATACATCGAAAAACAAACACACGCACACGTTCCACAAAAAGCCTAATGACACTTAATGGGACAAGCACGGGACATGAGGGTTTTTGGGTGGGGACAAACTAAATATAAACAAATGTCTGCTTGTGTCTTTGTGTGTGTGTGTGTGTGTGTGTGTGTGTGTGTGTGTGTGTGTGTGTGTGCATACCTGTCCTTTTTTCCCCCTAAGGTAAGTCTTTCCGCTCCCGGGATTGGAATGACTCCTTACCCTCTCCCTTAAAACTCGAAACAAAGGTGGTCCATTGTAATATGAGACACAATTTAGGTCGAATGAATGACGATACAGCTACAGTAGTTTGGTTCGAGTCGTAAGCTTAGCAGTTAAGCTTCACCAGGTAGCCAGTGCTATGCGTCAGGCGCTCCGTCCGTATTTATACGGGTACCCTTCCTTTTTCACGTGCTTCGTCTGGTTTGAATCGATTGCTTATTTTTCTTTGATCTGATAAGTGCTGTTTTCTTTGTTATAGGTGTTTGCGTCACTCTAAGCTGAAAATGCATTACTGTACTGTGTCACGCATTGTTTGTCGCATTCTGATAGTGCGTGTTAACGGCCTGTCGCCGCTCGCGGCATGGCTTGCTTTTGTGCGCGCTACCGCCGCTTACAATAAAAAAAAAAAAAAAAAAAAGAGAGGAATCGTCTCATTAGCGAAACAATGGCAAGAGACTGGTATTTGTTGTTACTTACACTGCTGCTTTCTTTGATAATGATCAACAAGAATCAAATAACAGACTGCGTATGATAGAACATGTTCTGAACGAGAGTTAGGCGAAAATGTTTCTCCGTTTGAAAATCTTTGCGGCCGCTTCTTTAGTACATCAAATTCTGCACAGAAATTAGAGTCATCTTAGAATTAAAAATCTAGTCAGTTGCCGTGCTTCATTTCTGACTGTATCACTATTAGGCATAAGAATATAAACATGACACGATACGTATATTCTTCCGCGTTTGCTGTTGTCTCATTCTAGTTTCGTAGTTTATTAAGCAGGCAGGATTTAAATGAGATAGCAGCAAACACGAAAGAATACATGACAAAATGTTGATATTCGTAGTATTCTTATGGTGAAGAGAATACTGCATGTGATTCACATTTCATCAGGTTCCTATTAGCAACCATCTCTTCTCACAGGTAGGAAAAAATTCAGAAAGTAGAGTTGGCCATATTGACAAACATCCCAAACAGTCTTGCATGTCGGATTTTCATAGTACATCGAAATTCTGCTACATTCGAAGATGAACAATACGGAATTCGTATTTAATTCGTTGGATAATGTATGAAAATGCAGTGGTCGAAACTCGGGGCGGAGAAAAAAAGCTCGTCTTCCACCTTTTTTTTTTTTTTAATTTATTTACTGACGCGGAGGTTTTGGCGCCAGTTTTTATGTTTGTGCCTACAAAGCATGCCTGTGTAGCGCTACATATATTCGACGGCAGAAGTTAGTTGTGGTGGAACCTACCAACATTTTTCAGAACTTCCACTTGCTTTGCACTCGATTCTAAGCCGCAGGCGGCTTTTTGGATTACAAAAACCGGAAAAAAAGTGCGGCTTAGATTCGAGTAAATACGGTATCTCTATCAACATAACAACACTTTCGTTTGGTAAGTTACATCATCTTTGTTTTTAGATATAAATATAAACAACTTTAGACACCCACCACCATACAAAACCACGCAAAATGACGAAAAAAACAGACACCACAAAACTCCCCAAATACCTCTATACACAATATCATCTGGAATCGGACACTTCCCTTGACCTATATAGCTCAACAGCAGCTCTCGATCCCATAAGTTAGGATCAAACACTTCCCTTGCCCTATATAGCTCAAAAACATATCCCAATACCAATACCAACATGCACAGCCACACATTAGGATCGAACACTTCCATTGACCTGCACACTGTTAATTTTATCCGTCGTATCCATTCCTGAACATAAACAACAACCGATTAATTTTACTAAAATTACCACACGATGTAAAGCGAACAACACTAAATTAACCTTTACACAAAGTCATTAACTCACTGAAACGAATTCCACTACAAACACAGCCGACACTCTAAAAATTCTGGATAATGAGCAAAAGCAAACTGAGCCCATTACACCACACAAACGAAAAGCTTGAACATACCACCAGAGAGCACAACAAACCACAACACGACGACATCTACAAACACGCCACACTCGCAAACCAAACTCCGCGCCGTCATGAGTGACGTCACACAAGACAACACCCTTACGTCACGGGTCAAAGCCGATGCGTGGGATCGGACGCTTCTGTCAACCCCAATCTGTAAACCCTTTTTAACAGAATGGTTCTTTGCACCAAAAGGATTACAAGATCTCTTTAGAAAGTCATATTTGTCCACAAGTATTGCTTTGTGATGAAAGCATATTTGTGCATTTTCAGTAAGACATATCTCGCTTCGCTGCTTTATTAATTCCTGTTGCGCTACTGAAAATTCTTTGATTGGAATGAAGCCTTGTTGATGATATGTGTGTATGTTTTCAGATGACATGCAGAATTATCTGCAAGGCCAATTAAGTATGGTACCGAAACCTTGTGGATATCCGTTACATTACAATTAAATTTATGCTTCCAATTGCCGTTTGTTTCAGTATTAGATAAAGTAGAAGTAGTGCATATTTCCAACTGAAAAATATTAAACAATCATAGATAATGGGAACTTCCTTGAGAATACAACAGAAAAAAATTAAATAACCTGATAAACATTTCTAGAGTGTCATCCCGTACCTCGAAATAATGTTTACTTACCGAAAAAAGATGTTTATCCAGTAATGACAACACACTTTACATAATTTAAAAAGGCACACACAACATCTGAACACCTCTTCACTGCACAACAGTGTGCTTCAGACTCATTGTTGAAGCATGTTACCAAACTCCATCGTTTACACTAAAATTGTCTGCCTGCAAAATAAAAACAACTTTTTCTGATCGGACAAGGTGAGCTCAGATAACTCAGTTATTATTTGAGCAATCTGGATGCCACTTGCAGAACTTTGACATGCTGACAGGTTGCGGATAACTAAAGTATTAGCTTCAGAAAGTTACTCTTTCAGTAGATACAATGCAATAAAATATAGCCAAAATTTGGTACAACAAGATTTATGAGCCACTTTGATAGCACACTATGATGAATTTACCATAGTTTGACCTTTTGTACTACAACTGAGCTATTGTACCCTAAAAGTTGAACAGTATCACAAAATTTCAGCACAACAGGTCTCTTAGATCCTGAACAGCGGTAAAACAAAGTTGATCATTTATTCATTTCAGTCGCAATGTCAAAAACGAGCCTTTACGAAAAGGTGGCTAGTGGCCCAACCATACTACTTATGACGCTGTAATTTGGCAGTGTTTCATGTAAGTCTATATGTACATCCTGTAAAAATTTCATCGAAATTGGAGATGGTCGAGTGGGGAGTTTAGGCCACTTGATATGGAATGACCCCCTAATTTTTTTCCTTATTTCTTTGGACTGTAATGCAATATAAGTGGGAGTAGATGATGTCATAGTATATTAACTGCGTGTCTGTCTATACTGTTCTAAATAGCTCTCTCGTGAAGAATGTGTAGTACTTGTTTTTGAACATACTTTGCTAGTATGGTCCTACCATATCAAAGGTTTATCAACAATAACACCCAGGAATTAGTAATTCCCGGCCTGCCCCCAGTAGCTGAGTGGTCAGCGTGACGGACTGTCAGTCCCGAGGGCCCGGGTTCGATTCCCAGCTGGGTCGGAGATTTTCTCCGCTCGGGGATGCGCGAGTCGCCGAAGTGGTGTCAAATTGAAAGACTTGCACCCGGCGAGTGGTCTACCCGACGGGAGGCCCTCGTCACGTGACGTTATTATAGTAATTCCCTATTTGACTGAGATCTGAGTTACATAATTCTAGACATACATTGCTAGCGTTTGTAGTTTTATTTGCTTGTAATTGTATCTAATCTAATCTTATTTGCACTTACAAAGAAGTTGTTTTGCGATTACTGGAGACTGGGATACCATCTGTCAGCTCTGACCGATAATGTCATCACAGTGGCGAAAACCCCTGTTTCGAGCATATCCGACACGGAAACCGAAACGTAGATCGTAATGCCTGCAAATACAAATGCTGTGCGAACCAATATGCAGACTAAAGCCAATTAATTTAGTGGGGCACCCATGGGAAAAGGTTTTCTCTGGGGACAGACTAAAAATTCAATAATAATAAAACACCATTCGAGACCCGACACAAGCAAACGACGAAACAATCTAAACTGCCAAAAAAATAAAATCTAACAAAACTATACTAAACACACCATAAGATAATGGTATCCGAATCCCCAGTTCTGCTATATAGCTCAACCGTAGAGTGAAAGTGCAGTTGCAGTGTTAGTGGCTTTTCTGTTGCATACTGCAGTCATGCATGGTGTATGATGGGAAGTGAATGTGATGAGTAGGATAGAACAAAGAAACCCGTGAGAAAATAGTTTTGAATAATCTTTGTAATTGGATCAGTGTTTATTAATGATAGTCACATGTTTGATATATTAAGAAACATTTATCCACATACGTTCTCCCATGATTTAAATAAAAAGTGATCCACTCACTCAGTGGTGTGCTACCATGTAATTTCACACACTTTGGCACATCGTGATGACTGTAGCACACCAAATGACACAATAACGTTCCTCACACACACATCGCCACCACGTAATTAAACTGCTAGAACACACCAGCTTTTCATACACAACATTATTTCACTTCCACTCTGAAACACACACAACGTGACTTGATAATGTCACACAAAACCTCGCATCACGCCACAAGTACGTCAACGGTCAGAGCAGACGGGTGGTGCCTCACAACCGGTATGCCCGCTGTTTTCACTGAAATATTTATAAACCTGCCTCGGATTCTCAGAGATGCACGATTCCAGGTCTTCTGCTGGGTCACTTTTTCCTGTGGCTGAAGTATCGTATGCAGACCTGCTCGAACAGCCGTGAATGTTAAAGTACCGCTTCCGGGATGGGGAGGTGTACTGGCCCCGGATCGAATCTGCCTGTCGGATTAATGACGGGGAGCGGTGTGTCGGTCAGCCCGGGTCCTGGATACGGTTTTTAGGTGGTTCCCCACATCCCACTAGGCTACAACTGATAATGCTTCAGGCACTCGAAACTTTACTGGCCGTAAGTTATAGTATTTGTTTACGGAGTTCCATTTATTTTATGCTTTACTTCTACACACTGCTATCTGTTTTCCACAAATGATGATATGTCATCTGATTTTCCCCGTATACTGTAAGTTTAGTTTGTGTATTTGTCTGTAGTGACACGCACAATCGGTGCCTTTGGAAGGTCCAGGAAAACTACACAGGCTCTTCTTTGCTCATCTAATGCCCCAATAACATAAGCTGCAATGTTAGCTGTGACTGTAATGGTAGCTTTACAGCTTCTAAAGCCGTGATGTGCCTCATTGATAGCGTTACTCTTCTCTATATAAAGCAATATTGTATTTTATTCTGTTCATCTTATATCATACATTTTGCAGATAAGCTGATCATATTGTACACAAAGCATGTCGGCTGTTCTCTTATGGTGTACATAATTACTTAATTCTCTAATGTTATTTTTTGAAGCACAGCTACATTAAATTGTTTTTCTTATAATGTACGAGCACTAGGTATCTAAATTTCCTGGACATCAAACATTCACTCTGTTCAAATGATCATCCTATTATTCATAAATTCCTCCATTGAATAGTAGCATTTTTCCACCAGAAGATCATGTAGTTTCCTTGTCAGTGAACCCCGTCTCCATGTCCAGTACATCCCTACCCTCAAGTTTATTATAGATTTTCAGTCTCATGTACTGGTGTGTGTGTGTGTTTTTTTTTTTTTTTTTTAGTTTCAGGTGGTGTTTTGGAAGCATGAAATCTCCTTTGTGTCCGGTGTTGAACGTATGTTTGAAATGATTTTCTGCAGTTATGACTGCTGGTGATTTGACAGGTCAACGTATGGGCAGGGATTGCACTGTTTCCACCTCCTAGCAAAAGTTGCAGTATGTGCACACACATGCTATGCGCTTGAAGAAAGTGTGCATCCTAAAATTATTTCCTTCACTCACGTATGTAGAATTTATGACTTAGCACGACAATCGGAGATGACAACTTGCAACAGATGGAATAGAAATTCACCAAATAATGTGCTACGATCACATTTAATGCTTACATTGGCAGTGACATTCACAGCAGATTGCGTTGAACACTACTGAATGCTCATCGGCTGTCAGAAAATGCTTGACGTACATGCAGAGAACAAGCCTTAAGGGGACCACAGCCTGCCTATCTAACCCATGTTAATTTAGGCAAGTATATGACCCATTTCCGAAAAAACTATTTGATGCAGGACCTTAATATTTTTACTGTATGTTACATGATGCTAATAGAGTCAACTGTACTAAAATCTACTTTATTCTTTTTATAGTTGTTAAGAAATACTTTTTTAAATTTATTAACAAAAGATATTAAGTTTTCTCTACAGAAAATATTTTTTTTTTTGTGGACTTCCTAATGGGGTAATATTAATGAATGTAGTACCTGAGGTGGCTTTTTATGTTATGCAGAGTCTCTGAAAATTTCATTCATTTGTCTATGATACTTTCTGATATAATGGGCATATGTACTGAAAATTTTAGTTTGTGGTAAATTCACTTAAAAGAAAAAACTTTTTAAATTTGTTACTTACAGTTAATTAAAACTGTCCTGTTGCATATGATGGTCCTTCTTTGGCCTCTAGCAGGTATTCCAGCTTCTTTTTCACCTTCCTCGATGTCTGTCTTGCTTTCTTGGCCATATTAGATGCAGACCTGTCTGCATCGTCCTCATTTTATCACAATGTTGCAGCTCAGTGATCATATTTTTGCCAGGATTAATTCCCAGCTTTTTCAGTACCCAACACTTACCAATATTACCGCAGTTGAATGTAACAACAGAATCATGAACTCCTAGTTTCATTGTATGCATGCCTACAAAATACAGTTTTAGGAAGGCAGTTCCAAATTATGCTGTTGAAACATTCATTTGGGTTCTATGTCTGCCCATGCAGACATTTCCTTAGGAGGTCAGGATGAGCCAAGTCTATGAAAACAGGTTTAACTGCTGTAATAACAGCAGCAGGAAGAGAATACTGGTGAGAATAAGATTCTCTAGTTGCCTGAGCCCTATTGTATTTGCACCCCGGATTTTCTCCTGATGGACACAATCCGTGACATGGTTTATCATCAGTAGAGGACGTATGGAAGAATATGGCTCAATCATCTCTCTTCATTGCCTCCAGATTTACTTTATTTTTCCTAATTGCCTGCCCCTTGAACAAAACTAACCTCGTGTTTGAAAGCATGTTATTTGCAAACAGGAGAAACAAAAAAATACCGACCGTTGCATTCCAAGGATAGTCAACACACTCGGGAATCCCTAACATGTAATGTAGGGGATATAAAGATTTAAAATATATGTAGAAAAGTGGGCGAGGCACATAAACACACGTGGTAAGAAAATGCTCTTTAAATGCTCAAAAAAAAAAAAAAATTCATCATATCCTTTCCAGAGTACTTAAATAAAACCTTAATCTATCGAAATATGATGAAAACTGAAAATAGATTTTTTCGACCTGAACCACAGTGTGGTCCCCTTAACTTGATCGCCATTGTTCGCTGCTCCAATTACAGCTGGGAATTACTGTGTAAAAACAATGATCGTCTGAAATGCGAACAACACAGATACGTGTAATATTTTTATGTTCTTGAAAATTGGTCTACAGGATGTTTTTAGAGAGATATTACACGTATTTCTAATGATTCTTCTTCGAAGTGGCAGGATTCGTGATGTGACATGAATTCCCCCCAAAAATTAAACCATATCTAATGATGGCTTCAGAAGTTACTGTTGTACATCACTTCCTTACTGCAGACAGTATGCACATTGCAAAAGCAAGGCTGTCTAATTTAGTAGCTAAATAATCTGAGTGTTTGCCAGCATAGCATTTTTGTCAAAGTTTAGTCCCAAGGATTTGATGGACTGAGCTGCTCCCATAACTTGATTTTTATGTAGGGTACTGATGTCACCGATATGTGATTGTTTGGTTTTAAATTGTGTAGAGTGTCTTTGAGATGTTAAGTTTAAGATTGTCCTATTGAAGCTGTGCACTTAGATTGTTTAGTGTGTTTGACACTGTACAGAATTTCTCCCCCATTTTCTTATTCAATAAGTAATGCGGTATTGTTGGCAAATGTGAGTGGTCGGACAGGTAACTCGTTTCTGTTAGAGGAACAAGATTGGCTCTGAGAGATAGAGCCCTAAGGAACTCTGTGAAATTGTATTCCACTGATTTATAATTGAAGACTTGAAATAAAAAAGGGCTGTAAGTGCCAAAATCATGAATTTGAGGAAAATGAGTTTTAAGTATGCTAGATAATTATTGGTCATAATTGTAATACCCTGTTAATGTATTTTATTTGGAAGTTTAGTGTGATATGGATTTAGTTTCCAAAGGAAGTTACAAACCTTGTATTATAAAAGTATGGAAAAACATTCTGAAAGTAGAAATGCAATGAGAAGCTCTTAAGTGCCACAGTTCAGTATTCAGCAAAAAGATTGTAAAAGTTCATTCCGATTTTATAAAACAGTGTATGGTAATTATTTGTCAGGTGCGGCATCATTTCAGTC
This sequence comes from Schistocerca cancellata, assembly GCF_023864275.1. NCBI lineage: Eukaryota > Metazoa > Arthropoda > Insecta > Orthoptera > Acrididae > Schistocerca > Schistocerca cancellata. The sequence goes on from NC_064636.1 coordinate 16,330,423, forward strand.
AAATATTTCTTCTTTTCTCTGCAGATGTGGCTTGTACATCCAGGGCAGGTAGTTCCAGTTTTTCGACGTCTTGCAGTCGTTCGACTTGTCTCAAAATAGGGATGTCTTCCCGAGCCTCACTTTCACTTAAGCTTCTCCTGGTCTTAACTGCATGTGCCTTATGTTTGTCTAACTGCAGCCACTGTACTTTAAATATTTTTAGATTGCTGTGTTTGTGCAATATGCTGCTATCTAGGAATATAAGAAATCAGATTACTTTATTTTACTGACGATAAATGGTATCGTGCTCTTTACGTCTTCTGGAACAATATATTTGTTATCTCAAGAATTAACATTCTGTCCAGTTATTGTAAGTGTAAGTTAGTGATTAATAATGGGACTTACCTTCTGTGCTGTGTGAGCTTTTGCAGGAATACATTTATTACGTTGACTTATGAATTCATTCCATCCCTCGATTTTTCACCTTTTTCCTCATTGCTGTGACAGTTCTTTCTCCTTTATACATCTTTCCTGTCCACTCAAACTGTTACAAACATCCACTGTCTCTGTCATTTTATCTAGCACAGAGGAGTAAACGCATAGACCGTAGAGCCTGTCATATGTTAACAGCAGTGGCTGTTAAACCCATACCATCTGTTGATTGCATTTGGTACTACTTTTTCAATGTGGCAGCGAGCTTTTTATATGTTATTGAGTTTGAAATGTCCCACTTCACACTAAACTTCAAAATCCCTTATTATGGCACTTGGTGCCTGTTATTTAAATTCTTCAAGCTGCAGTATCAGATTATATTCGATTAGTGCTTGTTCCATAGATCATGAATACGACACTTCGTAATGATGTGGAACATGTCAGGTTAATAAAAGGTGTCTATACAAGATATTACATTACACAAAATATTACACGACACTTAATATTTTAATTGTTCTGAGGCACCAAGGGATCACCAATTTAGTATTGGAGGGCAGCGTGGAGGGTAAAAATTGTAGAGGGAGACCAAGAGATGAATGCACTAAGCAGATTCAGAAGAATGTAGGTTGCAGTAGGTACTGGGAGATGAAGAAGCTTGCACAGGATAGAGTAGCATGGAGAGCTGCATCAAACCAGTCTGTGGACTGAAGACCACAACAACAACAACAACAACAACAACAACAACCCAATACAACTACTGCCTGATACCAGAACGGATCTTATATGTGTTCTTGCCAGTATACATCTGTTCATTGCATTTTTCTATTACAGTTCAGTGCACTTAAACAACCGTACACATTTCTAAGACTCAAAATGCTGTGTGGGCAACACAACAGCTAACGGTATTGTATAAGTCTGCAGCTGCTGTGAAACATTTTGTCAAGTTTTAGAGCATTAAATCTGTTCTTGGAGCATGTACTTACAGCCCACTCATAAATGTAAGTACGCAATTGATTCACAAACTGCATTCGTACTGACAACCTACAGAATTGCACTTTTTCCATATCTTTGTAATTTCATTGCCCTAAAGTGGCTAGCAGGTAGGAGCCTCAGATTTTCCCTTTCACAGTAGTGCAGTCCGCAAGATGCGTTACAGATGTCTGAGGAGCCCAGTCACTGAGCATCGAGCCCTGTCTCGTGCGTCACGTCAAAATGTTCCACGGTGGGTCGTGTGAATAAACGTGAGAGTATTATCCGGAAGAGACTCTCAGGGCAAAAGAACATTCTCAGAGTAAGTTTTTAATTTCGTACAAATAAAAAGTTCGGAGCATATTTTCTGACTAGGGAGTGCTTCTTCATTTCGAGTCAGTTCTCAGCGAGGTGATTAAAATCTGACCTCTTTGGTTCTCATGTTGTTTGCATTTGTATGCCTTAAGTTTGTTGTGATTGTTTGTGAAGTGAAAGTGTGTGTTGTGTTCACAAGTTGGAGGACTCGGAATTGCACTGGTTAGCATAATAAAAGATTATCCAGTTATTGTCCCCAAATCTCAAATGCCTATTGCTAGGAAAAAGGAAAATCTGATAGCTTTACATAAATTCAATGATGACACGTGTCAATTAAATGAAACAACAAGTTCACTGTTACCAGTCACCGTTTTATTTATTTCCACGACGCGTTTCGAAGGTTTAAACCTCCATCATCGGGTGGATTTACATTAGTAAGTATTACATTTGTGTGTGTGTTGTGCTACGATTTTTGGAGGAACTTGTGGCACTGCCTTCAGTGATCACAGGTTCCTTTTGCTGTCGTAACACATAACATGTATACTGCCACATTTGTAAACAAATATATTTGACATTACAGATAGTCACATATTTTTTTAAAAAAAGTGCACAGCATGGAGCATGATTTAAGTGTAAAATGGATTCAAAGAAGACAAGGAATGTGAAATAATATTAAAAAAGTGGGAGGACTTTTTTGATGGGATTGACTGCAACCCTACGATATACCGTTAGCATTCCTGATAAGTTCTTCCCCCCCACCCCTCATTTATTATTATGTGCTTAACACATTTTTATTATAAATTAGCAAACTATTTGTTTTTATTCTGCATAAGTGAAATGACATTTGGTAAAAGTTGACAATCTGTGATGAGGGTTAACAATCTGCATCACACCTAATCTTCGAATGCATGGCACTGGAGAGCAAAAGATACAGAATCTTCGGTACAACTAGACCTGAAGAAATTGTGTCTAACAAAAAACTGGTAAAGGGGCTCCTTGCACAATTTGAGGGCATTGGTTGGCTTTACCGGATATACAGGGAGCAATACCGCACAATAAACTCAGTTTCAGTGTGGGCAGTGGCAGGTTACACCTAAGCTGTTTTAGCTTCCCTGTCAAAATCAAATCAAAAGTTGACTATATTTTCAGTAAACCTAGTGCATTGGAGCATGCATGAAATTGGACAGACCCCTCCCATGTTCTGCATAATCCTGCTTGCTACATGTACTCATTTCAAAAAAAGTTGTGACACACACTACTACTGTTTTCCTTTTTTGTTTGTTTCAGGGGCTTTTGCAGTAGGGGCATCGTCATTGAAAAGTGTGCCGTACCCAGATGGTAATTTCAACGTTGTGGTATCCCACAATTCTGATACTATTTTCTTTGATCCGCACTCATTTTTACAAGTGTCACCAATTGTAGTTGAAGATCTGTCAGATGTAGTGGGCTCTGAGGTGACAGCCATTGCTTTTTCTCCTCTTTTGGCTACAAAATGATGGTTATTAACTACAGAGACTGAGAAACCCAAAAATTTATCAGATGTAGAACTATGGAGACTGGTTTTCTCTACCTGCTCGATGTTTTAAATCGAAAACAATGAAAATTCATGTGAGAGGAAGAAAAAGAGAAATAGTGGTTTTCATTTCCTTATGTAACAAAGAACAATTTTATTTTCTTCACATCTGATATTTTGTTATGTAGTATTTATAAAATTAAAAATTAATTTTTAAGTTAAATGTTCGTTGTACATCGTCATAAATCTGTATCCTCGTGCAGAAATGATTTGAGTTCAAATTTCTTTTCACTGACGCCATAAGAATAACATGTTCCATATTGAAATGTTAAAAGTTAAATGATTTGTGCTTTTATTTACTGTGATTTCTAACAATTACATTCACCACACCTTTGAAACAATTTATGGTAAAGTAGAACAAAAAGAGTAATATGTTTCTGTCTGAAATATTAATTAAAGGTTAAACAGTTTGTACAATTATTTACTGTAGTATTTGGTAAATACCTTCACCATACCCTTGACACAATTTTTGGCAAAGTAGAACTGTAAGAATAACATGTACCTGTTGGAGAGGTTACAGCTTCAACAATTTTTGATGAAAGTAAAATAAGTGAGAGAGGAGGAAGAAAACACTAAATTGCATATTCTTATGTGAGAGCAGAACTCTATTTTTTTATTTCCATGAAAATGGTATTTTGTTGTATTTGAAGAAGTAAAAATTATTTTATTTACAAAAAACACATGGATTATTTTTATTTGTACAATGTTTGGAACAAACTCCCGCACGCTACAGTTGACATATTACACTAATAATTTCCAGTTTTCTGTTAGTATTGTGTACATGTATGATTGCTGTTTTCTCTTCTCCCTGTAATGAAAGATTATCTTCACTAAGTGCCTCAGTATTATCATCCCCAGTTTGTTTTGCTACAGTGTGCAAAACAAAACACGCTATGATCGCTTTGGATTTTTGTTTGGGCAACACTTGTTTTGTTTTGCAGACCTGGGAATGCCTTTTCAGCTGTCCAAAGCACCAGTCAGTTATCACCCTTCCCGTAGAGTGTAGTCTGTTGTATGCCCTCTCATCAGATGTTTCAGGATTTTGGAGTGGTGTCATAAACCACAGTGCTGCACCATATCCTTCAGCTCCTAAAAGTAAACCATTGCACATTTTCTCATGAGGAATACATCTGAGTTTCTTATTTTTACAAGCATCATGTACTGTGTCAGGTCATGAAGCAGCAACACTAGTGAACATTTCACTATAACCACGTGTCACCTGCACGTTTATGGAAGGAAAACCTTTTCAATTAAGGTGACATTGTATGTCCTATGCCGCCAGTGTTAAGTTATCGAATTTTGTGACCCATTATCTTGGAAACTTTTTAAGACACCAACTTACAATTTTCCATAATTATTGAATGCACCTTTCTAGATACACTGAACTAGAATTATTACTAAAGTTGTCTCACCATCTGTGACATGGTTGCGTATACAAACAGTGATCCAATACTGTCAAATGTTTTTTATTCCAGTCTTTGATCACAATATGAATTCTTTAGACAATGACCGGTTTCAGTCCTTAATGACAATCCTCAGATATTTTTTACGCCATGTCCTAAAGTGATAAGGCCATAATGGCTTCGTCAAAACGTGTATATATAATCGGCATAGTATAGTCTCGTAGATCTAAAATAAGGTGTAGAATAGGCTGCATCGTCCACACAGTCATTATTGCAACTGCAATAATGACTTGCAATAATGACTGTGTGGACGATGCGGCCTTTCTACACCTTATTTTAGATCTGTATGACGGTGCTATGCCGATTATATGTTTTGACGATGCCATTATGGCCTTATCACTTTAGGACGTGGCGTGAAAAAGATCTGAGGACGGTCATTACGGACTGAAACCGGTCATCGTCTAAAGAATTCATATTGTGATCAAAGACTGGAATAAAAAACATTTTACTGAAATTGTATTGTGAGGTACGTTATCTTTTTTTCAAACACTCAACTTTTTGACAGAATTTTGTAAATAAATGAACACGAAAACAAAACAACTCGGGATACTTCAATTATTGTAGTTCCATATGTGTTGAATCTCGCACTTGGCATGCTGTGAAAATTTCACGTCTCTACTATCGATACCTTTTTACAAAATAGGTCATATATTGCAAAAAATTTATTTCAGAGATATTGAGGTTTAAAACTCTTTTATTACAAGTTCTTACACAGACGTACATTTCTGCGTCTTTTATGCACTAGAATTGCCCCAGTCCATAGTCTGTGTCACAACAGCCCAGTGTTTGCCTCCTCCTTTTCTTTGTTGCTTCTTCTGTCATTTGCTGAGCAGCTAACTCTGCTTCACGTACATGGAGCTCATCTAGTTCCCGCAGTCCTTTAGCTGTGTTTTGTCCAAATCTTACCCCTAACTTCTCCACAACCTCAAGTCTTTCACAGTTCCCACCATTAAAATTTATTACTGCATCAGACACTGCTACCTTTAGAGTCACAAGGCCAACAAGTATATTTTTAGGCACATGCCACCACACATTATTGAAGGTCTCATTCACATTCTGTCTCTTCCCATGAAAACACCTGTTTTGTAGCTCAGGATTTGCCAGATCTCTGTAAATAGATTTTATTGCCTCCATTACTGCCAAAGGAAGAGAATGTTTGTGTGTAAATTCATGCAGAGTGCCAGAAAATCCAGCTTGCCTGTATTTACATCAAGTGTTTGGTGGAGGTGGACACAAAGTATGACATGGCTTTTCATCGGTTATATTCGATGAAGGAAAGTGCTCCACACAGTTCTTTTCATCTTCTCCGAATTGTCACAGTTATCTCTAATGGCCTTCCCATAATATTCCTGTAATTTGTCAATTACTTTGTCCGTTAGTCTTCCAGCACATTTCATTGTCTTGCCATCAGACAGTTTTGTGTTACCCAGCTTGGTTTTTAGGTTATGCAGACGTGTTCCCATCCTTTCCTTGACATGTTCTACACACTCAAGTTTTTGTACGAGGTGCATTCAAGTTCTAAGGCCTCCGATTTTTTTTCTATTTAACTACTCACCCAAAATCGATGAAACTGGTGTTACTTCTTGACATAATCGCCCTGCAGACGTACACATTTTTCACGACGCTGACGCCACGATTCCGTGGCAGTGGTGAAGGCTACTTTAGGAGTCTGTTTTGACCACTGGAAAATCGCTGAGGCAATAGCAGCACGGCTGGTGAATGTGTGGCCATGGAGAGTGTCTTTCATTGTTGGAAAAAGCCAAAAGTCACTAGGAGCCAGGTCAGGTGAGTAGGGAGCATGAGGAATCACTTCAAAATTGTTATCATGAAGAAACTGTTGCGTAACGTTAGCTCGATGTGCGGGTGCGTTGTCTCGGTGAAACAGCACACGCGCAGCCCGTCCCAGACTTTTTGTTGCAGTGCAGGAAGGAATTTGTTCTTCAAAACATTTTCGTAGGATGCACCTGTTACCGTAGTGCCCTTTGGAACGCAATGGGTAAGGATTATACCCTCGCTGTCCCAGAACATGGACACCATCATTTTTTCAGCACTGGCGGTTACCCGAAATTTTTTTGGTGGCGCTGAATCTGTGTGCTTCCATTGAGCTGACTGGCGCTTTGTTTCTGGATTGAAAAATGGCATCCACGTCTCATCCATTGTCACAACCGACGAAAAGAAAGTCCCATTCGTACTGTCGTTGCGCGTCAACATTGCTCGGCAACGTGCCACACGGGCAGCCGTGTGGTCGTCCGTCAGCATTCGTGGCACCCACCTGGATGACACTTTTCGCATTTTCTGGTCGTCGTGCAGCATTGTGTGCACAGAACCCACAGAAATGCCAACTCTGGAGGCGATCTGTTCGACAGTCATTCGGCGATCCCCCAAAACAATCCTCTCCACTTTCTCGATCGTGTCGTCAGACCAGCTTGTGCGAGCCCGAGGTTGTTTCAGTTTGTTGTCACACGATGTTCTGCCTTCATTAAACTGTCGCACCCACAAACACACTTTCGACACATCCGTAAGTCCATCACCACATGTCTCCTTCAACTGTCGATGAATTTCAGTTGGTTTCACACCACACAAATTCAGAAAACGAATGATTGCACGCTGTTCAAGTAAGGAAAACGTCGCCATTTTAAGTATTTAAAACAGTTCTCATTCTCGCCGCTGAGCGGTAAAATTCCATCTGCCGTACGGTGCTGCTATCTCTGGGACGTATTGACAATGAACGCGGCCTCATTTTAAAACAATGCGCATGTTTCTATCTCTTTCCAGTCCGGAGAAAAACAATCGTAGGCCTTAGAACTTGAATGCACCTCGTATAGGAACATCATATGGCTTAGTGTTTTGTACTGCAATGAAAGCCTTGCTGTCTCCATCATCTAAGCAATTCCCACATTTGACACCCCTCTCCTTCTGCGAATGCTGGAAAATATTCACTGCTCCTTGTACCTCTATTCCTCCACTTGTGCCATCATAATTTATTATACACTGCTGCTTATGAAGTAATCTGTTCTGCTTCACTGTACAACCTTGGCAGTACTTGCTGAGAACTTCAAAATCCAAAACTTTTCCAGTGTCGATACTTACTGCAGATGATTTTTAGAACTAAACCCATGCTTTTTCCAGAATCCGTCCACAGCATTGCTGATGTCTGTGTCACCTTCATTTTGTTAAACAGCTTCTGATGTAGCAGCGACCTTCTAGAATCTGTAGTTCCCAAGATATGACTGCTCAACTGTGGCAGTCTACGCGTAGCTGCAAAATTTGACAGTCGCACATCAACATTCAAAATATTATTTGGAGGTCTCACAATTGTGTGACTTTAATGTATTATATACCAAAATGTTCAGGAAAGTCCAAAGTACATTATGGAGTAGAAAACAGAAAATATCAAATTTCTACAAATTTCACGTACAATGTCCCCTTAATTTATTAACCTCCAAGTGCAGAAGGTTTTATTATTGGTACGTTGTGCCCCCACCACCCGTGGAAACTGCCGCTTAACTTTTGCTGTTTTTAGTTCGTTTACGTTTCTCTGAAATTGGATCTGCAACAGGGTTTTTTCTGTTAATTTTGCTGAAGAACATATGAAAATGTTAGCCACACAGTTGTCTAGTGTGTTCCTAAGTCTTCTACACAAGTCTGAAAACTCAGGTCTGCTAAATAGCACAAAAATGTTTTCATTTTACATTCGTTGGAAAGGCACACCTTTTTTCGTGATTTTCATATAGAAAGTGATTTGTGAATCGAATAAAGTTTTCACTGTCAAATCTGTATAAACTACAGTTTTTTTCTTCTGTGTTCCTTTGTGCTGTGTGTGTGTATGTGTGTAAATTTTTTTTTTTTTTTTTTTTTGAGCACCATAAAGTTTGCTGTTTTCACTAAAAACACTTGGTAACACTTAAACAAAACATAACTTACTCAGCTCGAAGTATGCTATGCGACTCACGTCAGAAAAATGGAGAATGTTCTCCACTTGTGAGAAACTTTTGTAGTTTTATTCATATGAAATTGGAGAATGATCTCAATGTTGAGCAACTTCCCCCCCCCCCCACCCCCACCCCACCCTTTTACTCGAGCTGAGAACGTTCTCGGGTGGAGTATATTTGCAGACTCACTTTATTTGTGCAAACCTAAGAATATTCTCTGAAATTCAGAGTATAAAGTATATTCTCTGTTTTATTCGTGTGACCCGATGTATTTCAAGTAGCAGTTTCATAGAAGATTTGACCAAAAGGAATATAAATTCTTTTCGTCAGAAAGGGTTGTGCAGATCCAGTGATACCAGTACAGATTACTGAAGACTTTTTGTATCATTTCAACTGTTGGCATTGCATGTTTTGGTCCAGATATTCAAGCACAGAACAGTTGAATGCATTGGAACTTTATTGTGAATTATCCAGTCAGATGACCTCTTTTTTTTTTTTTGTTTTGTTTTGTGACTGAGCTGGCTGTGGATTTAAATATCGTCACCTAGAATGTATTTAATGCTGTAGGACCTCTGCAAGTGTTTCATAATGGACTTGTGGAAAATGCTACGTTTATAAACAGCTCGGTGATATTTTACATCCTATAGGCGAAAGGCCTCAGATACGACCGACCGATTTGGCTCGTATTTGGCAGGTGACTTGTGCACAACCTAAAATAGAAGACTCAAAGATATTTTGGCTGAACAGCTGCATTTTTTTTATTAAACTGCACTCGGAGCTCGTGATGCGTGATCGACTCAGAACTGACAGGATAAGTAGATAATAGACTACTGAGCATTTTTCATCACCATATACACTGACAGAAAAAGCGTCGCAACATCAAAAAATGTAGAGTAATGAAATTTCAGGAATACATTTGTGTAGGTAACATCTGTAAGTGATCAACGTTGCAAGAGCACACGTTAATGTAAGCACAATATAAACCACTGTAAATGTGAATTCCTGGTACATTAATAACAGGTTTAACCGCCAAAATTTTGAATGTGAGAATGCAAACGTGCATGCGTCGTGTTGTTCAGGTGCCGGATGTCAATTTGTGGGCTGGAGTTCCACGCCTGTTGCACTCGATCGGTTGATGTAGGGACGGTTTGTGCCAGTTGTCGACCACTCTGGAGTCGTCGTCTGATGACGTACCATATTTGTTCCATTGGAGACAGATCTGGGGTCGAGCAGGCCAAGGCGACATGCTGACACACTGCAGACCGTGTCGGTGTCGCACATAGCGGTATGTTGGTGATATCGTGTCGTATAACAGCCCCTGTAATGCTGTTCACGAATGTCTATATCCACATCTATACTCTGCAAGCCACTGTGAGGTGCACGTCAGAGGGTATGTCCCATTGTACCGGTTATTTGGATTTCTCCCTGCTCCATTCATGTATCCTCACGATCGTTGTGTGTGCGATACATAGAGGTTTGTAAAATATTCCTAGAGTAATTAAAATTGCTACACCAACAAGAAATGCAGATGATAAATGGATTTCAATTGGACAAATATATGAAACTAGAACCGACATGTGATTACATTTTCACGCAATTTGGGTGCATAGATCCTGAGAAATCAGTACCCAGAACAACCACCTCTGGCCGTAATAACGACCTCTATGCGCCTGGTCATTGAGTCAGACAGAGCTCGGATGGCGTGTACAGGTACAGCTGCCTGTGCAGCTTCAACACGATACCACAGTTCATCAAGAGTAGTGACTGGCGTTTGGTGACGAGCCAGTTGTTCAGCCACCATTGACCAGACGTTGTAAATTGGTGAGAGGTCTGGAGAATGTGCTGGCCAGGACAGCAGTCTAATATTTTCTGTATCCAGAAAGGCCCGTACAGGACCTGCAACATGCAGTCATGCATTATCCTGCTGAAATGTAGCTTTTCGCAGGGATCGAATGAATGGTAGAGCCACGGGTCGTCATACATCTGAAATGCAACGTCCACTGTTCAAAGTGCCGTCAATGCGAACAAGAGGTGACCGAGACGTGTAACCGATGGCACCCCATCCATCACGCCGGGTGATACGCCAGTATGGCAATGACGAATACACGCTTCCAATGTGCATTCACCGTGATGTCGCCAAACATGGATGCGAACATCGTGATACTGTAAACAGAACCTGGATTCATCCGAGAAAATGACGTTTTGCCATTCGTGCACCCAGGTCTGTCGTCGAGTACAGCATCGCAGGCACTCCTGTCTGTGATGCAGCGTCAAAGGTAACCGCAGCCATGGTCTCTGAGCAGATAGTCCGTGCTGCTGCAAACGTCATCGAACTGTTCGCGCAGATGGTTGTCGTCTTGCAAACGTCCCCATCTGTTGACTCGGGACTCAAGACGTAGCTGCACGATCCGTTACAGCTGTGCGGATAAGATGCCTGTCATCTTGACTACTAGTGATACGAGGCCATTGGGATCCAGCACGACGTTTCGTATTACCCTCCTGAACCCACTGATTCCATATTCTGCTGACAGTCATCGGATCTCGACCAACGTGAGCAGCAATGTCGCGATACGATAAACCACAATCGCGATAGGCTACAATCCGACCTTTATCAAAGTCGGAAATGTGATGGTACACATTTCTCCTCCTTACACTTGGCATCACAACAACATTTCACCAGGCAACGCCGGTCAACTGCTGTTTGTGTACGAGAAATGGGTTGGAAACTTTCCTCGTGTCAGCACGTTGTAGGTCGCGCCACCGGCGCCAACCTTGTTTGAATGCTCTGAAAAGGTAATCATTTACATATCACAGCATCCTCTTCCTGTCAGTTAAATTTCATGTCTGTAGCACGTCATCTTCGTGGTGTAGCAATTTTAGTGGCCAGTAGTGTATTTCAAGCCGTTTCTTGAAACTTGGTTAACAGGCACTCTCGGGATAGTTTGTCTATCTTCAGGGATCTTCCATTTAAGTTCCCTCAGTATCTCTGTGACACTTTCCCACGGATGAAACAAACCTGTAACTATTCGTGCTGCCCTTCTCTGTATACGTTCAATATCTCCCGTTAGTCCTATCTGGTATGGTTCCCGCTCATTTCAGCAACATTCTAGAACCACTTGCACGAGTGATTTGTAAGAAGTCTCCTGTGAAAACTGATTGCACTTTCACAATATTCTACCAGTAAACCAGAGGCTACCACCCGCTTTTCTCACGACTGAACCTATGTGATCATTCAATTTCATATCCCTACAAAGTGTTTCACACAGGTATTTGTATGGGCTGGCAGATTCAAACTCGTCGATATTATAGCTGTAGGATACTACTTTTTTTGTTTTGTGAAGTGCAAAATTTTACATTTCTGCACATTTAGAGCAAGATGCCAATCTCTGCACCACGTTGAAATCTTATCAAGATCCGACTGAATGTTTATGCAGCTTCTCTCAGATAGTACTCCATTATAGATAACTGCATCATCTGCAAATAGCCTGATTATACTGTTAAGATAGTCTGCAGTGTGATTAACACATAACACGAACAGCAAGTGTCCCAACACACTACCCTGGGGCGCACCTGAAGTTACTTCATCCGACACTTACACTCCATCCGAGATGACACGCTGCATCCTCCCTACCAAAAAGTCCTCAGTCCAGCCACAAATTTCACACGGTATGCCATATGATTGTATTTTTGACAATAAGTATTGGTTTGGTACCGTGTCAAATGCTTTCCAGAAGTCAAGAAATACTGCATCAATGCGGTTGCCGTGAGCCGAAGATTTCTGTGTCACGTGAGAAAAGTGCAAGTTGGGATTCACACGATCAGTGTTTTTGAAATCCGTGCTGGTTGTCATTGAGAAGGTATTTCTGTTCAAGATACCTCATTATGTTTGAACTCAGAAAATGTTCTAAGATTCTACAACAAATCTATGTCAAGGATATTGTAGACGGGTGCGACCCTCTTTTGTTTGAGGGATCTACGCTAGATTATATTTAGAAGAGGGGCTAACTGGTCTGCAAATTCAGTATAGAGACTGACTGGGATTTCATTTGTACCTGGAGCTTCATTCAAGTTTAACGACTTCAATAGTTCCCCAACACCAGTGACAGTAATAGTGAGGGCCCATTCTCCTGGGTTTTCCTTTGTAAAGCAACATTTGAAAACGGAGTTAAACATTTCTCCTTCTGCTTTTGCTTTGCTACCCACAATTTTAGTTCCTGTCTCATTCATAGGGACGGCACACTAAGTTTGGTGCCACTAACAGTTTTTAAGTAGGAGTGAAATTGCCCGCCCCATTAGCCGTGCGGTCTAACGCACTGCTTTCTGCGCGGGAAGGCCGGTCCCCGGCACAAATCTGCCTGGCAGAGTAGTGGCGAGGTCCGGTGTGCCGGCCAGTCTGCGGATGGCTTTTAAGGCGGTTTTCCATCTACCTCGGCGAATGCGGGCCGGTTCCCCTTATTCCCCCTCAGTTACACTATGTCGGCGATTGCTGTGCAAACACTTTCTCCACGTATGCGTACACCGTTATTACTCTACCACGCAAACACTGGGGTTACATTCGTCTGGTGTGAGATGTTGCCAGAGGGGGGGGGGGTGTGCACTGGGGGCCGAACCGCACAATAACCCTGGGTTCGGTGTGGGACGGCGGTGGGGTGAGTGGACTGTCGTAGCCTGTCGTGCGGATGTGAACCACTGAGGGCTATGGCAGGGACAAAGCCTCTCCGTCGTTTCTAGGTCCCCAGTTCCGTGCAATACAATATAATGACTGGTATTTATTTGGGTTCTGTGAAAGATCACTTGACAGTATTATGCTACGGTAGTTATGAAGATATCACACATTTCACCCTTGACAGCCAAATGTGATTCATTTAGCTTGTCTCTATCTATTGCCTTATGCTTCCTTTTACACGTATCGTGCAGTAATCTCAGTTTCCTCAGAAGTTTCTTTACAGTGACAGTATACCGTGGAGGTTCCTTCACATTATGAACTCTTCTACTGGGTACATACCTGTCCAGTGCACGATGAACTATTCTGTTAAACTCGAGCCAGAGCTCCTGTCCTCCGCTGAAAGTTTCTAGTTACTTGTTGAAATATGACACTACTGACTTTTTATCTAGTTTTATGAACATACCTTTCCGATTCTTTTAGCCATCCTTTGTACTGTGGTAATCATTGTTGCCACAGCTGCGTCACGGTCACCGATACCAATTTCGATGTGGACTCCTCGACGAGGGCAGGTCTCCAGAATGAGATTTTCACTTTGCGGCGGAGTGTCCGCTGATATGGAACTTCGTGGCCGATTAAAACTGTCTGTCGGACCGAGACTCGAACTCGGGACCTTTGCCTTTCGTGAGCAAGTGCTCTACCATCTGAGCTACCCAAGCACGACTTACGCCCCGTCCTCACAGCTTTACTTCCACCAGTACCTCGTCTCCTACTTTCCAAACTTCACAGAAGCTTTCCTGCGAACCTTGCAGAACTAGCACCCCTGAAAGAAAGGATATAGCGGAGACATGGCTTAGCCACAGTCTGGGGGATGTTTCCAGAATGAGATTTTCACTCTGCAGCGGAGTGTGTGCCGATATGAAACTTCCTGGCAGATTAAAACTGTGTGCCGGAACGAGACTGAAACTCGGGACCTTCGCTTTTCGCGGGCACGTGCTCTACCACGCACACGCCCGCAAAAGGCAAAGGTCTCGAGTTCGAGTCTTGGTCCGGCACACAGTTTTAATCTGCCAGGAAGTTTCATATGAGGGCAGGTCTATTTATCGCCATTAGATTCAGTATATTTCCATCATGAGTGGGTTCCTATCAGTTACAGATAGTTTCTGGGCAGGCATTTAGTAATGTTTCACAGAATGACTTGTCACACCCACCTCTGCCAAAACTGCAGTTTTCCCCAGTAATTGTTGGATGATTAAAGTCTCCGTCAATGTTTACTGTATGATGGGAACTTACATGCAAGTGAACTGAGCTTCTCTGTAAAGTTTTCGGTTACATCAGAAAATGAATCTATTGAGATATGAGGTTCCAATTATCATTTTATGGTCACCTGTGATACTGAGTCTTGTCCAAACACTGTCACATGTAGCTTCAACTTCTACCTTGGTGGTTTGATTTTCTTGTCTCCTGTGACAAATACACCACCTCTATTCCACACCTCCCTATCCTGTCGATATACACTTAAAATTTTCCCAAAAATCTCACTGCTGTCAGTTTCAGGATTCAACCAGACGGCAGCACAACAGCTCGAATCATCAGACTGGTGTACAAATTTGCAGTCAGGGTGTATGAGATAATGACGAGAACATTCCAGCTGTCGTACGAAATCGCACCCTAGACGGGGCGCAGGTCCGACGTGTCGAGCAGGCAGACAGGTCGGCTGCAGGCCTTCCCTGACCGACAGTAGGCTATTACTGACGCCGAGGCAAAACTGGCTCCGATCCGAAAACACGACAGACCCCCTGCCTGCCCTCTAATGGGTTCTTACTTGATGCTACTGAAGTATAGACAGTGGGTGCGACCACTTCTGACACCAAATCTGTTGGCGGTGGGCACGACCACTTCTGACACCAAATCTGTTGGCGGTAGGCACGACCACTTCTGACACCAAATCTGTAGGCCCGGTCGCCTACGGTGGACTGGATGGCCGAGCAGTGACCTCTACAGTTGTCAGGATGCTAGGAAATGTCTGTAGAAGCGTCAGAAACGCCAAAGAAACATTATAATTCCTAACACCTTTATTTCTGCCGAGTACAATGTGGCTTGGTGATATCGATATCGACGACCTTCCCCGAGTCCTCGCTGACTCGTAGCGATGACACCAGATCCGGGCCGCACCAGTCTCGCTAGCGCAGCGCCGCGTGCCGTGACGTAGGGGAGGAATGTCCTCACTCAGGCCGCGCGTGGCTGGCGGTACGCGGCTGGCCGGCCCGCTCAGCGGCGGACGGCAAGTGGCTCCGGATTGGAGTCCCGGTGCTGTCTGCACGAGAGGCGTTCTCGTAGTGCGGAGTGTACTCCGTCCCACCCCGTCTTCTTCCCTGCTCCTCCCGGTGGCTCGTCCGCGGTGGACGGGCGGAACGGGCCGCAGTCCTCCGGCGTCGTCGGCTCACCCGGTCGAGACGGCGGATGCACGGGGCCTAGGCCCCGCACGATCTCGACGACGGCTCACCGGTGTGGTCGGCATTGGCGGCGAACGAGTCTGCCGCGATGTCTGCTAATCCCGGGTCGACGATTGACGGCGGAGCAGAGAGGACCGGAGCTGGTACTGTCCCCTCACGTCTGCTGCCGGACGGGCCGCCCTTACTGCAACATCTGCTTAATAAAGATTAACATCTCGATTACCGAGCTTATGCAGCGACCCGGTACACATCTAACTGCAAGTCTAGCTGCGAGTGCGAGTGCCTCATTACTATCCGAGCTGGCGTATTTAAAGGAAGCACGAGCGACATCCTGACGTCGTGCTCGTTTGTAATGACCGCATTCGTTCCCACTCATACTGCCGATTCATCTGTCGTACTCGCCCCTCAGGTGTTCTCGCGACAGAGTCACGTGTTGTTATGGCAGAGTTACGCGAAGTTGTGAAATGCAGTACAGCTGACGCTATACCTCTGCCTTGCACTCTACGAAAGTCTCCGTCTAACACGGACCCGCGCGCTAAGCAATTCTCTCTCGCCTGTCGTGTGTAACCGGGCCGTTGCCCCTGCGTGACGACACATTCCGATATATGTGAAATCCTCCTACCTCTTCCCTAACTTACTGCCTCTGGCTCTCGGCATAGGCAACGAAACTTTGACAATATTCCACGTTTCCAACTCTTTACTATTCCGCGACACTACAGAAGTTGTAGACAGTGGCGTTTGAGGTCGGTGGGATGCACGCTGCAGGGCATCTGCCCCGGAGTTGACCTTCGAGTAACCGATTTGCAATAGTTCGTTGTGTCACTGTGGTGTCAACTGCTGCTCGAATTGCTGATGTAGCTCGAGAACAACACGCCACAGCCGCACGCTGAACGCGACGGTCTTTCCGCTCAGTAGTGCCACGTGACCGTCTGCGGTCCGGTCTCCTTGCAACCGTACGTTCTCGTAACCAGTGCTGTCAGCAGTCGTTACAGTGCCTACGTTCCTGCCGGGTCTCACCGCAGTAGTGCAGAAGGATTGTGCAGCTTCTCGTAGCCCTACTACGCGACTTCGTCCAAACTCGACGGAGTGTCGACAGTGGCATCTTTCTCATCTTAAAGGCATTCTTCATAACATGAACTCACCGTGTGCAATATCAGAGGTAACTAACACTTAACAGCTGTTATACAAATGGTGCAAAATTTGGGCAGACGTATAGAAACAGGTCCACCGAGCAGAGAACCTGTTAGATTCTTGGACATAATTGGCAGTTGTTTTTTTCCCATTTGTGTTTTTTCCACATCCAGATGGGTAGTGATAGGAGGGTTAATAGAACAATAAATCAATAAGGAGTTATAACAAAGTAGACAGCATGAATTAGTGAAGAATTAGAATTTTAAGGCCTATTGTATGAAAACAGTTCAGAGTACGGTTTCAGCGAATAGGAGCATTCTGTGCGTATTATCGCATAATGGAGAGAAACTGATGGTTGTCACAGTTTGTAGTATACATCAAATTGTGCATTCATTGGAATGTTACCACTGGTGTTTGCTGTTGGGAAGTTTTTAACTGGAGTATCAATTCAGTGATCTGCCAGTCGTATGTCTATCTCCCAGTCATATGTCTGTAATTACCACCAGATCTTCTCTTTCTGCGCTTATGTCACTCCTCGATGTTGTGGTCCTGCCATGCATTGCCACTAAACCAAACTTCTTTACTGTCTAAAGCAGCGGTCTCCAAACTACAACCTGCGGGCCGAAACCGGCCCGCGAGGGCCGGCAAACTGGCCCGCGTTAGCTGGCTGGACATCCCCAGTACCTGGCCCGCCAAATACAGGGCTATTACAAATGATTGAAGCGATTTCATAAATTCACTGTAGCTCCATTCATTGACATACGGTCACGACACACTACAGATACGTAGAAAAACTCATAAAGTTTTGTTCGGCTGAAGCCGCACTTCAGGTTTCTGCCGCCAGAGCGCTCGAGAGCGCAGTGAGACAAAATGGCGACAGGAGCCGAGAAAGCGTATGTCGTGTTTGAAATGCACTCACATCAGTCAGTCATAACAGTGCAACGACACTTCAGGGCGAAGCTCAACAAAGATCCACCAACTGCTAACTCCATTCGGCAATGGTATGCGCAGTTTAAAGCTTCTGGATGCCTCTGTAAGGGGAAATCGACGGGTCGGCCTGCATTGAGTGAAGAAACGGTTGAACGCGTGCAGGCAAGTTTCACGCGTAGCCCACGGAAGTCGACGAATAAAGCAAGCAGGGAGCTAAACGTACCACAGCTGACGGTTTGGAAAACCTTACGGAAAAGGCTAAAGCAGAAGCCTTACCGTTTACAATTGCTACAAGCCCTGACACCCGATGACAAAGTCAAACGCTTTGAATTTTCGGCGCGGTTGCAACAGCTTACGGAAGAGGATGCGTTCAGTGCAAAACTTGTTTTCAGTGATGAAGCAACATTTTTTCTTAATGGTGAAGTGAACAGACACAGTGTGCGAATCTGGGCGGTAGAGAATCCTCACGCATTCGTGCAGCAAATTCGCAATTCACCAAAAGTTATCGTGTTTTGTGCAATCTCACGGTTTAAAGTTTACGGCCCCTTTTTCTTCTGCGAAAAAAACGTTACAGGACACGTGTATCTGGACGTGCTGGAAAATTGGCTCGTGCCACAACTGGAGACCGACAGCACCGACTTCATCTTTCAACAGGATGGTGCTCCACCGCACTCCCATCATAATGTTCGACATTTCTTAAACAGGAGATTGGAAAACTGATGGATCGGTCGTGGTGGAGATCACGATCAACAATTCGTGTCGTGGCCTCCACGCTCTCCCGACTTAACCCCGTGCGATTTCTTTCTGTGGGGTTATGTGAAAGATTCAGTGTTTAAACCTCCTCTACCAAGAAACGTGCCAGAACTGCGAGCTCGCGTCAACGATGCTTTCGAACTCATTGATGGGGACATGCTGCGCCGAGTGTGGGAGGAACTTGATTATCGGCTTGATGTCTGCCGAATCACTAAAGGGGCACATATCGAACATTTGTGAATGCCTAAAAAAACTTTTTGAGTTTTTGTATGTGTGTGCAAAGCATTGCAAAAATATCTCAAATAATAAAGTTATTGTAGAGCTGTGAAATCGCTTCAATCATTTGTAATAACCCTGTATTTGAGCTGGTACCTATACTGCCAACAATTGAGTTTCGAGGCCTATCGCGACCAATACACCGCAACATTGTCGGAGCTCTATCTTTACAAAGCGGAAGGTCACGGTTAAACTTGTGGCTATCCACAATAAACAGACAGACCATTCTCCGTCCGATAGTGAAAAAAAAAGAACAGTTAACACACTAGTTTGGTGAAAACATTTTGAGTAAAAAAATTCTTTTCATTTTATTCTACTCACGAGTCTGGTGCAAGTCTTTCAAATGGACGCCACTTCGGCCACTAGCCTTAGTAATCAATCATTATGGGAGATGATTCTTAAGCGAGGTTTCACTTTCTTTTGATTACGTTGTAAATTACACATAGCAAGTAAATCGTATAAAATATTTTTTTTAGCTGTTTCCACAACCTTAGATTTTTGCGATTTCATCTTTCCTTTAGCCTTACATTACAGTGATCGTGGAGTGCTAGGTTGCTTTAATCCCACTAGGCAGATCTTGGCCCTTATGACATCGTGGAGGAGTCAATG
Organism: Schistocerca cancellata; assembly: GCF_023864275.1. NCBI lineage: Eukaryota > Metazoa > Arthropoda > Insecta > Orthoptera > Acrididae > Schistocerca > Schistocerca cancellata. Next base: position 16,349,904 of record NC_064636.1, read on the forward strand.
TGGCCCGTGGACTAAAAAGTTTGGAGACCCCTGGTCTAAAGGAAAGCACTGTGATAATGGAAGATTACGTTTGCTACCTGCTACAAAACCACATAACTACTACTTTTCAAAATCCTTACGTATTTTGACAGTCCCAATAATACTTTCAACATACCAGTTAAACATTCTTATTTGAGCTTTTAATAAGCAGTGTTGTTGACAGATTGTTATTATCCAAAAATCAAGACATACGTATGTAATTAATCCACTCACTTCAAACCATCTTCTCTGGAACAACAGCCACTGCTTCGTCGGCATCCACGGACCCCCGAGTTGCGACGTCAAAGTGTAAACGGCTCCTCCCCACCAGTGAAAGACTCGCCCTCAATTGTGCCTCGTGGCTGTACGGTACTCACATTTGCATTTCGTATCTGCGCATAAATAAAAGCTGTGCGCACAGTATATGGTCTTTCCTCTGTCACTACTACCATAAATTAAGGTTCCTACACATCTTTCACGGCACAGCATAAAGGAAGTGGGACATGTTACTACCTTGAGTAGCGGCATATACCACCGCCTCATACATGGCACAATGTTCCAGCACAGCATCCGAAAAATTGTTGTATAAAGTCTTCTCGTGCTTGTAAGAAACTGACGATTAATTTGGTCCTCGGCAGATCGTATAACTGACTTGCTGAAAAATTCAGTATCTTGAGAACATTGTAAACCCATACATTGCTGATAACGAGTTTTGTCTGATATTGGATACCTGCAGTGGACAAACTAATAGTGTAATGTGTGACGGCATGTCAATAGATAGCAAAAATCAACTGTCTCGCACCATTGAAGGTCGACACTTCGAAACTGCAGTGTGCAGCAGGAATTGCACGGCTGCAGTGATAATTGGTAGCTTAATTCGTGATCAACTTTCAGCATTGATTTTTCAGGCAGTGCATGATAAGCATCAAAAGTAATTCTCAAAACAGAAATATTTTTAAATGTCAACAAAGACTTGTTTTCTGCCAAATCTTCGGAAGGAGCAATGTAGTTGCGTGAAGACTGCAGTCGTTACATATTCTCGGTGCTGCGAGTGTGTTCGCTTCGAACGATTATGGCAAGTACCGTCCGCATAGTTCTCTGAAGGAAACTGAGGACACGTAACGGAGTGAGTAAAAGAGCTGTTGCAAAGAACCCGGGATTAAATTTTTAATTCTTTACTAATTAAAGTCGTTTGAGAAATTTGTTTGCCTATGTTGTTGTTATTTCTTATTAGATTAGTTATGTTGTTAGACCTCCTATTACTACCAGTTTAGAATTGAGGGGTGGGGGGGGGGGGGGGGGGGGCGGCAGCGCACACTGAAAAAATACCAGTAGATGCTTTTAGAGGTTTCAAATTCACTCAAGATTCATTGTTGCAATAGTGCATATGGAGTACATAAAATGATCACATTTACAGATCAGTAGCAGAGCAGTTTTTGGGTACCAGACATTGACCCGTGCCGAGTCATCCGTATTAATACACGGTGTAGCCTCTGCACGTGGCAGTGTAGGTGCCGACTGTGGCATCCAGTCAATTGTACAGAGAGCGAATACTGTCCTGGGATATGTTGTGCCACGCCTGCTCAACCTGTCCGTGTAGTTCTGTACGAGTTGCCGGACGACGACTCCCGAGAGTCTCACTACGGACGAGGCAGTGGTCAGCAGCTTTCACTTAACTGTGTTTATGTAGTTGTCAGCACTAACAGACGAGCGATGCTGCGTCAAATGCCCACAGAAATCCGTGAGACGTAGGATGTCGAGGTCTGTGGTGGCCCCGGTGTGTCTCGGACGAATACGCTGTACGACACGACACTTACCGGGTCTGTGTGGTACGTGCAAACGACCGTCACTCGCTCGCGGGCAGAATACGCTTTTGTCGCCGAAGACCGAGGCGCGCCGTTCCGTCTATCGAGCGATCCTCTGACGGCAGCTGTGGAGCCGTGCACGTCGACGCTTTGGGACGAGTCGAAGACGGGATAGAGATGTGCGGGTCCGTAATCTCACTGCTAGTAGATATTTCGCAGCAATTCGTGTCGACTCGTCTGGGCTTGCGAGCTCACTCACCTGTGTCGTGGTAGCTGTACGGTCTCTCAGTACGACCGTCGTGCCAGGTGTCTGTCTCGTGTGGATGTCCGGAACCTCATCTACAGGTGTGAGAATTTTCACGTGACCACTGATACCGGCATCATTGTACGACTGACACACCACGTCCAGCTTGTGCGGTAATTCTCCAAAAAGACCGTCCCGTTACTCAGAAGGCCACAGTTTGACCCCTTTGAAACTTGCTCGTTTGGCTGTAGTAATCTCGAGTTTGTCTCCGTGGCTCGGTTGCTTCGCACATTTGCACCACGCTGAACCTTCTGGGTGTGAGCATCCCCTGTCGAACGGTAGACGCAGATAGCGCCCCAGTATGCCGGTATGCTATCTGTTGGCGGATGACATTCGAATCGTTATCGGTACATCTACTATCTCCCAGGCAGTGTATGCCGTCATTGGATCAAAATCAATTTTGTCTTTCAACGTGTACTATTTCTTTTTGATTTTCAGGGCAGCATATATGTGAAAATCAAATGCGGGTTCTCTGCTCCGTAGCCAGATGCCTCAGATGCTACGACAACGGCACTTTCCTCATACAGTGTTCACCTTTTAGGTGCATAAGCAGCAGTCGTAATAGTTCCTTTTCCTGATTTCTATGGAGATATGTGTGTGAGAAACCCGTATATGATGAAAAATGCTCAGTTTTCAATTACCTATTGATTCTGTCAATTCTGAGGCGATTGCGTATGGTGAACTTCAGATGTGGTTTTCTCAAAAATGGGGTGTTGAGCCAAAATATCTTAATCATTCATTTTAGGTCGTATACAAGTGACCTGCCAAATACGAGGCAACTCTGTCAGCAGTATATGAAGCCTCGCCCTCTCGGAAGTACGTGTGATTGGTCGTACTCGGTCAAATTTGAAACAAAATTATGATAAATCCGTGTCTACTGGCAATTTGTAGTTATGAAATCTACGTGATTTGGTTTTAATCTTTGTTACAATATATAGTTTACTTCTTGTATATGGAGTTGATGATTCAACTGTCTGTTCGTATATCAACAGTTCCTACAAACACGTACCAGTTCTGAGAGGTTGACACCCGTGAACATCAATCATCTGCCCACATGTCGTCTCCTCGTGTTCCCGTGAAGGAAGAGCCACTGGACACTTTGACAGCGGTCGACACGGTGAGACGCATCCCTTTTCTTTACATTTTCTCCCATTCGTAGATCTCATCGAGAAGGACAACTTTCAGAGATGTGTAACGAATCAAAGTACGCAGCAACAAAAGAAGGAAGTCATGGAAACTTAATATGTGCCTGTATTGCTATAGTGGATTGGGCCACTTTGCATTTTTGAAAGTATATAAGCAATATGCATCAAAATACTCATCATAGACCCGTGTATTACGTAATATAGAAGGTATCAGATAGATTATATAATGGTAAGACGGAGATTTAGGAACCAAGTTTTAAATTGTAAGACATTTCCAGGGGCAGATGTGGACTCTGACCACAATCTATTGGTTATGAACTGTAGGTTAAAACTGAAGAAACTGCAAAAAGGTGGGAATTTGAGGAGATGGGACCTGGATAAACTGACTAAACCAGAGGTTGTACAGAGTTCCAGGGAGAACATAAGGGAACAATTGACAGGAATAGGGGAAAGAAATACAGTAGAAGAAGAATGGGTAGGTTTGAGGAATGAAATAGTGAAGGCAGCAGAGGATCAAGTAGGTAAAAAGACGAGGGCTAGTAGAAATCCTTGGGTAACAGAAGAAATATTGAATTTAATTGATGAAAGGAGAAAATATAAAAATACAGTAAATGAAGCAGGCAAATGGGAATACAAACGTCTCAAAAATGAGATCAACAGGAAGTGCAAAATGGCTAAGCAATGATGGCTAGAGGACAAATGTAAGGATGAGAGGAAAATTAGAGAGACCTTTGGAGATATGAGAACCACTTACATGAATATCAAGAGCTCAGATGGAAACTGAGTTCTAAGCAAAGAAGGGAAAGCAGGAAGGTGGAAGGAGTATACAGAGGGTCTATACAGGGGTGATGTTCTTGAGGACAATATTATGGAAATGGAAGAGGATGTAGATGAAGATGAAATGGGAGATACGATAGTGCGTGAAGAGTTTGACAGCACTGAAAGACCTGAATCGAAACAAGGCACCGGGAGTAGACAACATTCCATTAGAACTACTGACGGCCTTGGGAGAGCCAGTCCTGACAAAACTCTACCATCTGGTGAGCAAGATGTATGAGACAGGCGAAATACCCTCAGACTTCAAGAAGAATATAATAATTCCAATCCCAAAGAAAGCAGGTGTTGACAGATGTGAAAATTTCCGAACTATCAGTTTAATAAGTCACGGCTGGAAAATACTAACACGAATTCTTTGCAGACGAATGGAAAAACTGCTAGAAGCCGACCTCGGGGAAGATCAGTTTGGATTCTGTAGAAATACTGGAACACGTGAGGCAATACTGACCTTAAGACTTATCTTAGAAGAAAGATTAAGGAAAGGCAAACCTACGTTCCTGGCATTTGTAGACTTAGAGAAAGCTTTTGACAATGTTGACTGGAATACTCTCTTTCAAATTATAAAGGTGGCAGGGGTAAAATACAGGGAGCGAAAGGCTATTTACAATTTGTACAGGAACCAGATGGCAGTTATAAGAGTCGAGGGACACGAAAGGGAAGCAGTGGTTGGGAAGGGAGTGAGACAGGGTTGTAGCCTCTCCCCGATGTTATTCAATCTGTATATTGAGCAAGCAGTAAAGGAAATGAAAGAAAAATTCGGAGTAGGCATTAAAATCCACGGAGAAGAAATAAGAACTCTGAGGTTCGCCGACGACATTGTAATTGTGTCAGAGACAGCAAAGGACTTGGAAGAGCACTTGAATGGAATGGACAGTATCTTGAAAGGAGGGTATAAGATGAACATCAACAAAAGCAAAACGAGGATAATGGAATGTAGTCGAATTAAGTCGGGTGATGCTGAGGGAATTAGATTAGGAAATGAGACACTTAAAGTAGTAAAGGAGTTTTGCTATTTGGGGAGCAAAATAACTGATGACGGTCGAAGTAGAGAGGATATAAAATGTAGACTGGCAATGGCAAGGAAAGCGTTTCTGAAGAAGAGAAATTTGTTAACATCGAGTATAGATTTAAGTGTCAGGAAGTCGTTTCTGAAAGTATTTGTATGGAGTGTAGCCATTTATGGAAGTGAAACGTGGGCGATAAATAGTTTGGACAAGAAGAGAATAGAAGCTTTCGAAATGTGGTGCTACAAAAGAATGCTGAAGATTAGATGGCTAGATCACATAACTAATGATGAAGTATTGAAGAGAATTGGCGAGAAAAGGAGTTTGTGGCACAAATTGACTAGCAGAAGGGATCGGTTGGTAGGACATGTTCTGAGGCATCAACGGACGACCAATTTAGTATTGGAGGGCAGCGTGGAGGGTAAAAATTGTAGAGGGAGACCAAGAGATGAATACACTAAGCAGATTCAGAAGGAGGTAGGCTGCAGTAGGTACTGGGAGATGAAGAAGCTTGCACAGGATAGAGTAGCATGGAGAGCTGCATGAAACCAGTCTCAGGACTGAAGACCACAACAACAACAGTGTCGTCTTACATTTAGCGACTAAACTATTGCTGTCGAGGTCAACTTTTTTTACATTCTTTAATAGATTAATACAGGGGTCGTCTTACATTTGCAGACGAAGCTCTGAAGATTTTGTACAAATTCATTTTGAACAACCCTGAAGAGACGAGCACAATCAAACAATATTTGTGTTCGGATAAGCTCGGGATTTCCCAGTACACTGAAGAGCTCGATACAATTTTTTGGAACACAGTAGGAAGTAACATTACATTCTATCAACTTACAAAGTTTTGTTGTATTTGAACAGGTCTGCAATAAAACTTCTCATAGATGCACGGATACTGATACACACACTTAAGTTGCTTTTTAAGTAAAAGTAACATCCGCATGCGAAAATCTTGTCCTTCGATAATCATTACTCGATTCTGAACCCGAGTCAATATTTTGTTTGGTTATAAGAAACTAACGATTTACCGAGTGGGTTGCAAGTGAGAAATTCGCTTGCAGTACACCTATTAGAATGCCAGATTGTTATGAGCTTTTAATCAGCTATAGAACAATATATGACATTCCGATGAAACGAGAAGAATTAATCCACAATGAAATGTCTAACAAACAACATAAATCATATTAAACTGACTGTAATCATTGTCACGGGAATACAATATATTGGAAAGTACCACCGTGAAGATAGTACGAACACACTTTGCGAAATCACCGGATGTGCAAAAGTTTGAGAATTGGACTGAATAGTGATTGCGATCTTTCTTTATATATTAGTCACTGTTTACATATACGACCTGAACCCTAGAAGGTATTGCCGTCCATGATTCACTGTTGCTCAAGCACAACACTATGGAAAATTGGAGGGTGGGAGTTCGAGTCTCGGTCCGGCACCCAGTTTTAATTTGCCAGGAAGTTTGAAGATTCATTTATTATATTACTAGTTTTTTATAATTTTATGTATGACAGCGGCACTGCACACAGCCCAATAATCGTAACATGTCACCCTCGGCTACACAATTTCGGAAGACGCTTGTGTTGCTCGTGTGAAACATAAAAAAAAAAACAAAAAGTTACGTGCAGCTCGTGAGTGTTCTAGAATTTTAACTACTTAATAACACAGTAAAAACAATAACTACAAATAACGAATTTAAATCCGACATTACAGATGTGTTCAAATTATTAAACTAAAGACATTTTTTCCCCAAACTTTACATTTATTACACATTTACATCCACATACAGATTATATTTGTACATTCAATACTTTGTATGCGTGCCTTTGTTCTTAATCAATGTTTTGATCCTGTTTGGCATACTTTTTATTAACTTTTCACACGACATTTTAATATCATTGTCATGGTACCACATTTCCTCTAGTTTCTCCATGAGATCTCGTTTGGTGGTTATTGTAAATTTCCTTATCCTCCGTTTCACAGTGGCGCATCAACTTTCAGTTGGGTTCATATTAGGGCTATTCCTTGGTCAGGGCAACACTTCCAGGTGCTTTCCTTCCGAGTACTTGGAAACGCTTTTGGCTCTGTGTCAAGGTGCCCCATCAAGCATAAAAATGGCATCTTTATTAGGAAACCACTCATTTATTTGGGGGAAAAGTTCCTTTTCATGTATTTCTGTACATTGTTCTTGCCTCAGTGTCCCTTCAATAAGGTGTAATCTGCCAGGACCTTTTGCAAACATCACACTCCAGACCATACCGGAAGTCGGACGCTTCACACATTGCTGCACACACACACTCAGCTCTGAACTGTTCTCCATGTCTGCGACGAACGTACTGGCTGCTTTCTTCCGTCACAGTGAATACAGATTCGTCACTGAAGCATACCTGAAGCACGTGTACAAAATTGCAAGCTAGAGAAGCTGGGAATAGTAGCATAGGAGACGTCAACAGTCCCAAAATTCGAGTGTGTATTTCTTCAGTATCAGTAAAACATTGCAATTTCTAGCCAAAAGTCCTCATTTAGGGACCAGACCCACTTCATTTACCATATCGTTGTACATACCTTAGCCAAATCCTGACTTGTCCACTCCTGAAGTTGTTCAGCCCACTGCAATCTTTCGGTTTTCGTGGCAGGTGTGGTTTTCTGTTTTTTTCCTCGGTCGGCGTGCCTTTAAACCACATTCAGACAGCCTCCTCCTCACAGTCACAGGTGAAACTTCAACACCCAAACCTGTCAGCTGATGGCTCGTGTCTGCAGAAGTAAGTTTACGGTTCGTTGTCGCTATGTTTGTAAGTGTTCTCATTGTTCTGGGACTGAGTTTTCTTTTATGTGCACATTTTTCTTTCCTGTTCGGCTTGTATTCACCACCTTTCTACACTGAAAGTTTGAGTGTTCTGACAGTTCTTTGTGATTTTCTCATTCCGTCAGCAATTTCTTGCCATGTATAGCAATTTTCAGCAAGAAGTATTACCACAGCCGAAACTTTCCGAAGTGAAACATTATTTGTCTTCCCTGTAACTTCACTTTATTTGAAAAGTCCGCGATTTATTGCTTTAGCTAAAAAATGTGCAAGTTCAGAAGCTTTATAACGCCTTGTTAATGTAGCGAGAAGTTGATAGAATAAATAACAACCTGAACTACACCACAGAAACGTAAAACATTAGTGTAAACACAGTTTCAGAGTGTGTACAGAGACAACTAACACCAACACGATTTGCAGTGAAAATGACAAATGCTACCAACTGTGAAAAATTCAGTGGTCTGCGAGTTGCTTGGAACGGTACCATTAAAACCAATCAATTAAAGAGTATAAAAAATAATCATTTAGTCTAATAATTTGAACACATCTGTATAGCGAACACTCTTTTTAAAAAAAAAAATCTGAAGTCAGATTCCTACTGTAGCCCATGATCAAAGAGAGACCAAAAGGGAAGCTGTGCAGTTAGTTGTAGTAGTTGTAAGTGCGTCGGTCGTGACTGGTATGACAAACTGAGAACAGTGAAAATAACATAATTCACATACCGGGTGTGTCCTCTACGGGTCGTCAGGTGTATTTTCTCTGATGTTTCGACAAGTATTTGCAGTTTCGTTTTGGCAGTGTATAGCCGGAGCTGACCCAAACGAATCCCATTCGTCGCGTATTTCATAAGACACCGAGCGTCGAAGGAAAGCGTCAGTTTGTTTCCCATTACAAATGAGGTGACTATTAAAGCAGAATTGTATGTGCCCAATCAACAGTGTGCTCCCAAATTCGTCTACTACGTTATTCGTTTTATAGACACGTGTTAACAGGACCAGGAAAACACAGAGGACCATCAAGATCTCCAGCAGCAACTGGCACAGTGGTAGTGGTCAGTGCGGCGCTGTCGCCAGAGCACTGGTGATCCTTTCGCGTTTTACTGTTCCTGTTAACAAACGTCAATAAAACTAATATCTCACGAGACTAATTTTTGATTCGAACAAATGATTCTAGCTTCGTCATAGGTTGCACTGAGAAGTATCTATTTCTTATTTCCCGACAGTGACCGGTTTCGGAGACCTGTGTCTGTTTTCAAACCGTCCTACAAAGAAGATTATACAAACGAGGCACATATTTGTAATACTATTGTAGAACACTAATATACGTGAAAGTTATAGAAATTTGTCACAGCTCTATTTTACAAGTTGCCTTACCTTTTATGTACCGTGCTGTAAGTATAACCGACACAGGTGCACAGAAACTGTCCCTGCAGTTGTCGGAGCAGTATGTGGCTGACTTAAGGGGAGGTTTACTATGTTTTGGTTAAAAAAATTGATTTTTTAAAATTGCATTTTTGGATCCATAAAAGTGTTTAGAATCCACCCCTGAAATGGTTTTTCCGAATATGGAACATAAATGTTTGTTACTCGTGGTTGAACAAAAAAATGCAACTGCCTGAAATCGGCGTTTTTCACGCACCAGTTTTTTTCTTTCGGAGGATGAGTTATTGTACCGGTGCTTGGGAGGGAAAAAAAAGGCACTCTATCGTCGGGCCACAAGTGGCCTACCGGGACCATCTGACACCCGTGTCAACCTCAGAGGAGGATGCGGATAGGAGGGGCGTGGGGTCAGCACACCGCTCTCCCGGTCGTTATGACAGTATTCTTGACTGAAGCCGCTACTATTCTGTCGAGTAGCTCCTCAATCGGCATCACGAGGCTCAGTGCACCCTGAAAAACGGCAACAGTGCACGGTGGCCGGGATGGTCACCCGTCCGAGAGCCGACCACGCCCGACAGCGCTGAACTTCGGTGATCTCCCGGGAACCGGTGTATCCACTGCGGAAAGGACGTTGCCCACATGGGAGGAAACACACAAAAATTCAAATGAAAGTTTGAACGCGTGTGTCTGGAAGTTAGCCCCCAAGCATTTACATTCTGGTGCGAAGACTGTGGAGATTGCGGCTTTCCCGGCAGTGAGCAGCTTCGACGAAGGGTATTCGGCAAATCGGAAGACCGTGACGACGACGGATGTCAACTTGGGACTCTATTCGAGGCAGTTTGCCGAGCATTCGGATGACCACCGGATTCGAGCGGCCGAAAACTGCTCGTCACCGGCCGTACGAGCGGCTCTGGAGCAGCACAGGATGTCCCGGATCGAGCAGAACATTCTCTAAGAGGAAGAGGAAGGACTAGTTTATTGGTCCAGAACAGCAGATTGAACGTATGTTGCATAATATTGCATTTATATGTAGTCAAAACTTCAAATGTGTTTTTCTCTAAATGACTTTTTCAATCGTGCGAGATGGTGACTTCAGACCTACTGAACCGATTGGGACGATTCTTTGTTTCTGGTGAAGCTAACTACATTGTCTAGGAGTTGTACCATCAGATCCATCAATTATAAATATTTTTACTTGGCCGATGAAGTCGGAAAACTGATGAAAAAAAAAATTTGTTTCCTATGGTCCAAATAACTCAAGCGAAGTACAACTCCTAAAGTATCTTATATACTTCGCTAACGTCAACTCAATTTCGATTTCAGACGAGCCGGCTGACCTGTGACGTACCGCGTGTGGAGGTCTACATCGAAATTTTGTTTCGTTCCGACGGCACTTCCACCATTGCTCTTCTACATTTCTGGTCGAAAAAATTCCACTTTGTAGAGGAAACACCAATAAACATTTTGACCCAATTTGACATTGATATCTATAACACATCACAAGAAAAAAAATTCTCAAATATCACGCTTTTTTCGGGCCAAAGATACTAAACCTCCGCTAATGACACCTAATTGTGCCACACAGGATGTGCATTAGGGAACTGGCATGCACACACACCAGTGGTTGCCACGTAAAACTGCAGAGGTCGCCGACAGCGGCATGTGTCAAGTATAAAATATTTACTGACTGAACACTACGTTATTTTTCTTTTTACAAACTTAATATAGTTTTTAAAATCCTACAGTACCAAAAATTCTTTTTTATACAACCACTTGTCAGTCCCCGTCGAGTCGAATCGCACCAAACTCCTGTGCGTTACGTCACTTGGAGGTGCCGCAGTTGCCTGAGCTATGCTGGGTAGTTATACTGTTACACATAAAGTGTCCAGTCCCTAAAAAACTACATGTCTGCATTACAACCCAAAACCAAAAAAATGCAGCAGCCCCCACTCCAAAAATAAATAAATCAACCTGCCAGTCTACAAGAAGACTGATCACCGCCACAGTAATTCGTGGTACTGCTGAGTGAATAAGTGCCGTCATTTATGCCACGTACACAGCAGGTTGGGTTGGCCTTTAAGTGTCTTTACTGAAAGCAAATTAGCTGCTGTTAAGTTGGACATATACCTCTTGATCAGTACAGGCCAGTTCCAGTGCACGGGCTATCGCCTGTATTTGTAGCACTTACACCACGGTATGTAATTGGTTAGACAACGTGTGAAACAGATCCGGGACAAATTTGTATACCTTACACGTATATTAGTGTAGACTGATGATTATCAATCTATTCTGAATTACAAAGTTGCTGTTTCGAAGCCATGTCTAAGATTTTGGTATATTAGTGTGTTAGTTAGACAGGGTTGTAGCCTCTCTCCGATGTTATTCAATCTGTATATTGAGCAAGCAATAAAGGAAACAAAAGAATAGTTCGGAGTAGGTATTAAAATCCACGGAGAAGAAATAAAAACTTTGAGGTTCGCCGATGACATTGTAATTCTGTCAGAGACAGCAAAGGACTTGGAAGAGCAGTTGAATAGAATGGACAGTGTCTTGAAAGGAGGATATAAGATGAACATCAAGAAAAGCAAAACGAGGATAATGGAATGTAGTCGAATTAAGTCGGGTGATGCTGAGGGAATTAGATTAGGAAATGAGACACTTAAAGTAGTAAAGGAGTTTTGATATTTTGGGAGCAAAATAAGTGATGATGGTCGAAGTAGAGACGATATAAAATGTAGAATGGCAATGGAACGGAAAGCGTTTCTGAAGAAGAGAAATTTGTTAATATGGAGTATAGATTTAAGTGTCAGGAAGTCGTTTCTGAAAGTATTTGTATGGAGTGTAGCCATGTATGGAAGTGAAACATGGACGATAAATACTTTGGACAAGGAGAGAATAGAAGCTTTTGAAATGTGGTGCTACAGAAGAATGCTGAAGATTAGATGGCTAGATCACATAACTAATGAGGAGGTATTGAATAGAATTGGGGGAAGAGGAGTTTGTGGCACAACTTGACAAGAAGAAGGGACCGGTTGGTAGGACATGTTCTGAGGCATCAAGGGATCACAAATTTAGCATTGGAGGGCAGCGTGGAGGGTAAAAATCGTAGAGGGAGACCAAGAGATGAATACACTAAGCAGATTCAGAAGGATGTAAGCTGCAGTAGGTACTGGGAGATGAAGAAGCTTGCACAGGATAGAGTAGCATCTAGAGCTGCATCAAACCAGTCTCAGGACTGAAGACCGCAACAACAAACAGTTAGTTAGTTAGTTACGTGTTCCATTGATCAATCTCACGGTAACTGTGTGGAATGTGTCAATGTGTAAGAAAAAAAAAAAGCTTAAAGATTTTATTACCTACCATATTCCCTTAAATGGCACAAAATGCATATGTTATACCTATAGATATATGTATTCCTATTCAAGAATTCATCTGTTGTATAGAAGGAGTTGTCAAGGAGATGTGATTTCAGTTTATTTTTGAAACTATTACTGCTGTGTGTCAGACATTTTACTTCACATGGTAATTTATTAAAAATTTGTACAGCAGCATATTTTACCCCTTTCTGTGCCAAAAATAGGTTAAGTAGAGGATAGTGTAAGCCTTTCTTTCTTATAATCATGAATGTCACTGTTGTTTTTAAACTGGTCCGTGTTGTTGCGCACAAATTTCATTACTGAGTAAATGTACTGTGAGGCTGTTGTAAGATTGTCTAACATTTTAAACATGTGCCTACAAGATGTGCAACTATGAGGCCAGCACGTTATTCTAACCACTTTCTTTTGAGTTGTGGATACTTTTTGCCTGAGTGTTGAGTTACCTCGAACTATTATTTTGTGTGACATCAGAGAGTGAAAGTATGCAAAGTATGTTAGCTGGCTAATTTCGATATGTTCAAAATTGGCAATTATTCTGATTGCAAAAGTTGCTGAATTTGGTCACTTTAGGAGATCCAAAATATGAATTTTCCAATTAAGATTCTCATCTATATGTACACCCGAAAACTTAGTTGCTCTGCCCTGGCCACTGACTTCTATTGATGTGTTATATTTATGGTAGTCTATTAGAAAATTGGATTACTTTGTCTTTTCGAAGTTCAGAGCAAGCCCACTCGCAGAAAACCAATCAATAACTGTTCCAAAGACATTATTTGTATCATTTTCTATTGGAGTCTCTTTTACTGGATTAATAATGATGCTTGTCCCATCAGCAAACAGTGTCATTTTAGGTTCTTGTTTGAGATAAGAAGGGAGGTCATTCACATATATCAAGAACAGAAGGGGACCCACGATTGAACCGTGTGGAACACCTAATGTAATTTCACCCCAGCTAGATGAAGTGGGAAACATCCTTAACTCACTATAACCATATAAAGAAACTTTTTGCTTCCTGTTCCATAGATATGACTTAAACCACTCATATGCTGTTCCATTTGTACTGTAGAATTGTAATTTCTCTGACATAATGTCATGGTTCACACAATCAAATGCTTTGGATAAGTCACAGAAAATTCCTGTTGATGACATTTTACTATTTAAAGACTCTATTATGTGCAGTAAAACTGTATATTGCTGTTTCAGTAGAACAGCATTTTTAGATCCAAACTGTGATTTACTAAGTATCCCATTACTGTTGAGATGGCTAACCACTCTTGAATACATTACTTTCGTGACGATTTTTGAAAATGCTGTACGCAAGGACACTGGCCAGTAATTGTTTACATCTGTGGTGTCCCATTTTTTGTAGAGAGACTTGACAATGGCATATTTTAACCTGTCTGGGAAAATACCTTCAGTTGGTAATGCATTACATATGTGACTCAGAATATCACCTGTGACTGCTCCACATTATTTTAATATCTTGTTAGAGATGTCATCTACTCCAACAGAACATTTATATCAAAGATTTGTTTAATGAAAATTAATCTGACAAGGATTTCTCAAAACTGACTCTTCCGTGGACTGCTTGGCTTTTTCTTTTGAACTATTCTCACCAATTGTTTCATGTACACTTAAGAAATGGTTGTTAACTACATTAACTACTTGTGTGCTGTTGGTTAAGATGGTCTCATTCTCTTTAATAGTAATACTACCTACCACAGTAGTTACTTTTCCTGTGTCTCTTCTAACAACGTTCCTTATTGATTTGATTTTATTGCCCGAGTTGTTAATTTCATCTGTAATATACATTTTCATTTTATTTTCTGACAACTTTTCTCAGTATGTTACAATAGTTATTATAGTGTAAAATTACTTTTGAGTCTTTACTAGTTCTTGCTGACTCATACAATTTTCTTTTCCTTTCTGAAATCACTGTAACACCTGTAGTAATGCAAGGTTTCTTTCAAAACTGTTTAAGTAATTTTTCTGGGGTAACAATGTTCAAAAAGGGGTATAAATTTGTGAAGAAATATGTTGCATTTATCATTAGCTTTTGGTTCATTATGTACATCTCCCCAATTAAACTTTTTCTAAAGTGCTCTATTGATACCGTGTTCGCCAGCCTTACACTTTTACTTAATGGTTTCTGAACTGTGCACACTGCTAGATTTTGTAAGTTAATCAATTGTGCATCATGGTCTGATAATCCATTATCACAGGGAAAGCATGTACTGGTTTTACATCCTCTTGTGGTACAAATACATTATCTATTAGAGTGATACTATCTTGAGCTATGAGTGTAAGGAAGTTGATCACTAATATGAAACTTCCTGCCAAATTAAAACTGTGTGCCGGACCGAGACTCGAACTCAGGACCTTTGCCTTTCGCGTGCAAGTGCTCTACCATCTGAGCTACCCGAGCACGACTCACGCCCCGTCCTCGGAGCTTTACTTCTGCCAGTATCTCGTCTCCTACCTTCCAAACTTTACAGAAGCTCGCCTGCGAACCTTGCAGAACTAGCACTCCTGAAAGAAAGGATACTGCGGGGACACGGCTTAGCGTTTACCCGCGAAAGGCACTTACCCGCGAAAGGCACTCACCCCCGAAAGGCACTTACCCGCGAAAGGCAAAGGTCCCGAGTTCGAGTCTCGGTCCGGCCCACAGTTTTCATCTGCCTGGAAGTTTCATATCAGCGCACACTCCGCTGCAGAGTGAAAATCTCATTCTGGAAGTTGATCACTGATTCTAAGTTATATGTCATTAATAACATTTCTAATTCACTTTTCCTTTCAGAATTGTTTAGAAAGTTAGCATTGAAATCACCACAGATTAATAACTACTTCTTTTTGTCTCACAGACAGCGTAGTAGGGAGTGAAACTTTTTTATGAATAGCTCCCAATCTCCTAATGGGGACCTGTACCTCTTGCTAATATCAACACTACATTATCTAGCTGAAGTTCACACACAAAAGTGCTGATCGACACAAAATTTGCTTAGTTCAACATTTCTGTATTTGTACCCTTGTTTTGTACAAAGGGCAACCCCTCCTTTACCCATGCTAGATCTGCAAGTATAAGATGCTAAATTATACCCATTTATGCCGACACATTCCATCCCCACAATTACATGGTGTTCAGACAGACAAAGTATATCAATCTCATTCTTATTTTTGAGGTTGTCTAAACAAACTAACAGCTCATCTACTTTATTTTTTATTCCCCTAATATTTTGATGAAGTAAATTGATACTATCACTATTTAGTATACATGAACTTCTCTTATTCTATTTTTCTTGAATGTGGTCTGTCTGGACTTTGGCTTTTGCTTTAACCTTAAAAAGCTGCCTGCCTGGTCCCTTGTGTGATGGTGGCCCCGCTCACAGTATCTGCTAATGTTGTTGTTGTTGTCTTCAGTCCTGAGACTGGTTTGCTGCAGCTCTCCATGCTACTCTATCCTGTGCAAGCTTTTTCACCTCCCATTACCTACTGCAGCCTAAATCCTTCTGAATCTGCTTAGTGTATTCATCTCTTGGTCTCCCTCTACGATTTTCACCCTCCACGCTGCCCTCCAATGCTAAATTTGTGATCCCTTGATGCCTCAGAACATGTCCTACCAACCGGTCCCTTCTTCTTGTCAAGTTGTGCCACAAACTCCTCTTCCCCCCAATTCTATTCAATACCTCCTCATTAGTTATGTGATCTAGCCATTTAATCTTCAGCATTCTTCTGTAGCACCACATTTCAAAAGCTTCTATTCTCTCCTTGTCCAAACTATTTATCATCCACGTTTCACTTCTGTACATGGCTACACTCCATACAAATACTCTCAGAAACGACTTCCTGACACTTAAATCTATACTCTATGTTAAGAAATTTCTCTTCTTCAGAAACGCTTTCCTTGCCATTGCCAGTCTACATTTTATATCCTCTCTACTTCGACCGTCATCAGTTATTTTGCTCCCCAAATAGCAAAACTCCTTTACTACTTTAAGTGTCTCATTTCCTAATCTAATTCCCTCAACATCACCCGACTTAATTCGACTACATTCCATTATCCTCATTTGGTTTTGTTGATGTTCATCTTATACCCTCCTTTCAAGACACTGTCCATTCCGTTCAACTGCTCTTCCAAGTCCTTTGCTGTCTCTGACAGAATTACAATGTCATCGGCGAACCTCAAAGTTTTTATTTCTTCTCCGTGGATTTTAATACCTACTCCGAATTTTTCTTTTGTTTCCTTCACTGCTTGCTCAATATACAGATTGAATAACATCGGGGAGAGGCTACAGCCCTGTCTCATTGCCTTCCCAACCGCTGCTTCCCTTTCGTGTCCCTCGACTCTTATAACTGCCATCTGGTTTCTGCACAAATTGTAAATAGCCTTTCGCTCCCTGTATTTTACCCCTGCCACCTTTAGAATTTGAAAGACACTATTCCAGTCAACATTGTCAAAAGCTTTCTCTAAGTCCACAAATGCTAGAAACGTAGGTTTGCCATTCCTTAATCTTTCTTCTATGATAAGTCGTAAGGTCAGTATTGCCTCACGTGTTCCAACATTTCTGCGGAATCCAAACTGATCTTCGCCGAGGTCGGCCTCTACCAGTTTTTCCATTCGTCTGTAAAGAATTCGCTTTAGTATTTTGCAGGTGTGACTTATTAAACTGATAGTTCGGTAATTTTCACATCTGTCAACACCTGCTTTCTTTGGGATTGGAATTATTATATTCTTCTTGAAGTCAGAGGGTATTTCGCCTGTCTCATACATCTTGCTCACCAGATGGTAGAGTTTTGTCAGGACTGGCTCTCCCAAGGCAGTCAGTAGTTCCAATGGAATGTTGTCTACTCCCAGGGCCTTGTTTCGACTCAGGTCTTTCAGTGCTCTGTAAAACTCTTCACGCAGTATTGTATCTCCCATTTCATCTTCATCTACATCCTCTTCCATTTCCATAATATTGTCCTCAAGTACATCGCCCTTGTATAGACCCTCTATATACTCCTTCCACCTTTCTGCTTTCCTTTCTTTGCTTAGAACTGGGTTTCCGTCTGAGCTCTTGATATTTATACAAGTGGCTCTCTTTTCTCCAAAGGTCTCTTTAATTTTCCTGTAGACAGTATCTATCTTACCCCTAGTGAGATAAGCCTCTACATCCTTACATTTGTCCTCTAGCCATCCCTGCTTAGCCATTTTGCACTTCCTGTCGATCTCATTTTTGAGACGTTTGTATTCTCTTTTGCCTGCTTCATTTACTGTATTTTTATATTTTCTCCTTTCATCAGTTAAAGTCAATATTTCTTCTGTTACCCAAGGATTTCTACTAGCTCTCGTCTTTTTACCTACTGATCCTCTGGCGCCTTCACTACTTCATCCATCAGAGCTACCCATTCTTCTTCTACTGTATTTCTTTTCCCCATTCCTGTCAATTGTTCCCTTATGCTCTCCCTGAAACTCTGTACAACCTCTGGTTCTTTCAGTTTATCCAGGTCCAATCTCCTTAAATTCCCACCTTTTCGCAGTTTCTTCAGTTTTAATCTACAGTTCATAACCAATAGATTGTGGTCAGAATCCACATCTGCCCCTGGAAACGTCTTACAATTTAAAACCTGGTTCCTAAATCTCTGTCTTACCATTATATAATCTATCTGATACCTTCTAGTATCTCCAGGATTCTTCCATGTATACTACCTTCTTTTATGATTCTTGAACCAAGTGTTAGCTATGATTAATTTATGCTCTGTGCAAAACTCTACCGTGCGGCTTCCTCTTTCATTTCTCTCCCCCAGTTGATATTCACCCACAGTTTCCTTCTCTCCTTTTTCCTACTCTCGAATTCCAGACACCCACGTCTATTAAATTTTCGTCTCCCTTCACTACCTGAATAATTTCTTTTATCTCATCATACATTTCATCAATTTCTTCATCATCTGCAGAGCTAGTTGGCATATAAACTTTTACCACTGTAGTAGGCATAGGCTTCGTGTCTGTCTTGGCCACAATAATGTGTTCACTATGCTATTGGTAGTAGCTTACCTGCACTCCTATTTTTTTATTCATTATTAAATGTACTCCTGCATGACCCCTATTTGATTTTGTATTTATAACCCTGTATTCACCTGACCAGAAGTCTTGTTCCTCCTGCCACCGAACTTCACTAATTCCCACTATATCTAACTTCAACCTATCCATTTCCCTTTTTAAATTTTCTAACCTACCTGTCCGATTAAGGGATCTGACATTCCACGCTCCGATCCGTAGAACGCCAGTTTTCTTTCTCCCGATAACGACGTCCTCCTGACTAGTCCCCACCCGGAGATCTGAATGGGGGACTATTTTTACCTCCGGAATATTTTACCCGAGAGGACGCCATCATCATTTAACCATACAGTAAAGCTGCATGCCCTCGGGAAAAATTACAGCCGTAGTTTCCCCTTGCTTTCAGCCGTTCGCAGTACCAGCACAGCAAGGCAGTTTTGGTTAGTGTTGTAAGGCCAGATCAGTTAATCATCCAGACTGTTGCCCCTGCAACTATTGAAAAGGCTGCTGTCCCTCTTCAGGAACCACATGTTTGTCTGGCCTCTCAACAGATACCCCTCCATTGTGGTTGCACCTATGGTACGGCCATCTGTATCGCTGAGGCACGCAAGCCTCCCCACCAACAGCAAGGTCCATGGTTCATGGGGGTAGATCTGCTAATAGAGAAGCTAATTTATCTTTCCCCTTCCTGTTTAGGTGCAAGCCATGTGTAATGTACCGCCACCTACCAGGAGCGTCAACAGGAACAGTGCTTAACTATATCTTGGATCCATTGACAGGCTGTTTCCTGCTAACTCCCGTAGCCTACCTGATCTTCTGTCTCAAAGTCTGCGCATAGCTGACCTAAGTTTTCTGTCGCATAGCTAAGACTCGCTCTTGGTTTCACAAAACTTGTGATGTGGTAGCCTGCACCTAATTTCTCCTGAAGCTGCTGGCCTACACACCTCCCATGACTGCTGCCTAGAAGCAGAATTCTTCTATTCCTATTCTGATTTGATCCTGACTTGTCTTTTTTTCTTTAAGCTAATATTCTGCCTCAAACGACATTCAACTACATCTGGGTGAGGCCCTCCCACCACTACTTCAGATAGCAAGCCAAACTGATTTACTAACTGAATTTCTAAAGTTTTTTCAACAGTTTCCCTTTTTTGCCCTTTGCTTCCAGCCTTTTCCCAGCACCCGATCTTTTCTTCGTCCCGTAGCCTACATAATTCCAAATTCATGTTTTCTAGTTCAGCCTTAAGGACACAAATTTTTGCCTCTTGTTCAGCGATTTTTCTGTCCTTTCTTCATAACCTACACTGTCACGGAAGTGCCTCATTATCTACCCCTGTATCCTCACCGCTACATTTGCCCCGGTGAAACCGTAACTTACAGTCTTCGCAGAACACTCCCTCCTTCAGATTTCTGTGGCAACCACCACATTTATTGCACGTGGTTTGATAAAAAAAAAATAATAATTATACAAAATTTACACAGAAGTGGAGAATAACTTGGCACAAGAGCTCTGAAGTTTTGTAGCCTGTACTAATATGTAACTAAATGCTAATGTAAGCAAACTTCAAACTTACTTTCGAAAGTTTTAATCAACTACCTAAATTCTATATGACAGATATGAATTAATTTAGCTTTGAACCACCAAGTCTAGTTTAAAAAAAAGTATTAGAGAGGTACACTCGCATGAAATTTATGCCAAAAATGTAAACAAAACTTATGACTGTCGGGCTTAATGAAATACTTTCTTTTCACTCTAAATACATTCAGAAAAGTGAAATCTTCAATAAATAGCCTTGCGAAGAAGTAAATGCAATAGTCTAAAATGTAATATTAACTAAATTAGCTCTTATTTCAATATTAGTCACTTAACCTAGCGAAAGCTTCGTGGACGTGCGTCTGCCAGAGACATTAGACCCACTGCCTGTAATTGTATTATGAATACCGTATTTACTCGAATCTAAGCCGCACTTTTTTTCCGGTTTTTGTAATCCAAAAAACCGCCTGCGGCTTAGAATCGAGTGCAAAGCAAGCGGGAGTTCTGAAAAATGTTGGTGGGTGTCGCCACAACTAACTTCTGCCGTCGAATATATGTAGCGCTACACAGACATGCATTGTAGGCACAAAGATAAATACTGGCACCAAAACCTCTGTGTCAGTAAATAAATTAAAAAAAATAAAAAAAAAAAAAAAATGTGGAAGATGAGCCCAGACTTTCGACCACTGCATTTTGGTACATTATCCAACGAAGTAAATGCAAATTCTGTATTGTTGATCTTCGAATGTAGCAGCATTTCAATGTACTAAGAAAATCCGACTGGCAAGACTGTTTGGGATGTTTTTCAGTATGGCCAACTCTACGTTCTGAATTTTTTTCCTACCTGTGAGAAGGAACTTTTATGAATTGTGAATCACATGCAGTATTCTCTTCGCCATGAGATTAATACGAATATAAACATCTTGCCATGTATTGTTTCGTGTTTGCTACTATCTCATTTAAATCCTGTCTGCCTAATAAACTACGAAACTAGAGTGAGACAACCGCAAACGCGGAAGAATATGCGTATCGTGTCATGTTTATATTCGTATTATTCTTATGCCTAATAGTGATAGTCAGAAATGAAGCATGGCAACTGACTAGATTTTTAAATCTAAGATGACTCTAATTTCTGTGCAGAATGTAATGAACTAAAGAGGCGCCTGCAAAGATTTTCAAACGGAGAAAAATTTTCGCTAAAATTTCGTTTAGAACATCATATATCATACGCATCTATTATTTGGTTCTTGTTGATCATTATCAAAGAAAGCAGTAGTGTAAGTAACAACAAATGTTTCGCTAATGAGATGATTCCTCTCTATTTTTTATTTGTAAGCAGCAGTAGCGCGCACAAAAGCAAGCCATGCCGCGAGCGGTGACAGGTCGTAAACACGCACTATCAGAATGCGACAAACAATGCATGACACAGTACAGTAATGCATTTTCAGCTTAGAGTGACGTAAACACCTATAACAAAGAAAACGGCGCTTATCAGATCAAATAAAAATAAGCAATCAATTCAAACCATACGAAGCACGTGAAAAAGTAAGGATATCCGTATAAATACGGACGGAGCGCCTGACGCGTAGCAATGGCTACCTGATAAAGCTTAACTGCTAAGCTTACGACTCGAACCAAACTACTGCAGCTGTATCGTCATTCATTCGAGCTAAATTGTATCTCATATTACAATTAGACGGACTTTGTTTCGATTTAGAGGTGCGACCTAAAACTTTTTTCTCCCCCTTGAATTTCGAGTCTCATATTTCAGGTGCGGCTTAGATTCGGGAAATTTTTTTTTCCTTGATTTCGAGTCTCATTTTTCAGGTGCGTCTTAGATTCGAGTGCGGCTTAGATTCGAGTAAATACGGTATGTGCCTTGTTTGTATAAGATTGTCATGCCCACTGTAATCATCCTTGTAAAATGGCTTGAAAATGGACGCAAGTGTCCGAAACTAGTCACCATCGAGAAATAAAAAGTAGATGCTTTTCAGTGCAACTTATGTTGGAGTTCCAACCATTTATTTCAATTATAAGACAACTTGGAAACCTACTTTTCACCTACAGCATACTGAGAGCTCATAATTTGTTATCGCTCTGTCGAATAGGAATGTAAACCCCCGCTTTAAAAATCAATTTATTTGTAACAGGATACAAACTGACACTTCCTGTCGACGCTGGGCGTCGCGTGAAAGATATGATGAGCAGTATTTTTTGGACTGACAACAGCTACACATTGCTAAAACAAAATTGCAAGTACATGGGAAAAGATGAGAGAAATTATGTCTGTCGACTCGTAGGAGAGAGAGCCTGTATACAGTATACACATTTACATTCTTGAAAGGCGTAGTTTGACAGCGATGGGACAGGCAACTATCCCGGCATTTGTCTGAAGTAATTTAAGAAAACTACAGAAAACCAAATCGGAATGGTTGGATGGAGCTTGTAGCCCGCACCTTCAGACTAGACATTTTAACGACGACACAACCTCATTTGGTTCATCCTTACTGTATGATACTGTTTTGCAGAGAAGTTGTTTAATCCCTTAACTTAAAACCCTCAATTATCTTGTTTTTAGTACTTTGACAGCTCAAAATCTCAAGTATGCTCGAGCAACTTAAGAAAATACCTACAAAAATATGAAAACTCGCTTATGTGTGTTTCAGCACTGATAGTGGAGTGTTTGACTGCTAGAGAGCACCTGGTACTACATCGGTGGCCTGGACCGAGCGAGGTGACGCAGAGGTCAGCGCACTGGAGTCTCATTTGAGAGGACGACAGGTCAAACCGGCATCCGGCCATCCCGATTTAGGTTACCCGTGATTTCCCTAAATAACTTCAGGCGAACACCAGGGTGGTTCCTGTCAAAGGGCACGGCCAGCTTCCTTGCCCGTCCTTCTCTAACCCGACTGGAGCGATAACTTCGCCGTTTGGTCACCTCCTCTGAATCGACGAGTCATTTATAGACTGCCTGTCATATTTTGTTTGATGGGGTTGCCATCAGATATAGTCTTTATTGCGTGCAGCTTAAATACTGAACAGCAAAATGTGTGCCTTCAGTACTGTCGTTCAAGCAATGCTTTCAAAAAAGGATGGCTGTAGTGATCCTGCCGTCGGAGTGGCCGAGCGGTTCTAGGTGCTACAGTCTGGAGTCGCGCAACCCCTATGGTCGCAGGTTCGAATCCTGTTCTACCGTATTTTCCTTCGTCGTCGGCGTTGTTGTTGTTACCGTGAGACACCGTTATACCGAGAGGAAAGGAGCGTCGATCTTAGAGCATGAGATATGGTAACCTTAAGTCACTGACAACACACCACGGTCACGGTAGCACCTGATTCCAGAATAGCTGCAGTAGTTAGGATCTACCAACAACCCCTCTCGACCGGGTCCCCAAAACTTAACTCGTAACGAGATCCCTTCGAAGCAAATTGTCATA
This sequence comes from Schistocerca cancellata, assembly GCF_023864275.1. NCBI lineage: Eukaryota > Metazoa > Arthropoda > Insecta > Orthoptera > Acrididae > Schistocerca > Schistocerca cancellata. Next base: position 16,373,596 of record NC_064636.1, read on the forward strand.
ACGATCGTCTATAAAGGCTTCGTACGACGATAAGAAATGTTACGGTTTATGGAATAATAACAGATACGACAAAACTGTTTTGTTTCTTCTGTTTTATTTAACATAACTTTGTTCACAGTTTTATTTCGCATTCACCACTCATTCACACTCTGATTTCGAGTATATGCGGGTGCCTGAACCCTAACTCCCAAGTTCCAACAGTTTTGCTTGCTAGACACCAACAGTCAATGATAATGATACAGTATTTTGTTATTGACTCTTCTAGTTCAGCCACCGCCCTCCACGAATATTTGTTAGGCATAAGACAATTACAGACTTTTCTCCCCGGTCCACTATTATTAAGGGTTCACATTAAAGTTAAAGTTTTTCTCCTTTTCATAAATTGGAGCCCACTCTCCGCGATATAATAACAAAAAATGGTCTCAATACCGCGTCCCTCGTGAGATGCGTACAGATTTATCCTGGAATTGACCGCCCTGGAGGTGTACTCAATTTAATGATCACACTTCGCTATCCGCGATTTCGTGTAACTAAATGTCCTTTTGTAACTCTGATCGTATACCGTAGTAATTTAAAACTCGCGCCTATATTGCTTCACAACACACAATTAGCACTTCTTTACTTGTTTATTTCTAAGAGCAAACGAAAAAATGACGCCGTATCATCGGCTTCGTCGATATAGAGCAAAACAGCTCAATATGCCCAATTTTACCTCTTCTTATAGGATCGACTACCTTACTCATCAATTTACTACATATTATTTCCAATAACATTAAACAGGTATCGCCGTTATATTTTAATTGTATTCAAAAGCATGTTATTATTATTATGACCGACCAAATCATAACGAATCGCGCGGCGTGCGTTTCTAACGATAGCTTTACACTCGCCCAGCCTTTATTCGTGCAATATTATATATAAATATACAGACAGGACTGAAAGATCAATCTCTTTACCGTAACCAATAGAGGCAAATATGCTATTCAAGTTCCGTTACATCTGTGTTCACTCGTATTGTTATACTGCCTCTGGCATGGATGTGTCTGTTGTACTTAGGTTAGTTAGGTTTAAGTAGTTCTAAGTTCTAGGGGACTGATAACCACAGCAGTTAAGTCCCATAGTGCTCAGAGCCATTTTTTTTGTAGTGATCCTGAGTTTGACATTAATTTAGTGCCTCAGAGAGGGAAGAAGAATGTGGTGTGTTACTGCCTTAGAGACTGGAAGTGACGGCAGTTCATCTGTGGAGAGATGCGTGCTCACCCGTGGTGTGAGGTAAACACGTCCACTGTGCTCCAGCCAGATCATCAGAGATTTATATTCACAGGAACCTGTTGCCAGATACACGGTTAGACTTAACGACTATTGTATTTACTCGAATGTAAGCCGCACTTTTTTCCTGTTTTCGTAATCCAAAAGACCACCTGCGGCTTAGAATTGAGTGCAAAGCAAGCGGAAGTTCTGAAAAATGTTGGCGGGTGTCGCCACAACTAACTTCTGCCGTCGAATATATGTAGCGCTACACAGGCATGCTTTGTAGGCACAAAGATTAATACTGGCGCCAAAACCTCTGCGTCAGTAAATAAATAAAAAAAAAAAAGGGTGGAAGACGAGCTTTTTTCTCCGCCCCGAGTTTCGACCACTGCATTTTCATACATTATCCAACGAAGTAAATACAAATTCCGTATTGTTCATCTTTAAATGTAGCAGAATTTCAATGTACTACGAAAGTCCGAATGGCAAGATTGTTTGGGATGTTTGTCAATATGGCCAACTCTACATTCTGAATTTTTTCTTACCTGTGACAAGAGATGGTTCCTTATAGGAACTTTTATGAATTGTGAATCACATGCAGTATTCTCTTCACCATAAGAATAATACGAATATAAACATTTTGCCATGTATTCTTTCGTGTTTGCTGATATCTCATTTAAATCCTGTATGCCTAATAAACCACGAAACTATAGTGAGACAGTAGCAAACGCAGAAGAATATACATATCATGTCATGTTTATATTCGTATTATTCTTATGCCTAATAGTGATACAGTCAGAAACGAAGCGCAGCAATTGATTAGATTTTTAAATCTAAGATGATTCTAATTTCTGTGCAGAATGTAATGTACTAAAGAGGCGTCTGCAAAGATTTTCAAACAGAGAAAAATTTATGCTAAACTCTCGTTCAGAACATCTTCTATCATACGCAGTCTATTATTTGATTCTTGTTGATCATTATCAAAGAAAGCAGCAGTGTAGTAACAACAAATTGCAGCCTCTTGCCATTATTTCGCTAATGAGAAGATTCCTCTCTCTTTTTTTCAAAATTGTAAGCAGCGGTAGCGTGCACAAAAGCAAGCCATGCCGCGAGCGGCGACAGGCCGTAAATGCTCATTATCAGAATGCGACAAACAATGCATGACACAGTACAGCAATGCATTTTCAGCGTAGAGTGATAAAGCTTAACTGGTAAGCTTACGACTCGAACCAGACTACTTTAGCTGTATCGTCATTCATTCAACCTAAATTGTGTCTCATATTACAATGGACCAACACTGTTTCGATTTGGAGGTGCGGCCTAAAACTTTTCTCTCCCCTCGAATTTCGAGTCTCAAATTTCACGTGCGGCTTAGATTCGGGAATTTTTTTTTTTTTTCCTTTATTTCGAGTCTCATTTTTCAGATGCGGCTTAGATTTGAGTGCGGCTTAGATTCGAGTAAATATGGTACACAGAAACTAGAAAATGACTTGAAGTTTCAGGATATTTTAGTCAAAGCTCAGTGCCCTAGTATACTGGTGTTTTATTACTGTTGATCTTCAAAATTTTGTAACTCAATATTTTGAGCTTCAAAAGCTATCTTTATGTCTGTATACAGGGTGGAGAAAAATGGTGTCACGAAATTTTATCCCGGGGTAGATGATGCCAGTAGGAACCAAAGTTACTAATGTTGTATAGGTCAACAACGCACCATTTTTAAACTAGGGAAACTTAGCGCCACACGCTCCTATTGGCTGCGGGATTGCCCTGTAGCCATTCGTCGGTTGTCGGGCAGTGCTACGGTGGTCGGTTCACACGTAAGAACGTCCCTCGCCGTGTCACTGCCCCAATGTGATACGCACACGTGTCGAATAGGTCTTGCTGTTTGTCTTCACCTCACGTCAGAGGCAATCAATCACACATAAGCTTTGCTTCGGAGCACACACACGTCACCTGCGATTTAGTCGTACAGTAAGCACGGCGGCACAGTATTCGTTTGAAGAACAGCGAGATGTGGGTTTTCTTTATCGACTAGCCAATGGTAATGTGCAAGAAGCTCGGCAGTCGTACGAGGAGCGGTACCCGGCAAGTCGCCACCCACACACTGCAAATGTTTACAGCAGTTCACCGGCGACTTGGCGAAACAGGCTCGTTAGTGGGATATCGTGGTAAGGCCGGTATTACACTATCAAATTTCTTTGTCAAAGATTTGATCAAAAATGTGTTCAAATATTCCGTCAAATATATTTGACAAAGATCTTTGACGTAGCGCTAGAAGGGGTATTACACTGTCATCAAATTTTTCGTCAAAGTTCAAGATGGCTGACAACAACTTGTTATTAACCGCAGCAGTTGCACTTACCGCAATTACATTGTGTGCACATGCGGAAAAGATGTGGGGGAAAAAATGGAACCATACATACGAGGTTGACAGTCTTAAAAGTCCTGGGATTACAACTTGATAATAAATTCAGTTGGGAGGAGCACACCATAGAACTGCAGAAAGGCCTTAACAAATCTGTATTTGCAATTCGAGTGTTAGCAGACATAGGCAACATAAAAATGAAAAAGCTTGCGTAATTTTATTCCATAATGTCGCATGATATAATATTTTGGGGTAAATCGTAAAGTCAAACAAAAGTTTTCAGAGTCCAAAAGCGCGTAATACGTATTATTTGTGCAGTAAATTCACGAACGACCTGCAGAAACCTCTTCAAACAACTGTGTATACTAACTACTGCCTCTCAGTATATTTACTCCTTAATGAAATTTGTGGAGGAGAATCTCACAGGAGCCTTAACAGAACTTGCTACCTATTACGACGGCAATAATCTCAAACCAAACCCTAGTAAATCTCAAGTATCCGCCTTCCATCTTAGGAACAAACAAGCCAAACGGAAACTCCGAGTAATGTGGCAAGGGGAAGAGCTGAAACATACAAACAGCCCAAAATACCTGGGAGTAACATTGGACAGAGCACTTACTTTTAAGCAACACTGTCACAACACTAAAAAAAAAGGTCTGTGCCAGGAACGACATACTGCGGAAGCTAACAGGTTCATCGTGGGGAGCTTTTTGCGCGTTTTGCACACCACGGGTCTGGTGCTGAGCATCTGAGCAGCGGAATACGCGGCGCCAGTTTGCAGGAACTCTGCTCACACTAAGCGAGTGGACGCCGCCGTAAACGAAACTGTACGTATTGCCCACAGGATGCCTCAGACCAACACCCACAGACATCATTTATGCCATCATAGGCGTAGCACCACCCACTATCCGCAGACAAGTAGCCGCCGAGATCGAAAGATCAAAACAAAAGAATGATCCTCGACAGCCGATGCGTGTGCACCGAAAATGACGCGTCCTGCTGAAATCCCGCAGGAGTTTCACTGAAACTACTGAAGAGCTCGCCACCGAGCCCGCCGTAAGGCGGCCTATCTCTTCGGAGAGAAATGGTGCCACACTCCACAGTGGAACTACTTGAGGAGGGATCTGCAGGATTTCAACTACCTTCTACAACTTGGAGGTCATTAAACCGGCTGCGCACTAGAGTAACTGGGTGCAAATCAAACCTATTTAAATGGGGTTACAGTGATGGCGACAGGTGTGAATGCGGAGCAATACAGGACTTGGACCACCTACTGATCTGCCCAGATATGTCTATAACATGCACTAAAGATGATGTTTTGAAAGTCAATGACAAAGCAATCTACGTTGCTAATTACTGGGAAGGGAAGATATAATTGGTGCATCCGGACACGGAAGAAGAAGAAGAAATGAAATTTGTCCTAAATAATACATTTCTTTTTCCAACAAACAACTCAGTTCATACATACAATACCAGGAACAAAAATGATCTGCACAAGGACTTAAAAGCACTTACTTTAGTTCAAAAAGGGGTCAACTACTCAGGAACACTCATCTTCAATAATTTGCCAGCAAACATAAAAAATTTGGTTACAAATGAAGATCGGTTTAAAAGAAGCCTGAAAGACTTACTAGTGGCCAACTCATTCTACTCCATTGACGAAATTTTTAATAGAAACAAATGATGTATGTATTCATACTATTAGTATTGTTATTTCAGCTTTAAAAAAAATTGACGTGTTCCACATCCACGAGGATCTCCTCAGCACGGATCTATGGAACGAAAAACTAATCTAATCTGGGTGAAGCCCTGGGTTTTACGACGACACGATAAAAGCATTCAACAAAACTTGTTAGGTGAGCTTACAGTGGAAGACGTCAAGTCGTACATTAATTACTTAAGAATGGATGAGCATACATTCCTGTATGTGCTCAGTGAAGTGTATCCTCATATCACAAAGCACAATATTCACTCAAGAACTGCTGTATCTGCAGAAGACAGGCTCACTGTAACACTGGGATTCCTTGTTACAAGAGAGGGTTATGTTAGGTTAGGTCACGTCAGGTCTCCAATCTTCTTAATCTGTTTTTGTATTCAGGGTGCCTCACATTGTGAAGCGCCTCATCAGCTTCATACTCTACCGTATCTTCATTCGCCGTCACCATATCGAGGTTTACCTCTAGCACAGTAAGTATCTCTTCTATATTTATTATAATCATTGTTTTTATTGCAACCATAGGATGAAGATTGTCCACGCTCCGGTGATGCGGGTTTGGTATTATTATTATCATACGCTAAATTATTATTATTATTATTATTATTATTCGTATTACTATGAGTGTGAGTCGACATTTGATTACCACTCATTTGTCTTGCGTCTTCCATAATCATATCTATAGAGTCAATCACCGACAAGAACTGTTCTACATCGTGGTCAGGAACATTTATTAACTTTTCACGTATATTTATGGACAACCTTCCCTTCAAAATTCTGATCACTTCCTTGTGAGAAATTGGATCACTCCAATAACGTGTCTTATTTATGTACTTTTCAAAATATTGCCTTAAAGTACTCCTTTTACTGTTAAAATACTCAGGTTGGTAAACCTCTTTTCTTAATTTCTCTTGTTTACTCGACGACCAGTATTTAGCCAATAACAGTTGTTCAAACTCAGCGCAAGTATGGCAACTTTCACTTACTTCAGCGGCCCATAATGCGGCTTCTCCGGTAATTTTGGATACTATAAATTGAAGTCGGTCGTGTTCTGACCAGCTACGTGGAAAATTCTTTTGAAATTATTGATAAAGATTTTCGGATGCAGGTTGTTCTTTTCAGTGGAGAATGTTGGGAATTGTCTACTTTTAAAAATGCTGTTCTCCACCTTTAAAGAAGACAAATATCCTCGCTGACCAAAAGAATCGTCATCTTTACCAACCGAATCATCAACTTCCCAATGCAAATTTTCACCACAATTGTACTTCGTATTATCACATGTTCGGTTGTATTTCGACCTATTCTCCGAACGTTCGTCCTCTGTCAACAAATTTTGAGATGACTTTCGTTCTAACTCCGCCAATTTATGATTGGTTTCCTTTTGCCATTTAGGTAACTCATCAACTATTTTCTCTTTTATTTTCTGAATTTCACTAGTGAAGAGCTTAATTAATTCATCATTTCTACTTAGGTGCTCATTGATATTTTCATTTGGCTGGGATCCAATAGTAGTCTTAACCTTGTCTACAATTTCATTTCCTTTTATTTCTATCCATTCAGATAGATCTTTGTCAAGTCTTTTAGTTTGATCTACTAAATACTTGTCAATCCCCTTACGAGCATCGGACTCAAACTCGACTGTTTGTTTCGAAAGCTCTTCTATCTGTGCGCTAGCATTGAAACAGCTGCTTTCACACTTAACCATCCTATTGGACAGGCCATCATAACTCTTCGAAACTAACTCATATTTCTTTTCTACGTCATGAAGTTTTCCCATTAAATTATTATCTTGCCTTTCTAAGGTGTTAGAAAACTCTACATCTAGTTCTCCAAATTTCGCATTTAATTGAGTCTCCCAGTCCGCCTTTAATTCTTTCTTAGTATTTTCCAGTTTATAATCAAAGGTGTTCAGTTTGCTTTCCAAAGAATCCATTTTAACTTCTAATGAACCAAATTTGGCCTCAAATTTTTCGTTTAACTTTTGATTGTCCTCTTTTAATTGCTTATTATCTTTTTCTAGTGAACCAAGTCTCCCATTCATTACACCCATTTGAGTATTTATTGATACCAGCATATCAAACATTTTTTGATTAATATTTCCATTTTGAGGATCAACTTGCTGATCTACTTCCGAAACCTTAAGATCTTTATGTTCTCCCACGCTGCTTACCTCACTTATCATTGTATTTGAATCTCCTAACGGCTCTAAATCAATAACTGTATTATTATCTGTACATGTCTCCTGTCCCAGATTGAGCTCGTGGGATGCATCATCCATATCCTCTTCACTTTCCTCTCTCTCTCTACTCATTACTCTACTCAATTCGTTCGTTCGTTTTGACATGATTATTCACTACCAAGACATACACTTATTTTCACTATGTATTTATATATATTTATCTACCGAAAACACAAGTCTCAACTTATTTTTTTTTATAATTATACAGTTATTTTAATCATACCTGGTAGTATCGCTGACTTTTAGCGATTATTGAAGAATACCTCTTTCATTGGACAGACTCACTGGCTGCTACAATATTTTCCAACTCTAGGGTTCGTGAATCCGGATGACACTTGACTCGATGCAGCAATCCTCCTCGATCGAGCCGCACGTTGTGGCGCCACTTCTACCGTATCTTCATTCGCCGTCGGCGTTGTCGTTGTTACCGTGAGACACCGTTATACCAAGAGGAAAGGCGCGTCGATCTTAGAGCATGAGATATGATGACCTTAAGCCATTGACAACACACAACGGTCACGGTAGCACCTGATTCCAGAATAGCTGCAGTAGTTAAGATCTACGAACTATCCCTTGTTGACCAGGTCCCCAAAACTTAACTCGTAACGAGATCCCTTCAAAGCAAATTGTCATAACGATCGTCTAAAAAGGCTTCGTACAACGAGAAGAAATGTTACGGTTGATGGAATAATAACAGATACGACCAAACTGTCTTGTCTCTTCTGCTTTATTTAATATAACTTTCTTCACAGTTTCATTTCGCATTCACCACTCATTCACCGAAACCCTTTGATGAACAGTTTTGATTGCTTAACAGCAACAGTCAATGATAATGATACAGCTTTTCTCCTTTTTATAAATTGAAGCCCGCTCTCCGTGATATAATAAGAAAAAAACCGGTCTCAATACCGCGTCCCTCGTGAGATGCGAATAGACTTATCCCGGAATTGACCGCCCTGTAGGTGTACTCAATTTAATGACCACACTTCGCTGTCCGCTATTTCGCGTAACTGAATGTCCATTTGTTAGTCTGATTATACACTGTAGCTATTTAAAATTCGCCCCTATATTTTTCACAATGCACAATTAGCACTTCGTTACTTATTTGTTTTTTTTTTCTAAGAGTAAACGAAAAAAAAAGACGCCGTATAATCGGCTTAGTCGACATAAAGCAAAACACCTTAATATGCCCAATTTCACCTCTTCTTATAGGATCGGCTACCTTACTCATTAATTTACTACATATTGTTTCCAATAACACTAAACAGGTATCGCCGTTATATTTTAATTGTATTCAAAAGCATGTTACTACTATTATGACCATCCAAATCGTCAAAAATCGCGCGGCGTGCGTTTTTAATGATAACTTTACGCTATTCAATTAAATCGCGCGGCGTGCGTTTTTAATGATAACTTTACGCTATTCAATTTCCGTTACAGCTATCTTGACTCGTAATGTTACAATACATCTCTATTAATTTTGTAGTTGTCGGCACACACCAATTGTATTTACCGGCAATTTTTATAAAAACACTACAGACGACAGAATGCTGTAGCGATGCTAGCGCTCCATGTGGTAACATGTCACATTGCAGTGAACAGAAGACAAGCGATTTCTTTGATCAAATCTACAGCGAGGCCCTAGGTTTGATCAAATATTGGACGACATTTGACAAAGTCCCTATTACACTATCAAATATCTTTGACAAAGATATTGGACAAAGAAGTTTGATAGTGTAATACCGGCCTAATGCTGGAAGACGGTGGGATGCTGCATTTGAAGAGACTGTTCTCGAGCGCTTCGAGGAAGCACCTATGACAAGTACTCGAGCAGTTGGATACGACACGGGTGTCAGTCGTCGGTTAGTCTGGGAGGTGAAGCATCCCCAACTCTCTTGTGGTTCCCTTTTTATGTCTCCACATCGACGTCTGCTCGTAGATACGTATCGTCGGTAGGTTTTCCGGCTTCACTTCCCGACGTGAGAGCGACGACTCTCCGATGAGGTGCGGGCCTCGTGTTTCGGTACTACTGCGAGTCTTGTAAATATCGCTTTTATTTAGTAATTTGCCCGGCTAAAACTCTCCCCTCTTACGATTAAGACAGCGTGCGCCACCTTTCGGAGGGAGTGGGGACGCCACAGAGTCACAAAAGTTCATTTTAAGCAGTCCGTAAAACACGAAAATGTTCACTTCAGTTAGCGTGTTAGTTAATGCCTACCCTTTCCGCTAGACGGTGCTGACTTACTGCTGAATAGCTTTGGTTTCGTAAAACCTTCACTGATTAGTACTAGGTAAATGAAATAAGTACAACACTCTTGTATTTCATTTTCACTCTATATTCGAGGATTAAGATGGTGACGGATGGTGGTGTATTTAAAAGGTTCCTACCCTGGAGGAATCTAAATAGTCCGCAAATGCCAATACGCACACGCTCCACGTCCAGATTCGCAACTAACGGCACGCGACACTTTCAAAAGTCCACACGTTAATATCTGAATACCGGTACCTCTGAATTCACTCGTATCAGCAGATAATTTGAGTTTCTGTCGTCTATATGTCTGTAAAGTTCCAATCTAGCACTAAAGTCCTAAAATCCCCTTAATACTCCGTTTCTACTGACAGTCAGAGATCATACACTACATTACTTTTAATCTCCATATTATTCTAACAGTTTATCGTGAATCTGAACACCCTAAAGTCTAATCTAATTATTGTCTCGCTGACTGACACAGGTTCCCCGCCCTTTAACGAAACAATCGAGGAGAAAAGGCGGCAATAATGACGATCGGGCCTTTTTATAGGTTTTTCATCACGAGAGTTTAACGTCGCTGCCTCCTCCGTGACGGAGCTTCCGTGGCTTTGCTGTACTTAGTCGTTAAACTAGTTGCTGATATACTATAATTTTGATCTGAAATTACCGAAGTCTGATTCTACACTATTTCCCCCCTAAAAATTCTATTCTTAATTTTAAATTATTCTTTCTATAGCTTTTATCACTGCAAACTGAACCGAGGTGTTACAACGGCCAGCGTCCATTTAGTTTTCACCCTGTCCTAGACGTAAATCCTATGGCAGACTGCAGACACAGGCTAGAGTTTTGTCGGTGGATTCTGCAGCGTGTTGCACGACATCCTGATTTCACCTCCATTGTGTTGTTTGCTGACGAGTGCACCTTCATCGGGACAGCCTTTACACCACTCGAAACGTCGATTACTTGGCAAGGGGAAATGCTCACGTCGCGTACATCTCCGGACACCGGGCACGATTTTTGCTCCACTTTTGGGTAGGCATTGTGGGTGACCATCTATACCTCCTCGACTTACTAGGGCAAATTACCTTCACTTTTCGCAAGAAACTATAGCCGGCCTGCTGGAAGATGTTCCCGTGGACGTACGGCTATGCATGTGGTTGCAGCACGATGGGGCACCTGCACATAACAGTCGTGCTGTGCGCAGATATTTAAATGAACACTTGACGGAGGTAGTCATAGAACGTGGCCACCGCAATCACCAGACCTCACGCCAACGGGCTTTTTCCTGTGGGGATACTTCGAGGTTCTATTTCACCCATTGCATGCAAACTGTGTAGAAATGAAGAGGAATTAATGGATCACATTCAGCATGCTGCCAATCGCATCAGGGCAATGCCAGGAATCTGATTTCGGCAAAACACCGTTCGTTGTTACATAGCTCGTGTCGTGTCAGAGGGTCGCCAGTTCGAGTACCTGCTTTAAGTGAACAATGTCCGAGCCACAAAACAGGCCCTTTTCAGGGCTGACACAATTTGTAAAAGACTTCGTGTATGCGAACTAACAGCTGTTAGTTTGTTCCCAGTATGTCTTATTATGAAACTACAATGGATGTGTCGAGACCCCGTCAGATTCGCCCCCTATGCCCCGAGTGGAAGGCTGGCGCGCTACCACCGAGCGTGCGGGCCGACTCGGATATATTGCGATCTCCGGCAGGCGAAGCATTTCAGATGGAAACCCAGTTTTAAGCAAAGAAGGGAAAGCAGAAAGGTGGAAGGAGTATATAGAGGGTCTATACAAGGGCGATGTACTTGAGGACAATATTATGGAAATGGAAGAGGATGTAGATGAAGATGAAATGGGAGATACGATATTGCGTGAAGAGTTTGACAGAGCACTGAAAGACCTGAGGCAGTTAAATAAGTCACAGCTTCAAAATACTAATGTGAATTCTTTACAGAAGAATGGAAAAACTGGTAGAAGCCGACCTTGGGGAAGATCAGTTTGGACTCCGTAGAAATGTTGGAAAACGTGAGGCAATACTGACCTTACGATTTATCTTAGAAGAAAGATTAAGGAAAGGCAACCCTATGTTTCTAGCATTTGTAGACTTGGAGAAAGCTTTTGACAATGTTGACTGCAATACTCTCTTTCAAATTCTAAAGGTGGCAGGGGTAAAATACAGGGAGCGAAAGGCTATTTACAATTTGTACAGAAACCAGATGGCAGTTATAAGAGTCAAGGGGCACGAAAGGGAAGCAGCAGTTGGGAACGGAGTGAGACAGGGTTGTAGCCTATCCCGATGTTATTCAATCTGTATATTGAGCAAGCAGTAAAGGAAACGAAAGAAAAATTCGGAGTAGGTATTAAAATCCACAGAGAAGAAATAAAAACTTTGAGGTTCGCCGATGACATTGTAATTCTGTCAGAGACAGCAAAGGACTTGGAGGAGCAGTTGAACGGAATGGACAGTGTGTTGAAAGGAGGATATAAGATGAACATCAACAAAAGCAAAACAAGGATAATGGAATGTAGTCGAATTAAATCTGGTGATGCTGAGGTAATTAGATTATGAAATGAGATACTTAAAGTAGTAAAGGAGTTTTGCTATTTGGGGAGCAAAATAACTTATGATGGACGAAGTAGAGAGGATATAAAATGTAGACTGGCAACGCCAAGGAAAGTGCTTTTGAAGAAGAGAAATTTGTTAACATCGAGTATAGATTTAAGTGTCAGGAAGTCATTTCTGAAAGTATTTGTAGGGAGTGTAGCCATGTATGGAAGTGAAACGTGGACGATGAATAGTTTGGACAAGAAGAGAATAGAAACTTTCGAAATGTGGTGCTACAGAAGAATGCTGAAGATTAGATTGGTAGATCACATAACTAATGAGGAGGTATTGAATAGAATTGGGGAGAAGAGGAGTTTGTGGCACAACTTAACTAGAAGAAGGGATCAGTTGGTAGGACATGTTCTGAGGCATCAAGGGATCACCAGTTTAGTATTGGAGGGCAGCATGGAGGGTGAAAATCGTAGAGGGAGACCAAGAGATGAATACACTAAGCAGATTCAGAAGGATGTAGGCTGCAGTACGTATTGGGAGAAGAAGAAGCTTGCACAGGATAGGGTAGCATGGAGAGTTGCATCAAACCAGTCTCTGAACTGAAGACCACACAAGCAACATAATATGAAACAAGTTTCCACTCGGGGAACTGAGGGACAGATTCCGATAATCTTTCCAACACATATTTTCGAGGAAGATATGAGAATATTTACTGACTGACATAACTGACACAGCATGCAGAGTGAATGAGTAATTACTTTTTCACAAGTGAAGTCAGTAGTGTGACAGGCATAAGAACAAAAGAAATTTTACGTATTTTTATGGCTAGGTGTCAAACTTAAATAGAGTGCACAACAAAATCAATGAGTGTAACTGTTGAAGACTGAAGACAAGTTTTAAACAAAGTCCACAATGAAAGCGCATCAGGAGTCTTTTTATAGTTCCTTTACCAGCCGAGCAAACCTAACTTAGTCTCAGATTACATAATATAGATTTATGTTGTACTTTTTATTTTTGAATGAAGTAATATTTGAAATGAAATAATAAGTGGTACTGACCCAGTTAACCCAAAATATTGTCTTCATCCTCTCTGTCTGACTCGGACAAATCAGAATCCTGAAGGTTAGTTACGAAAGGCTCCATTACCGAGTCTGTGTTACTTTCCTTTTCAAAATCACCTTCCTGCAGTGTTTCCGAATGTCTGACACAGTCTGCCCACACAGTGATAGTTACATTCTTCAGTGCTTCACGGGTGAATCTTTAGACATCGACACTCCGGGAGGTGCTACGTCGTTCCGCATACGGAACTTTAACTTGTGCCGTACCACTCGATGGGATTGCAGCGGCAGTGATACGGTGTAAACCCAATTGCCCGGTGACCGTCCTGTTTTGCAATTTCATCTGTGTCGTAAGGGCAGTATTCGGGCTCGTATGCATTTACCGGCACGAGTAGCTCTAGCCCGGTTTGTGATGCAGTGTGAGGAATTTCATTATACGACAGCCACGAAATAATTTCATCCTTTCTGGTACTTGAAGTAGGAGTGTTATTGACTTGCAGAGAGTGCACACTTGCATTATCTACGAAAATAATAGAATTCTCCGCCAGGTACAGAAGCAGCTGGTGTTCAAACCACCTTGAAGGTGACGTAAGTCATTTCAGAGTGATAGTCGTGTGAAGGCTTTAAATATTAATTTACTTTTCTGGCGTGAAGCTTGTCTGCAGAACCAGTGTGAAGCAGTATAAGGCATCTCCCTTTGCCCACAGGAACCTTCAGGCCTCCCACAGCCTCACTTGTCTTCCAGCACATTGGTCTCGAATGGTTCATTGAGATAATAAATATGTGATTTCAGGGCTTTTTTAATCTTGTGCATTGTTCTCAAAAACAGAATTTTTGCTGGTACAATGTCATTTCTTTTGAAGAGTAGTTTTCTTCTGTCATTGCTCTTCCCGTATATAAATCCCATGTCCCTTAATACTCAGAGCACGATTGATTTGCTAATATCGAAACGGTCGGCTTCTTTTGTGTACGATCGTAGTTCATCTACTGTAGCATATTCACCTTCACTATACACGTCAAATATTTTGTGCCGTAATACTTTTGTGCCGAAATCGTCGAGCTCACTTAGAAATTTCTTTCGATTTTGGCTCTTACCGGGTGACATGAAAATAGGTAATGCGTTCCCTCCAGCAGACCCGTCGGCTTCACTCGCAATCTGTAGAACAGTTCTCAGCCTGATACCGCTCAACTCAGCCGTTCATTCTCGACACTTGGCAACACCGGGAGATACTTTGGGACAAGATCTGGATGCTGCTTCTGACTCCTGCCAATAGAACTGATACATATGAAACATTATTTCTGACACCTGCTCGTGTAATACTGGGTGCGATTTTATTTTGCCACTCGTATCGATCGTATTTCCTCGAAAGAACACTGCGCAGAATGCTGAAAATGGTCATAAACTTGCTCTGCACACCACAAAATGAATTTGGGCTCTCACTACGACTGACCGACTGCTAACGGTCGGCAGGTGACGTGGTGTATCTGTGTTCCTGTCCGTCCGGACCTCACCTGCCAAGTTATGTGGGGCGCACTCTAGCCTTACGTTATGGCAAGAAAGAAAATCTGGTTGTACTTGTAACAGAGAGTGCTGCTGGTAAAGCTTGTACTTCCTGTAATAGTTTTTTGCTAAATCTTGATGTAAATGCTGGCAGAATACCAGAAATGTGGAGGCTGATGCTGAAACCACCTAAAATCCACATTTCCAG
The DNA here is from genome assembly GCF_023864275.1 of Schistocerca cancellata. NCBI lineage: Eukaryota > Metazoa > Arthropoda > Insecta > Orthoptera > Acrididae > Schistocerca > Schistocerca cancellata. The sequence continues at coordinate 16,388,743 of NC_064636.1, forward strand.
GCTGGCATGCACACCCACTGCTTGTCAATAATTTGCTGGGCAGGAACATGGGGGATTGTACAATCTGAATGTGGTTGGACATGTGGTCCCATGTTTTGTGAATACATGACAAGTGTTTTTCTGCCTTGTATAATTCAATAAGAAATCCAGTGCCCTGTCATATCTTTTGTTGGTGGTCACGTTTATCACTAAACTTTACACTTGTCTGACTTCGGTTTTCTGGTTATTGCATTGTTCCATAAATCATCACACATTTTCATATCTACATCTACATACATATTCCGCAGTCCACCATACGGTGCGTGGCGGAGGAGTAACTTGTACCAAAACTAGCATCTTCTCTCCCTGTTCCACTCCCAAACAGAACGAGGGAAAAATGGCTGCTTATATGCCTCTGTACGAGCCCTAATCTCTCTTATCTTTGTGGTCTTTCCGCGAAATATAAGTTGGCGGCCGTAAAATTGTACTGCAGTCAGCCTCAAATGCTGGTTCTCTAAATTTCCTCAGTAGCAATTCACGAAAAGAACGCCTGCTTTCCTCTAGAGACTCCCACCCGAGTTCCTGAAGCATTTCCGTAACAGTCGCGTGATGATCGAACCTACCAGTAACAAATCTAGCAGCCCGCCTCTGAACTGCTTCTATGTCCTCCCTCAGTCCGACCTGATAGGGATCCCAAACGCTCGAGCAGTACTCGAGAATAGGTCGTATTAGTGTTTTATAAGCGGTCTCCTTTACAGATGAACCACACCTTCCCAAAATTCTACTAATGAACGGAAGACGACTATCCGCCTTTCCCACAACTGCCATTACATGCTTGTCCCACTTCATATCGCTCTGCAATGTTACGCCCAAATATTTAATCGACGTGACTGTGTCAAGCGCTACACTACTAATGGAGTATTCAAACATTAAAGGATTCTTTTTACTATTCATCTGCATTAATTTACATTTATCTATATTTAGAGTTAGCAACAGCAACAGAAAGACTTAGAATATTATAGGTGTTTTTTCAGGTAAATGCCAGTGAGTGGTACACCTTAGTGTCAATGACTGGTGCACATGAAAATGTTAAGTTGCGGACTGATTCTACTGCTGTGGCATAACCTTATAGCAAATACATTAATCTCCCCACTATAATGTGAAAGACAGGTGGATCTACCTAAAGATATATTATTGTTGTTGTTATTATTATTATTTACATTATTATTTGTGTTTTTTATGTGCGATGTCCCACAGACATTGTGTGTTTTCTCAGACAGCACATCTATCTTCACCACACCACAAGTAACATTTTGCCCCCCCCCCCCCCCCCCACCAAAAAAAAAAAAAAAAAAAAAAAAAAAAAATGCCAAGCTGCCAGGAGGACACCAACTCTCACAATTGCCTTTCTTGTATCCTTGTTTGCTACAAACGTGTGAAGAGTAATACGTCTTCTTTAAATGATTTTACATGGTAATCCACTTCCTCTTCTTAAGACATGTTAAAAAATGTATCACCCTGTAGCATTAACGTACACGTGACATTACTAAAACACAATACGAGATTGACTCTTCTCTACTAGCACTATCGAGGCTAACATAATTTGTCAGCTGTTTGGAAGTGACTGTACACGAATGGAAAAACATTGCTGAGTATTGATAAGATTTCAGAGTGAAGCAAAGACTGGCAACCGGCTTTAAATGTTCAGAAATGCAAAACTGCTCACTTCATCAAAACTGCTGCCCTGTGACTACGCTCTATCAGAGAGACACAGTTGGCAGCAGTCAACAGCACACGTGTTTTGTAAACAGTCTCCTCGCAGACCGATTGCGTCGCCTTACTATTCCACCAGTGAACCGATGTACGCCACCAGCTTTCCCTGTGGCTAATCGTATGTGACGGTTTTACTTCGTATCCCCACAAATTCTTATACAGATATCTCGGTATTTCTGTGAGTTACCCGATTCCAGTCGCGACTCGTCGGTGTTGTCGGCATAGAATTCTATTTTTTTTCTTTTTGTGAAGTGCAAAGTTTCACATTTGTAAACCTTCAAATAAAGTTGACAGTCTTTTCACCACCTTGTACATTTATCAAGATCAGATGGAACATTTGTGCAGGTTTCTCATACTGTACTTCATTATAGGTAACCACATCATTTGTAATGAGTCTGAGGTTGCTATTCAGTTGATCCGCCAGCTCATTAATGTACAATACGAACAGCGAACAGCGAGGGTCCCGACACACTTCCCCGTCGCGTTACAGGAATTACTTCACCCATCGATGACCCCCCCGTGTAAGATAACGTACTGCATTCTTCCTGCCGAGAAATCGTCAATCTAGTCACAAAATTAGAATTATATACTTGTCTACGTGAAAGAAGGGTAAAGACAGTTCAGCCTGCAGTATGTTTGTTAGTAGCATTGCTATTTGTATCCACTGCTCGACTCCGTTTGGAGAAGACATTAATTTTTGCATTGCAGTTTTCAGAGTGTGATTTTTTTGTATTGTGTGGTTCTTTACAGCAAAGTAATATCTTTTGCAGGATCCTGTACGTATCAAAATTGAACCGGAACACGATCAGTGTGCAGCTACACATCCGGACTCAGAAGCGACAAAAATTAAGGTATGCACCACATTCCTGTTACTGCTTCCTGGCACGGAGAGAGAAAGAAGGCGAAGTGATTTTCACACCACTCTGTTCACTTCATTGGTTCCTTAGTGCCTCTCCTCACATATTAAATACTTGTCCTCATTCTAAAACGACAGTGCCAGATTTCATACGTGCGGCATCTCGACTGTGCCTTTGCCTGTCACCAAATCGTTCTCCAGTTGCTGCATTTCTTCCGTGTGGCTGTGCAACAAATTACCCTGTAAAATGTGTCTTACTCAAAAGACCTGCACATCCAAGAGGAGGATAAAGCCTATTTGTCCTCTCACTTTTTGTGCACTTTTACTCACAAATAAATGTATTTTGTTGAAGGTTTTAATCTGTAGTCCTCAGTCTAAAGACTTGTCGTCTGCAGCTGTCTGTGATTGTCTCTCTTCATCTCTATGGTTGTGGTTTGTGGTCTACTTGTGCAACCTTTATCCCCACCCCCATCCCCTTTCCCTGATTAAAGTGACTGTTTGTTGATGTTTCAAGATGTGTTGTATCAGCTGATACCTTCTGTTAGTATGTGCTGTAATTCTCGCCATGCCCCCCCCCCCCACCCCCCACCCCCACCCCAACACGTTCAACAGATACCTTCTGTTAGGATGTGCCATAATAATTCGCCTTCAACTGATACCTTCTGTTAGGATGTGCCATGATATGCACATCAAAGAGTTTTGCATCACCCCGGTTCCCAGAACTCCTGAAGACAGACGTTGACTGTGGATATTGTACCACAGACACAGTCCCTTTGACTGTTCAAGAGATGTCACTAAACCCGCCCAAAGAAGTAAACAACAATGCATGAGCAGCGCTTATTAGACGGAGGGCGTCTGACAGCCGGTCAGTTCCAGTCATTCCACCAGGAAGGAGGTACACGGCTCGTGTTGTCTGTAGTTCAACCGTGCCTAGACGGTCAATACCGGGGTTCGATCGCGTCCACATTGTTACTTTGGACCAGGAAGGGCTCTCAACAAGGGAATTGTCCAGGTGTCTCGGAGTGAACCAAAGCGATGTTGTTCGGACAGGGAGGAGATACAGAGAGACAGGAACTGTGGGTGACATGCCTCGCTCAGGCCGCCCGGGGGCTACTACTGCAGTGGATGACCGCTACCTGCGGATTATGGCTCGGAGGAACCCCGACAGCAACGCCACCGTGCTGAATAATGGTTTTCGTGCAGCCACACGACGTCGTGTTACGACTCAAACTGTGCGCAATAGGCTGCGTGACGCGCAACTTCACTCCCGACATCCACGGCGAGGTCCATCTTTGCAACCGCGACACCGTGCAGTGCGGTACAGGTGGGCACAGCAACATGGCGAATGGACCACTCAGGACTGACATCGCGTTCTCTTCACCGATGACTGTCGTATATGCATTCAACCGGACAATCGTCGGAGACGTGTTTGGAGGCAACCCGGTCAGGCTGAACGCCTTACACACACTGTCCGGCGAGTGCAGCAAGGTGGAGGTTCCCTGCTGTTTTGGGGTGGCATTATGTGGGGCCGACGTACGCCGCTGGTGGTCACGGAAGGTGCCGTAATGGCTGTACGGTATGTGAATGCCATCCTCTGACCCATAGTGCAACCATATTGGCAGCATATTGGTGAGGCATTTGTCTTCATGGACGACAATTTGTGCCCTCATCGTGAATAACGTGCTCGACTAGAGTGGCCAGCATGTTCTCCAGACATGAATCCTATTAAACATGCCCGGGATAGATTGAAAAGGGCTGTTTACGAACGAAGTGACCCACCAACGATTCTGAGAGATCTACGGTGAATCGCCATTGAGGAATGGGACAGTCTGGACCACCAGTTGCTTTGATGAACTTGTGGATAGTATGCCACAACGAATACAGGCATGCACCAATGCAAGAGGACGTGCTACTGGGTATTAGAGGTACCGGTGTGTACAGCAATCTGGACTACCATCTCTGAAGGTCTTGCTGTATGGTGGTGCAATAAAAGCAATAAAAAGGGCGGAAATGATGTTTATGTTGATCTCTGTTCCAATTTTCTGTACAGGTTCCGAAACTGAGGTGATGCAAAACTTGTTTTTGACGTGTGTAATTCTGCCTCCCGGTGCACGATAGAAGTTATTTCATCCGTCAATGACTCCACGTGGAAGATAACGTGCTGCATTCTTCCTGCCAAGAAATTGTTAATCTGATCACAAAATCTGAATGATACATGTGTCTACATGAAAGAGGGTTAAAGACATTTCAATATGCAGTATAGTGATAGTCTACACCTCCTCATAAGCTATACAATCTACCCATTCATTCTTCTGAATTCTTCTGTTACACCGCATTTTAAAAGCTTCTGTTCTCTTCTGCTCTGAACTCTTTATCATCGGTGTTTCACTGCTGTAGAAGGCTGGAATTCAGACAAATACCTTCAGGAAAGACTTCCTAATATTTAAATGTATATTAGACATTAATAAATTCCTCTTCTACACGAATGCATATCTTCTCAGTGTCAGACTGCATTTCACTTCGTATATCCTCTCTACTGTAGCCATTATCAGTTACTTTCCTGCCCGAGTAGGAAAGTTACTCATCTGTAATCTCAGCATCGACTTATTAAATTCGAAATACCACTGCATTCCACTACCCTCGTGTTACTTTTACATGTAATCGCTTTTCGAGATAATGTCTATTGCATCCGACTGCTCTTGCAACTGTTTAACTCTTTTGCCGTTGTAGGCAGAATTACAGTCCCAGGAAACCTTAAGCTTATTATTTCTTCTTGCTGAAGATTGGCCCTCTTCCAGATTTCTCCTTGGTTCTCTCTCTCTCTCTCTCTCTCTCTCTCTCTCTCTCTCTTCCACACCTTGCTCAATGTACAGATAACACTGAAGATGGGGTACAACTGTGACTCACTCCCTTCTCAAATATAGATTCCCTTTCATGTGCTTTGGACATTATTGTTATTATTATCACTGTATACTTCCCATGTACTATAAATATTGTAATGTTGACTCACTAAAGACATTGGTTAGATGTAAGAGATGGTTTGAAGATCCCAATCGTGCTATGTAAAGTAAATGCATAAATACCTAAATAAAGGCTCTGAGCACTATGGGACTCAACATATTAGGTCATAAGTCCCCTAGAACTTAGAACTACTTAAACCTAACTAACCTAAGGACATCACACACACCCATGTCCGAGGCAGGATTCGAACCTGCGACCGTAGCAGTCCCGCGGTTCCGGACTGCAGCACCAGAACCGCTAGACCACCGCGGCCGGCAAATACCTAAATAATAAATGGTTTGTGTTGCAGGTATTTCATTTGGAAGGTGTGAAGAGGGAATGGATTGAAGACAATGTGAAGAAATGTGGCTGGGATGGAGCTCAGGTCGGTCTTCGCACTGTCGAGTGTTAGCTGGGTGTTTAGTCTCCCCTCGGTTTAATGCAGAATTTCACGGATTCTGTTACAGGTGTGTGAAAAAACAGCTCCAGAGACAGATGGGGTTAAGTTACACGTGTTTGAGAAAGCAGCTGCAGGGAAAGATGTGGTTCACGCCAAAAGAGGGCCGTGCAAGCTGTGCATATCAGAGGTAGGCTGGTTGGGAACCTTGTGTTTCCAGGTATTTTCTTGCTGCTATTAGTGCTATTATTATTATTATTATTATTATTATTATTATTATTATTGCTATTATTGCTATTATTATTATTATTACTATTACTATGTGCAATTGAAGCCATATTGGATCACAGTAAATGAAAATTGACATTGTGCACGAATTCTGTGCTTAAAATGACAGTGGCCGTGAAATATTAAAAATTCTAAAATACCGAGGAGCTATCTTGTTGTTTTTGTGATCTTCAGTTCGCCTCTGTGTAACTACTGCAATCTGCCACTTCCCTCCACTACGAAATTCACTTTGTTTGTGTACAAAAATGTAAATAACACACAACAATAATATAGAAAGGGTAGATTCCTACTTGCCACATAAAGGTGCACTGAGTTGCAGACAGGCAAAGTCATTGTCTCTGAGCACTAAGGCCACACCTTTTTGTACGCAGTATGTAGCAATCTATCGTTTCCGTATTATAGGGTGTCCCACTCAAACCTCCCTGATTTCAAAGACCATGGAGAGAAAAACCACAGTAGATACGACAATGAAAAATGCACCACATTGTAGAGCATCTCATAGAATTTATTCATTTATCATCAGTACACCTCTGCATGTGAACCGTTTGTAGCACGAAGATTATTGGTGTATTCAATTTGTTGCCAAGTTCTTTGTAACATTTCATCTGTTATTGTTGTAATCGCGTTAGTGATAATATGTCGCAATGTAGGAATATCGCCCACATGCGATCCTTCACGACTCTCCACATGAAGAAATCGAGCAGCGCAATGTCGGCTGTACGTGGTGGCCAGGCAACGGGTCCTCCACGTCCGATTCAACGATTAGAAAATTTCCTATCCGGGAACTTGCAAACAGCCGTTGACTAACACGGTGGAGCTCCGTGTTGTCGAAAAATGATGTTGGGTTGCAGGTCTTGTATCTGAGGGTACACAAACTCCTCCAACATGTCCAGATACACTGACCCATTCACTGTTTGTTGCGCAAAGAACTGTCCTATAATCCCGTCGTGCATTAGCCCGCACCGGACATTAATCTTAGGGCTGTCACAAACATGTTCAATGACAACGTGCAGATTTTGCAAACCACAAATCCAAACATTATGCCTATTAACCCTTCCTGATAGATGAAAGGTTGCCTCATCTGAGAATAAACATCTTTCCAGGAAGCTGGCATCCATATCGATACGCTGCAGCATATCCGCAGCAAATTGTTGTCAGCGTGGTTTGTCGTTCGGTATCAGATGTTGCAGAATGTGCACTTCGTAAGCACACACACGAAGATGCTGGTGGACTACACGATGCAATGTTGATGGAGGTACATCAAATTGCGTAGATGCTTGACGAATTGACTTTTTTTGGCTTCTGAGATATGTTTGTCTGATGCCATCCACTGTCTCTTCTGAAACTCCATAATGTGCCCCGCCAGAATGTTTCAGAACACTTCCCGTTGCCAGAAATTCCCTATACCATTCCTTAACTGTTTTCACGTCAGGTGGATCACATTCATACACAGGACTATAATTTCTTTGTACAGTAATCAGCAATTTTGTTTCTTCAAACCACACTACTGCTTGCATGCGCTGCTGTGGAGTTGCCATTTTCACTTTGTGCGACCGTGCTGCACTCTGGTGACGATACTTGGCACTTCTGACATGGGAATATAAATTCTTTGAGATGCTCTACAATGTGGTGCCATTTTCATTGTCATATCTACTGTGGTTTTTCTCTCCTGGGTCCTTGAAATCAGGGGAATTTGAGTGGAACACCCTGTATTGTTATTCCATCCTGGACTCTCCATAACACGTAAGTAGATATGATACATAAAAATATGTATATCATTGAAAATAATCAAATTTTGAAAATATAGTGTAATTGGAGAAATAAAAAATCTGCTCTCCAAGCAGTGGCAGTAGAACACATGTGCTAAGGTACTTAAATTTGCAAGCTCTTGTATCCAGTGGCTCCTTCTGGCAGATGCGTTGAAGAGGAAGGAAGAAGAGTAAATGAAAAGGAGTGGTAGAGTTTAGGGAATTTTTAGAGTTCAGAAAGGCCGTCCAGAGCCCCAGCTCAGGGAATACTTACTGGACAGGATGAGAAGGAATGACTGATTGTAGGAAACAGCACTGGATGAGATTTGAAAACCTGAGGGCTTACAGGTGGTAGATTTACTGCCAAAACGTCATGCATGAGTTAATAAGAGCAGAAAGCAAAGTACATTGTATGTTGGGGGGGGGGGGGGGGGGGGGCAGGAGAGGGAAATAGACAGAGCATGTTGTGCAACAGGATATTGTGTGTTGCCAACATACACCCTCTGCCTATGCCCATTTGTTGTTGTTTTGATAGCTTGGTGATAGCCGTGCTGAAGGTTAAAGGTGGAACTGCATTTACATAACAATTGGTATATGACGTGTCGTTTCACAGTTTTCTCTCCCTTTGGTAGGCTATGTTTTGCCACTTACTACGGGGCTGGTATAGGTGGTGGTAGGAGGGTGGTAGTGCAAGTCTTGCAGTGGGGGTGGTCACAGGGGTAGGAGCTGTGGTGTAGACAGATGGCTGGCACGGGATTCAGAATAGGGCGACGTGAAATTTAAGTGCGAGAATGTGCTTGTAGATTCCAAAAATTTTTACAGGTCATGCTCACCACGAGTCCATATATCAGAGACTTTGTCAATGTATCGAAACCAAACCAGGGGCTGAAGGCTGGAGACCTGGAGCCAAACAATCATCTCTCTTTGTGTATACGTCGGACTGTTTGTAACATGCCGGGACGTGTCCTTGTTTATGGTGCCTCTTTAAGTTCACGTCACAACCGGATGTACCGGTCTTGAAACGTTTTCCTCACCCAGTAGATAGTGCGGAGTTGTCTCGACCTACCTTGCTTTGCTTATTCAATATTGTCTTCCCGGTAGCTGCGTCCGTCTCACCTAAACACACTGAAATTAAGAAGCCAGGATCCTAGATTAAGTTTTACAAAATCAAAAGTCAAGACCGTATTCATTGTTGAACATTTATGTCAACTAATGTCCGATTTATTTGTTATCACTCAGACACACAATATTCATGTGACCGGGCCTCTTACACTTAATAATCTTCACATTAGGTAGGTCAGAAACTTCCAGTCTTTAACGGTGTTCACAATTACAATTACCAAAAAATTAACCAACTTACCGCACTTTTGCTCCGTGAGAATCTGACTGAGAACTAACTTAGAACTGCACCAGCTCAGACCTTATATAGACGAGCGCTTGAATATTTGACTATTTCTGTTAATATATTATAGTTTATAGTTTCCCAGGGTTAAAATGACCCTTTCTAACTGGTTTTGAAGTTAACTATTGGGTTTTATTATTTAAATAACACGAGTGAGCTGTATCAATTTAAATACGCGGAACTAACTTGTGCATCCGCCTTGGGAATTCCCGACTTATAACCGTGGCAGCCCTCTTGAACAATAATTTTTACATATTCAAATTTCCTTAATTCTTGATTAACCCACTTACAAAGTTGAGACTGGAGTCATTTTACATAGAAAAATATAGGCAGCAAAAGTATCAAAACACATCTCAGAATTATACAGTAGTTCGGTCACAATTGGCACTGAAAGTCATACAGGCTACAGGTTTCAAGTCTTAATATCTCTTTAACTAATAGACTTTAGGTTAATGTAAACACTTTGCTGGAATCAGTAAAATTTAGGCTTTCTTTTGGATGCAGTCTTATACGAGGTGCATTCAAGTTCTAAGGCCTCCTATTTTTTTTCTAATTAACTACTCACCCGAAATCGATGAAACTGATGTTACTTCTCGACGTAATCGCCCTGCAGACGTACACATTTTTCACAACGCTGACGCCATGATTCCATGGCAGCGGCGAAGGCTTCTTTAGGAGTTTATTTTGACCACTGGAAAATCGCTGAGGCAATAGCAGCACGGCTGGTGAGTGTGCGGCGACGGAGAGTGTCTTTCACTGTTGGAAAAAGCCAAAAGTCACTAGGAGCCAGGTCAGGTGAGTAGGGAGCACGAGGAATCACTTCAAAGTTGTTATCACGAAGAAACTGTTGCGTAACATGAGCTCAATGTGCGGGTGCGTTGTATCGGTGAAACAGCACACGCGCAGCCCTTCGCGGACGTTTTTGTTGCAGTGCAGGAAGGAATTTGTTCTTCAAAACATTTTCATAGGATGCAACTGTTACCGTAGTGCCCTTTGGAACGCGATGGGTAAGGATTACGCCCTCGCTGTCCCAGAACATGGACACCATCAGTTTTTCAGCACTGGCGGTTACCCGAAATTTTTTTGGTGGCTGTGAATCTGTGTGCTTCCATTGAGCTGACTGGCGCTTTGTTTCTGGATTGAAAAATGGTATCCACATCTCATCCATTGTCACAACCGACGAAAAGAAAGTCCCATTTATGCTGTCGTTGCGCGTCAACATTGCTTGGCAACATGCCACTCGGGGAGCCATGTGGTCGTCCGTCAGCATTCGTGGCACCCACCTGGATGACACTTTTCGCGTTTTCAGGTCGTCATGCAGGTTGTGTGCACAGAACCCACAGAAATGCCAACTCTGGAGGCGATCTGTTCAACAGTCATTCGGCTATCCCCCAAAACAATTGTCTCCACTTTCTCGATTGTGTCGTCAGACTGGTTTGTGTGAGCCCGAGGTTGTTTCGGTTTGTTGTCACACAATGTTCTGCCTTCATTAAACTGTCGCACCCACGAACACACTTTCGACACATCCATAACTCCATCACCACATGTCTCCTTCAACTGTCGATGAATTTCAATTGGTTTCACACCACGCAAATTCAGATAACGAATGACTGCACGCTGTTCAAGTAAGGAAAACGTCGACATTTTAAGTGTTTAAAACAGTTCCCATTCTCGCTGCTGGCGGTAAAATTCCATCTGCCGTACGGTGCTGCCATCTCTGGGACTTATTGACAATGAATGCGGCCTCATTTTAAAACAATGCGCATGTTTCTATCTCTTTCCAGTCCGGAGAAAAAAATCGGAGGCCTTAGAACTTGAATGCACCTCGTAGGTGAATTCGATCTATTAGCTCACTTAAATTTCATTTAATATCTATTGCACAATATACGTCATTGTTCATAACTTTTAATAGGATAAATTTCCAATAAAACTAATTAGCTCATTACTTTCAGAATAGACATTAGAATGTACTGAAATAATAGATTTTACTAGGGGAATTTTATTTAAACTATTTCTGAATTCTGTACTATGAGTCTGAAGGCCACAGAATCTGTAGTCGGAATCTGAGTGGTGAAAATGAAAATAAATAAATAAATAAATAAATAAATAAATAAAAGTTCCTTGCTTAACTAAGTTACTGAAGGAGTGTGAAACCAAAACAGGATAGCAGTGGGCAACCCTGCTTCGTTACACGTTTTCCAGTGCTCGTTAAAAGTCCTTGCAGTGAGCAGGTGAAGAGGGCGCCCACTTGCTATACACGGCTGTCGTGTAGGGTAGTACAGCCGTTGTCATTAGTCTTATGTTGTGGCAAGAAAGAAAATCTGATTGTACTTGCTACAGAAAATGCTGCTGGTAAACCTTGCTCCTCCTGTGATGTGTTTTTTTAGTCTTGTTGTCAAAGCTGACAGAGTACTGACAGTATGGAGGCAGATGCTGAGTAAGTGCTTAAGGAGACCAAACAGAGAAAGTCATCGGTCAACCTGCCCCTCGCCACACCTGCCCACGTCTGCCCCCAGTCTGCTTGTGTATAGAAAAGAGTGATAAAGTGTTCTAAATGTTTGTGTAGTACATGTTTCCAGTGGAACATGGGAACTGGCCTAGTACTCACCAAAAACCACCTAAAAACCGCATCCAGGCTGGCTCGCACACATTGAACACGATATTTTATACAATCATTATGTAAATTGATATCACATACAATTCTAGCAGTATACACTCCAACAAAGATCTTTGTACTCATTTAGAATAAACTCTGGCTAATCTTTCACATATTCTACTCTCGCTCTATTTTGACATCAACCCCGAATATTCCTATTTGACCTGGTAAGTTTTTCTAATATTTAGGATTCGTTAGGACTCTGTCTCAATTTTTAATTGCAAACTCCAAGTTTTCCGGACACTTGTGTACTTTATTCTTTATTCTAATTCTTTGCACTGCTTCTTTAGTACGCAATAATCTTATTATTTATAATCTTTTTGTAGTCTGGAGGAACTCTGGGCAAAATAAAAGTGTTCCTACTGACACTCATAAAACATATTAATGCTAATGAAGTATGGAATTCAAACTTACCAGAATAATTTCTACAAAATTTTGTGGCTTTTGTCACGATACTGCCATTTCCCCTGTAGAAACAGTACCTATACCTCCCATACGGGTTGATCATATGATTACCCTTTCTCCTTCCGTTTTGGTAGGCACGCCCCATTTTTAATTCCTGTTTTCCAATGGTACAGGTCTCTTGGTGCCCCTGTCTGCACAGTATAGGTCAGCCTTTCTTAGGTCTGCCTATCTGCCCTTTTCATCCAATACATGCTGGGTGCCCCCCCTTATCGTTTATGAGTAGGCCTCATGGTTCATTTCCCTACTATACATCTTTATGAACACTATAATTAAATGTTTTCTGGTAAAGTTACAAATCTATTTTACACCTCAACTCCACTTCTCGATACTTCATTCAGTACCCCGCAGTCCTCCCCTACTTTTTGACTTATACATACTTGATATATTCTATGTCTCTATACACCATTCAATATATAGTATGTTTACTTAGGTTATTAGAGTCCCACTATCCCACAAATCATCAGAATATTTGTTAGACAGACATTCCTTAATAATTATCACAACTAGTTCCTCCCTGACTTATGCTCATTAGTTATGCTCCTTATCAACATGATAGTTTTTTTTTTTTCTCCAAGTACCTAGACGATGTAGAACCGTCACAATGAACAACGATAAGTGCGTATTTCTCTATGTGCAGTATGGCCTTGATATCAATGACTTGCAGTAGCCTTTGCTTGTCGGCCAAGTAAAGACGAGGATGCAGAAGCAAGAGAAAACTGATCAACTTATATGTCTCTCTAAAGGTGGATAATAGGATAGTATAAGAATTCAAGAATAGATTACAGAATAGTTTAAGATTTGAAGGGAATTTGGTGCAGGAAAAATAGTACAGAAGAAACACCGAAAACGACTAGGGATCTGACGGTCGTCACTCCACCTGTTAAGACGGAACATTAACATCCCTGGGAGACAGATGTGACTCCGCCCGGATCCCACGGACCTAACCTTAACCTCACTCGATTACTTACACACCAATACTTCTCGTTAAATTTGGTGTGAAAGTCCCCCTACAGCAAAACAATTACCACTTTAATAGGAAACACAACATTAAGTAAAGTTATTCTATTTTCTACCCTGTCACGGACAAGTTTGAATTCTTTGCACAAGTCGTCCGTAACCTTGCTAGCATCACTAAGTCCAGAAAAAGCAATTGACGAAATGTTTCCGGAGATTATACTCTCGGTAACTTCCCAATCTTTAATTAGTTCGAATGGTTCTGCCAAACTACGTACATTTATAATATCAGAGCTGGATATATTCTCTTTGAAATTGTGTCCTACATTATCTACTCGTGAACTGACAAGTCGGTACTGACACCTGTAATTTGCAATTGAACAATTGACATTAATCGCACAGGCTGTTTTACACTCTCTTTCAAAGCATTCAGTTCCTGTCTTACATTATTGTATTTAACGTTACACACATTTTCACAAGATTCTAACTTTTCATTAAGATCGGGTTCTTTATTATTATATTTGACGTCGCATTCAACCTCCAAAGTAACTGTGCTTTCGCATCGATTACTAGATTCTTTGTTCTCGGCGTGTATTTTGACGGGCCGTAAACCTATACTTGTCTTTTGGATAACTGAGGTTTCATTCTGAGCCTTTAATTTAGAATTCATTGTGTTTATTAAGTGTAGGTTTTTTTTAACATCTGACCTCGAGCATTCAATTTAGAATTTATTGAATTCATCAAGTCTAGGTTTTTCTCGAATTTATCGTCTCATGTTTTATTCGAGGCCACGAAGCGATTGTCTAAATATTTCCTAAAAGCATTAAAAAACTCATTATGGGCTTTGAATTTGGCATCTGGTTCCTTTCTTAAAGAAGCATTTTCAGCATTTGACTGTGTTCTCTGGCCATCTAACTTAGCATCTAATCTAGAATGTACTGAGCCTATCTCCTTTCTTAAAGCGGCACTTAGAGTGTTTACAGCTTCAGAATCTGCTCGCTGGGCCTTAATTAAATTCACCGATTCAGACAGGTCTTGCATTTCCCTAGTCACTTTAATAGCTGTGACTCGTTCTGCTAGTTGCTGTTCTTGATCCGTATTTGTTTTACTATTAGCTCTGGTGATCATTAAAAAAAATTCACCTCTATGTATAATAACTGTACTAACAGTTTATCGTTCAACAGTTCCCTCAACTTTACCAAATAATTGTTGTTTTTCGGCGTCGGTGGCTGGTTACTGCGTCGGTGTCGGCACGATGTACGTGTGTGAAGACTGCTTACTGTCCACACTCAGTCGAAAGGCTGAGGCCTTTTCCCCGGTTTTTTGCCGCTATCACCTTCTCTCGTCTTTTACTGTGGCGCACTCGACTTTCTTCCGTAGGTTTATTGGACTCGATACAATTACTGGAAACAGTTCTCGTATCTTGTTAGGCCCGGTTGCTATGGCAACTCATAATATCTTTTTCCCGTTTCTGTCTTTAAATCCCTGTTTTCTTCGGGTCCTATCACTCGGGCCGCCACATTCTAACATTTTTCAGCGACTGAAAATAGTATCTCCTTATTTCTGTAATCTGTTGATCACGTATATGAACTGTAGTGTCAACGTACTCGTTGATTAACGATGTACTAGAACTGCTGTGCTGAACAAAATTCTCTTCTTAGACATATAAATATCTTCATCGTCTCACTCGTGTCTCGAGCTTTAGAAATAATTAAGTACATTGAGACACAAGAGTTGGTTTAAAAACCGTATGAAAATATGAACGTGCGTCTTCTCCGAGTCCAGGACGTGAAGTTAGTTCAAAGTCTCTAGTCTAAAAAAAGAGTCCAATACATGAACGAACATAGAAATCTATATTTGGTTGTTCGTTAGTCTTTTTACAATCAACAGAGACACTAAAGAGCACAGAATACTACATAAAGTTTCCTCGTTCTTCTCGACCCGTACACGGGAACTCCGTGGACCGTACGGCAGGTACTCGGCTTCCACCGTTCGGCCGCCGGGTCCGTCTTTTCCTCGTAACAGTTTTTTTCTACCTGCACATACAAATAGACTTGTGCAGTAGGGTGTATTCGTTTCTCCCACTCACTTCTAAAATATCGGGTGGTGAAAATGCTGGAAGACAGAGTGGTTCTAGAATTTGCTCCAAAATTCTCGAAGCACTACAATTTGGCCTAACCTTATAGGAAATTCATTGCTGTTCTCAGTGCGTTGTGAAAGTTAGTGCATCTTCCTTACAAAGGGAGGCCACAATGTTTGGAATGCAGATTTACTTCAAACTTTGTACACTCGTAGTACTCCATGAGGACAACAAAATGTGTGAGCAGTAGCGCCTACTTCTCAAGTGTTATTGAGAAAATCGCAAGATAATTTCGGTCGTCTAATATATGCCTATGCGTGGCCATTTTTAACGTGAAGCGGCAGAAGCCGAGTGGTTAGCGTTCGAGCCCCGTAGTCGTGGGATCGCTGGATCGAGTCCCGTTCGTCAGTTTTTTTTTTTTATTTTCGACACGGTAATTTTCTTTACTATTTATATTGCAATTGATATAATGGGAAAAATACGTGTAATCGGATGAACTTGTATTAATTTTACAATGTTATTTGGCAGTCTACAAATTTTTTTACTATCACAAGTAATATAATATTCATAACTATCGACTAGTAAACGACCAAACGCATAAAGTGATACTGAAAATGTATGCTTTCCCGTGTCTTCAAAATTGTTCATATTTAATCGAAAGAGAACGAGAAATTGCTTCTCGTGAAGACGCTATTAAAATACACTCGATCCTGCACGACCAATTATCAGCACCTATATTTTAGGAAATACTGCGTTATGCATGGTTTGCTTCCAAATTATCAGCTGAAAGAGACGTTTTTGAAAATGTTAACGAGGTTTGTTTTTCCATGGAAAACCTCAAAAGACCTTGCGTATGCAGAAACATAGCATTTATTCAGTGCAGCTGGTGCCGTTTAACTTTATGTTTTCCATGTTTTTACGAAAAATAACCTTGTGCAACTTGTACTCATAATGTCGAAAGCGGCAATTAATTGTACATCTTTCGAAAGCCGGTCAAAACTTGGAGGTAACAAGTGGCTACGGGCTCCTTCCAGGTGTGAGGGATTTCTCAAATCACGGACAGGCATACATTTTCAGTATTACTATATGCGTTTCGTCGTATACTAGTCGGTAGTTATGAATATTATATTATTTGTGATAATAAAAATTTGTAGTTCATCCGATTACACGTATTTTTCCCATTATATCAATTGCAATATAAATAGGAAAGAAAATTACCATGTTGAAAACAAAAGAAAAACTGTCTAACGGGACTCAATCCAGCAATCCCGCGACAATGGGGCTCGAGCGCATATTTTTTAAATTTTTTATTTTTATTTTATTTTATTTTTTTTTTAATCTAATTTTGTTCATTGTAACTACTCGGGGTGGACGTGGAAAGACACCCGTTTCAGTTCGTTGTTGATCCATTAACTCAGTTTTTTTATTACGGAGGGCAGCTAACCCTCTGACCGAACACGCTGAGTTACTGTGCTGGCTCCCCTTGGCTGCCGCCGCTTCATCTTAAAAATGGCCACGCACAGGTGTATATATTTGACGACCGAAACTATCTTGCGATTTTCTGAGTAACGCTTGAGAAGTACGCGCTACTGCTCACACATTTTGTTGTCCTCGTGGAGTACTACGAGTGTACGAAGTTTGAAGTAAATCCACATTCCAAATGTTGTGGGCTCCTCTTGTTAGTGTTGTACATTTCAGAGCTGTGGACGGAAGATTCTGCAGGAAGAGGGGAAAAAAAAATTCAAAAGCTTTATGTGAAATGATAGATATATCATTGCTATTACTATTATTTACTTGAGCTTTCCCTATGTCCAACAAACATTTTGTAGATATTTCTACAGTTCAAAGAATAATTACCTCCTGTTAAAAAGTGAAAAGTGGCATTCATAAGATCATACACTTTGTTAAAAAAGGTAACGGGATACATTCTAATATCGTGTCTAACATCCTTTTGCGTGGCATAGTGCACCGACTCGACGTGCAGAAATATTGAGGCGTGCTGCATCTCAAGCTGTCTGCAATTGCGAAAGTTTTGGCTGTGCAGTACTTTGTCCACAGACTGACCTGTCGATTATGCCCCTAAGGTGTCGGACGGTCGGATGGTGGCCGTATCGTTTGCTCGAACTGTCCAGATAGTTCTTCCTACTGACTGCAAACAACTGTGGCCCAGTAACACGATTCACTGTCATCCGCAAAAATTCGATCATCGACCGGAAATGCGAAGTCCACGAATGCCTGCAACTAGTCCCTAAGTAGCCGAACGTGATGAAGTCAGCCACTGATTGGTTCAGTTGGACCAGAGCCCGTTGCATTTAGCTCAGCGCACACCTATATCGAGCCAACACCCACTGGCAAAGTGCCCGTTGCATGGTGGGATCTGTGCCACACTCGAACCCTGCCGTCTCGAACCGATACGGTCAGGAGCAGTGGTTGGGAAGGGAGTGAGACAGGGTTGTAGCCTCTCCCTGATGCTATTCAATCTGTATACTGAGCAAGCAGTAAAGGAAACAAAAGAAAAATTCGGTGTAGGTATTAAAATCCGTGGAGAAGAAATAAAAACTTTGAGGTTCGCTGATGACATTGTAATTCTGTCAGAGACGGCAAAGGACTTGGAAGAGCAGCTGAACGGAATGGACAGTGTCTTGAAAGGAGGATATAAGATGAACATCAAACAAAATCAAAATGAGGATATTGGAATGTAGTCGAATTAAGTCGGGTGATGCTGAGGTAATTAGATTAGGAAATGAGATACTTAAAGTAGTAAGGAGTTTTGCTGTTTCGGGAGCAAAATAACTGATGATGGTCGAAGTAGAGAAGATATGAAATGTAGACTGGCAATGGCAAGGAAAGTGGTTCTGAAGAAGAGAAATTTGTTAACATCGAGTATAGATTTAAGTGTCAGGAAGTCGTTTCTGAAAGTATTGCTATGGAATGTAGCCATGTATGGAAGTGAAACATGGACAATAAATAATTTAGACAAGAAGAGAATAGAAGCCTTTGAAATGTGGTGCCACAGAAGAATGCTGAAGATTAGATGGGTATATCGTGTAACTAATGAGGAGGTGTTGAATAGGATTGGGGAGAAGAGGAGTTTGTGGCACAACTTGACTAGAAGAAGGGATCGGTTGGTAGGACATGTTCTGAGGCATCAAGGGATCACAAATATAGCATTGGAGGGCAGCGTGGAGGGTAAAAATCGTAGAGGGAGACCAAGAGATCAATACACTAAGCAGATTCAGAAGGATGTAGGCTGCAGTAGGTACTGGGAGATGAAGAAGCTTGCACAGGATAGAGTAGCATGGAGAGCTGCATCAAACCAGTCTCAGGACTGAAGACCACAACAACAACAACAACACAGTCAGGAGCCCGGGAGAGGCACTGCCGGTGACGTCGTGCCGTTAGCAGAGACACTTGTGTCGGTCGTCTGCTGCCGTGGCGTGTTAATGCCAAATTTCGTCGCACTGTCCTGTCGGGTACGGTTGCCGTGTGTCCCAAATTGATTTCTGCAGTTATTTCGCACTACACGGTGAGAGGTAATGCCCGGAATTTCATATTCTCGGCACAGTCTTGACACCGTAGATCTCGGAATATTGAATTGCGTAACGATTTGCGAAGAGGAATGTCCCGTGCGTGTGGGTCCGGCTACCAAACTGTGTGAGATGCTGTTAATTGCCGTAGTGCAGCCGCAACCACATTGGAAGCCTTTTCACAGGAATCACCTGAGTACAAAGGACAGCTGTGCCAATGCACTGCCCTTTTATACCTGTTGTACGCCGAACTAATGCCGTCTGTATGTGTGCTGTCCCATGGCTTTGGCCATCTCGTTCTGTGACGAGAGTGTCAGTGCTGTTATAAATACTGTCTCATCTATCTTGACCACCACAAATAACTTTATGTCCAGAAACGAAATAAAAAAAATATGTGTCTAGCAAATACCACTTAGCTGCCAGTAGGTACTGACCGTCTCGATTGCCTTTCTTGTATTGTTCTTTGCTAGAAATATGTGAACAGCAATACGTCTTTTTTAAATGTTATTATTTGGTAATCCGCTTCCTCTCCTAAAGACATGTACCTTTCATATAAAAGTGACATTACTAAAAAATGGTACTGAAACAGAGGATGACAGACTAAAGGCTGAAATACTAAATGTCTTTTTCCAAAGCTGTTTCACAGAGGAAGACTGCACTGTAGTTCCTTCTCTAGAGTGTCGCACAGATGACAAAATGGTAGATATCTAAATAGACGACAGAGGAATAGAGAAATAATTAGAATCGCTCAAAAGAGGAAAGGCCGCTCGACCTAATGCGATACCAGTTCGATTTTACGCAGAGTATGCGAAGGAACTACCCCCCCTTCTTGCAGCGGTGTACCGTAGGTCTCTAGAAGAGCGTAGCATTCCGAAGGACTGGAAAGGGCACAGGTCATCCCCGTTTTCAAGAAGGGACGTCGAACAGATGTGCGGAACTATAGACCTATATCTCTAACGTCGATCAGTTGTAGAATTTTAGAACACGTATTATGTTCGAGTATAATGACTTTTACGGAGACTAGAAATCTACTCTGTAGGAATCAGCACGGGTTTCGAAAAAGACGATCGTGAGAAACCCAGCTCGTGCTATTCATCCATGAGACTCAGAGGGCCACAGACACGGGTTCCCAGGTAGATGCCGTGTTTCTCGACTTCCGAAACGCGTTCGATACAGTTCCCCACAGTGGTTTGATGAACAAAGTAAGAGCATATGGACTATCAGACCAATTGCGTGATTGGATTGAAGAGTTCCTAGATAAAAGAATGCAGCATGTCATTCTCGATGGAAAGAAGTCTTCCGAAGTAAGAGTGATTTCAGGTGTGCCGCAGGACCGTTGCTATTCGCATTATACATAAATGACCTTGTGGATAACATCGGAAGTTCACTGAGGCTTTTTGCGGAAGATGCTGTGGTGTATCGAGAGGTTGTAACAATGGAAAATTGTACTGAAATGCAGGAGGAACTGCAACGAATTGACGCGTGGTGCAGGGAATGGCAATTGAATCTCAATGTAGACAAGTGTAATGTGCTGCGAGTACATAGAAAGAAAGATCATTTATCATTTACCTACAATATAGGAGGTCAGCAACTGGAAGCAGTGAATTCCATAAATTATCTGGGAGTAGGCATTAGGAGTGATTTAATATGGATTGACTATATAAAGTTGATCGTCGGTAAAGCAGATGCCAGACTGAGATTCACTGGAAGAATGCTAAGGAAATGCAGTCCGAAAACAAAGGAAGTAGGTTACAGTACACTTGTTCACCAACTGCTCGAATACTGCTCACCGGTGTGGGATCCGTACCTGATAGGGTCGATAGAAGAGATAGAGAAGATCCAACGGAGAGCAGCGCGCTTCGTTACAGGATCATTTAGTAATCGCGAAAGCATTACGGAGATGACAGATAAACTCCAGTGGAAGACTCTGCAGGAGAGACGCTCTGTAGCTCGGTACGGGCTTTTGTCAAAGTTTCGAGAACATACCTTCACCGAAGAGTCAAGCAGTATATTGCTCCCTCCTATGTACATCTTGCGAAGAGACCGTGAGGATAAAATCAGACAGATTAGAGCCCACACAGAGGCATACCGACAATCTCTCTTTCAACGAACGATACTAGACTGGAATAGAAAGGAGAACTGATAGAGGTACTCGAGGTGCCCTCCGCCACACACCGTCAGGTGGCTTGCGGAGTATGGATGCAGATGTAGATGTAGACTCTTCTCCGATTGCACTATCCCGGTAGCATAACTCGTCAGCTTGCTAGTGGTGACTGTAAGCAAATGAAAAAATCCTGTTCAGTATTGGTAGGATTTCAAATTGAAGCAAAGACTGACGACTAGCTTCGAGTGTTCAGAAATACAAAATTGCACACTTCACAAAACGTAAAAACCTGGTATCCTGTGACTACAATATCAAAGACACACAGTCGGAATTCGTCCACAGCACAAGTGTCGTGTAAACAATCTCCTTCACAGACTGACGGCATTGTCTTAGTTTTCTACCGATGAGCCAAAGTCTGCCACCTGCTGTCCTATGACTGATCCGTGTGTGACGGTTTTACTTCACATCCCCACAAACTGTTACGTCTCAGTATTTGCACGAGTTGCCCGATTCCATTTGTCACTCATTGATGTTTTTGTCATAGGATGCTATGGATTTCTTTTCTTCTTTTTTTTTTCTCTCTTCCTTTTATGAAGTGCAGAGTTTCATATTTCTAAACATTAAATGAAATTGACAGTCTTTACACCACTTTTAAATCTTAAAAAGATCAGATTTAACATTTGTGCAGCCATTTTGTACTGTACTTTGTTACGGCTAACCACATCATTTGTAATGAGTCTGAGGTTGCTATTGACACGATCTGCCAGCTCATTAGTACAGAGTAGGAAGAGCGCAAATGTCTGAACACACTTCCCGGTGCATGACAGAAGTTACTTCACTCGTCGATGACCCCCCGTGTAAGATAACATGCTGCATTCTTCCTGCCAAGAAAGCATCAATCTAGTCACAAAATTAGAATTATGTACTTGTCTACATGAGAGAAGGGTAAAGACAGTTCAGGCTGCAGTATGTTTGTTATTAGCATTGCTATGTGTATCCCCTGCTCGACTCTGTTAGGAGAAGACATTAATTTTTGCATTGCAGTTTTCAGAGTGTGATTTTTTTGTATTGCGTGGTTCTTTACAGCAAAGTAATATCCTTTGCAGGATCCTGTATGTATCAAAATTGAACCGGAACACGATCAATGTGCAGCTACACTTCCGGTCCCAGAAGCGACAAAAATTAAGGTATGCACCAAATTCCTGTTACTGCTTCCTGGCACAGAGAGAGAAAGAAGGCAAAAAGTCTTATAACTTGTTTTGTTCAGTCATCTCCTTACTGTGCTGTTATTGGAGCCAATGAACATATGTTAAAGAAAATACACAACACAGTAGGAAATTAATTTTGATGTATTCCTATTTATTGCACAGAGTTTTAAACATAAAACAGTAAGTTACAGTAATTAACAATCATTCACTCATGTCAGACTAATGTTTCTCACAATTCTGATAAGACAAATGGGTTCAAAATTTAAACAGTCCAGTAGTGCATGACTAGGAATATGTGAGGTTGTATAGAGTAATGAAGATGTGGAAATTGCAAAAATTAAGTACAAGGAAATTACATAACCCCCCCTTTCTCTCTCCCTCTCTCTCTCTCTCTCTCTCTCTCTCTCTCTCTCTCTCTCACACACACACACACACACACACACACACACACACACACATGTGCACCAATTTACCAAGGCAATCACAAGTAATGTATCCTCACAACCATTGAGAAGAAATATTTTTGAACACAACTACAATAACCTACTATACAAATATTAAAAGATAATTATGAGAGTAGTATTGACAGCAGAAAATAATATTCAAATAATTATACAAATAATTGCAGTAAGATAATAGAACAGTAACAGATGTGTTTCACGAATCAGATGTCAAACTGTACCACGAATATGAGCTGCACTGCAGACAGACAGTTGCAGTGTGTGTCTTTTGGTAGATATTTCATTAAAATGTTCTAAATATAATGACTACAGTCGCAGCAATTTACGTCATGTTATGCATGTATTTAGCTTTTGCTCTACACAAAATAAAATGAACCCATTGATGGTGGTGAATCTCCAACAAAATATGAATGGCTGAAAAAAGAAACAGTCTTATTTGTTCAAGGCAGAACCCTCCTCAAAAGCTTTATTGCGTATCAGTGATGTAGCTCGCTTCTCGAGGTTTTGGAGCTGCCTTCCTTCTGTGTGACAAGAAACTTGCATTCCTGGCATACTGTAAACTATCTGTACTTTTCATATACCTTGCTGTTTTTGTTTTCCTCCTTCTATATCATCAGCTAATCTAAAGCTGTTATTTCTCATTCCTTCTCCGACAAGTCAACTTTTTCATGTCACTGTTCATTCTGTGCTGATGACGCATGTTGGACAGGAATATGATGTGGAAATTTTGTAACACAATGTTTATAAGACAGACATTTCTTAAATTCTGTGTAAGTAGAGGGAAACATTCCACGTGGGAAAAATATATCTAAAAACAAAAATGCTGTAACTTACGAAACGAAAGCGTTGGTATGTTGATAGAGACAATAAAAAAACACACAAAACTCTTTGCCTTTACAAATGTCTGCTTGTGTCTGTGTATGTGTGGATGGATATGTGTGTGTGTGTGCGAGTGTAAACCTGTCCTTTTTTCCCCCTAAGGTAAGTCTTTCCGCTCCCGGGATTGGAATGACTCCTTACCCTCTCCCTTAAAACCCAATCCTTTTGTCTTTCCTTCTCCTTCCCTCTTTCCTGACGAGGCAACTGTTGGTTGCGAAAGCTAGAGTTTTGTGTGTATGTTTGTGTTTATTTGTGTGTCTATCGACCTGCCAGCGCTTTTGTTGGGTAAGTCTCATCATCTTTCTTTTTAAATATATTTTTCCCACGTGGAATGTTTCCCTCTATTATATATATATATATATCCGCACATATACAGACACAGGCAGACACATGTAAATGCAACTATATGGAACTAAATCTATGTGTCTACTCTGATCCCTGTGAGAGCTTAGAGTTTGAAGCATATGCATTTCAGTGCAAATGAATGAATGTTAATGTGATAACTCATGTCTCATGTTTTAATGAATGGTATTTGCGGATCCTATTCCCAATTTATTTTTGGGGTTCAGTATTTTGATTTGATTTACATAATGCCCATGTGATGTCATATCCATATCCCAATTTATTACATTTTGGCATCCAATGTAGGGCGTAATTTAATGTACACAGTAAATTCTTTTTTTTAATTTTTTGTTACTGGATACTTTGTTGTTTTGTGTGACCTGATTCTTTGTTGTTTTGTGTGACTTTTACTAAGCTAAGCAAATTCTGTTTTTCAGTTTTAGATATATGTGTCTGTATATGTGCGGATGGATATGTGTGTGTGCGCGAGCTGTATACCCGTCCTTTTTTCCCCCCTAAGGTAAGTCTTTCCGCTCCCGGGATTGGAATGACTCCTTATCCTCTCACTTAAAACCCACATCCTTTCATCTTTCCCTCTCCTACCCTCTTTCCTGATGAAGCAACTGCAGGTTGCGAAAGCTTGAAATTTGTGTGTGTGTGTTTGTGTGTTATCATTGTTACTGTTTTCGAGGTGCTCAGTCCAAAGACTTGTTGTGCAGCTCTCCGTGACACTCTGCTGTCCTGTGCGAGCACCTTCACCTCTACAGCTGTGCTCTATCCCTGCAATCTTTACGCCACATACTTGCCCCTGCCCTTTCCATCAGCAACGCGACTTATTTGCCGACGTCTCGTTACGTGTCGGCATCGACTGACACTTTTTGTCAGGATGTGCCCTGATTGTTCCCCCCATCCCACCTCATTAGTTAATTCATCTACCCATCCAATCTTCTGAATTCTTCTATGGAACATTTGAACAACTTCTATTCTAATCTGGATTTTTTGTTGCCAACGCTTCACTTCTGGACGAGGCTTCAATTCAGACAAATACCTTCGGAAAAGACTTCCTAACATTTAAATTTGAAACAATGGAAAATCCAGGATGGAATGTAACAATACCAGAAAAGGAAAGTAGCTACTCACCATATAGTGGAGATGCTGAGTCACGATAGGCACAATAAAAAGATTCACACAATGAAAGCTTTTGGCCATTAAGGCCTTTGTCAACACACACACACACACAAATATGCAACTTGCACGCACATCTGCATCAGATCTGCATCACAGGCTGTGAAGCAGTCAGTAAGGTGAGCCTGTGCCATATGGATCCTTCCCACCAACACCAGCTTTTTCGGAATTGTGCAGGTGGGAACTTTCCCTGCAGTACATCCTACGTTTCCGTAACCCTCCCGGCCTCGACCTTCGTCAGTCACTGTCCTCACTCATCCAGCCCCCTCCCTGTCCCCATTCCAGCACTACACAGCCGTCATTTCACGGTCACACCCAGTCTATTAATTTCTTTTATTCCTCCCCTTTTCGCTACTTACCCCCTCCCACCTCCGCACCTTCTCTCCTGCCCTCCGTCTAAACTGCAACACTTGACTGTCCGACACTCTCGCCGTACTGTCCCTCCCCCTCCCCGCCCCAGCCTCCTCCTTACCCCCAGCCAGTCGCCACTCCCACTGGTGCTGCTGTTCGCAGTCTGGTCTCAGCTCTCTGAGACTGCTGAGGTGTGTGTGTGTGTGTGTGTGTGTGTGTGTGTGTGTGTGTGTGTGTGTGTGTGTGTGTGTGTACTGCTGACAAAGGCCTTACTGGCTGAAAGCTTTAATTGTGTGAATCTTTTTATTGTGCCTGTCGCGACTCAGCATCTCCGCCATATGGTGAGTAGCAACTTTCCTTCTCTGGTATTGTAACATTTAAATTTATATCAGACATTAACAAATTTCTCTTTTACAGAAATGTGTACTTGTATACCCTGTCCACTGTGGCTGTGGTCATTTATTTTGCTGACCAAATAGCAAAACTCGTGTACTGTTTTGTGTGTCTCATTTCCTTGTCTCAATTTCCTCAGCATTGACTTATTTAATTCCACTACATTCCACTGCCCTCGTTTTATTTTCTGATCATCATCGTATGATCTCTTATCGAGACAGTCTCCATTTCATTCAACTTCTCTTCCAAGTCCTGTGCTATTTTAGACTGAATTATAACACTGGCAGGCTTCCGAGCTTTGATATTTTGTTGTGAGCGTTAATCCTCTTTCCAAACGTGTCCTCAATTTTTTTCCACAGTTTCCTCAATCTACAGATAACATGGGAGATGGATTACAACCCTGCCTCACTCCCTTCTCAGTCATCGCTTCCCTCTCGTGGACTTTGAAGATCATTGTTATTGTTACCACTGTGTGCTGCCCGTGCACTATACATATTCGAATGTCGACTCACAAAAGATATCGGTAGATGTAAGACAGATCCTAATCTCGCTGTGTAAAGTAAATGCATAAATACGTAAATAATAAATTGTTTGTGTTGCAGCCATTTGATTTGGAAGCTTTGAAGCAGGAATGGAGCGAAGATGATGTGGAGGAAGATTTCTGGGACGTGGCTCAGGTGGGGCTTC
The DNA here is from genome assembly GCF_023864275.1 of Schistocerca cancellata. Lineage (NCBI taxonomy): Eukaryota > Metazoa > Arthropoda > Insecta > Orthoptera > Acrididae > Schistocerca > Schistocerca cancellata. Next base: position 16,415,478 of record NC_064636.1, read on the forward strand.
ACACTATTGAGAGGTACACAGGTGCCTAGTCACCCCTCGGTTTAATCCAGAATTTCATGGAATCTGTTACAGGTACCTGAGAAAGCAGCTGTAGAGAGGGATGGGGTTATGTTACAGGTGTGTGAGAAAGCAGCTGTAGAGAAAGACGGGGTTCGTGCCGAAACACCCAAAACAGCACAGTCATCTGAGCAGTGCGTACAGGAGGTAGGGTAACGGGGAATCTTGTGTTTCCGTGTATTTCTTGCCATTATTATTATTATTATTATTATTATTATTATTACTTTTACTACTGCTACTGCAGTAGTACTATTGTTATTAGGTACAACTGGAACCTTATTAGATCACAATAAATGGAAATTAACGTCAGCCTTCTGCAGAAAGTTCGTGCCAAAAATGACAGCTGCCATGAAATATAAAAATGCTTAAACACACAGTGGCTATCTTTTTGTTCTTGCGGTTTTCAGTCCAATGCCGGTTAGATGCAGCTCTCTATACTAGTGTGTCTTCTGTAAGCCTCTCACCTGTGCATTAATGTCATGACTTACATCCATTTGAACATGCTTCCTACTCAAACACCGTGATCTCCAATTACAATCTCCTTCCCCCCTCTCCCCCCTGTTTCCCTCCATTATGAAATTATTGACTTTGTTAATATACAAACACTGGAAAGTCCAGGTTGGAATATAAGCAGTATAAGGAAAGGGGAGATTGCTATTCACCATAAAGATGACATGTCGTGTTTTTTGTGTCATCGTTGCCGCTGCAGAGTCTCGTGTCGTGGGTAGCGAGGAGAGGATGTTGTTTGGTGGCCGATATTCTCTTCCTACAACACAGGGTTCTTTATTCGTAATAATACTGGGTGTATACGACATGGAAAATCCGGCGAAAACCCGGGAATTTTTTCATTTAGGAGAATACCGGGAAAAACTTGGGAATTTTTCGGAATTCTGGGAATTTTTCATTGTTTTAGCTTTCAGTTAAATTTTTTTAGTTTTGACTGGTAAGAATTGATTCTCTACCAAAGAATGTTACTGTCACCTGCTACTGGAGAAAGATACTGCAGCAATAAAATATAAATGAGGGGAAAAAGTAAAACTTTAGTGGCAAAGGAAACGTGCCATTTATTTCGTAACAATAAACTGCTTTCTATGGGTGTGACATCACAACTGTTTACATTAGCAGTGGGTACTAAAAGAAATCCGATAAAATTTTGGGTGTACGATAAATCGCATAAATCTAAGGGCTGTCAGTTCGATTAAATACCTAGGAATTACAATTACGAACAACTTAAATTGGAAAGGCCACATAGATAATATTGTGGGGAAGACAAAACAAAGACTGTGTTTTGTTGGCAGAACACTTACGAGATGCGACAAACCCACTAAAGAGACAGCCTACAATACACTTGTCCGTCCTCTGCTGGAATATTGCTGCACGATGTTGGTATCCTTACCAGGTAGGATTGACGGAGGACATCAAAAAAGTGCAAAGGAGGGCAGCTCGTATCGTGTTATCGCGCAATAGGGATGAGAGTGTCACTGATATGATACGCGAGCTGGGGTGGCAGTCACTGAAACGAAGGCGGTTTTCTTTGTGGTGAGATCTATTTACGAAATTTCAATCACCAGCTTTCTCTTCCGAATGCGAAAATATTTTGTTGACGCCCACCTGTGTAGGGAGAAATTATCGTCATAATAAAATAAGAGAAATCAGAGCTCAAACGGAAGGATCTAGGTGTTCCTTTTTCCCATGTGCCATTTTAGAGTGGAATGATGGAGAAGTAGTATGAAAATGGTTCGATGAACCCTCTGCCAGGCACTTAAGTGTGAATTGCAGAGTAACCATGTAGATGTAGATGTAGATGTAGATGTAGCAGCAAGCAGCGAAACACCTAGGGCGAGGTTTCAGTAAATTCACCGGCCCTTTTACATATCTACGTGGCTTTCCACGTGGCCGTGTACGCACTCATTGCTGGGGCTGCTCGGGGTGGTCGCGACCGAGGGGCGACTCGACCCGACAGACTGGGGCCTCGTCAGACTTATTGGCCGCTGTGGCACCCGAATCGTATTGCTCTGAGATTTGCTATACTTGAGGAAGTGATGGGTCAGAATACTTTAAGATCTGTTCCTGTATTCTACTATCTGGGACACTGAATGTTATCGCATCTCTAATCGTTAAATCACTGTAAAAGTTGCCACAACTACACTTAAATTTATGCTCCCTAGTCGTGGCCATTAGTTCTCTGTACCACTGGCAGTATGTCTGTTCCGATTTTTTCTGCAGACGAAAAAACTTATATCTGCTTGCAGCTACTTGGAATTACTGATCATTGCTCACGGTTAATGCACCAATTACCTCATCGTAACTCGAGTCTGTTGGGAGACGCAGTTGGCAATAGTTTTTGTATTAACCTGAACACTCAAAATGCCCCAATCGAAAGAAAGTATTGTATCCGTACAGTACCTCGAACACGATGAATTTCACAATGTGCTCAGATCTGTGTTAGGTATTTGAGCCATTCCTCTTCTGTGTCATTAACTTTCCGGTACATCGGTACACTGGTCGACGGCACTTGTCACGCCGATTTGTTGGTCTGTTGTGCGGCCGACACGGCTCGTGCAGCCAGTAGTTGTTGTGCCGTCGTCAGTAAGGTAGCAATTTGTCGGTTCTGAAACTGAAAAGCTCGTGTCCGAGCCGTCACATTGTCCATCTGCGGCTGTAGCGTGGGGGCAGGGGGAGGAGGTGGCGGGGAAGCCGTGGTTTACACAAAGACGTTATAGCGAAAAACAGGCGAAGCGTCTGAAAAGAGAAATTTGATTACTTTTGCGGCTCCCCTCGTGGAATACGTGCAAGAATACAACAACAGATTAGGAAAATGATCACCCCTGCAAGTTAAAACACAAGAGAAGCAAGCAAAATCAGTGACCAAGTTGATTGACTCGGATCTGCACTGAATTATACCGAGTGGAAAGGTGCGTCGATCTTAGAGCACCAGATATGGTAACCTTAAGCCACTGACAATACACAACGGTCACGGTAGCACCTGATTCCAGAATAGCTGCGGTAGTTAGGATCTACCAACTACCCCCTCTTGGCCAGGTCCCCAAAACTTAACTCGTAACGAGATCCCTTCAAAGCAAATTGTCATAAAGATCGTCTATAAAGGCTCCGTACAACGAGAAGAAATGTTGTAGTTTATAGAATAATAACAGATACGACTAAATTGTCTTATCTCTTCTGTTTCATTTAATGTAACTTTGTTCACAGTTTTATTTCGCATTCACCACTCATTCACACTCTGATTTCGAGTATATGCGGGTGCCTGAACCTAACTCCCAAGTTCCAACAGTTTTGCTTGCTAGACACCAACAGTCAATGATAATGATACAGTATTTTGTTATTGACTCTTCTAGTTCAGCCACCGCCCTCCACGAATATTTGTTAGGCATAAGACAATTACAGACTTTTCTCCCCGGTCCACTATTATTAAGGGTTCACATTAAAGTTAAAGTTTTTCTCCTTTTCATAAATTGGAGCCCACTCTCCGCGATATAATAACAAAAAATGGTCTCAATACCGCGTCCCTCGTGAGATGCGAATAGATTTATCCCGGAATTGACCGCCCTGTAGGTGTACTCAATTTAATGACCAAACTACGCTATCTGCGATTTCGTGTAACTGAATGTCCTTTTGTTGCTCTGATTGTATACTGTAGTTATTTAAAACTCGCCCCTATATTTTTGACAATGCACAATTAGCACTTCTTTACTTGTTTATTTCTAAGAGTAAACGAAGAAAATGGGTATCATCGGCTTTGTCGACATAAAGCATAACACCTCAGTGTGCCCAATTCTACCTCTTCTTATGGGATGGGCTACCTTACTCATTAATTTACTACATATTATTTCCAGTAACACTAAACAGGTATCGCTGTTATATTTTAATTGTATTCAAAATCATGTTGTTATTATTATTATTATCCGACCAAATCGTAACAAATCGCACGGTGTGCGTTTTTAACGATAGCTTTTCACTCGCCCAGCCTTTATTCGTGCAATATTACATATAAATATACAGACAGGACTGAAAGATCAATCTCTCTACCATAACCGATAGAGGCAAATACACTATTCGAGTTCCGTTACATCTATCTTGACTCGTACTGTTAGTCTGGTCAGAGGGGGCGGAAACTGTGGGGTAACCCGGATCGTCTGGATCCTCCCCTCCACAGCCGGGCTTTTCTGAAGTGCACAGATGGGAGTTATCCTCAAAACAAATACTCCACTCTCGAAACCGTACCAGCCTCGACCTACAGTGACCTACTGTCCCCACTGCCTCCGCCCGACAGTTTTCGTCCCCTCTGACGTATCGTCTCCACCCTACTCTCGTCCTCTCACTCCCGTCACATGTCACCCTCTGCCGACACCCCTGCCCGTCTTTGCCCGCTCCTCTCCTGTTTCGCTCCTTCCCCCCCCCTCCCCCCCCCCCCCCCACCTCCTTGCCCCACAACCTCCTGACACTGTGCTCGTCGGCATTCTAGTCCTCGTACACTATGCCGGGCATTCCTCTCCCCACCACCTGTACACCACTATTTCTTCCAATTCCCCTTCCCAGCCCGCTACATTGCTGCTCCCATCCCAAGCGAAAGGTGGATTTTGGCCCGTGGTGCCGGAGTCGGCGGTTGTGTGTGCGCGAGGTGTGCTCGTGTCTGTCACTGAGTGTGTGTCTTTCCTTTTCTGAAGAAGGTTTGGCAGAGAGCTAAATGTCTAACTGTCTTTTTGTTGTGCTCGTGTGCAATTGACGCGTCCTCATTACGGTGAGTAGCGATGTATGTTTTGTCGATATACAAAAAAGTAAACAATACGTAATGACACGTAACAACAGTATGGAAAGGATGGATTGCTACTTACCCCATAAGTGAGGTGTTAAGTTGCAGACAGACACAGTGAAGGAGAATGTTAGAGATATTTCAGCTTTTGAACCAAATCCTCCTCTAGAAGTAGAAAATTGACACACATTCGCCGAAGAACAACTCACACACACATGACCACTGTGTCTCTGTCTCTAGGTACTAAGGCTACACATTCTCTATGTGTTGTTGTTGTTGTTGTTGCCGCCGTCTTCAGTCCTGAGACTGGTTTGATGCAGCTCTACATGCTACTCTATCCTGTGCAAGCTTCTTCATCTCCCAGTACCTACTGCAGCCTACATCCTTCTGAATCTGCTTAGTGTATTCATCTCTTGGTCTCCCTCTACGATTTTCACCCTCCACACTGCCCTCCAATACTAAATTGGTGATCCCTTGATCTCTCAGAACATGTCGTACCCAACCGATCCCTTCTTCTAGTCAAGTTGTACCACAAACTCCTCTTCTCCCCAATTCTATTCAATACCTCCTCATTAGTTATGTGATCTACCCATCTAATCTTCAGCATTCTTCTGTAGCACCACATTTAGAAAGCTTCTATTCTCTTCTTGTCCAAACTATTTATCGTCCATGTTTCACTTCCATACATGGCTACACTCCCTACAAATACTTTCAGAAACGACTTCCTGACACTTAAATCTATACTCGATGTTAACAAATTTCTCTTCTTCAGAAACGCTTTCCTTGCCATTGCCAGTCTACATTTTATATCCTCTCTACTTCGACCATCATCAGTTATTTTGCTCCCCAAATAGCAAAACTCGTTTACTACTTTAAGTGTCTCATTTCCTAATCTAATTCCCTCAGCATCACCCGACTTAATTCGACTACATTGCATAATCATCTATGTACTGAATACTAATCTATCATTCCCATATTCTTGTCGTTTCATCCTGGACTGTCCATATCACACCAACAGGTTGTGATACATATAAATTCATACATTCTCTCACTCTCTTTCTTTCTATCTGTTTCTTACACCCAAAGTTACAGACTGGCCTTCGGCATACTTAAAGGGTTTTCTAACAGTAGATGACACAATTCTTAAGGAAACTCGAAAAATTTTCACATTTCTTTTTGTATCAGTAGGGAGCCAGAGATTGTGACAATAACCACATGTAGAAGTACCAGAATGTTTTGTCACTGGTTATCACACTCTGATAGTGCAGTGCACTGTTGATGTAATTTGTTTGTTTTACAGCTCAGTGTCAGCTAATAACATTATAAATCTGTTCCAGGGACTGGAGAGTGCAAACACAACAGTGGACACTGTAAGGTAAGAGGAACATTATTTACAACACATACACAATTCTCTTCACAGGAAAACTTTTAGTCCAAACAAGAAATAGCTTCTTCATCTTTGTGCAATATTCCTTTTCATGACAAAAAAATCACATCGGACAAAATACTTACGACTCCACTAAAAGAGCCACCTGCTCCCTTTGGCGCACAGTAGACGGTGCATAACTGCTACTGGGTTGTCGTGTGACCCTCCAGAGCTGACAAGTCGTGGCAGGCGAAGTGTTCTGCGTGTGACCGTCAGCTGTACAGGATCGGTGCAGTTAGACGAGTCGACGTGGTCGTGTGGCGGAACGACAGAAAGGGACTGCGCTGTGACCCTGCTTTTTATGCCCCAGAATTAATGTTTTCTAACCGTCCGTGACATTTTTTTATCGCTTCTATCAAAGTTCCTTTGTTCACAATGTCAGTTTGCACCTGATTTTGCATTTACACATTTCTAATTTTCCTGCGACTCACGCTTCACGCACCGATGTTTGCGGAGGAAAAAACTGACACAAATGGTGCCAGTACGGCGCGGGTCTTCGAGTAATGTACGCAAATGTTGTGCGGTAAGTTTGTTGACACCGGAGCACTCTGTTCGGCAGATCTGAATTGGTAAAAGTGAGAACAGTTGGTGCTGCTCCCGAGCTGTACTCGGTGTCGTGGCTGCTGGGTCCACTCGAGTAAGGGTGTCGCGACTCATCACAATTGTTTTCATACCGTCTCTACTGCACACGCACAGCTTCGTCACTGTTGTCATTTGCATAAACTCGAAGGCTTATTTTGTGTGTTTCAGTGGTCGACCACTTGTAACGCTAGCTCACACCTTTGCTCTCTCTCAGCACTGCCCAAATGTTTTTGGTTTCAACTAACCTCCTCTTTGGTTTAAATTGTGAAACACAGCACCAGGTACATATTTTTTCAGACTTGCCAAGATGCATTTTGAGAATTTATTCTCCTTGTTGAATGCAGATATTTACGTAAGTAGTTCTTGTGATGGTTTACGCGCGCACAAATATCACAAAAAAATACTTTTGTAAATACTAGTACTCGACAATGGGAGTAAATTCTCTAAATGTGTCATGCCGAGCTTGAAAAAATATGAAACCTCTGTAATGTTTCATTATTTAAATAATGAATGATTTACAAAAATAACTGTTGTGATGCATGAAGCTAAGTCAAATGTTTCTATATCTCAGACAGTGATCTATTCCAGTTACATCAGCAGCTGAACAATACAAAATTCAGATAATGGAAAATCCAGGATGGAGTAATGATAATATTATGAAAAGGAATGCAGTTCACTGAGTCGCCGTTTCGCCTCTTTTTGCAAATGGTGTGAGGGATCCGTAGTGACAATGCCCGGTGAGGTTTTTTGTGGGGTTCAGGCCGGAGGTGGTTGTGTGGTGTTTTTGGGGTGTCGTCTATGCGACCATAAAAAGAGGTTGTAGCAGTGGTTTTTATTACTTATTGAAAAAGTGTTTGTTTAGTGTGTGTAATTTAAATGTTCTTTGCAAACTAAATGAAAAGGCTGATTTCATGTTACTGAAAATTAAAATTTTACTTAACATTATAGAAAAATTAGTTTTCTTAATGTGACTACTATTTATCTGACCCTTAGAAAGGAGTGACTCCGGAGTTTAACTCGCCCCTTTTTATCGTAAACTAGCTGTACGTGGCTGTGTCTCAGGTCTGCTTAAATTGAAAAGAAAGGAAAGAGGAAGCGCACATTTTTGGAGTACATCCTAATCTCCTCCCCTCTTCCCTCTCTCTGTCCATCCCCTCCTTCCTGTTTTCTCTGTCACCCCTCTTCGCATCTCCTCTTCACACTCCTCTCTCACCTCAAGTCTCATTTATTGTTACTGCAAATTCAGATTCTGTAGTAGTATTCTAATCATAAACCAATAAGCGATAAACACAACTTTCCTCTTTGCTAACAATGTGAGAAACTGTGAATGTCCGTTAAGTGCAAATCTCTGAAAGATTTTGACCAAATGCTGTCAAGTTTTAACACGACATTCCATTAGAATGGATGTGAGTTAATATGCCTGTTGTTTTTTTATACAGGATGTACATAAAGTCTGGGGACACTTTAAATTATTTATTGCAGAAGAACCAATCATTATACAGATATCATACATATGTCATTTTGAAGAGAAACCCTGAAAGTTTCTTTTTCATGTATACCGCCACACCATAGTTTGGTAATTTCCCGATAGTCAGCACTAGTTGCAAATGTGGCGAGTTCAGGTGCAGAGTGAGCTTTCTGTGTGTTGGAGTTCAACAAAAACACCAGATCTCAGTTCGTGTGACTTTTGTACCACCTCTACCACGTGATGTAGCAGAGCTCCGGGAGAGAATACTGGAAGCTGCAGAGTGAAAATCTCACTCTGGAAATATCACCCAGGCTGTGGCTAAGCCATGTCTCAGCAATATCCTTTCTTTCAGGACTGCAAGGTTCGCAGGAGAGCTTCTGTAAAGTTTGGATGGTAGGAGACGAGGTACTGGCAGAAGTAAAGCTGTGAGGACGGGGCGTGAGTCGTGCTTGGGTAGCTCAGTGGTAGAGTACTTGCCCGCAAAAGGCAAAGGTCCCGACTTCGAGTCTCGGTCCGGCACACAGTTTTAATCTACCAGGAAGTTTCATATGAGCACACACTCCGCTGCAGAGTGAATTTCTCATTCTGGAATACGGGAAGCGACTGCCATAGTCAACGAAGGACAGGTATGGCAAGAATTTGATTACCGTATTGACGTTTCACTCGTGGTTCGCATATCGAAAGTTTGGGGGGGGGGGACGACTTTCAGAGTTTCTCTTCAAAATGCAATATGTATGACATTTGTACAATGTTTAGTTCTTGTGCAATAAATAATTGGAAGTGTTCCCAGACTTTATGTACACCCTGTATATGCGATTATAATTTTTTATAAATTTAATAGTAGGCAAACATAGTTATATATATATAGACAAACACACACACACACACACACACACACACACACACACACACACACACACAGTTGCATCAAAATTTCAATGTATTCAGGCAAGAACTTTCAGAGGTACACAATTTTGAACAAATAAATAGTTACATTTTTATTTGTATAGATTTGTAATTTTTGAACATCACAGTCACCGTATTTTCACAAAGCTGAAGGCAAAACATTGTGAAACTTGAAGACTCTCTTCTGCTCAGTTTCGTTGTCACCAATACCTGCAACTTAATCCCTTGTTATTCAATGTTTATGCTAGAACAACTGGAAATCACGCACAGTAGGTAGGTGCAGTATAGTGCCCTCCGGGAATATTTAATGCTGGCTTCTGATTGAGAAAAAAAGTTTTACTATTTATAGGCAATTGTGTTGAAAAGGGATCTAATTTGTTGGAACTGGCCCTTTAAATAAACTTCTAGGCGTAAAATTTCTGTGCACGAGAGATGTAGTCAAAAAATAACTCTTTGTACCACAGAGTTTATACGCCGTTTCTCGCAGTCGGGTTTCTTTTTTATTGCTGCTGCAAGTTAAGTGGGAACTGCTATATAAATCACTTTTCTATTTAACATTTTCGTAATGGCACAGACAGACGTGCTAGCTGCACAGATAATTGTCAGTTACCCAACACAGTTGAGGTAATGCAATGACCCTCGTGGGAACATTTTTAAAAAAGAAAACAACTTTCATTACCACTCGGACTGTTTAGAGACTAGCAAATTTCTTAATGCTGCACAGGAAGCAGTAACAGCAATAACGATTACGATACTTTAGTAGAGGTAGCACAAATTAACGGACTACCTGTTATGCGAGGTCGACTGGACTAGTAGTCTGTTTAACGACAGAACAGCTAGTTCACCGGAGCGCAGTTATTCTCAATTCTACCCATTTGGGCAAGTGTCGAAGGAAAACCGTGGGAAACATTGAAAGAGATTTACCGACCTTATGATTGTCCTCTTCAGTTACTAATTTTAGTGAGTAAATGAAATCTTTTGAACATTTCCTAATGCCACAAACAAATAGGTGCCCACCGCACAGCTGATCGGCAGTTACCCGAAACAGTTGAGCTGTTAGAATGGCCTGAGCCAACTCATTCAGTGTTACTCTAAACTCAAACGGGAAGATTACAAACACTCGGCCACCGATCACGTTTCCGTTGGCCCACTGCATCAAAAATGGCTCTGAGCACATTTGAGGTCGTCAGTCCCCTAAAACTTAGAACTACTTAAACCTAACTAACCTAAGGACATCACACACATCCATGCCTGAGACAGGATTCGAACCTGCAACCGTAGCAGTCACGCGGTTCCAGTCTACCGTATCTCCGTATCTTCCTTCGTCGTCGGCGTTGTCGCTGTTGCCGTGAGGCACCGTTACACCAAGTGGAAAGGCGCGTCGATCTTAGAGCGTGAGATATGGTAACTTTAAGTCACTGACAACACACAACGGTCACGGTAGCACCTGATTCCAGAATAGCTGCAGTGGTTAGGATCTACGAACTATCCCCTGTTGACCAGGTCCCCTAAACTTAACTCATAACGAGATCCCTTCAAAGCAAATTGTCATAACGATCGTCTATAAAGGCTTCGTACAAGGAGAAGAAATGTTACAGTTTATGGAATAATAGCAGATACGACCAAACTGTCTTGTTTCTTCTGTTTTATTTAACGTAACTTTGTTCACAGTTTTATTTCGCATTCACCACTCACTCACAATCTGATGTGGAGTATATGCGAGTGCGTGAACCCTAACTCCCAAGTTCCAACAAAACCCTTTGACGAACAGTTTTGGCTGCTCGACACCAACAGCCAATGATAATGATACAGTATTTTGTAATTGACTCTTCTAGGTTAGCCACCGCCCTCCATGAATGTTTGTTAGGCGTAAGACAATTACGCACTTTTCTCTCCGATCCGCAATTATTAAGAGTTCGCGTACAAGTTAACGTTTTTCTCCTTTTCATAAATTGGAGCCCGCTCTCCGCGATATATATATAAAGCCATGTCAATACCGCATCCCTCATGAGATGCGTATAGATTTATCCCGGTATTGACTGCCCCGTAGGTGTACTCAATTTAATGACCACACTTCGCTATCGGTGATTTCGTGTAACTAAATGTCCTTTTGTTACTCTGATCATATACCGTAGTTATTTAATACTCGACCCTATATTTTTTCACTACGCACAATTAGCACTTCTTTCCTTTATTATTTCCAAGAGTAAACGGAAAAAAAAAAAATTATGCCGTATCATCGGCTTTGTCGATATAAAGCAAAACGCCTCAGTATGCCCAATTTTACCTCTTCTTATAAGATCGGCTACCTTACTCATTAATTTATTACGTATTATTTCCAGTAAAACTAAACAGGTGTTTCCGTTATATTTTAATTGTATTCAATAACATGTTATTATTATTATGACCGACCAAATCATTACAAATTGCGTGGCGTGTGTTTTTAACAATAGCTTTACACTCGCCCAGCCTTTATTCAGGCAATATTATATATAAATATACAGACAGGACTGAAAGATCGATCTCTTTACAGTAACCAATAGAGGCAAACACGCTATTCGAGTTCTGTTACATATATCTTGACTCGTATTGCTACACCAGACTGAAGCACCTAGAACCGATCAGCCAGTCCGGCCGGCCCCGTTGCATCACCTAATCCTAGTGTCTTAGAAAATGCGTGGGAATACTTGGAACGATGGGTGAAACATAGCAATAAACATCCTCAAAATTTGATAACTGCGTGGGATTTGGTGGTCAGTGAGTATTTTTAGCCAGTGGTCAATGAGTATTTTTAGTTGGTTACGGCATACCTTGAAGGCACTCTCTTCTCCGCCAAATTGAGGCCGTTATCGAGGCTCTTTGTGGTGCTACACGGTACTCGTATTAGTGGGAAGTCGAGTGGGCAGTGGCTGTTTGTGCAAAATTTTACCAATGCACTACATACAGTATTACAAAAATAAATAGATTGTGAACTAAATAGATTGTGTTTCACTACGTTGTCACGAAAACCGTGACTTAATATTGTTGCATACTGCCTTTATCTAATGCACTGAGATCGAGTATGTGTTTATATGTTCACGATTTCTGCTAAGTGTTTGTATTACTGTGTCGATATGTCCTAGATCTTCTATGCCCCTGTACCCCCACGTCGTTGGCGATTTCACAGTTCAGCCGATCCACCTCTGTGTTGCAAATGTTTTGAGTGAAATGCGCAGTCAATGTACTGCTGTTTTCACGTCAATTCTACCACCATTGAGAGTTATTTAGTTCTCGGGGATTTGTAAAATACCCGGATTCGTGTCTCGTCGCTGTGCAGCGTATGGAAAGGATTGCGGAAGACTCCCAAATAAATTCCAAAGCACAGTGCAGTTTTAATACCGATATATTTCCAGGACTCTTGTGTCCGAGCCCGGTGAACTGTACCAGTTACATCAGATGTACCCAAAGTTGACATCAAACGACACAGAGTTCACAACAATCAACAAACGAGTCAGCCTACAATACATTTGCTCGCAACCATAGCCAAAAAACGACTTGCTCAAGGCGCCTGCGCGACTTCTATTTATACTTTTGTTAACAATTACATACATTGAAAATTACAGTTCTATGTAAAATCACAATTAGAAGTTAAACAGAATACGAAATACACATTGCTAAAAATTTACAATCTCAGTGCTGAACAAGGTGAACCTATTTTCAACTTAGTTACGAGTTAATATAACACTATCCGACCAATTATGTTACAGGTAACAATTACATTTCTAAATTAGTTTATAACAAATCAACTAGTGCTCGAATTTTAGTGCTAACATATACCGGAGATTCAATTAACGTGCTTTATTTGTATGTTCTATTTAACTTGCTGTAGTGATTTTATAATTATATGTTTACTGGTACATCCTGACTGTGTGCTCGATTTCTTTAGATTAGTTACAGTATTAATTTCACATTTATATTGTGTTTCTCACATAAGAACAATGTTAAATGCTTTTGGCACATTCAAAATGCACACGGTGGCTTTTACACGTACGTTTTCAGCAAAGCATCGTTTTCGAATTATATGTATGCTGAAATAGAATATTGTGTCTGGCCAATTTTACCTTCCACAAATGCTATATTACACATTAGACATTTACATTTATCATGACAGTGTTGTTTTATTTATGACGGTGGTTATTTATGTATGTAATTTGGAAACGGGTCACTTTACGTTTTGTGCATTTGAAACAGTTATTTAGTTATTCACATTGGACAATTACGACTGGTGTTTATCTTTAATGCTTGTTTAGCATTTGAGAAATCTTTCATGCAGGAGGATCGTACAAAAATACCGCCATTTCAGTCTCGTACAGATTCCTGTATGGAGGACACAGTGATAGACATCCCTGGGGTTGTGAAGCAGCTGAATGGGTTGAAAATAAATAAATCGCCAGGTCCTGATGGGGTTCCAGTTAGGTTTTACAGAGACTACTCTACTGCATTGGCTTCTTACTTAGCTTGCATTTATCGCGCATCTCTTGCCCGACGTAAAGTCCCGAGCGACTGGGAGAAAGCGCAGGTGACGCCTGTATACAAGAAGGGTAGAAGGACGGATCCTCAAAAATTACAGTCCGATATCCTTAACATCGGTTTGTTGCAGGATTCTCGAACATATTCTCAGTTCGAATATAATGAATTTCCTTGAGACAGAGAAGTTGCTGTCCATGCATCAGCACTGCTTTAGAAAGCATCGCTCCTGCAAAATGCAACTCGCCCTTTTTTCACATGATGTTGTGAACCATGGATGAAGGGTATCAGACGGATGCCATATTCCTCGACTTCCGGATAGCGTATTTGGGCGTAACAGTGCAGAGTGAAATGAAGTGGGACGAGCATGTAATGGCAGTTGTGGGGAAGGCAGATAGTCGTCTTACGACCTATTCTCGAGTACTGCTCGAGCGTTTGGGATCCCTATCAGGTCGGATTGAGGGAGGACATAGAAGCAATTCAGAGGCGGGGTGCTAGATTTGTTACTGGTAGGTTTGATCATCACGCGAGTCTTACGGAAATGCTTTTGAACTCGGGTGGGAGTCTCTGGAGGAAAGCAGGCGTTCTTTCCGTGAATCGCTACTGAGGAAATTTAGAGAACCAGCATTTGAGGCTGACTGCAGTACAATTTTACTGCCGCCAACTTACATTTCGCAGAAGGACCACAGAGATAAGATGAGAGAGATTAGGGCTCGTACAGAGGCATATACGCATTCATTTTTCCCTCGTTCTGTTTGGGAGTGGAACAGGGAGAGAAGATGCTAGTTGTGGTACGAGGTACCCTCCGCCACGCACCGTATGGTGGATTGCGGAGTATGTATGTAGATGTAGATGGGTTCTGATAGGTAGCAGCGAGATACAGTAATATTTCAAGTGACACAATGAACTGTACAAATAGGTTACTTCGAGATCAGCTCCGAGCCAGACACCCTGTCATAGCTCGCATTCCGTCGACAGCTAACTGCCACCATTTGCGACTTCAGTGGTGTCGAGCGAGAGCTCACTGGAGGTCCGTCGTGTTTTCTGATGACAGCTGAATCTGCCTCAGTGCCAGTCGAAGGCCTGCAACCGGCCTGTCTGCCTACTAGACAAGCCGGACCTGCACCCGGAGTTACGGCCCGGGGTGCAATTTCGTATGACAAGAGGAACACCCCGGCTGCAGATTTGTACATCAGTCTGGGTATTCAACCTGTCGTTCTGCCATTTGTGATCAGTATTCCAGGGAGTGTTTTCGAATGCTTTTGACTGTGTTGACCACAAAATATTACTGCAGAAGTTGGACCATTATGGAGTAAGGGGAGTAGCTTACAGTTGTTTCTCCTCTTATTTTAAGAACAGAAAGCAGAAGGTAATTCTCCGCAATATTGAGAGTGGTAGTGACGTTCGGTCCCAATGGGCACTGTTAAGTGGGGCGTTCCCCAAGGGTCAGTGCTGGGGCCACTGCTGTTTCTTATTTACATAAATGATATGCCTTCTAGTATTACAGGTGATTCAAAAATATTTCTGATTGCTGATTACACCAGCTTGGTACTGAAGGATCTTGTGTGTAATATTGAAACAGTAACAAATAATTTAGTTCATGAAATAAGTTCGTGGCTTGTGGAAAATAATTTGATGCTAAATCACAGTAAGACTCAGTTTTTACAGTTTATAACTCACAATTCAACAAGAACTGATGTTTTGATCACACAGAATGGGCATATCATAAGCGAGACGGAACAGTTCAAGTTCCTAGGCGTTCGGATAGATAGTAAGCTGTTGTGGAAAGCCCATGTTCAGGATCTTGTTCAGAAACTAAATGCTGCTGTATTTACCATTGGAACAGTATCTGAAATAACTGACAGTTCAACACGAAAAGTAGTTTACTTCGCATATTTTCGTACGCTTATGTCGTACGGTATTATTTTTTGGGGTAATTCTTCTGATTCAAAAAGAGTATTTTTGGCTCCAAAACGGGCTGTTCGAGCTACGTGTGGTGTAAGTTTATTTTCTTTAATGTCGTTTGTTGTTAGCTTATTCCCAAGAGTTAGCAGCTTTCACTCAGTTACTACTAGGCAGAAATCAAATCTGCATGTGGAATGCACTTCCTTGACTCTTGTGCAGAAAGGAGTGCAGTATTCTGCTGCATCCATTTTCAATAAGCTACCACAAGAACTAAAAAGTCTTAGCAGTAGCCCAAACGCTTTTAAGTCTAAACTGAAGAGTTTGCTCACAGCTCACTCCTTCTATTCTGTCGAGTTCCTGGAAGAGCTGAAAAATTAAGCAAATTCCAGTGTTACATTGTTGATTTTCTTTATTTAAACTTCATGTTATAATTTCACATATTGACTCGTTCCATGACTATGGAGACTTCTCCTTAATTTGGTCCCACGGAACAATAAATAAATAAACAAAATACTGCTGTCGTAATCGTACACACTGTGGGGTCTCGACATTTCCGTCGCCCTGCTCATTTCGCGAGATCTGTCTCCGGTTGAACACGTATCAGACTTCGTCGGGTGACAACTCCACTGTCATCTGTAGACAGCATTAACTGTCCCCGTATTGACCGACCGAGTGCAACAGGCGTGCAATTCAATCCCACAAACTGACATCTGTACAACAAAATGCGTGTACGTTTGCATTCTCACACTTAACATTCTCACAGTTGCACTGGTTATTAATGTACCGGCATTTTACATTTCCAGTGGCTTTTCTCGTGCTTACATTACCATGTGATCTTGCAGTGTTAATCACCTAAATGTGTTACTTAGACAAATTTATTCGTAAAATTTCATTACTCTACATTAATTATCTTTTGGTGTTGTAATCCCCCTCCCGCCTGTCAGTGTATCTACAGTCGAGGTGAACTGACAGTCTCTCTACGGCTCGTCGATGGTCCACAAGTCTTGCTGTGTTTTGCTACTGTCTTGTAGTTTTACCGTCTTCCTGTAGGCAGCAGTGTCTTCTGCATAAAGCCTTCTGGAGCCTCCAACAGGCCAGTAATAATTTGTAAATAGTAGTATCCTCTACAACACTGTTGGCGTACTCGAAAAATTACTTAACATATCTTTCCATTGAGAACGTTGTATCGAGTTCTGTCTGTTGTGAGGTTTCAAATTCGGTCGTAAATCTGGTCCAGTACTCGCTAAGGTTGTATTTTGTTCACTGAACAACAGGAACACTACCGAATGTCTCCCAGGTGTCTAGCAACACGGCACGAACACACGGCATCCTGGATCATGTGGGCAGACGGAGCTAGCCGAGTTTTGCAAGATCTCTGTTTGTGGAAACTGTGTCGATTTTTATAGAAATTTTCATTCTGTGAAGATAAACATAGCCAGCACCTTGCAGACAAACGACAATTACGCGAAGCGAAATGTAATGTGAGGAGGGCCATGCGAGAGGCGTTCAATGAATTCGAAAGTAAACTTCTACGTACTGACTTGGCAGAAAATCCTAAGAAATTTTGGTCTTATGTCAAAGCGGTAGGTGGATCAAAACAAAATGTCCAGACACTCTGTGACCAAAATGGTACTGAAACAGAGGATGAAAGACTAAAGGCCGAAATACTAAATGTCTTTTTCCAAAGTTGTTTCACAGAGGAAGACTGCACTGTAGTTCCTTTTCTAGATTGTCGCACAGATGACAAAATGGTAGATATCGAAATAGACGACAGAGGGATAGAGAAACAATTAAAATCACTCAGAAGAGGAAAGGCCACTGAACCTAATGGGATACCAGTTCGATTTTACACAGAGTATGCGAAGGAACTTGCCCCCCTTCTTGCAGCGGTGTACCGTAAGTCTCTAGAAGAGTGTAGCGTTACAAAGGATTGGAAAAGGGCACAGGCCACCCATGTTTTCAAGAAGGGACGTCGAACAGATGTGCAGAACTATGGACCTATATCTCTAATGTCGATCAGTTGTAGAATTTCGGAACACGTATTATGTTCGAGTATAATGACTTTTCTGGAGACCAGAAATCTACTCTGTAGGAATCAGCATGGGTTTCGAAAAAGACGATCGTGTGAAACCCAGCTCGCGCTATTCATCCACGAGACTCAGAGGGCCAGAGACACGGGTTCACAGGTAGATGCCGTGGTTCTCGACTTCCGCAAGGCGTTCGATACAGTTTCCCACAGTCGTTTAATGAACAGAGTTAGAGCATATGGACTATCAGACCAATTGTATGATTGGGTTGAAGAGTTCCTAGATAACAGAACGCAGCATGTCATTCTCAATGGAGAGAAGTCTTCCGAAGTAAGAGTGATTTCAGATGTGCCGCAGCGGAGTGTTGTAGGAGCGTTGCTGTTCACAATATACATAAATGACCTTGTGCATGACATCGGAAGTTCACTGAGGCTTTTTGCAGATGATACTGTGGTATATCGAGAGGTTGTAACAATGGAAAATTGTACTGAAATGCACGAGGCTCTGCAGCGAATTGACGCATGGTGCAGGGAATGGCAATTGAATCTCAATGTAGACAAGTGTAATGTGCTGTGAGTACATAGAAAGAAAGATCCCTTATCATTTAGCTACAATATAGCAGGTCAGGAACTGGAAGCAGTTAATTCCATAAATTATCTGGGAGTACGCATTAGGAGTGATTTAAAATGGAATGGTCATGTATAGTTGATCGGCGGTAAAGCAGATGCCAGACTGAGATTCATTGGAAGAATCCTAAGGAAATGCAATCCGAAAACAAAGGAAGTAGGTTAAAGTACGCTTGCCCGCCCACTGCTCGAATACTGCTCAGCAGTATGGGATCCGTACCAGATAGGGTCAATAGAAGAGATAGAGAAGATCCAACGGAGAGCAGCGCGCTTCGTTACAGGATCATTTAGTAATCGCGAAAGCGTTACGGAGATGATAGATAAACTCCAGTGGAAGACTCTGCAGGAAAGACGCTCAGTAGCTCGGTACGGGCTTTTGTGGAAGTTTTGAGAACATACCTTCACGGAGGAGTCAAGGAGTATATTGCTCCCTCCTACGTATATCTCGCGAAGAGACCGTGAGGATAAAATCAGAGAGATTAGAGTCCACACAGAGGCATATCGACAATCTTTCTTTCCACGAACGATACGAGACTGGAATGGAAGGGAGAAACCGATAGAGGTACGCAAGGTACCCTCCGCCACACACTGTCAGGTGGCTTGCGGAGTATGAATGTAGATGTAGATGTAGATTTTGTAATGGGTGACAATAAATCACATTCTACTCCAGACTGACGTCTGCGACATACGACTGTAATTGTGTGTGTCTTTATTGGAATACTCTTTGAAAACTGAAATTAGCAGCACTTCTTTCCAGATATTTTTCTCTGTTGCTGTCACCGGTCATTAATCCGAAGACTATTTTGATGCAGCTCTCTGAGTTAATCTATTCTGTGCAAGTTCCTTCATTTTTGCATGACTACTGCAACTTTAATTTCCGTAATGTTCTCGTGGCAAGCTTCTCACTAAATACACTGCTCTTTCTTGGATCTTCTCTGCCTCTCCTGTTAATCTGACTCGGTCAAGGATGCTGCATTTGTCCCGTGGACTGCTCCCTCGTTGCCAAACTGACAATTCCGTAGATGCCTCGGGATGGTCCTGTCGAAAAGTAATAGTTTTTGTAACCGCACCAAACTGTTTTTAGATGACAGCTTCTAGCATATCCTGCTTTGTCAGAAAATCACTAAAAATTGATCCTTTCGTGAAAAATTAATTCGGAGGGCAATTTACCTGGCCAGACGACACAAAACACATCGCCACCTGCCGGCAGTGAAGTGGACGGTGTCAGATTAATCGTGAAAGACTTCTCGTAACTGTATTGTGTACTTACTTAATGCTGGCTCGACAGGTCTCGGGTACTTAATTTGTTTCATCCGGACACACGTCCTTCCCAACTTTTATTTTATTGTTTGGAGACACAAACCAAAGTTGTAAATGTCAGACACTGCTGTAGATACATTACCCACTAATATACAAAGTCTGACTCCTGTATTGACTGCAACACTCACTCACTGGCAGTCTCACCCACCTGCCTGTTTATAAGAAATCTAACTATCAGCTTATTATGGTGTGTTGTTGTTTAGATTGCGTACCACTGCTTCTGTAATTTTACATCAGTTTTGTATTATTTGCTATATTCAGTTCTTTTTTTATGAATTTTAAATTTGTTGCATCACTTAACATTTTCTGGAATATTATAACTTTACCGAGCGAGGTGGTACAGTGGTTAGCGCACTGAACTCGCATTCGGGACGACAACAGTTCAATCCCGCGTCCGGCCATCTCGATTTAGGTTTTCCGTGATTTCCCTAAATCACTCCAGGCAAATGCCCGGATGGTTCCTTTGAAAGGCCACGGCCGACTTCCTTCCCCGTCCTTTCCTGACCCCGTGAGACCGATGACCTCACTGTCTCGTCTCCTTCCCCAAACAACCCAACCCAACCCATTATAACTTATTTCATTACTGTCCAGCTTGTACAGTTACCCACATCATTTTGGTTATTTAACATTGATTGGAACGTGAAAGTAATTTTGTATTTAATACTAGAGCTCGAGTTTATGCTAAATTTGAAATTTAGTTAGAAATTTAGTTAAAGTAAACAATGGACTGCCCCACGCATCCGTATTTTTACTAGACGTTATTATTTTAGTCGATTATTGCATTCGAGATTGTTGTTGTTGTTGTGGTCTTCAGCCCTGAGACTGGTTTGATGCAGCTCTCCATGCTACTCTATCCTGTGCAAGCTTCTTCATCTCCCAGTACCTACTGCAGCCTACATCCTTCTGAATCTGCTGCTTAATGTATTCATCTCTCGGTCTCCCTCTACGATTTTTACCCTCCACGCTGCCCTCCAATACTAAATTGGTGATCCCTTGATGCCTCAGAACATGTCCTACCAACCGATCCCTTCTTCTAGTCAAGTTGTGCCACAAACTCCTCTTCTCCCCAATCCTATTCAATACTTCCTCATTAGTTACATGATCTACCCACCTAATCTGCAGCATTCTTCTGTAGCTCCACATTTTGAAAGCTTCTATTCTCTTCCTGTCCAAACTATTTATCATCCATGTTTCACTTCCATAGATGGCTACACTCCATACAAATACTTTCAGAAACGACTTCCTGACACTTAAATCTATACTCGATGTTAACAAATTTCTCTTCTTCAGAAATGCTTTCCTTGCCATTGCCAGTCTACATTTTACATCCCCTCTACTTCGACCATCATCAGTTATTTTGCTCCCCAAATAGCAAAAATTCCTATACTACTTTAAGTGTCTCATTTCCTAATCTAATTCCTTCAGCATCACCCGAATTAATTGAACTACATTCCATTATCCTCGTTTTGCTTTTGTTGATGTTCATCTTATATCCTCCTTTCAAGACACTGTCCATTCCGTTCAACTGCTCTTCCAAGTCCTTTGCTGTCTCTGACAGAATTAGAATGTCATCAGCAAACCTCACAGTTTTTACTACTTCTCCATGGTTTTTAGTACCTACTGCGAACTTTTCTTTTGTTTCCTTTACTGCTTGCTCAATATACAGATTGAATAACATCGGGTAAAGGCTACAACCCTGTCTCACTCCTTTCCCAACCACTGCTTCCTTTTCATGTCCCTCGCTCTTATAACTGCCATCTGGTTTCTGCACAAATTGTAAATAGCCTTTCGCTCCCTGTATTTTACCCCTGCCACCTTCAGAATTTGAAAGAGAGTATTCCAGTCAACAATGTAAAATGCTTTCTCTAAGGCTACAAACTATCTATGTAAAATTGAAAGACAATGCAAAGGCTGAGGAATTAAATTATAAATATGAAATACTGTATATGTATCAGATTGTATATTAGCTTTGCATATCCTGTTGCATTACTACTACTACCACTACTACTTCACATTGCAAGTTACGTTACAAGCAGAAATATGAAATATGCACATGTTACCAGATTTTCTAATGGACTTTCTCCGTAATTTTTCAGGTTAATCGTGCAAGACCAGGATAGGCCTCCTCCTATCGACAAATGTACCTCGGTACGGACCAGAATTGACGGGACTGCGGGCACACGAGGGATCGGTGGCGGCCAGCAGGTACGCGAGAGGAACAAAAGGAACACGCGCGTACTGTTGGTAAAGGTAGTGTTCGCACAGAAGCGGGGTCGAGTCGATACCCCCGAGGAGACCCGTCCCGCACCGAGTGCCGCGGTAAGTGACCGGAGGCGCGGGGAGGCGTCCGACACCTGTCGCGGGCGCCATCCGGTCGACAGTGGTCGCGAGGTACCGTCCCGGTCGGAGAGAGACGCGGTTCCGCCTGCCGGACGCGAGACGTACACGTGCACCGACGAGGAGGTCCCGAGTACGCCCCCTACGCCCACGCGGCGGCACCGGTGGACCTGCGAGACATGCCACGCGCCCTGTCGCAGCTTCCACGAACTCAGGGTGCACTGCTGGAAACACCAGGGGAAGCAGATCTACGGCTGCGACCACTGCACCAGGAAGTTCGCACGCCGCAACAGCCTGAAGCGCCACTCGCTCCAGCACATGCTGCTGTGGCCCTACGAGTGCGGCGTGTGCTACAGGCGGTTCGTCAACAACACCCACCTGGCACACCACTCGCTCGCCCACGAGGGCAGCCGTCCCTACCAGTGCGACTCCTGCGGCAGGACGTTCTCGCGGAGCAGAGACTGCAAAATGCACTACCGCGCGTGCGTCGGCGAGCGGATCTACTGTTGCGACGTCTGCGGCAAGAAGTTTGCCAGCGAGAGCGGCCTCCGGCACCACGGGCGTCTCCACTCGCTACGGCAGTGTTGAGACCGCCTCTCTAGTATCTCCGCACCGTCGGGAAGGCGACCGTCGGGGGAGTCTGGCGTTCTGCCGACGGTGCAAAAATGCGCACTCGTAAACTTGCCGTGCGCGTTCGCACTGTAACGTTCCCTTTCGTATAGCCGTTGTTGTAACAATAATTCTGTAGTAGAGTCAAATTGTACCGAACTAATGAATTACTTCGACAAAAATAATCAATTTTTGAAAATATCGTGCGATCGGTTATATAAAATAATCTCGCCGAGCGGCAGCAGGCGAACACGCCATATAAAAAGTATTACAGTTTGCGAGCTTTAAGCGCGAGTGACTCCTTCTGCAGAGGGGTTGAAGGGGAACCGAGAGGGGTGAAGGAAAGGGACCTGTGAGGTTTAGGAAAAGGGGCAGTGTTTGGAAAAGTTGCTCGGACCGACGGACTCTGAACAGATGGGATGAGAAGGAAAGACTGATTGTTGGGGACTGCCAGTACTAGAAAAGATGTAGGAGCAGCCTGTCAGTTAATATAGGTGGTACAGACAAATAAACGAGTGGACTAGCACGTAATGTAGAAAACAGACAACACAGACAGACGAGAGGGTTACATAAAGGAGGAACGGTGGCCACACGGGCTAATACGTCGATGGAAATAATCAATTTTTGAAAATACAGTGTAATTGGATAGATGAAATACTCATCGAGGAGTGGCGGGAAACTAAAACTAAACTGAAGTCCGCCCGAACGGGCCACGAAGGCCCGACAGTACCGACGGGTTGCCGTGTCGTCCTCGGCCTGCAGGTGTATTTGGATGCAGGTACGGAAGGGCACGTGGTCGGCACACCACTCTCCCCAGCCGTACGTCAATTTACGAGATCGGTGTCGCTATTTCTCAGTCGAGTAGCTCCTCAGTTTGCCTCACGAGGGCCGAGTGTAACTCCGCTCGCCGTCAGCCTTCCGCAGACCGCACGGTCGCCCGTCCGAGAGGTAGCCCGGCCCGGCGATCTGTCTGGAAGCGGTATTACTACTGCAGCGAGGCCGTTGGCGGTGGAAGGAAACGCACGTTTAAAAAGTATTACAGTTTGCGAGCTTTTGGAGCCAGTAGCTCCTTCTTCTGGCAGAAGGGTTTATGGGGGGTAGGACGTCAAACGGGCCGACTTGGAGCAGGAGAGGCCCCACAGGACATTTTAATGTCCACTATCTGTACTTTTACAAGTAAATTCCTAAAACTTTGCCAGCATGACCAGGAAGGATTCAGGATTCACATTCGTAGCAGCAGAAGTTCAAAAACATAAAAAAATAATTTTTTTTACATGTGAAATTTCATCAGTTTTTTCACTTACTAATGGCTGCATTTGTTGCAATAGGTACACTTTTCTTCTTTGTATGCTGTGCTGTTCGATGATTTTTGCACGGCATACAAACCCTACTTACAGGTGTCCGAAACCCTAGAATCTATTTAATTTATGAAAAAATGAATGAGCTGTTACGTTTTAAACTTTATGTTTAGAAAAAAACACAAATTTGGTAGTTAATTACCTCAATTTTTACCTCAGTTTTTAATAGATTTGGAAAATTCTAGAGTTTCATTCACCTGTAAGTATGGTTTGTATGCTGTGCAAAATTCATCAAAGCATCTCTGTTACTTGTGAAGAAAAATGTACCTATAGCAACAAATGCAGCCAATAGTAAGCGAAAAAATGATGAAATGCCACATGTAAAAAATGTATTTTGTTATGTTTTTGAACTTCCACTGCTATGAGTGTGAATCCCGAATCCTTCCTAGTCGTGCTGACAAAGTTTTATGAATTTATTTGTAAAAGTATAGACAGTAGAAAATAAAATGTCCTGTGGTGCCTCTCCTGCTCCAAGTCGGCCCGTTTGACGTCCTACCCCCCTTAAGGTGAAGAAAGAGTCTTTCCTTCTCATCCTGTTTGCCAAGTCTCCCCTGAAACGGGGTTCTGGCCAACTTTTCTGACTTCTGCCGCTTTTCCTAAACCCTCACCAGTCCTTTTCCTTCACTCCTCTTCCTCCTCGACCAGAACAAGGAGCGACTGGCTCTGAAAGCTTGCAAACTGAAATGCTTTTAAATGTGTGTACTTCTTGTCACCACTCGGTGAGTAGATTTTTTAATCTATCCAATTACAAATTAATGAATCGTAATTCGTGTGAAATACAAATCTTATTTGCAAGTTTAAATTTTTTTAGAACTAGAGATGTCACACTGTGATCAAAACCACTTAGCTTTGTATGTTCAGGTGTGTAATAATGTTGATGATCTCATCTGCTCACTGTTAAAAAGAAAAGTCCTAAGTTCTTTCTGTTTGGAGCATCTAAGTTTGCACCCGCAAGACTCAAATGGCATTTTAAAATTCACTTCTACACAGACTGACTGATACACTGTGTCTGTCCCGTAATGAAACGAACTGAACTGCTGGTCTGCAGTGTACTTTATTGGCCGTCAGTCTGCAGCTCGTACTGTAGCGGTAGAGGTGCCACTTCTAAACCGTGGGGTCCAGGGTTCGATTCCCTGCTGGGTCAGAGATTTTTCTTTGCTCGGAAACTGGGTGTTTCTGGCGTCTCAATCATTTCTTCTCGTATTCGGCACAGAGATGCAAAATTTTCCGTCACGGCGTAAAATAGAACAACTTGCACCGGGCAGTCGAACGACCCCAGACGAGATCTCGAGACTGGCAGTGTTGTGCTGTCATTTTATTTCAGTTCATCTGGTCGGTGGACACAGCGTACCGGTTTGACAGGCAGACGTGCATTATTACAGGGTGTATACGCCCCAGGACAACTGGTAAATCTGGGAAAAACCCAGTGATTTTGTCATCCAGGAAATACCTGGGAATTTTTCATTGTTTTAGTTCCCAGTCAAATTTTCGTAATGTTGACTGGTAGGTCATGTTACATAAATGAGAGAATAACTCCAAAGGAAAACTTCAAATGCAAAGAAAATGCACCATTCACAACAGCAAAACACAGTGCGTGCACAAGTGTCTGCCGACAGCAAAATGTGTCAAAGACTGTGCAGTACTTGGTAACAACAGACTGCTTACGATGAGCGTGACGTCACGACTGCTTACATTCTGAACAGGTCACTTTAAGATGTTGCAAATCGTTTTTTGAGGAGTGTTACTTTGAAAGCAAATTTCTGTTTACACAAGATGAATTACGTTACACGTGAGAATGTGGGATGAATTTCTTAAATCGTGGAGTGTTTGATTCTCATTCAAAACGTAACACTTCGAAGACCGGCCACTTAGAAATTTCGAGCCCGGAAGACCAGCTATTTGTGCCGTTATTTAAAAGATTGCTGGCGCATTTGTGTTTGATATATCTTAAAGGGTGACACGTGCTAAGAAAGACCAAGTTTCAAGATTAGTTTTCCATTTTTATTTTAGTTCTTCCATAGGTTACAAATTATGCAATACTGGTAGCAAAAAGTATAATTATCCTACAAAAAAACAGCGCAAAGTGAGTTCTCGGGCAGTTTCACCCGTAATTGGCTTTTCTGTGGAAAAGTCGCTACCGTGGTCTCGCGGTAGTGTTCTCGCTTCCCGAGCACGGAGTCCTGGGTTCGATTCCTGGCGGGGTCAGGGATTTTCACCTGCCTCGAGATGACTGGGTGTTGTTGTGTCGTCATCATCATCATCATCATCAATCATCCCCGTTACAGTCGGAAGAAGGCAATGGCAAACCACCTCCACTAGGACCTCGTCTAGTACGGCAGTGCGGGTCTCCTGCATCGTTCCCCTACGCTCCGTCACGGAGTATGGGAGTTCATCATCATCATCATCATGGAAAAGTCAAAGTGCCCCAAAGAACTTATATTCAGCCAGGTAACACACACAATTTTTGGTGCACAGTAGTGAAATTTATAATTGTGCTTGTCAGAAAAATTCAGCTGCTGCAGTTCAAGCTGGACTCCAAGGATCCTGCCTAACTACACACTCGGAAAAAAACAGCAAAAAATTAAGTATTGTCACACATTAAAGATTTTTCCAAAATGGGATATTTTTGCTGCTTTTTATTTCTCAAAGTGTGTAAAACCTTCACCATTCAAAGGATTGACAAGTTTTACAGTTCCAATGGAAAGTACATTGTCACTTACTTCAGAAAAAGGTACTTTCACCGGGGGTATAGTGTACTAAAGCCCAAAAAAAGTGTATCTATATCTGGGATATGCGGGAAAAATCCGTGATTTTTTTTTTCCTGTCCGTGTATAAACCCTGTATTAACAATAACATTTTAATGATTCACAGTTACAAGTAGTAGTTATAAAGTCATCTAAATGCTGCATGACAAAATATAATTGCAATTTATGACAAAATATAATTGTAATTTATGTACTAGAGTTTAATAAATTTCCATGCCTTCAAATTGTAAGTGTAAACAATTAATTTTACAAAAGTTAATTTTAAACATAAATTATAATTTCACTTCTCTCCAAGTATAATGATTTCTTATGATGGTTCACATTATTTTATATAAATTACTTTGTTTCACTTTGTACTGAAGATAATGCGATAGCTGTTTACATAATAAGCAATTATACATGTCCTTTTACAAAATTTGGTTGGTTATAGATTCAACTAAAGAATTTCTGTGTGCGGCTATAAATATCAATAATAATAATTAGTGAAAAATTGAAAATGTAGAAATACAACTATACGTGTACTGGAAGTAAATGAGATCGTGATGCGTACTCAACTGATGTATCGTACACTACAATACCTGTCTCAATCTGTTACGTTACAACACGAGTGAGCACTCGGACGAAGTTCAGATTACGGAGTGCAGTGTTACAGAATAATCGGTGGTCGGTTTGTTCCCATATTAGGATTCATTTGATTTTACAGGTTTTTTCTAGAAGTTTCGAGAATAAAGTTTTCCAGTGAACCAGAATGGTTGAAGTGACATTTCCAGAGCGAACTGTGAAGAGTGGTCTCGGATAACACAAAACGAGACGGTTGCCATCTGTGCGGGTGACACCACCACCGTAGTGCGCAGTCGGAAGCCGTCTGACACGAACTCACGACTACAGGTAGAATTCGGAACTGCCGAGCCTCGGTCGGAACGGTGGTGTATCGAGGTAAAAGTCAACAATTGTGAAGTGGTTCTCTTAACCTGTAGACTGAAGCAACTACAGAAACACCGACACTGCAGACATATGACATTACACACATACCAAATAGATTTCTGTGAGAAAGTCAGTTACCTAGGTGTCCGGCTGCACCAGAAATATATTGCCGACAGAGCACGTGCGATGCTCCGACAACTTTACCTGATACTTAACAGGCAAAGCACTCCGAATAAGAGGGTGCCGGAGTCCGTGTACGTTACACTAATTAGACCGCTGATGACGTCTGCAGCTCCAGTCTGGAAAGACACGGCTCCAACACGCCTGCAGTTCGTACAGAACGTGACTATTGGAACTTAGAGACACTCGAACGACGCATCCGTCCGAAAGCGGGGAAACCTCAGTCGCTGCTGTAGGTGGAAATGCAAGCGCCCAAAGGAGCTACTTACTAGGGACGCTTAGCCACCTACGGCAAGCTAAAGAAACACAAACAGTGCAAATACTGGCGAACCCCCGAACTCGGCAAAGTTGACTGGAACTACTGGATGAAAGAACACAGCCGGACAACCGGCAACAGCAGGAAAGCAAATTTGCACTCTAAAAATAAAGAAAACGCACACAGCCTCCACACTGTTTACGACCTATCGGCCACTCGAATGACGACTGTGGCACGTTCGTTACAGCCACGCAGATGCTGCAGCTGGCCCAGGAGACGTAGTCGGTGCCCGGTGCGAGCAGTATCTCTCATCGATTTGGACCGATACTCTTTATGACGAACCTAAGATGTGACATCGGTACCGAGCTCGCACCACTCCCAATAATTAACCGTAACCTTACCGTCGCACAACCTCTCGCATCGAACTAGAAAACGCATTACTGCCCTTACGTCCTGTCGAGACTGCAGCGGAGTTTTTTTTTTTTTTCGTGTGGCAGTTTCCCCTCTGTCCTTAAAAGTGCTGCTCCTCGATCATTTTCGTTCACTTCTTGTCACCTGTGTGAGCCCGTGTTAGTGGGTGATCCTAAACAGACACACAGGCAACATAACTGAACAGCATCCTGTGAACTCCTCAACTAAAATTACCTAACGCAGAGGTGACAGTGAAACATCTGTGGCGGTCACTGTGATTGTGTGGACACAGACGGGCAGAGACAATGTGAGGATCACGTATCACTTATAGGGCATTTTGGTGACGGCGTCGAGATTCGAGAGGCAGCTGTTAATCGAGCAGTGGAAAAACATAAATAAAAAGCTCTGAGGAGGCAGTTGTGCCCCAGTTGAGAATTTACAGTGGACACAAGATAGATGTTCCAGGAGAGCCGAGAAAATGTTGATGACAAAAAGCATTTAGGGCCTCGGTCGGTGTCCCAAATTCACAAAAATGAGGAGAAAGTGTGAAAAAGTTTAAACAGTGTGAGACACTTAAATGTAAGAATTATAACTGAGGTTTGCAACATGCTGAAATAAAATATCTATCACATTTTGGGAGACTAATTAGGGATGAGAAAGGTGAGTACATAGATGGTCCCAAGTATCTACACCGAAGGAATTCTCTGTGCCAAATTGTCGAGACTTGTCGGAATGCTGCAAAGGAAACCCTCCTTTTGGCTGGTGACGAGAGACAGATTTTCGAGTACGATCCCAAATCGAAATGACAGAGCAGTGAGTGAGTGGCACAAGATAAAATCACCTCATACAAAGAAGGTCCGCACCATCAAATCTGAAGTTGAGACATAGGTCATTATTTTTTTTTTTTATTGCAAAGTTGTGACTCGCAGTGAAGTAAATGCGTGGATGACAAACAGTTAATGACCATTTTTACACTTGTGTCCTCACCTGCTTGCGGAACAGAGTCAAATGCCTAAGGAAACACGTACCGAAGAACTGGATTTAGCAGGGGCACCGTCACGGGTCATTGCAGGTGTAAAAAGAGGATTCGGTACACTACCTCGCGAAGGATCCCGGCGGTACATTCTGGGAAGCCTGTGAATGCTGGGTGAAGCTTCTGCAGTGATGCGTAGATAAGAAAGGGATGTTATTTCAAGATTTTTAAGGATTTAATGGTAAAAAGCCATAAATCTCTTTAGAAAATTATTCTCAAACACTTTGGGACAGAAAGTGTAAACTTGCTGAGCACCTACAAACAAAATTGCTTCATGTGAGCATTTCCGAGAGGCAACAATACCTTGCATGTCGCATAATACTTGGCAGCCAGTTGGGACCCGTGCTGGGATTCGACAGACGTACACGACGGCCTGACACGAAAACTAACTTGCTCCATATGAAAGTTAGCCTTTTGTATATGTGGATCCATAGCTGCAGTAAACTTCGTGATGGAAATCATTTTTCTGTGTAGGCTGCTGTTTTATTTTCAAAATAAACACTTTATTTCCTACTGTAGGAATTAATCTTGTCCGTTTGTGCATTATCTATCAACTTATTTATTTTTTGAGTCATCAGTTTTCTGACTGGTTTGAAGTGACACGCAATGAATTCCTGTTCTGTCATCTCTGAGTAGGGCTTGCAACCTACGTCCTCAACTATTTGCAGGATGTATTCCAGTCTCTGTGTTCCTCTACATGTTTTACCCTCTACAGCTCCCTGTAGTACCACGGAAGACATTCCCTGATGTCTTAACGGATGTCCTACCATTCTGTCCCTTCTCCTTATCAGTGCTTTCCACACGTTCATTTCCTCTCCGATTCTGCCCAGAATCTCCTCATTCCTTACCTTATCAGTCCACCCAGTTTTCAACATTCTGCTGTAACTCTACATCTCAAATGCTTCAATTCTATTTTGCTCCAGTTTGCCCACCATCTGTGTTTCACTGCCATACAATGCTGTGCTCCAGATGTACATTCTCAGAAATTTCTTCCTCATATCAAGGCCGATATTTGATATTAGTAGACTTCTACTGTCAAGGAGTGCCCTTTTTGCCATCGCTAGTCTGATTTTGATGTCCTCCTTGCTCCGTCCGTCATTGGTTATTTTACTGCCTAGGTACCAGAATTTCTCGACTTCATCTATGTCGTGACCATCAGTCCTGATGTCAAGTTTCTCCCTGTCCTCATTTCTGCTACTTCTCATTACTTTCATCTTTCTTCGATTTACTCTCAAAATCATTTTCTGTACTTACTAGACTGTTCATTCCATTGAGCAGATTGCATCATTCTTCTTCACTTTCACTCAGGATAGCAATGACATCAGCAAATCTTGTCACCGATACCCTTTCACCTCAAATTTTAATTCCACTCTCGAACCTTTCTTTTATTTCCATCATTGATTCTTCGCTGTATAGATCGAACACTAGGGCTAAGAGACTACATCCCCGTCTTACAGCCTTTTTAATCCGAGCACGTCGTTCTCGGTCTTCCACTCTTATTGTTCCCTTTCGGCTCTTGTACATGTTGTATATTACCCACCTATCCCCTCCTTTCCTCAGAATCTTGAACAGCACGGCTGCACTTTTCCCATTTTTACATACACAGTTCATAAATGGGATAGCGTGCCAGTAGAAAATCTGGGTGTGTAAAACTCTCTATTAGGGATTTATCACATGCTATTCTGTGCACACCAATGTGATAAGGACTATATCGTGCTGTTCTGTCATACTGTTCGATAATGCCCGAGGAGTTAAAATCGGCTAATTGCTACGTAATGCAGTGTTTCGTCTCAAAATAGAGCAAAAGCCTACACAGGGAAATGACTTCACTCGAGAAATTCCAAAGTCGCTATTCACGGTTCGTTCGCAACTGTTCTTCATTGTCAGTGATAAAATCCATTACAGGTGTAAAAATTATTTATTTCTGAAAAGTTGGAAGGAAGAGAAAAAGGGGGGCTTCGGGTGTGTCGTACAGGTCTGATCTGTTTCTGTGACGCAATGTGTTCGAAAGACCGCCGATCTGTCTACTTGTGGATCCGCGTGCGGTGCGTCTCCGACCCTGGACCGTTGCCCCCCTCTGCAAGAGCCCTTCTGGCAGGCCGAGTACTGAAGAGGACGTTCTCTTGCGTGGAGTGTACCGGGGATATGCACCTCAGTTTTGCATCCTTGTGGTCTCACATTTTAATATGCTCCTGAAGATGGAACATATGCCCTAAAACTGGATAGCGCTTTTCTTTCTAGAAATAAATAATTTTTACAACTGTAGCAGATTTTATCATTGAGTCTAAAGTTAACCAATATCTTTAATCACAACTGAAAATAACAGTCTGATACAAAAATTCACTTTCAAAAATATTTGTCTCTAATCACAAAATGGAACGCAGCGTAACAGTTAGTACTGTACCGTCGACAAGAATAAAAAAAATAAATACGGAAATAAAAATCCACATTTAAACAGGAAATGGAATATGGCAAAGCACAACAAAAAATACAGAGCAAACAGTATTTAGTTAAGTCCATACACTACTGAGAGAGTATCCAGTACACAACACTCATCTGCCAGGAAGTTTCACAATTATTCATCACTGGCTGCGTAGCAGCCACTAAGTTTGTAAATGGAATATGACAAAGTACGTGTCACTTTTAGAGGGAGCAGCACTCTATCTTCCGTAATATTGTCGGTATTCCGACCCGGTTTCTCCGTTGACACATTTAATCGAGCATGAAGTTGCTGTATTGGCAATGTTTGGAAGTTGTGACATCCTTTTTTATGCAAATAGTTTGACAATTTATGCAGAAGATGTGATTCTCTCACTGTGACATTTGTCTGAATAAGGCAATTACTACGGACTGCAGTGTTACCGTAGCGGTCAGATGTTGCGGTGGGCAGCGACCGGGTGCGGCAGACCCGAGGATGAGGTTCAGAAGACGACATTGTCAGCCGTTGGATGACCTATCTTAATGATCGGGTTACATGAAACAGTTGTAAATTGTAATTACTACTATGTAAAGCATTACCTATACAGGTCATACTGAAAGAAATACTTGTAAAGACACAAGCAAAATATTTACATAATTATAAATAACAAGTTATAACTTTAAAGTACTGGATGGATCCGTGTTTAGCACGGGGAGGCGGAGATAGTATCACATTTTATTTTTTAAAGCATTTAAAGTCCATTCCGCATGATTTAAACTACTGTAGAGTATGATGAATGAGTTTATTAGAGAAAAATCACTTTTGAAACTGATGTTCTCAACATGCACAGTGTGTGCGTGTGTCTGCTGGTCAAGTTTTATTCTTTTAAACAAATAGTTCAGTTCAATAATGACGGTGTGATGAGCATTTGTAGCTTCAAACAGGACTTGCATTCTGCCTCATAGGACAGTTGGAACATGCCAATGTACCGTACACTTAACTCGCGTCAAAATTGTGAACTATTTAGCTTGAGGATTTGTAAAGTGTGTGTGAAACAGGCGTCAATTTCGCACCCTGATAACTTCGTCACCCTGCACCACACCAGGAGCGGTTAGCGTTTTGGTGAGTTCGTCCCGAGGTAAGTGCAAAATTCACTGTAGTGGGTGTGCTAGCATTTTAGTTTTGAAGTGTATATCAGCATGCTGCAAGGTTTCCTTAAAAAATAATACTAATAATAACGATAATAATAATATTTGTACGGTCTTTAAGGTAACTGAAACTGGCTAGGATCAAATATTTGAAAGTCAATTATTGCACTGAACTTTGTGGTTCCTTTTCATCCTTTTACCTGCACCTACCTGTGAACTCGTCACAGCAGATTGCCGGTAGGAAAGCCGAGCAGAAACCTACAGTACTGTGACTCGCATCAGGCTGTATACGACGTAACTGTCCTAAAAATCGGGAAGAGGTCTTAATTTTGAATGAAAGGTGGAAATACTGGCAAAACTTTGGTGTAGTCTGAAGTTGAGAGTTACAAATTCAATGCCGAGCCCACGCTAATACTAACTCAGTCATGCACAATCTCTTACTGGATTACCTTCATATAATGCTGTAATAAAAAAATTCTGGAAGCTATCCAGTTAAATATCATGAGTATCTGCACAGAATGAAGAGGCAGTTGAACATATACTGAGTATGCTGTTATGGAAAATCTAAGTCCAAATCTGGGTATAAAAACAGCTGACCAGTATGTGTGATACAAACTTACACAATCAGAATCCCAGCGGCATAAACATTTCTTTGAAACTTTACTGTGAGCAAAAGATGGATTGTAAGTTTCTAAATTGGGACAAACTTTCAAGACACACTGGTGTACAAAACATTAAGTATTACATGAGATGTATTTTACTTTCTCAACTAATTCAGGTGCACTGGTACAAATCTTAGCCCTTCAAGACAGAAAGAAATAAACTTCCACATTTCCAGTTTACCAATATGATACAAAATTGAAAGCAGTGATGACAGTATTTAAGACAAAATAAAGTATGATTAGTGGTAATGTTTTGCGTAAACAGGTCTACAAGTAATAATGCAATAATACACTTACAAATAGTAAGGAAGGATTTCACAAAATAATATATTATGTATGCAGTTCCTCAGTTGCTAATTAGATTTCAGGTAATATATGCCACTGTAGCTCAATTGACAAGACATTTCAATATGCTAACAAATACAAATGTTAATTGTAAAATAAATTATTCATAGTTATGCAGTTTTCATAACATGACACAGGTAATATGTCCTGACACAAATGAAAGCAGTAGTTCAATTACTGTAGCCAAAATTACACTATTTTACTCACTAATTATGATTCCCTTTCTGTACTCATTTTTGAATCTTTGGAGTCTGACGAGGCAAAACTTCTAACTATGACTTTAGTCACTGGTCATCTGTAACATTTCATTATACATCATTAGTCCACACATTTATGAAGTGTATTTTTCATCTGCAGAATGTATATTCATCCTCCACGTAACAGTACTTTGACTACCGTGCCTCCGCCACAGCAAAGATGTGATTTACGATCGCGCATGCAGAAGAGTACTGCGCCAACGACAGATTTTCATAAGTAATTTTGATCTTTTTTTTTTTTTTTTACTTTTGCGTAGGTGCTTGTTTTAACAACTAGTTCATTACTCTCCTGTTATCTTGTCTTCATACGTTTAAGACGTGTATTTTTTGGCGCTGATGTTAAAGAATGATTTTAAGTGGAAATTAAAACTATATTATGAAACGAACACACGGCGTCTTCAAGTTATTTCAGTAGTGATTTGCAATGGTTATCCTCAAATTTATAAATTTATCCAGACAGTGAGAACATCAAGAAATTTTCATCAGACAGAGAACAAGAGGACCAGCGAACAATAAAAAAAAGGACATCCTACAAGAAAATCGAGAAGTATTCCAGATGCAGCCGCGAAGACTATATTATAATAGATGCTACGTTTCTGACAGAATTATAAGGTAAATTTCAACTTATTTCTGATATGCTATTTCCTTACAGTCGCTTTTTGTAGTGTTACCGACCCGGTCTGCCATTCACGGTCAAATTACAGCACTCAGTAATACGAAGTCCGCCTTATCCATAACTTATTCCATCAAAATTCAAAACCCAATCAGATTTTCTATTTTGTATTTTCACGGCAGAACCCCAAGGAAAGGAAACACTACACCAAGTATAATTGCTGAACTAAATATTACATACTTAAACAGGTAGGTTTTCACGTTATATCCTAATAGTATCTTCTTCAAAGTGATGCTGTTGCATAATACACTATGTGATCAAAAGTATCTGGACACCCTCAAAAACATACGTTTCTCATATTGGATGCATTGTGTTGCCACCTACTGCCAGGTACTCCATATCAGCGACCTCAGTAGTCATTGGACATCGTGAGAGAGCAGAATGGGGCGCTCCGCAGAACTCACGGACTTCGAACGTGGTCAGGTGATTGGGTGCCACTTGTGTCATACGTCTGTATGCGAGATATCCACACTCCTAAACATTCCTAGGTCCACTATTTCCGATGTGATAGTGAAGTGGAAACGTGAAGGGACGCATACAGCACAAAAGCGTACAGGCCGACCTCGTCTGTTTACTGACAGAGACCGCCGACAGTTGAAGGTCGTAATGTGTAGCAAGCAGACATCTATCGAGACCATCACACAGGAATTCCAAACTGCATGTGATCCACTGCAAGTACTATGACAGTTAGGCGGGAAGTGAGAAAAGATTTCATGGTCGAGTGGCTGCTCATAAACCACAAATCTTACAAGTAAATTTAAAATGACGCCTCGTTTGTTGTAAGGAGTGTAAACATTGGACGATTGAACAGTGGAAAAACGTTAAGTGGAGTGACAAATCACTGTATACAACATGGCGGTCCAATGGCGGGGTGAATGCCCGATGAATGTCATCTGCCAGCGTGTGAAGTGCCAACAGTAAAATTCGGAGGCGGTGGTGTTTTGGTGTGGTGGTGTTTTTCATGGAGGGGGCTTGAACCCCTTGTTATTTTGCATGGCACTATCACAACACAGGCGTACATTGACATTTTAAGCACCTTCTTCTGTTGAAGATTAATTCGGAGATGCCAGTCGCATCTTTCAACACAATCGAGCATCTGTTCATAATGCACAGCCTGTGGTGGAGTGGTTACACGACAGTAACATCCCTGTAATGGACTGGCCTGCACAGAGTCCTGACCTGAATCGTATAGAACACTTTTGGGCTGTTTTGAAATGCCGAATTCGTGCCAGACCTCACCGACCGACATCGATACCTCTCCTCGGTGCAGCACTCCGTGAAGAATGGACTGCCATTTTCCAAGAAACCTTCCAGCACCCAATTGAACATATGCCTGCGAGAGTGGAAGCTGTCATCAAGGCTAAGGGTGGGCCTACACCATACTGAATTCCAGCATTACCGATGGAGGGTGCCACGAACTAGTCATTTTCGGCGAGGTGTCCGGATACTTTTGATCACATAATGTATATCCCTTTTAAATTTAAATCAACTTTTTCCGATCATGGGCAAAATTCAAATATTTCCCTACTTCTATTATTCTGATCATTATTTCTGGTCAGACATGGCTTAGGTCAAATCAAACTTCACTTCTTTCAGTATTTTACTTTCATCATAGTGACAATCTCAATCAGTACAGACACACAGTGTATTCATTCACACTCTCCTGGTGCAATGACAAATGTAGAAATGCAATGACATGTTTTAGTCAAGTTTGAATTTAGCAAGAAAATATCAACGTAGACATCAGAGCGTACAAGTTAAGGCAATCCTATTGTGATAAGTAAACATAAAATTATATGATTTTTTAAGCATTTATACAAATAATGTTGCAATTTCTCAATCCAGTATTTCACTTTCAACTTGCAATTGTGTAAAATTGCTAAATACAAATCACATGTGCGCATCAGCAAGTATGATTCTTGTGTGTAATATGTACAAGCAATATGGAAATGTTCATAAATTCTTGTATGTAATGAAAAATGGTTGGTTTAAAAGGGGGGGGGGGGACCAAACTATGAGGTCGTCAGTCCCTTGATCCTAATAAAACAATGCCAAAAGTGTGAGAATAAAACAGACGAGACGTATAACACAAAATGGAAAGAAAGGAAACTCCACAAGAACGAAGGAAAGGAAACGTACACTAAAAGAGGACAAGAAAACAACAGAGATTCAAGGAACAGTTAGAAGTGAGCAAAACAAGGAAGCAGATTACAGTGGCTGGCCGACCACGAAAATAAAAAGGAAAAGCCAGCCACCCTGCAACAAATTAAAACCCACTTTAAAAGCACTAGGGTGGAGGACACAGAGGGACAAAAGACATGCGCTAAAACTAAAATTGAGTTATAAAACCCACCCTGACGGACGAAATGCAAAACCAAATCAGCCGGTGAGGACACAGGTCAGTTGTGGGGATGCCGGTCTCCAGAAGTGGTCTCCGTTTGGCCGGCCTGTCAGCAAGTTCATTTTCCTGGGATTCCGACGTGACCAGGGGTCCAGGCAAAGACCACTGAATGACTGGACCATTCCGGGGCACAAATAGACTCCCGGGTGGACACTAACGGAAGATGGCGAGGGTAGCACTGGTCGGTAGCTTTCAGGGTGCTCGAGGAGTACATAAAAGAAAAGACTCCCCACGGCACGAACAGATGTACTGAAGTTCACGAGAGATGGCCACCAGCTCTGCAGTGTACACACTGCTGCCATCAGGCAAGGCATACTGTTCAATACAGCCACCGTGAGCGTACGCAAAGCCGACGCGACCGTCAGTCGACGGGCCATCAGTGTAAACCTCTTCGGAGCCCCGGAACACGTCAAGAATCGAGAGGAAGTGACAGCGGAGAGCCACAGGGTTAATGCAGTCCTCAGGGCCACGTGAAAGGTCCAGACGAAGCTGCAGCTGAGGTGTACACCGTGGAGGCGTACGTGAACGGACCGCAAGGAGACGCGGTAAAGGGAGAGACGCCAGTTCGGAGAGAAGGGACCGCAGGCGAACCGCAGTCGTCAGCCCCGACCTGGATCGCCGACACGGGAGACGGACTGCCACGGGTGGGAAAAGGAAACGGTAATTGAGATACTCGGGAGAACTACATATGTGTGCTGCGTAACTGGTGAGCAGTTGCGCACGTCTGATCTGCAACAGAGGGACCCCAGCCTCCCCCAGTACACCGGTCACCGGACTCTTCCTAGAAGCCCCTGTCACTACTCGAACCCGACAGTGGTGTACAGGGTCGAGAAAATGTAACGGAGAGGGCGCTACCAAACCGTAAACCACACTCCCGTAGTCAATTTGGGATTGGACGAGGGCTCTGTAGAGCTGCTGCAGCGTAGAGCGATCTGCACCCCAGTTGGTGTTGCTCAGGCAACGGAGGGCATTGAGGTGCCGCCAGCACTCCCGCGTAAGCTGACGAAGGTGAGGGAGCCGAGTCAATCGAGTGTCAGAAACCAGTTGTAAGAATCGATACGTCTCCACTACAGTGAACGGATCGTCACGAAGGTAAAGTTCTGGGTCCGGACGAACGGTACGACACCGACAGAAGTGCCCGATGCACAACTTTGCGACCGACAACCGGAAACTGTGGGCTCTGTGGACGACTCCCCGTAGGCGACGTTCAGTGACAGCAGTACCGGAGCAGCAGTAAGAAATGCAGAACTCGTCTGCATAAAGAGAGGGTGAGACGGGGCGGCCCGACAGCTGCTGCTAGATCGTTCATGGCCACTAAAAATAGAGAGACACTCGATACGGAGCCCTTCGGGACTCCATTCTCCCGGATACGGATGGAACTGTGGGGGCCACCAACTTCGACACGGAAAGTACGGAGCGACAGGAAGTTTTGGATCAAAATCTGGAGTGGGCCCCCGAGACCCCACTCGTACAATGTGGCGAGGATACGATGTCGCCAGGTCGAGTCGTATACTTTACAGAAGTCGAGAAAGACGGCAACCGGGTGTTGCCGTCTGGAATAGGCTGTTCGGATGGCAGACTCGAGTGACGCAAAATTATCAGTGGTAGAGCGACCCTGGAGGAAGCCGCCCTGACGCGGAGCCAGTAGGCCACGTGACTCCAGGACCTAAACCGACCACCGACGTACCGTACCAGTAGCTTACAAAGGACGTCGGTGAGGCTGATAGGCTGACAGCTATCTACATCGAGAGGGTTTTTTCCGGATTTGAGCACCAGACCCACGGTGTTCTCCTGCCATTACGACGGAAAGACGCCGTCGCACCAGATCCGGTTGAAGACGACGAGGAGATGTCGCTTGTAGTCAGATGAGAGACGTTTAATCATCTGCTTGTGGATCCGATCAGGCGCAGGAGCAATGTGCGAGGGCACTGAGGAGCTCCCACTCTGTAAATGGGGTGTTACAGGATTCACTGTGGTGTGTAGTGAATGAGAGGGCAGTCGCTTCCAGCTGCCGGTCGAGAGTGCGGGGGTAATTCTCTGATGCAGGGGCTCTAGCAAAGTACTCGGCAAAGTGTTCGGCAATCGCGTTTGCGTCGGTAGATGACACACCATTTATGGTAACACCGGGAACACCTGTCGGGGTTCTTGTACCCAAAAAGACGTCTGATCTTTGCAGAGACTCGGGAAGGTGACATACGACAGCCAACGGTCGAGACGTATCTCTCCCGACACTGCCGCTTCTGTCGTTTGACAAGTTGGCAAACACGGGCACGGAGCCGTTATAGGCTGCGAGGTGCTGCAGGGAAGGTTGCTGCTTATGCCGCTGTAGAGTTCGCCGACGCTCCTCAATTGCTTCAGCGACCACCGAGGGATTGCTTTACGCCTCGGGCACCCTAAAGAGCGAGGGATCGGGTTTACTGCCGCAGAACGATTGTTGTAGCCACCTGCTCGACCGTCACATTGACTTTACCTTGTGGCGGAGATTGAGTGGTGACAGCAGAGGTGGAAGTTTCCCAGTCCGCCTCGTTCAAAGTCCATCCGGACAGGCGTCCGTGGGCCTGACGCCGGGGCAGTGACAGGAAGATGGGGAAGTGGTAACTACCACACAGGTCGTCATGTGCTCTCCAGTGGATAGGCGGGAGAAGTCCTGGGCTGGAAACTGATAAATCAATGACCGAGTAACTACCACGAGCCACACTGAAACGTGTGGTGGCCCGGTACTTAAGAGGCAGAGGTCGAATTGAGACACTAGAGTTTCGACATCTCTGTCTCGGCCAGTAAGCACGGTGCCACCCCACGAGGGGTTACGGGTGTTAAAATCTCCAAAAAGTAGGAAAGGTTTAGGGAGTTGATCAATCAGTGCAGCTAATACATTCAGGGGTATTGCACCATCTGGAGGAAGATACACATCACAGACAGTTATTTTCTGTGTCGACCTTATTCTGACAGCCACAGCTTCAAGAGGGGTTCGAAGGGGTACAGGTTCACTACAGACTGAGTTTAGGACATAAACGCAAACTCCACCTGACACTCGATTATAGTCGGACGGTTCCTGTAATATCCCTTACAGCTGCGGAGGGCAGGGTTCTGTATTACCAGGAACCAGGTTTCCTGGAGGGCAATGCAGATAGCAGGTGTAAAGCTTAACAGTTGCCGTAGCTCGGGCAGGTGGCGGAAGAAACCACCGCAATTCCGCCGGAGGATGACATCATTGTGAGACTGGGAAGCCACGGAACATTCGATGAGGTAGTTTACGCCTCAGAGTCACCTACTGCCACTGACTTTTTGCCCGAGCAGTCTATATCCGTCACGTCTGAGGGTCTGGCGAGGACTAGGTCCTCAACGGACGCCAGAATCTCCACCCCATCCTCAGCCGCAGAGCTTGTAGGCAGTGGTGGTGTGGGTGCCACTGCAATTTCCTCGCTCTTAGCGGTTTTCTTCTCGGATTTCTCTCTCTGTTCCTTGGGTGTCCCTGGCAGGGAGGACTTCACTGGCTCAGTCTCCGGGATTGAGGATGACTACGACCACCTGGTTTTGGGGTCTTCAGCCACTGACGGGTGTCATCTTTCCCACTGGCAGAAACGTGGGAAAGGAGTGACTCGAAAGACCCCTTCCTAGCGAGAGAAGCCAAAGAAGACTTACGCTTCTCTGGCTTAGAAGTGGGGACAGACGTCCCCGACGGTTGGGGGGCAGTGTTCCCGAAATAGGTGGTGCAGGGGCGACAGGGAGGGAAATGCCCCCCACCATCAAGTGGGCGGGTGGCGTCTTCCGGCTCTGAGAGGTTACTGGGATTGGCGGAACTGACGGTGCCAGAACTGTCGTAGCGGCGGCGTAAGACGATATCGTACGCACAGGATGCAGGCATTCAAATTTTCTCCTAGCCTCAGTGTAGGTCAGTCGGTCCAGGGTCTTTTACTCCAAGATTTTCCTTTCTTTCTGGAGAAACCTGCAGTCTGGTGAGCAAGGCAAATTGTGCTCTTTGCATTTGACACAGATGAGAGGTAGGGCACGTGGAGTTTTGGGACGTGACGCGCGTCCGCAATTTCGACACGTGATGCTGGAAGTACAGAGGGAAGACATATGACCGAACTTACAGCACTTAAAGCACTGCATCGGGGGAGGGATATAGGATTAGATTAGATTAGTTATCCATTCCGTAGATCCATAAAAGAGGGAATCCTCCAAGGTGTGGAACATGTCACATAAACACATTACAAAAATGTAATTAGAAAAGCTTGAGTTTCATTAATTTTAATGATCCTCCGTCAATAAACAGTAAAATTATGTACACAAATTAAATTTAAACCTCTAATATTTGCATGTTTAATACTTACATCTGCTTTCATTAAACCTATCATTCAGACATTTGCTAGTTTCTTGGCTGTTACAACCAAGTATTATCAAAAATTAAAGTACAATAAATGTTCATTAAAATGGTCAACTGCACTTGTTGAGAAACTCATGGACGAAATAGAAGGAGTTGGCCACCAAAAATTCTTTTAAATTATGTTTAAACTGTGCCTCGTCTGAAACTAAACTCTTAATGGGTGCTGGTAACTTATTGAAAATATGTGTTGCTCAATACTGGACTCCTTTGTGGGCAAGAGTAAGTGATTTTAAATCTTTATGTACATTGTTCTTATTCCTAGTATTGATAGTGTGTACTAAGCTGTGGGGCTTGACATCATAGCAGTAGACCACCATCTCAACCTTCTCAGGCAACGTATCACACTCGAAGGCCGAGACGAATGCACCGGTGGCAACCCGAATATCCCTCAGACGCCAGTGGACACGCCCGACAAAATGTACCCCTCACCGCTCTAAATTGGCGCACAGCTCACTGTCAGACTGCAAAAGAAGGTCTTGTGAAGTACGATACCCTGGACCATATTTAATCTCTTATGGGGCGTGACGGTTACAGATACATCCCCCAGCATGTCACAATCTAGTAACGCCCGTGACTGGGCAGAGGATGCTGTTTCAATTGAGACTGACCCAGATCTCATTTTGGACAAGCCCTCCACCTCCTCAATCCTCTACATGCTCAACAAAAAACTGAAGCTTCATCGTCACGAAAGATTCCCCATCAGCTCCCAAACATACCAGGTACCGGGGCGAATACGTCTCGCTGTCATTCGTAGCCTTCTGTTCCTCCCACGGTGCGGCCACGGAGGGGAACGATTTGGGGTCATACATCTTTGCATTAAAGTGAGCCCTCAAACGCTTAGAGACTACTGGTGGTTGGCCACCAGCAAGAGAAGGTGTGCCACACTTCATTGCGTGTCATCCACCCTGATGCCACCTACTTCAACCGAGGGCCCTCCCCACGGGTGCCACCCGGCCGCAGCGAGGGCCACCTGGCAGGACGGCCATTGCCGGGAGTCCCGATGCCCCGCGGAGACGGGCATCTACCCCTCGGCACACGTGGGGAGTTAACGGTGCAGGCATCAGTTCCGTGCTGCTTTTCGCGGATGATGCTGTAGTATGCAGAGAAGTTGCAGCATTAGAAAATTGCAGCGAAATGCAGGAAGATCTGCTGCAGATTGGCACTTGGTGCAGGGAGTGGCAACTGACCCTTAACATTGACAAATGTAATGTATTGCAAATACGTAGAAAGAAGGATCCTTCATTGTACGATTATATGATAGCGAAACAATCACTGGTAGCAGTTACTTCTGTAAAATATCTGGGAGTATGCGTGCGGAATGATTTGAAGTGGAATGATCGTATAAAACTAATTGTCGGTAAGGCGTGTGCCAGGTTGAGATTCATTGGGAGAGTCCTTAGAAAATGTAGTCCCTCAACAAAGGAGGTGGCTTACAAAACACTCGTTCGACCTATACTTGAGTACTGCTCAACTGTGTGGGATCCGTACCAGATCGGGTTGACGGAGGAGATAGAGAAGATCCAAAGAAGAGCGGCGCATTTCGTCACAGGGTTATTTGGTAAAGGTGACAGCGTTACGGAGATGTTTAGCAAACTCGAGTGGCAGACTCTGCAAGAGAGGCGCTCTGCATCGTGGTGTGGCTTGCTGTCCAGGTTTCGAGAGGGTGCGTTTCTGGATCAGGTATCGAATATATTGCTTCCCCCTACTTATACCTCCCGAGGAGATCACGGATGTAAAATTAGAGAGATTAGAGCACGCACGGAGGCTTTCCGGCAGTCTTTCTTCCCACGAACCGTACGCGACTGGAACAGGAAAGGGAGGTAATGACAGTGGCACGTAAAGTGCCCTCCACCACACACAGTTGGGCGGCTTGCGGAATATAAATGTAGATGTAGAGCGATCCCTGTGTGGTCAGGGGGCTACAGCCGACAGGGT
The DNA here is from genome assembly GCF_023864275.1 of Schistocerca cancellata. Taxonomy (NCBI): domain Eukaryota; kingdom Metazoa; phylum Arthropoda; class Insecta; order Orthoptera; family Acrididae; genus Schistocerca; species Schistocerca cancellata. The sequence continues at coordinate 16,459,172 of NC_064636.1, forward strand.
ACATGGCGGCCCCACCACAACGGACTGTCTACTGTGCTGGATATGAGGTGCAAAGAAGGCCACGGTCATCGTCTATGCAGAAAGTGAAACTGCATATTTCATGGTGGAAAACACACCCCGGAAACTGTACTCACGCAAGAGATGGAGGATGGGTGGGACTGCAATGCAACGATGAGAAAGTGGGCTAAAGATCTCAATGCGTGATGGACACAATGCACCGTGTAAGGCACCCTTCCCCAATTGGCTTGTGCTCTTCATGAAAATTTTGAAGAATGGAGATCAAACCCTACATGGGACCATCACATAAAGGCCCAAACGTGTGAAACTCCTTTTAGTCGCCTCTTACGTCAGGCGGGAATACCTTGGGCCTATTCTAACCCCCGGACCCATAGGGGGTTGCAATGAAGGTGGCAAAAGCCCATTCATAAAGCTATCAACATTCCACTTAAGCCCAATTTTATATCATTCAAGTAAATATCCCTGCACTGTAACAAATGTAAGTTTTTGCAAGTAGGTTCATAATTAACAGGGACATTAGGACAAACAGCAAGTGTAGGTTCATATAAGCTACCCAAATGAGAAATGTAGGTCTGACTAACCAAGAATGTAAACTAAACAACATGGGTAAGTTCTCATAAGCTTGTGAATAATAAGAAAATTGCTACTGAACTGAAATGAAATGTTGTGTGGCTATGGCCCTCCATCGTGTAGACCAGTCGCCTGGTGCAAGTCTTTTGGGTCGATGCCAGTTCGGCGACTTGCAAGTCGATGGGGATGAGATGATGATGATGATGATAATCATCGTGTGGAAAACACAGCCCCCAGTCCCTGAACAGAGAAAATCTCCAATCCAGCCGGCCATCAAACCCAGGCCCCTTTGCACAGCATTCCATTGCGTCGATCACTCGGCTATCGGGGTGCACATTACTGAATTCATTTAACCACATAAATTGACTAACAATAAGCAAAGTGCCAAGTGTTGGTTCCTAAAGACAATGTAAAGAATAAGCAAAGTACTGTTGAATCCATACAACCACACTTATAATAAATAATGAGTGACAATAAGCAAAGCGGCCAGTGTAAATTTATATAAGCATGTGATCAATAGATGTTGCAAACTGTTTACCAGACACTTAGGTCGGTAAGTATAAATGGTTTATTGTTAAGTTTTCTCATGTCTAAAGGGAAATACATCAGGAATTTTCTTCATTCTTGACACAAATAGCATACCAGCAGTTTACATCCAAAGGAATACAGAGTTTGGTGTAATAAGTAGGCTGATAGTATAGGTGGGAAATGAATGTTAGGAGTTTCAAATAGGTATGTACATGACAAAATATGTGTATGTAAATTGTATATTGCAAGTTTTGTATGCGATGTGAACTGTTTGTGTATAGAAAGGCTATAAAGAAAAGAATAGAGGAATGTGACATCAGAAACTGTGTTTATGTTTAAGAAAATGTCACATGGGTAGAGTCCTGCTCTTGCCACACACAATGCATAAAGAGTATGCATCTCCCTGAAAGTACTTTTTCCATTCTCTACAGGGTGTACGTAATTATCAAATGTGCCTGAAACAAATTTCAAATGGGTATAATGTCTGAATAAACAAATTGGTGAGTAAATAGTATCAGCCTAGTCTGAATTCCTGTATTCAAAAATTTCGAAAGGCCCAATGTAAATATAAAAAAAAATCTTAATTTCACTATTTACTGCTTTAGATTTAATACAACGTTTTGCTAGAACTAAATCTCCAATTTTAAATTGTGTGCCCCTGCTTTCTCCTATAATACTGTTTTATAGTTTCTCTTACAATATCATCTCTCAGTGACATGCTTCTCCATGCTGGGAATTCAGTGAGTTCATTGAGATAAACAGGTTTCTTGTTATACAAAAGTTCACAGGGTGAGAATCCTTTTGTGCTATCTTGTAAGCTATTTAACACGTCTCCAAAATAACTGATACATTCTAACCGATTTGAATGATCCTTGCTGAGTAGGTTCTACACAAACGGTTTATTTCTCTCACGTATTGCTCAGCTGGATTACAACTTGGTAGGTACAAATGATATTTTATGCTGTAGTCTTCAAAAAATTCTTTACATATTTTTGATGTTAATTGCCTCCCATTGTGAGAAAAATGTCTTTCGGTATGCCTACTGCGTGAAAATAGCCCTTTGTGATTTTAGTAACAATTTTCTTGCTGGCTGCTTTCTTCATAGGCTATAATTTTACACATTTTGAAAATTAGTCTACCATGGCAAATATGAGGTCTGTTCAAAAAAATCCAGAAAATTTGTAATTTCGCAGCTACAGTTTGTCGGAGCGAGATGCAATTGGCATCCCTGCACACGCCTGTATTTAATACGTAGCTGCCGGCAGTTTTACAGTCGTATACCTGTTAGTTATTGTTTTGCTTTTTTGATGGAACATTGTGACTCAGTTTGTGAATTTTGAAATGGTAAGAGTTAGAGGAGCAACGTGTCTACAGTAAATTTTGAGTGGATCTCGAGAAAGCCTTTACAAATACGCACCAAATGATGCAGGAAGCCTACGGTGGTGAGTGCTTAAGCCGTACTCAGTGTTACAAATGGTTCACATGGTTTAAAAATTGCTGGACCTAAGTTAAAGATCACCCACATTCGAGAGGGCCTTAGACATCTAGTGACGACACTCGTGTCAAGAATGTCAGTGGCTGTCTGGCTGTGACAGAGATGGCAGCAGAACCTAACATTTCAGCACTGCCTGCCGTATCCTGGGACATCTGCTGCCAGTTCTTCCTTACTTCGACATCGGCACCCGACTCCTTCAGTTAATTCACGGCCACGGTGTCACCACCGTTTGCCATCCCGTGCAGTGCAGTGTAGCCATTTTCACAACGGCTGTCGACATTTATTCCCCGCGCCAGGATCTCGAGAAGTTCGGCAACGTTTCCGCACTCGGCAGCTTCCCGCGTCCACTTCTCGGCAGCGCGCTCCTTTGCGGCACTGTGGCAAAAATTGGGATTTATTATTTTCCACAGAAATTAACTACCACAGTAGATAATCACAAAATCAGTAACTACACCAACTGAGTAATATAAACTTCAACGATTAGCGTGCAATGTGTATGTAAGGCTTACAGTTTGTTCCAGTAATGGGAAGGAGATTTTGAGGTTACACAGAATTATTTTACAACATTTTCAGAAAAGAATCATCAGGGGGTCGTGTACTTCATTAGATCTGACACGGGAAGCACGCGTGTGACAGGTCACTAATTTTGTCGAACTTTTGCACTGACTTAGTCTGTAGAAATGTGACAAATATCCCTCCAGTAGAAAATACTGCTCGAGCAATTTTTAGAAATTGACATTCAAAATTTCACCAGCCTGTCAGGTACAATGCAAGAAAGTCAGCCACCTGACAGTCATATTAGCACAACCAGTTATGGCAGCATTTCCTCATACTGCATATCAGCCTAGTCCTTTTTCATGCTACTCTTCCACCAAACATATTCCTACAATGAATGAAGTTTCACGTTCAACCTGGAAAAGGCACACCTATGTACGAAGTGCGTCAACCGTAAACGACACTGTCTTTTACCGTTCAGTCGGCATTTATAATGGCGAGCCCGTATCTATTTCTCAATTATTGCTTCACCTAACGCAGTGGTAAGTTGTGTCGTCTTATGTCCAAGTGAGCAGTAGTAATATTACACAAATGGTGAACCAGGTGAGAAAACATTTAGGAACTGTTCGAGAAAATTTCTCAGATTCTGAGCTAACAACACAATAACACTATGAGTACATTGTGTATGAGGTAATAAAAAATAAAATAAGTTCTTGGCTGCAATCTGATGCAAGTGCACTGTTTAATGGTTCGAGTGGTTCATTTTCACTACAGTGGGGCAACACTTGTACATGGTAACAGTGTTGCATCATGAAAGTCTATTTTATCATTGTTTGGTTAAATTAAGATTGAACTGTGATTGCGCTCATGCACGTTTATCTTGTACTATATGAACAGCCATTATTTACATGTAAACAAATTATGCCACATGCCTGCTCATGTTATGAATATCAGCGTGCCACCTCGAGGGTTAAGTGATCACAATAATGAATCAGTCGCCCTGGGGGAGTTTCTGTTTCCCTACCAGGCAGTTAGGGGAAGGCTCTGCAGATATGCAGGGTAGGTGGCGAGTCATTCCGTGTCAAAACACAATTTTCTATGGAAATTTACCTTAACATCTCAAATTTTGATGAAACATTTTATACCTAGTGCTCCTACATAGTTATTAATGAAAACCATGAAAACATTTTTCGCAATTTAATTAAATATTTATTAAGCCATGAATTTTCAAATTTTTGATAAAAATTGCTACACCCTCGAGTAGTAGAATGCCATTTTCTCAGGAACCAGATGAAATACAGACCTGGCAAATGTGTGATTTTAAATCACTCTAGATAGACTTGCATTTGGTATGCATCTTTGTGTTTAAAAATTAATTCTCTGAAAAATTTAAATTTTATATCTGTTTTTTCTAATAAAGCCATATTTTTAAAATTTTGAAAAATCACACAATTTCCTTGGCCTATACTCTTACAGCTCCGAAAGTTTCATTTTCGGATCATTCGATCAGTTCATACAAGGAGTAAATCTACTATGTTAACGCCTGCCTCAATCTCGTCAGGTTTGATTGATTTATTGATTGATTTCTTTCTTTATTAATCCATGTTACAATTTACATTGTGTGGATTTCGTCAGCAAAATCATGTACAATATACCTACAATTTATACACATAAAATTAATATTTACAAACATTTTTAAAGTATGAATAAAATAGAAAGGAACATTCCACATGGGAAAAATATATCTAAAAACAAAGATGATGTGACTTATCAAACGAAAGCGCTGGCAGGTTGATAGACACACAAACAAACACAAACACACACACAAAATTCAAGCTTTCTCAACCCAAGGTTGCTTCATCAGGGATGAGGGAACGAGAGGGAAAGATGAAAGGAAGTGGGTTTTAAGGGAGAGGGTAAGGAGTCATTCCAATCCCTGGAGCGAAAGACTCACCTTAGGGGGAAAAAAGGACGGGTATACACTCGCACACACACACACACACACACACACACACACATATCCATCCACACATATACAGACACAAGCAGACATTTGAAAATACGTCTGCTTGTGTCTGTATATGTGTGTGTGTGCGAGTGTATACCCGTCCTTTTTTCCCCCTAAGGTAAGTCTTTCCGTTCCCGGGATTGGAATGACTCCTTGCCCTCTCCCTTAAAACCCACTTCCTTTCGTCTTTCCCTCTCCTTCCTTCTTTCCTGATGAGGCAACAGTTTGTCGCGAAAGCTTGAATTTTGTGTGTATGTATGTGTCTGTTTGTGTTTCTATCGACCTGCCAGCACTTTCGTATGGTAAGTCACATCATGAACTAAGAGGTTACGAAGGTTAGGTGGAGGGCGGAAAGACACTCTTGGTGGAGTGGGGAGGATTCTGAAATGAGATCCATCCTTCATGAAATCCTCCCCACTCCACCAAGAGTGTCTTTCCACCGTCCACCTAACCTTCGTAACCTCTTAGTTCATCCCTATGAAATCCCCAAACCACCTTCCCTACCCTCTGGCTCCTACCCTTGTAACCGCCCCCGATGTAAAACCTGTCCCATGCACCCTCCCACCACCACCTACTCCAGTCCTGTAACCCAGAAGGTGTACACAATCAAAGGCAGAGCCACGTGTGAAAGCACCCACGTGATCTACCAACTGACCTGCCTACACTGTGATGCATTCTATGTGGGAATGACCAGCAACAAACTGTCCATTCGCATGAATGGACACAGGCAGACAGTTTTTGTCGGTAATGAGGATCACCCTGTGGCTAAACATGCCTTGGTGCACGGCCAGCACATCTCGGTGCAGTGTTAAACCGTCCGGATTATCTGGATACTTCCCACTAACACCAACCTATCCGAACTCTGGAGATGGGAACTTGCTCTTCAATATATCCTCTCTTCCCGTTATCCACCAGGCCTCAATCTCCGCTAATTTCAAGTTGCCGCCACTCATACCTCACCTGTCATTCAACAACATCTTTGCCTCTGTACTTCCGCCTCGACTGACATCTCTGCCCAAACTCTTTGTCTTTAAATATGTCTGCTTGTGTCTGTATATGTGTGGATGGATATGTGTGTGTGTGTGTGTGTGCGCGAGTGTATACCCGTCCTTTTTTCCCCCTAAGGTAAGTCTTTCCGCTCCCGGGACTGGAATGACTCCTTACCCTCTCCCTTAAAACCCACATCCTTTCGTCTTTCCCTCTCCTTCCCTCTTTCCTGATGAGGCAACAGTTTGTTGCGAAAGCTTGAATTTTGTGTGTATGTTTGTGTTAGTTTGTGTGTCTGTCGACCTGCCAGCACATATACAAAGATGATGTGACTTACCAAATGAAAATGCTGGCAGGTCGACAGACACACAAACTAACACAAACATACACACAAAATTCTAGCTTTCGCAACCAACGGTTGCCTCATCAGGAAAGAGGGAAGGAGAGGGAAAGACGAAAGGATTTGGGTTTTAAGGGAGAGGGTAAGGAGTCATTCCAATCCCGGGAGCAGAAAGACTTACCTTAGGGGGAAAAAAGGACAGGTATATACTCGCACACACACACACACATATCCATCCGCATATACACAGACACAAGCAAACATTTGTAAAGGCAAAGAGTTTTTACTTCAACAATAATAATAATAATAATACCCTTTTCTCATCTTATATTCCATTTACCTCCCTCCCTATTACTATTTATCCTCTTATTAAACTAAAATTACATTCACTCATCTCATTCAGTCACTCACATCACTCATATCAACATTACTATTATCACATGCCTCCTAAAGAAAATAATTCTGTTCAGTTCTCTGCCTCCTCTAATGTGTATATGGCTCCTCTAATGTGTATATCCCTCAATAGCAACTCCTCTTATAACAAAATATCTTATTAGCTGTTGGATGGTTCACATTGCTTTCTAGACTTACCTGCATTCATTAGATTGTAAGTATCTGTATAACTTAAATGTAGGCTCATCATAACTGTATATCATATTAATTATCTTCTCCTCAGTAGCTAACATTTTACTGTATGTATTTTTTCAAATGTATGTGTGGATGTAGACCTCTGGGTTTATGTGTTAATGGATATTCTAATGAATAACAGCCGGGGTATGGAATATGTGCAATTCGGTATGGTCCAGAGTATAAGATCTGCCATTTCCTGTTTAAATGTTTCAGTTTTGTGGGTTTAGGATGTGTTCTTAGTAAAACTAACTCATCAACTTGAAATGTTTGTGCTTTCCTGACACCTCTGTCATATTTCTTTCTTTCCTTAGCTTTGCCACATAATGTTGTGTAAGCTTGTCTTACCTTTTCTTCTAAACTAACATGATTTGTTGTTGCTGTAAATTTAGGTAGAGGGTCTGTCCATTCGTTTCTTTCTGTTTTATCCATAATTAATTCAGTTGGTGTGTATCCAGTAGAAATGTGAGTTAAATTGTTCACTATTTGTTCAAATGGTGCTAGGTATTCTACCCATTTTGTGTGCTTCTCTGGTGTGTGTGTTCTCATAAACTGTCCAAATTCCCGAAATGTCCTTTCTACTGTCCTTGCCTTTACAAATGTTTGCTTGTGTCTGTGTATATGCGGATGGATATGTGTGTGTGTGCGAGTATATACCTGTCCTTTTTTCCCCCTAAGGTAAGTCTTTCCGCTCCCGGGATTGGAATGACTCCTTACCCTCTCCCTTAAAACCCACTTCCTTTCGTCTTTCCCTCTCCTTCCCTCTTTCCTGACGAGGCAACCGTTGGTTGCGAAAGCTAGAATTTTGTGTGTATGTTCTTGTTTGTTTGTGTGTCTATCGACCTGCCAGCGCTTTTGTTTGGTAAGTCTCATCATCTTTCTTTTTAGATATATTTTTCCCACGTGGAATGTTTCCCTCTATTATATATATATATATATATATAAAATGCTGAGGAATAAGTATATGTTATTTTATGAAGAATGAATAATGGATAGGTGAGAATGTTATGAGTAATTGAGAATATGTTGAGAGGGGAGAAACTAGATTTGAATGCTATATCACATGTACTCATGGAATACAGAATGAAAGTAGTGGAAAGAATATTATTTATTGAAAGATTGGTATGCCTGAGATAATAACTTATGTGATGTCTTATATATTCTTATAACTAAAGGTGAAAGTATAGATTTATGTGGAAAGAATTATTTACAGCAGCCACTGTTGGAAATATACCAGAAGATTTAAATCTATAACACTTTAACACTAATCTAATGCGAACTTGTAATGAAATTTTTGGTGTTATGTAGGCTTGCACTTCAGATTGGAAGAATTATTTAAGAGAACACATTTAGCAGTCATCTAATGACATAATTAAAACTCATCTACTGAACTGAAATAATGCACCATTAAATAGAAAGGAGAATAAGGAGAAAACAAAACGTCAGTCCTCTGTTGCGGCTCATACTCTCATCCCTCCCTTAGAAAAATTTATACATGTTAATGAAATATTTGACATTATATAATTCGTGATTATCTGACAGTATGGAGAGACATACACACATATTTATTTATGAATAGAATTTTACAGGTACCACAAGGTAAATACAGAATGGATATACAGCATCGAACGCAGCAGCAATTATCTAAGATTTATTTATTTATTAAGTAAAACATTTATTTATATTGCTTGATACTCATGAAAGGAAGGAGATGAACTACACAAACTCTATAGGAACTTGATTGACTTGAACTATATATATATATATATATATATATATATATATATATATATATATATATATATATATATATATATATATATATATATAATAGATGGAAACGTTCCACGTGGGAAAAATATATTTAAAATATATTTAAAAAGAAAGATGATGAGACTTACCAAACAAAAGCGCTGGCAGGTCGACCTGCCAGCGCTTTTGTTTGGTAAGTCTCATCATCTTTCTTTTTAAATATATATATATATATATATATATATATATACACTTACCACACTGATGTACATACTTGTAGGATCCTAAGATATTTAGAGGGGCACCGCTCATAGAAATGGTAATTGAGGGGTACCACTCTTAGAAACAGCAATAGTGGGGACACCACACTTAGAAACGGTATTAGGTATAGGAACTTTTACACTATAATGAGTTAACATGTATTTTATTTATCATATTTTATTTTGTGTAGGCCACTGTTGGAAATGACTTGACTAGTATTTATGAAGTAGTTAACAACCATCCCATGAACCTATCCTCCTACAGAGGGCTGTCTTGAGGCTTGAAATATGTGTAAATTTTATTCCAGTAGGCGAGATGAATTTTTAGTTGAATATTCTAGCGAGTTGCCACAATTATCTTCAAATGTTGCAAGTGTAACGGGAAAAAAAAAGAGGAATGAGCTAACAAATAAAATAAATAAAATGTATATTTCAATCTGAATGTGATGTAATTCACATGTCAGCACAATGATATTGAATGTAACGTACAAATTTACTATATTTTTCATTTAATTCTGTATATGTACTATATGACAACAATGTAACTATCTCATGTAATGATTAATTGTAAATATTTGTATATTTATGTACTTACTATATCAAGAAATGTATTTTAAGGAGATGTTAATGAGCTGCAAAGGACTTGTGCATGTAGCACATGATTCATATAAATGGAACTGAAAATGCAAAGAAGAAACCAACGTGATGGAACACTGGTCAAGAAATATTTATGTAGTGTCAATATGCCTTCCTTGAAGTGTGTGGTGTAGTGGAAGCCGGCAGGTCTTCAGGTTGGTGTAAAAGACAAGCTCATCACCTGTCATAGCCAGTGAGGTGTTTCCTGTGCCCTCATTGACCATTTATGCCCCGGTGGACGCCACCAAAATTCGACTGCTGGAGATCACAATTTCGTGTTGACAGATTGAACAAACTTTGGATTTTCTTCAAGTCACACGTAAGAGAGCCAGGCAGTACACACACACTCAGAAGCCAATGCTACGTTTAAAGACACTGAAGCAATATAATAGAAACGACGACTCCTAAAGAAGATACACACCAAAAAGACTGTATACAAAGACTGATATGCAAAGAGCATTGTGCTCAGAAATATTGTTTTTAATATGTAAATTACTTATTTTCTCATCTATATGTATCTATGTAAATTATCTATACTGCCACGCTCGCTTGCAGAGCGTGTCAGTAGAGGAGGCATTGTAATGGTACTTTGACTACCGCGCCTACGCCAATACAAAGATATAATTTACGATCGCGAACGCAGAAGAGCGCTGCGTCAGCGACCAAATTTTATAAATAATTTTGTTCGTCTTTTTACTTTTGCGTAGGTTTTTGTTTTTAACAACTAATTGATCACACTCTCTCTCTTGTCTTCATACGAAAGACGTGTATTTTTCGGCGATGTGTTGAATGTGCTTTTGTGTGGAAATTGAAATTACATTACAAAGCGAGGTTGTTTCAATAGTGATTCGAGGTGGTTATCATCAAATTTGTAAATTGATCATGACAGTGACAACTTGAAGAAGATTTCGACAGACGGAGAAAAGTGAAAGACGGGTCGTCCTACAGGAGAAATTAGGAGGACAGCCATGAAGACTACATTGTAGTTAATACTGCGTATCTAACAAGATTATAAGGTAAATTTCAATTAGTTTCTGATGCTATTTCCGTACAGTCGCTTTTTGTAGTGTTGCCAACCCGGTCTGCCATGCACGGTGAAATTACAGCACGATCTCAATCAATAATACGAAGTCCGCCTTATCCGTAACTGAAACCACCAAAATTGCAAACCCAATCAGATTTTCCTATTTTATATTTTTCACGGCAGAAACCCGAGGAGAAGGGTACACTACAGATGGTATCTGCTCTTTCGGACATGTCCGAAAGAACAGATACCATCGGTGACCATGCAGCTCGTTAGAATGAGATTACAATGAAATGAACACCCTCAACTGCTTACAGGCGTTGACATACGTCAACAAGGACAGATGAAAATGTGTGACCCGACCGGGACTCGAACCCAAGATCTCCTGCTTACATGGCAGATCATCTATCCATCTGAGCCACCGAGGACACAGAGGATAGCGCGACTGCAGGGATTTATCTCTGGGACACCTCCTTCGCAAGAGGCTATCCTCAAGAGTAAAGTATTGTCCCATACCTGTGCAGATAGTATTGTACGGGTGGGTACAGTGGAAGTGGTGGGGGTTTCGTTGCGTGTGAACACTATCTGGCAGGGGAGATTCAGTTCAATGCAAAGCAGAACTCCTAAGCTACAGTTAGTGAGTCTGCAAAAGATCTCAAGGACATCTCAGCCCAGTATGACTAATAATATAACTGACTGAAGTGGCTAATAAGAAAAATCAGTCCATTAACAATTAATGCAACTGCTGATAGTGTACTAAGCACATTGCTCAGCAGATTACTGCATACTAAGATGGTCACCCCCTCGTAACAGAAAGGTAGACACACCTGGGGCAGTGTCACTGCCAAGCTATTTTGAGCTAGATGTAACATATTGATCTGTAGAGCAGCATGATGTCTATGTTCATGCCATATTTAGTGCATTTTTTGTTATAAAAATGAACTGTAAGGTAAATTCAGAAAGCACATACGGGTTAACAAACAAGTATCTTGTGAGTGCACGACATACATTGTACGTATTCTAAAAATAAAAATAAAAATAAAAATAAAAAAAAGCATGTGATACTGTCATTTAACCACATACATTGTACGTAATCTAGTTTATTTCATGATAAATAGTTGAGGAGGTCTAACTGGTACATGACTTCAGTATATCACTGTTTGTTTATCTTCCATGCAATAACTAAAAATTTAAATATTACATTCTTTGGTCATGTTTTCATATTTATTGTTACTGCTACAAATTCATAGAGAAATCCATGAAAAAGGAAACAGTTACAGTCCTTTCATTGCACACTTTTACAAATGTTCAATTATATTAGTAGGACATTGCAAAAAACAAATACGCAGAATTTGGATGAAAACAAAGAAGTCATTGTATGAGAGTCTGCCAGAACAAGAAGGAAACAGTGATCTTTTTATGGGTGGTTCTGAGCAAATTATGTTGCTGGGAGCATCTGGATTCAATGCAATACAGGAGCTAGCTGCTGCTGTTTGTATGCAATGTCCTTATAACAGATGACTATGTATAAAGTGGAGACAATGATGTGCTGCTGTCTGTCTTTACCCCTTTGTGGCGATGACTCACAATTACTCTTATATATTAATGTCAGGTCATTAAAAAATAAAATTGGTATTCTTAGTATTCCGTTAGGTGTAAACAAGAAGACTGCATTATGTGTTAATAAACACTGGCTCAGTGAAGATAAGCTACAACTGTACATATCACAGGGGACGGTCCTGGCATACTGTGGCACCCATCCCTTACTCTAGTTACACCCCAACTACTACCAGTAACTTTTTCTCTCCTTTCTGTCTCTGGGTGTCTTTTGGTTCTGATTTTCAGTAATATTTGTATGTGATATAGGCATAAATCTGCCCATTTGTTATTTAGTTCAGGTTTCATTGTTACCGTTGTAGTCTCAGTGTCTGACAGCAAAAATACAATAAGTTTTGTTTAAACTGTGTTAATTAAAGTTTATGTCTGATTAAAAATTTTACTAAAGTAAATAGCAGTGAAAATATTTTGAGCTAATAAATAGATTTGGTAGCATTCCTACTTTTCATTAACATAGTTAAAATTTTGTGGAAAAATTTAACTTACAAGATAATCATCATTAAAGTTTAGAAGTAGACACATTTTACATTGCAAATTTTGACTCTGTGCTTATTAGATTTCATCTCCGAGTGCTGTACTTCTGTTACTCCAATTTTTATGCATACGGTGGCTTACTTCATTAACTGATTAGTTATGAAAATTGTGTAATCTCCCATGATGTTCAGTATTGCGCTCGTACCCATAAATGGATTAGTGCCAACGCAGATGCGTAAAATGATTCCACATACTGTTCCAAAGTCCTAGATCACTACACTTTTTACTGACCAAATTATTGTTAATAATTATAGTCTATACTGGGTAGTATATTTTTTTCACATGACGATAAGAAATTGGTCATCATCCAACAATTGGACCTTGAAGACAACATATGAAAAGTGAAACAAAAATTGTGGCAGTGTGTACATTTTCGAGCAAACACCATCCTGAACTCATTAAGATTTTCCACTTTATGACTTCAGAATGGTGTACTACCGAAGAGGCATCATAGAAGAGACTACATAATTGTCCCATGGGGCTTATCCTGTAATAGATGCAAAACCTGACCCATATCACAACACACTCCAGTCCTGTCCCTGACATCTCCCATCCCATGGAAGGCAGAGGCCATTGTGAAAGCAGTCATGTGATCTACCCAGTTATCTGCAGCCACTTTCTGTCACACTACACGGTCATGTCCACTGCCAAGTTGTGTCTCCAAATGAATGGCCAATGCCAAACTGGCCGAGAGACAGCTGGATCACCCATTTGCCGAGCATGCCACCCGACACGATATGCTCGAATTCAGTGACTTCTTCACAGACTGGATTCTTTCCACCCACACCACCGCCCTCATCTTAACCTTCCCTGCTCCCACTGAGATTCTCCAGTCCTACACAACCTTCTACCCCACCGGCACACTGGCAATATGTTTTTCCCTTCTCTACTTTACTCCACTTCCCCCACAACCCCAGCATAGCCTGCAGATGTTGCAACTAGCAGCTCACTATCCTGTCTCTACTATGTCCCAGCATCCTCCACTCTCTCTGTCTCTCTCTCTCTCTCTCTCTCTCTCTCTCTCTCTCTCTCTCTCTCTCTCACCTGCTCAGTTTCCTTTTTTCCATGACTCTAAAATATTGTTGTTCACATTTCACAAGTGGCATTTCAAAATGTTTACACAAACAATTTTTGTAAGTTCTACCTAAGTACATAAAATGCACATAATTTGATTTTCATTGTAAGTGTCAATCACTCATAGTGATATCTGAAACTGAGATCATGATTTAATGTATAGTTTACTGCAATAGGTGTGCAACTGGTGCCACTTGCAGAATAGTAAGATTCAGTTTTTGGATTCTGCTATCTCTTAATTGTACAATCACACTTCTTTTATTTTGGACTATACAGTACAGTACTGAGAAGTTTACAATCCATGTTGCTTATTCACTACCTGTATAAATTTCAGTTACTGCTATTAAAATATCTTGGCAGGCTGTTCTACCACTTGTGTTTATTCATAAATTTTTCTTTGTCTGAAGTAATGGTATGGTGATCAGGTATCTTATTACAAATATTTAATTAATCTTAATGGCACACAGAAAATAAAAAGTAACTGTGAAAGTAAATACCTTTTTCATGTTTTCTTGTATCATGTCCTGACATGAGGCTTTCCTATGCAAGATTATACCTACTTAACCCAGAGTCCTTTTTTGTAACTCTTTGTCTTAGGTACATATCACAAAATATTTATGCTGGATAGCACCTTTGTGGATGTAGACCTGCTGCAACCGTTACTGCTCTCATTTACAACAGCAGTGTTCTGTTACTGTGTGTACTAATCCATAGAAGTACTATTATTAGAACATGCTACCATTTTGTCAAAAGGAAGGAATTATGATTGATCCAAGTGCTATAATGCTTGTCCCTGAATTAATTAAAATTTTGGTGATTAACACAAATTGAATTCAATATTATTCATCTGAGAAAGATAATTTTAATCCAGAAAGTTATGCAAATGGAGTGAAAGGTTTCATGTACTTTTTTATTCATTCTGTTTAGCCTTCAGCAGTATAACACTATTTAGCCAATGTTACCTGTACTTGGAATGTGTTTATTGTTTATGGATTCATCGCCTCAACAAACTCATTGCATTAGTATGTAGACTACTCCATAATTTAATTGTAAGATATGCATATTAACACTATGTATAGGTATCTATCCCCCATTTGAAATTTTAGTTTTCCTTAATTTGCCTGATGAACTTATAATTGACATAACAGTAACTCTTACAGGCATATATTGTATATGAAGAATAGAACTATTTACAAAATGGACTCATTCCTCATACGATTTCTTACTTCACTAAATGGAAACAAACACTTCAAGTGTCAACGAGCACTCTGTATAGTATAGCATTTAGTATTGCAGTTCCAGGCAACCTGTTTTTCCAGTTGGAAAGGAAGTTGCTACGGGCCTTTCTGGATGCAGAAAGTGTTCGACTGCTGCCCTGGCCAGCACATTCTCCAGATGTCTGACCAATTGAAAACGTCTGGTCAATGGTGGCCGAGCAACTGGCTCATCACAATACGCCAGTCACTAATCTCGATGAACATGGGCAGCTGTACCTGTACACGGCATCCGAGCTGTGTTTGACAGAATGCCCAGGTGTATTGAGGCCATTATTACGCCCAAATATGGTTGTTCTGGGTACTGATTTCTCAGGATGTATCCACCCAAAGTGCTTGAAAATGTTAACACATGTCAGTTTGTCCAATGAATACTCGTTCATCATCTGCATTTCTTCTTGGTGTAGGAATTTTATTAGCCAGTAGTACGTGAAATATATAACATTTCTTATTCTCTCTCCAACAATTTTGCGTTGCGCTTTTCGTCTCTTAGAAACCGGTACAGTACAAAGCCTGTTGCTGTGTTACTACTACAGTTCAACGCTGCATCAACTTATCTCGCCGCGAACAATCACAAACATGGATATTTCTGCCCGCCAAAAATTTCGTCTTCAAAGATAATACTCACGACGCCTTCCACCGTGGTAACTCGTGTGAACAACGTCACTTCCCATGTTTTATTGCCGCCAGCCTTGTCAAAGACTCTACATCTACGTTTATGTACATACTCCGAAAGCTACTGTACAGTGTGTAGCGGGGGTTACCCTGTACCACTACTAGCCACGTTCTTCCCTGTACCACTCACAAATGGAATATGGAATGAAGGAAATGCGGCTGTCTATATGCCTCTGTACGAGCCCTATTGTCTCTAATCTTATCCTCGTGCTCCATATGGGAAATTTATGTGGGCAGACCTAGAATCTTTTGGCAGTCAGCCTCAAGTGCCGGTACTTAAATTTTCTCAACGGTGCTCTCAAAAAGAACATCGCCTTCCCTCCAATTATTCCTGTTTGCTTTCCTGAAGCATCTGCACAACACTTGCATGTCGTTCGAACACACCGGTAACAAATATAGCAGCCCGCCTCTGAGTTGCTTAGAAGTCTTCCTTTAATCTGATCTCGTACGGATCCCAAACACACGAACAGTACTCGAGAACTGGTCTCCTTTACAGATGAACCACATTTTCCTAAAATTCTCCCAGTCAACCAAAGTCGTCGATTCGCCTTCCCACCTACAGTTCACACACGCTCCTTCCATTCCATACCATCTTATGCCCAGATATGTAAACGACTGTGTCAAGCAGGGCACTATTAATTCTGTGTCCGAACATTAAGGGTTTCTTCTTCCTACTCATCGCCTAATCTACTGCTCAGGGTACGTTGACTTCAACATAGACTTTTTTTTTGTTAATTCTTACTGTGCAGTACTGTTATGTACCAATTCCCATCAGGTTCATGTCTACGCAACGCTACAGAAAGCTAGTAAAAAGGATTACGAATTTCTAGTAAAAATTAAAAATGTAATAAGGCAGTTGCTCATGTATACCAGATCTAAGGATAATAACTTATTCATGAGAGTTTGGCGGGGAGGGGACGAGACCTTGGTGTATGGAAGTATTATTAATACCTTTGGAGATAAATGACGACTTGTAAGTAGCCATAAAGTGTCTGCACAATACCGACTTTTAAATCATTTTCATGAAAGAAATTCACCTGACTACGTTATGTTTCCCCGAGTATGGATCCCCCTTCCCCCCCACCCTTCATTGTATTTCAGTTCCCCATTGGGGCGGGCTGACAACAGCATATGCGCTGCTCTTCAGCCGAGAGACATAGGAGAAAACGTGGCGAACATAGACATAAAAAAGGGGGAACATCATGGAAGACAATAGACACAAATGGGGCGACTGTAAAATGGAGACAAAACCCGTAAAAGAGTATCGCACACAAAAAACCACACACTGGGACAATTAAACGAACACAAGGCACAGTATGAACGGCGCATAGTGGATCCCCCTGTATAGGTATCAATATAAAGCCATGTGAGGAGCTACAACGGTAAAAAAAAAAAAAAAAAAAAAAAAAAAAACGTGTGCTGCCAGTCCGTAATTTGTCAAAGATAGCATCCTGCAAATTTCACCTTAGCTCTGCGCATGCGCGTGGAACCGCCGGAGACTGCTTAAACGAACCTAAAACTGTACGCCGCCAATGCAACTCGTTTTCGGCCAATCACGAACCGTAGACCGCGATAAGAGACGGGGCTGAAAGGATCGCCGTATTATCTGAGGCAGCGTCTTTAGCTGACATCTGTTGGCAACACCGAACAACACTACAGTATTGAAGCGCTGCATATTTCACTTCGCATTGACAAGTTTAACACGAAAATGATCGAATTAACATAGATTTTTTTTGCAGGTATATCACGTCCTTATTTGTAGTTTGGTAACAGAATAGCAAAAAGCGCCCACGTTTTTCTATTAATTGTGAACAATGTATTCCATACCCACAAAGTTTCTTGGTAAGACGTGCTATAAATATGGTAACTTGCGCAAACATATTATTATTATGTGACTACAAATACAAAGAATTTTTGAAAGGCTCTGATTAACATATCAGAGCTTATGAGTTTAATGAATACGTGAGGAAGGCTACTGTAGATTAAATTTATCGCGCAGAGTGATACTAGTTTCAGTAGTGGAATTGCCGTACGCAGAGTTTTCCGTTCGTTACACGTACTTAAGAGTGTAGCCAGGAATTTCCTCGGTCGCTCTTTTAGTTTAGTTTTTTGTGTCGTATTTCAAGCATACTTTCCAACTTGATGTTTTAGGGTCTTACTTCGACTGTACTCCAGGTTTATTTGGACTAGATATAGACAGCGCAATGCCGTCAGCCAAAGCAGGGTGCTTCAAGTAAAAATTCTTCCCACGTTTAGTCATACCCAGTGGAACTCCCGAATTATGACGAAAAGTGCTGCTTAAACGCCAAGAATGTCTGTTTTGGTACCATCTGGGTCGGGATTAGTCTTCCCTCTCTCCGTTATTGATATGACAATTTTTTCGTTCGCCTACGGCGTCAGACTGTCCGTTGCACTCGGCATTTTTTTTTCTTCTGGTTGGCGCAAACGCCATCCCAACTTTCAAAAGTTATGCACCAGAAGGTCGCGCTTTTTATTTGGTAATTTATTTATTTATTTATCAAGCTGCACATAGTGTACAGAAATGACGCGAGAGAGCAGCAGAATAGCTGGAGCCGTGTAGCACGGACTGCCACCGACAGCTACCTGCGTCTGGGGGACGCCAAGGAATTCGGTTTGCTGATTGGCCATGTCGTGCCATGACGTCGACTCCCACACCAGCCAATCCAGATCGTTGCTACTTTCTGAAACGCGCTGTTCTTTAAACGAGGCGATTTGTCTGTCGATACGTCGTGTGGCTAACTCGATATACTACTTCACCGTTGTGTGTTCTAGGCCTATGTTTATAATGGCAGATCCCAACACTTGTTTTGTGTGCGATAAAGCATTTCAGCTGCGAAAAACTTTATACGCGCACATCAGGAAAATGCATGATGTAGATCCAAATACGGAAAGTACGATTAAGTGCCCACAAGACAACTGTATCTATTCCTTAAATACATTGGCTAGTTTGAGAGCACACATGGAGAAAAAGCACATGGTTCAAACTGCGGATGAAAAAATTGTATTCCAGTCAATGCATGGTAAGAAACACCGTAGAATAATTAGTTTTTACTACTCAATAGTAGGAATGTTTCTGGTAAAACTGTAGAATTTCATTCTTTGTGCATTCAGTAATCTGGTGCAATGTTGTACTGCAAAGCTTCTTTCAGTTCGTATGAAAGGATTATTCGTATTAACGGCCTAGTCTTAGAAGACATTAAAGTCACAATCATTTAATAAACTCTATTTTTACTGTCCTTAAATTGTGTAGCAACTATTTTCTTTTTTTTTTTACATATCGCTCAAATATTTGCTTTCAGTAACATTCTTGCACTCATGAAAACTGTTGAATGTTTAGAATTACAAGCCATTTTAGCCGTTCTTTTTTACAGCCAAATAGGTATGAACGATTTATAGTGAACAACCAAGGCTTGCAAATAGTACAATGTTTTTCGTATTTGATGTTTCAGACTTTCTAAAATGGAAGTCCAAAGAGGAGAAGTTAGCGAGATGTAGCTTTGTGATGCATGATGGTGCTAAGCATGTGAAGGGTGGCACCAAAATCACTTATGTGTGTCACAGATCAGGGATATTCGTATCTCGGTCAAAGGGCAAGAGGCTACTGAAGTCTGAAGGCAGTAACAAAATGGATGGCCACTGCACGTCTGTCATTGAGGTCAGCCAAGATAATAATGGAACGTGTACTTGTGTTTATTTTAAAACACATTTCGGTCATGAACTGAATACTGGTTTTCTGCACCGTAGTTAATCTGAAACAAAGATTACTGCGGGTGAGTTCAACATTAGAATAAATGTTTTTGCTACAGCAGTTTTTATAATTTTTAAGGCAATTAAATTTAGTTGCCTATCTGGAATCAACCTTGTGTAAAGGTAATGTGTTGTTATTCATTCAAAAGAGATTTCTGTGGGTTCGCATGTATTCATTATGTAATGTTACCGTTATTGGATCAGAAACTGTGAATTATTTTCGTAACATATTTTGCTGGTGGAAGTATTACCATCTGATATGACATAGTGATTCGCATTCCTGCTTGTGGAATTCACATGAGGAATGTAGATAGTGATAAGCTTAAATTATTGTGTGATGGTAATGCTATTTTCTTGGAAATGAGTAGTTCCCGTTTTCTACCGACGGGAAAATTCTGGGAACACACTTTGAATAACCTTTTAGGCTACTTGAATAGGTTGTGGGACTAAGTTTTACAGTGAGCGATTCACGCTCAATCCTTGCTTGTTGACTTCAACTTGTAGTGACAAACTACCTTGTAGTGTAGTCCGAGTTATAGATAGGTTGGGTAAAGAGACTATTTTGTTGCAAGTTGGCAACGCAAACGAGTGTGGTAACAAAATTGACTTACTAGTGAAGCCTGCTGCAATAGAACCTCATTAATCAACAGATGCTCAGATGACATTAGTCATTTAAGCTCCTTGCCTTTTAACTGGTAGTATTTGCAACTGTTATGTAAATAAAATGTTTACCTTTTTTGCATGGTTTCCTGCATGTACTAAGATGGAGTAAAAAAAAAACACGGATATATCTTTGTTTATAGATGACAAAACAGTGACAATACTAGTTCATCGACAGACTAGAAAGAATAGGTGCTGCACATGCCATTATACAGTAAAATTATGTAATGTCGCAATGATACTGCTCTGCAAATCCATTTGCTAACCAAATGCTAAACAAAATTCTGAGTAATGTTACAATGCAGGTGTGGAGTCAGAATGAAATACATTGAATGTGTGAAGTTGTTAATATCTTTCTCTTAAAATATTGCCAATTTTTTGATCATGAATTATTCATAAACTTCCATCACATTTTTACTATTGTAATTATTACCAGTTCTGTAGTTTCCTCCACTGCCATACAAGAATAGGCTACCTGGTTCCTCCTCTTGCACCCATGTTTCCTATAATAACAAATTCCTGCCTCAATTTTTTCTGCTACTTCTTGGAGAGATGTACAGGAAGTGTCTTTCTACTAGTCTTTGCCTTTCTGTGTGCATACACTCAAATAATCCCATATTCCTGGAACATATTTAGTGATCAGTTCCCATTTTTTTGATATTTTTTCCTCTATCTTTGATATAATTAATAATTTCATATACATTGCATGGTAACCTAATATATTGTGCTAATTCAGAATGTAATAAATATTTAATTTGAGGTGACAGAAGTGAAAATGTCCCTTGTGGAAGTTATCTGAACAGTTGGTTTTAAAAGTGCAGCTGACTGGCAATACTAACACTGCGCCCTGACTCAATGTGCCAGCCTGTGTATAATAAAATGTTGGTAATGAACTGTTGCCTGATGTTTGGGGAAATAATTTGTTGTTGTTAGTGAATGGATGTGCATTTCATAGTAGGTAGGAGATTTCCATTGTTTGTGTTGTGCACACGTAATCACTTTTCACTAAACACCTGTTGCAGGACATTTTTAGTTCATCCACCTTGTAGTAATTAGGTGCTACTGTGACCTTAGAAGTTTTGCCCACCACCTGTTGTACTCTTCACCTGTTACATTATACACAATTGAATACATGCTGTCTGGATACCTTACCAACATAATTAGAAGTAAAGATACAGTTTAGATCTGTGAAAGGTGTAATTTCTATATACTTGAGTTGTAATGACTGTTTTTGTGACTGTAACAACATAAATTGCAGCAATGATGATGCATTGTGTTAACTGTTTATTTACTGGCAACCAGTATTTGCCCTGACGGAATTGCGCAAACATTGCTATAGGTACACTTTTCTTCATAAGTTAGAGATAGTCTTCGATGAATTTTTCGCAGCATACAAACCATACTTAAAGGTGTATGAAATTCTAGAATTTTCCAAATCTATTAAAAACTGTGGTAAAAATTGAGGTAATTAACTATAAAATTTGTGTTTTTTCTAAACATGAGGTTTAAAATATAACAGTTCATTCGTTTTTTATGAAGGAAATAAATTCTAGAGTTTCATACACCTGTGAATATGGTATGTATGCTGGGCAAAATTCATCGAAGAATCTCTCTAACTTATGAAGAAAAGTGTAACTATATCAACAAATGCAGCCATTAGTAAGTGAAAAAATGATGAAATTTCGCACGTAAAAAAAGTTATTTTGTTATGTTTTCGAACGTCCACTGCAATGGGTGTGAATCCTGAATACTTCCTAGTCATGCTGGCAAAGTTTTATCAATTTATTTGTAAAACTGTAGACAGTGGGGATTAAAATGTCCTGTGATGCCTCTCCTGCTCCAAGTCGGCCCGTTTGTCGTCCTACCCCCCTTAATGCGAAGTGAAATAAACGGCTCTTGTGTGCTGCACTTTTGGAGCTTGTGGCTGACAGATGTCAGCTCGAGACACAAGGTTTGCCAAAACTTAAAGGTCAGTGAAATATGGGAAGTGTCGTTCACAGAAGTTACCACATCCACTAGAAGGTGTGAGTATTAACTTTTAGGCCGAAAGTTCTGACGGGCAGAAAGGTCAGTATTTGTTGTTGTTTCAAGACTCTAGATACTGCATTGAACTGTAGTAGTAACTCAGCAATAGGCTTGTAAGACAAGAAACAAAAATTGTTACAAAATTGTTGGAGCAAGAATAGGAAACATACTACTCATTCACATTCTCAGAGATTAGATTAGATTAGATTAGTTTACGTTCCATAGATCCATGCTGAGGAGATCCTCGTGGATGTGGAACATGTCATTTTTTTTGTGGCTGAAATAACAATACTAATAGTATGAATATATACAATACATCATTTGTTTCTATTAAAAAATTCGTCAATGGAGTAGAATGAGTTGGCCACTAGTAAGTCTTTCAGGCTCCTTTCAAACTGATCTTTATTAGTAACTAATTTTTTTATGTTTACTGGCAAATTATTGAAGATAAGGGTTCCTGAGGAGTTGACCCCTTTTTGAACTAAAGTAAGTGCTTTTAAGTCCTTGTGCAGATCATTTTTGTTCCTGGTATTGTATGTATGAACTGAGCTGTTTGTTGGAAAAAGAGATATATTATTTAGGACAAATTTCTTAATGAATAAATATACTGAGAGGCAGTAGTTAGTATACCCAGTTCTTTGAAGAGGTTTCTACAGGACGTCCGTGAATTTACTCCACAAATAATACGTATTACACGCTTTTGGACTCTGAAAACTTTTGTTTGACTTGAAGAGTTACCCCAAAATATTATACCAAATGACATTATGGAATGAAAGTAGGCAAAGTATGCAAGCTTTTTCATTTTTATGTCACCTATGTCTGCTAACACTCGAATTGCAAATACAGATTTGTTAAGGCATTTCTGCAGTTCTGTGGTGTGCTCTTCCCAACTGAATTTATTATCAAGTTGTAATCCCAGGAATTTAAGACTGTCAACCTCTTCTATCTGCTCTTCTTCGTATTTTATGCATATGCTGGGTGGAAACCTCTTACAGGTTCTAAATTGCATAAAGTGAGTCTTTTTGAAGATTAATGTCAGTGAGTTGGCTTTAAACCATTTATTAATATCCATGAAAATATCATTAGCAGATCTTTCTAGAACTACACTTGACATACTATTTATTGCAATACTTGTGTCATCTGCAAACAAAACGAACTCAGCTTCTGGCTGTGTTACTGATGAGAGATCATTAATGTACACAAGAAAAAGCAATGGCCCTAAGATGGGTCCTTGTGGGACGCCACATGTAATTTCTTCCCATTCTGATGATGACTGATGACTTAATTCACTAGTCCCTTGCACTGACACCCTTTGTTTCCTGTTAGTGAGGTATGACTTGAACCATTTTGCAGCACTGCCAGAGGCAACCAAGTTGATTGGTTAATATGATTGCACCTGGAATATTGTATTTTAATGATTTATTTAATACTGTGACGAGTGTATTCACGCTGCAAGTGCAGTGCAGTAGTGGTGAATTTTATAAACTCCAGATTTAGTTTCACAGCTGTGCTTAATGCTGTTGTAATGATTATTGGAAGGCTTCTACAGAGTTAACTCTCATTTAAACATTTTGAGTTTTTAAGTCATTTATTTTATTTTTAGCCACTGAAGTATTTAACGATGAAACTTGCTACACGCAAAAGTAGACACGCAGCAGAACTGGTGATACTGCTGTAAATTCGAATTTGGAAAACAAGGTGCTCAGATAGAAAGGAAGGGTTTATATGAATGTAAATGCATTCGAATGTAAGTATAAGAATTTCAGTATCCCTGAAGAAGCTTCTGCGAGGCCTTCATTTATCAAATTTGTTATATATCTCTTTAGCACACTTTTTTAGATTGGACAATTTTTAGATCTTACCTGCATTGCTTAAAAACATTATGCTGTAGGACATACTGAATAAAAGTATGCTCTCAGTCCCATTTGTGGGTCAATGCAGTAAAGAAGATTGTGAAGCAGGCAGCATAGACCTCTTTGGGTAGTACCACACACACACACACACACACACACACACACACACACACACACTCTCTCTCTCTCTCTCTTTCTCTCTCTCTGTCGCTCTCTCTGAGTAAATATTCTAAAACTTGTAATTAAACTTCATTCTGTATACTTGAGTCCTATTTTCTTGCCATTTGGCAAACATTGTCTCAACACTATTTACTACCTGAGGCTAATACAATTATACCCACAGCTGATACTGATGCTAGTGCTTCTATTTTGGGTCTCACTTTAGTCACTGCTTTTATCTCAACTGACAGACACTACAGAAGTAAGTAGTCTCTCTTGAAGCAAGGCTACATTCCAAGATATGGTATGA
The DNA here is from genome assembly GCF_023864275.1 of Schistocerca cancellata. Lineage (NCBI taxonomy): Eukaryota > Metazoa > Arthropoda > Insecta > Orthoptera > Acrididae > Schistocerca > Schistocerca cancellata. The sequence continues at coordinate 16,483,861 of NC_064636.1, forward strand.
CCAAAGAATCTGGTACCTGTCACTCATTCTAGAATGTTACTACTGTGGGATAACTTCAGCAGTAGTGTTCCTCTTACAACTACTGGCTCCCAGAGTATTGAGTAACTTTGCTCCTGTAGGCTCGGCTCAAGATGATGTGGCTCATTGAGGTTCTGTTATGTGTGGAACAACCTCTATCCAATGCAAACATTTGCTTTAGAATTGTTAGCCCTGTTATGGATAAACAATTATTGATGAGTAGGAGATGAATGTACGGGATCAAGTGAAAGTTGCAAATACGCCGATCCACTTTGACCTGTGACGCAACTGTGATGTGGTGTTTGACATCTTACAGTTTTTTGGAAACACTATGTTAGTGTTTGTTGGGATCTAAATATAATTGGTCACCTACAATTTCAGTTTAGTATATGGCATTACTTTTCCCTTTCATAGTATTAAGAGCATACCTGGAATATTATCACTCAGATTATGGATTTGCTACTGTCCCTTGAAACTAAGATTTTAGCATCTTATGAATCTTTAAATCACATACACAACCTACTGAGATACAATTACTGGCAACTTAAAACCATATTATAGTATTAAATGCTTTTTTATTTTTGGAGATTGTAATATTACAAATTTGTGTTCCAGAGGTTGGAGAGCCTTCGAATGTCACCAATGACATCAGTCCTGCAAAGAACTTGGACCCAATAGAAGATCAAGTTACCACCCTTAAGAACAGCAGCTTCAGGTGCAATTGAAGCTTTAAAGAGAAAACTCAACCTCTCTCAGACAAAGGAGAGAAGAGCGTGTTTAGAAAAAGACGACCTCCTTGCCAGTGTGCATGGTTTATCGGTGCAGATCAGTTTGCAGTATGAACAAAGGGGACACGTAAAGGTAGAAAATGGTCACTGGAAACACTGCGAATGGGCTATAAATTAGACTAGTTTGTTGTGGTAGGGGGTACAAAGTCCTGCTGGAAAATAAATTACCATTTCCTTCAGACAGAACCCCGATATGTTCGCTACAGAACATTCAATTTAGACCTAGTGTGCTGAGGAAGCTCGTGAGTTATCTGAAAGTCGAGATTTAGCTCACGTTACCAGAGGAAGAACTTGCTGTTCTCATTATGGATGAGGTTAGTATCACTCCATCTTTGGAATGTGATTGAAGCATTGGCTGCACCATTGTTAATGATACCATACCTCCATCAAATCTTGCCCTTGCAAGCTTCTCATGCATTAGTTGTTATGCTGGGTCGTAATACCTCAAGATGGAAACAAACAAAACGTTATCATTACACGGTGCCATTTTTTTTCCAGATCTCATTCCAAAGACGTCATTATAAGCATTATTAGGGAATCTGAGGAACTCAGTATGAATGTCCACTGTGTTCTGTCAGATATATGCTGCTATTTTTATTTATCTTCATAATCTAGCAATTTATGTACAAATCCATGAATATGTGAATGGAAATGCAGTCAACTGGGTTAACTTTGCACCACTTTAGACCATTTTTTGAAAATACTGCCCACAAGATATGTTACTTGTTGCAACACGCGTTGTAGTTAAAGTTACTGAGTGCTTTTGATAGTGAAAATATAAATAAACTGACATTTTGCTGTAATATTTTAATATTTATACTGATAAAGTTACACTGCCATTCTGACTAAGTTTAGGTCAGTTGCGGACAACACATTATTTTATTTACATAAAATACTCTGGGTAATTTTAAGCCATTCCCAAAGTAAATCAGTGGTTAATAAGAAGCCTAAATAAATTGTTCTCGTCCAGTAATGCAGGTTTACTTTGAAATTTAAAGATATTTATATAGACCTGTTATTGACAGCTATTAAGCTAAGGGGGTATAAATGTAAAATAACACATTCTTTCAGGATGTTTTTAATGACACATATTACAAATAATAGTGCACACATTGTCTTCAAAGTAGAACAACGCTTTCAGTTATACCATGTAGTAAATACATTCCATCAAACATTTTCAGATATTGAGTGTAGATGTTCAGTGCTATTATGGCCCGTGCCCCTTTCTGTTAACAGGTATTGGGCGAGATTCAGATTTTCTACTAATACACTGTCTTTACAGTACAAAACTCCATCCTAGCTTTCAAGCCAAAACCTATTTCTTTTTTCCTTTCTTGGTCCTGCAATTGCAACTTATTTTAAATGAGATATACTTGCATAAAATATCTGCTGCAGTGACATTTCCAGCGTATGATTTACCTTCATACAGTCTAATGACAAATCATTTATTTGGAAGCTATATTCAAAGATAAATGCAAATTTAACGAACAAATCTATCAGCAAACCTAGTACCATGCTCCCTTATTGGTAGTGACAGAAATGACGTTTATAAGTTCCCTGTGAGACTGCTGTTTACACCTAATTCGGCTAATTTCATGCTACCATCAGGAGCATCTCCAGGCTAATTATTTTAATTTCAATGTCTGAAGACTGGAGCTAGAGTTTTTATACATTTTCTTGGTTTTGGGTTTATCTTGGTCCCAATGGGAAAGATTGCAGGAACTCGACTTAACCATTTAGTTAATTTTATTCATTTCCACCCTTTTGTCTTCTTTTACATTTCTGTTACTTGCTTTCCAATCCATTTGAACAGCAAAGAAAATACAGAAGAGGTAATAGGATGGTTTATTAGTAATTTAATTACAAAATAGAAGTCTTAGAGACAAAACTGCCTCGGCTAGCAGATAAAACAAAAAATAGTGAGTGGGACCATACAAAGTTATAATGACTCGTAAAAAATTTGATCTGACTGACTGTAGAGTATGGTTTAAATGTATATTTAGGATGCTCACAAAAATAAATTGTACTTTCCTTCAACACAATAAAAAAGTAAAAAAAGAAACATTTATGCACGATGCAAGTACAACCTTACATGTAGTAAACATTAACGTTACTGGGAAATTATTATTTCTGGTGCAACGTTGCCGAAGATCTGTAGTATACTAATAAAGAGTAGACTTGTTACTGTTTCCTACAGCCTACTTTTGATGATACGACTAGTTTTATTTGAACAAATTTCAAAAATATTGTATTCTCTGGTACTTTCGTAATCATTCTCCTAATGCCATGAAGAAGTATATGCAGAAAATATTTTGTGAGGTAGACCTGGCAAAAATATAAAGCATGCGTAATCATAATGGCATGTTTATAGATTCTATTTACTATATATGAATGCAACGCTTTATTTCGTATAACAAAAGAGACATTTGGCGAATTTTCGTACTACGGAGTAGCAGCTACAAGAAGTAAGTTGATATAGAACTTTAAATTAGTGATTGTTTTTACCCTGCACTTGCGACCTAATATTGGTTCCCTTTTGTCCTTACTATTGGGTAGGACCAATTTAACGCTAATTACGAAAACAGGTGTTGAAACTCGATACCGCATCACGAACTGCGAAATCTGCTTTCGCTATTAATAAAGAATAGCAGGTAAAAAACTGTTATGGTCCCAACAACAAATGCTTTTCTACACATTTAGCTTTAATTTGTTGAGATATTTTGTAGAAAAATATCCGACATGTTCCGTTTGAAGCCACTGATCAGTTGTAGCACTGCATTAGAGAGCTAAGTGTACTTCTTTAATAAACACGGGCCTCGGCTAAATACTCTGCAGCAGTCAATGTAGCAGCAGGCGGCCATACTTTCCCTATACAGAGATTCATGCTCTGCAGCTCGCGCCTACCATCTGTCGGTGGCAGTCCGTACTACTCGAGTCCGGCTACTCTCCACTGCGCCCAGCTGCTGCTCTCTCGCGTCACTCTTGTACACTACGTGCAGCCGGATGGGTTCGAATCTCCGCCATACAGCTCCTGCCGTCATCTGCTTGCTTGGATTTCCGAAGTATCCATTTTGTTTCCCATTTTTCATTAGAGTTGTCCATTTTCTCTTTACTTTACTATATGATACACTTATTTCAATTGGTTTAAATTTCACAACTCATACACGTATCTTTAGGGTAGTTGCCAAAAGTACTCTGTGAAAAATTTGTCACACTTTACAATTGTCTTTGTTTTTAATTCTGCTTTCTTTAAAGGATTTCGATTCTGTATAATATTGACATGCACCCACAATTACATCTCTTGTCATGCATTGTTGTAAAGATGTTATGTTGTAACATTAATAAATAAATAAATTACATAAAAAGCTCGACCTTCTGGCGCATAATTTTTGAAAGTCGGGATGGCATTCGCGCTAACCTGGAAAAAAAAAGAAAGAAATGCTGAGTGCAACGGACAGTCTGACGCCGTCCCAGATGGTACCAAAGCAGATATTCTTGGCATCTAAGCATCACTTTTCGTCATAATTCGAGAGATCCGCTGGGTACGACGAAACGTGGAAAGAATTTTTACGTGAAGCACCCTGCTTTCGTTGCGTCACTGCGCTGTTTACATCTAGTCCACATAAACCTGGAGTACAGTCGAAGTAAAACCCTAAAAGTTGGAAAGTATGCTTGAAATTCGATACAAAAACTAAACTAAAAAAAGTGTGTAATCAAGCACTAAAACCGACCGAGGAAGTTCCTGGCTACACTCCTAAGTACGGGTAACGAACGGAAAATTACGCGTACGGCAATTCCACTGCTGTAACTAACTTCACCCCCAGCAGTGCATTTGATGTACGGGACCCCCATCAACCGAACCTTAAAATTAAACTGGCAGGCTCCGATATAAACATCAAAGCCGTCCAAAAATGAGCCGACACAAAATTGGCGACGAGGATGATAACCTGTGGCAAGTTACCATATCTACAGCACACCTTACCAAGAAACTTTGTGGGTATGAAGCATATTGTTCACAGATAATAAAAATACGTGGGCGCTTAATGCTATTTTGTTAGCAAACTACGAATAAGCAAGTTATATATCTGCAGAAATGAATGTTAATTCGAACGTTTTCGTGTTGAACTTGTCAATGCGAAGTGAAATATGCAGCGCTTCAATACTGTAGAGTTGTTCGGCGTTGCCAACAGATGTCAGCTGAAGACGCTGCCTCAGATAATACGGCGATCCTTTCAGCCCCGTCTGATATCGCCGTCTACGGTTCGTGATTGGCCGAAAACGAGTTGCATTGGCGGCGTACGGTTTTAGGTTCGTTTAAGCAGTCGCCGGTGGTTCCACGCGCATGCGCAGAGCTGAGGTGAAATTTACGGAATGCTATTCTTTGGCAAATTACGGACTGGCAGCACACGGATTTTTTAACATTGTAGCTCCTCACATGGCTTTATATTGATATCTATAGAGGGGGATTCAATATACATTCACGTTCTGGGAGGCAAACACACTACTGGCCATTAAAATTAGTACACCAAGAAGAAATGCAGAAGATGAACGAGTATTCATTGAACAAATATATTATACTAGAACTGACATGTGATTACATTTTGAAGCAATTTGGGTGCATACATTCTGAGAAATCAGTACCCAGAACAACCTTTGGGCGTAATAACGGCCTCAATACACCTGAGCATTCAGTCAAACACAGCTCGCATGCCGTGTACAGGTACATCTGCCCATGCAGCATCAACACGATACCACAGTTCATCAAGAGTAGTGACTGGCGTATTGTGACAGGCCAGTTGCTCGGCCACCATTGACCAGACGTTTTCAATTGGTCAGACATCTGGAGAACGTGCTGGCCAGGGCAGCAGTCAAACATTTTCTGTATCCAGAAAGGCCCACAGCAACTTGCTTTCCAACTGGAAAAACAGGTTGCCCAGAACTGCAATACTAAATACTATACTATACAGAGTGCTCATTGACACTTGAAGTGTTTCTTTCCATTTAGGGAAGTAAACAAATCATATGAGGAATGAGTCCATTTGGTAAATATTTCTATTCTTCATATACAAGATATGCCTGTAAGAGTTACTGTTAAATAAATTATAAGTTCATCAGGCAAATTTAGGAAAACTAAAATTTCAAACGGGTGATAGATACCTACACATAGTGTTAAAATGCATATCTTACAATTAAATTATGGAGTAGTCTACATACTAACGCAATGAGTTTGTTGAGGCGATGAATCCATAAACAATAAACACATTCCAAGTACAGGGAACCTTGACTAAATAGTGTTATACTGCTGAAGGCCAAACAGAATAAATAAAAAAGTACATGAAACCTTTCACTGGATTTGCATAACTTTCTGGTTTAAATTATCTTTCTCAGATGAATAATATTGAATTCAATTTGTGTTAATCACCAAAATTTTAATTAATTCAGGGATAAGCATTATAGCGCTTGGATCAGTCATAATTCCTTCCTTTTGACAAAATGGTAGCATGTTCTAATAATAGTACTTCTATGGATTAGTACACACAGTAACAGAACACTGCTGTTGTAAATGAGAGCAGTAACGGTTGCACCAGATCTACATCCACAAAGGTGCTATCCATCATAAATATTTTGTGATATGTAGCTAAGACAAAGAGTTTCAGAAAAGGACTCTGAGTTAAGTAGGTATAATCTTGCGTAGGAAGGACCTCATGTCAGGACACGTACAAGAAAACATAAAAAAGGTATTTACTTTCACAGTTACTTTTTATTTTCCATGTACCATTAAGATTAATCAAATATGTGTAAAAAGATATCTGAGCACAATACCATTACTTCAGACAAACAAAAATTTATGAATAAACGCAAGTGGTAGAACAGCCTGCCAAGATATTTTAATAGCAGTAACTGAAATTTATACAGGTAGTGAATAAGCAACATGGATTGTGAACTTCTCAGTACTGTACTGCATAGTCCAAAATAAAAGAAGTGTGATTGTACAATTGAGAGTTAGCAGAATCCAAAAACTGAATCTTACTATTCTGCAAGTGGCACCAGTTGCACACCTATTGCAGTAAACTATACATTAAATCATGATCTCAGTTTCAGATATCACTATGAGTGATTGACACTTACAATGAAAATCAAATTATGTGCATTTTGTGTACTTAGGTAAAACTTACAAAAATTGTTTGTGTAAACATTTTGAAATCCCACTTGTGAAATGTGCACAACAATATTTTAGAGTCATTGACGAATCTAGAACATGGAAAAAGGAAACTGAGCAGGCGAGAGAGAGAGAGAGAGAGAGAGAGAGAGAGAGAGAGAGAGAGTGGAGGATGCTGGGACATAGTAGAGACAGGATAATGAGCTGCTAGTTGCAGCACCTGCAGGCTATGCTGGGGCTGTGGGGGAAGTGGAGTAAAGTAGAGAAGGGAAAAACATATTGCCAGTGTGCCGGTGGGGTAGAAGGTTGTGTAGGGCCGGAGAATCTCAGTGGGAGCAGGGAAGGTTAAGATGAGGGTGGTGGTGTGGGTGGAAAGAATCCAGTCAGTGAAGAAGTCATTGAATTCGAGCATATCGTGTCGGGTGGCATGCTCGGCAAATGGGTGATCCAGCTGTCTCTCGGCCAGTTTGGCATTGGCCATTCATTTGGAGACACAACTTGGCAGTGGACATGACCGTGTAGTGTGACAGAAAGTGACTGCAGATAACTGGGTAGATCACATGACTGCTTTCACAATGGCCTCTGCCTTCCATGGGATGGGAGATGTCAGGGACAGGACTGGAGTGTGTTGTGATGTGGGTCAGGTTTTGCATCTATTACAGGATAAGCCCCATGGGACAATTATGTAGTCTCTTCTATGATGCCTCTTCGGTAGTACACCATTCTGAAGTCATAAAGTGGAAAATCTTAATGAGTTCAGGATGGTGTTTGCTCGAAAATGTACACACTGCCACAATTTTTGTTTCACTTTTCATATGTTGTCTTCAAGGTCCAATTGTTGGATGATGACCAATTTCTTATCGTCATGTGAAAAAAATATACTACCCAGTATAGACTATAATTATTAACAATAATTTGGTCAGTAAAAAGTGTAGTGATCTAGGACTTTGGAATAGTTTGTGGAATCATTTTATGCATCTGCGTTGACACTAATCCATTTACGGGTACGAGTGCAATACTGAACATCGTGGAAGATTACACAATTTTCATAACTAATCAGTTAATGAAGTAAGCCACCGTATGCATAAAAATTGGAGTAACAGAAGTACAGCACTCGGAGATGAAATCTAATAAGCACAGAGTCAAAATTTGCAATGTAAAATGTGTCTACTACTGAACATTAATGATAATTATCTTGTAAGTTAATTTTTTCCACAAAATTTTAACTAAGTTAATGAAAAGTAGGAATGCTACCAAATCTATTTATTAGCTCAATTAGCTCAAAATATTTTCACTGCTATTTACTTTAGTAAAATTTTTAATCAGACATAAACTTCAATTAACACAGTTTTAAACAAAACTAATTGTATTTTTGCTGTCAGACACCGAGACTCCAACTGTAACAATGAAACCTGAACTAAATAACAAATGGGCAGATTTATGCCTACATCACATACAAATATTACTGAAAATCAGAACCGAAATACACCCAGAGACAGAAAGGAGAGAAAAAATTACTGGTAGTAGTTGGGGTGTAATTAGAGCAAGTGGTGGGTAACACTGTATTTCAGGACCGTCCCTTGTGATATGTACAGTTGTAGATTATCTTCACTGAGCCGGTGATTATTAACACATAATGTAGTCTTCCTGTTTACACCTAATGAAATACTAAGAATACCAATTTTATTTTTTAATCACCTGACATTTATATATAAGAGTAATTGTGAGTCATCGCCACAAAGGGGTAAAGACAGACAGCAGCACATCTTTGTCTCCACTTTATACATAGTCATCTGTTATAAGGACATTGCATACAAACAGCAGCAGCTAGCTCCTGTATTGCATTGAATCCAGATGCTCCCAGGAAAGTAATTTGCTCAGAACCACCCATTAAAATATCACTGTTTCCTTCCTGTTCTGGCAGACTCTCATAGAATGACTTCTTTGTTTTCATCCAAATTCTGCGTATTTGTTTTTTGCAATGTCCTACTAATGTAATTGAACATTTGTTATACTGTCCAATGAAAGGACTGTAGTTGTTTCCTTTTTCATGGATTTTTCAATGAATTTGTAGCAGTAACAATAAATATGAAAACATGACCAAAGAATGTTATATTTAAATTTTTAGTCATTGCATCTAAGATAAACAAACAGGGATATATTGAAGTCATGTACCAGTTAGACCTCCTCAACTATTTATCATGAAATAAACTAGATTACGTACAATGTATGTGGTTAAATGACAGTATGACATCCTTTTTTTTATTTTATATTTTTTTAGAATACGTACAATGTATGTCGTGCACTCACAAGATACTTGTTTGTTAACCCGTATGTGCTTTCTGAATTTACCTTACAGTTCATTTTTATAACAAAAAGTGCACTAAATATGGCATGAACATTGACATCATGCTGCTCTACAGATCAATATGTTACATCTAGCTCAAAATAGCTTGGCAGCCACACTGCCCCAGGTGTGTCTACCTTTCTGTTACGAGGGGGTGACCATCTTAGTATGCAGTGATCTGCTGAGCAATGTGCTTAGTACACTATCAGCAGTTGCATTAATTGTTAATGTAGTGATTTTTCTTATTAGCCACTTCAGTCAGTTATATTATTAGTCATACTGGGATGAGATATCCTTGAGATCTTTTGCAGACTCACTAACTGTAGCTTAGGAGTTCTGCTTTTGTGTAGGCCTCATTCATTGAACTGAATCTCCCCTGCCAGATAGTGTTCACACGCAACGAAACCCCCACCACCCTCTGGTTACACTACAGATCAGTCACCACAACAAAACACGTATTCAGTCTTGTTAACGTCAGTGTTCATTTAGGGTGATAAAGTAGGTGTTTACACAACCTGAAAATTAATTTACATAAGAATAAAGCGTATGAAATGTAGGGTTACAGAAGAATGGTGAAGATTGTGTGGGTATACCGGATAACTAAATAGATGGCACTGAATAAATCTGGTAAGAAGAGAAATTAATGGCACAACTAAAAAATGGGACTGACTGTTAGGACACATCCCGAGGCATCGAGGAATCGTCAAGTCAATTTGCTACTGAAGGGAAGTGGGTGGGATAACAATTACAGAGGTGCAACCTAGCGTTTCACTACTGTAAGCAGATTCAAATGGATGGAAGTTGTACCTCATAACAAAATGTTATTGGAAACTGTGCCTTATAACAAAATGTATCCCAGTTTCGCAAATAAATTAATTACAGTTACATCCAATGCTTTTAAGTGTGATATCCTCACAGATTTTTGCATCAGTACAAATTGTCAGAATTGCTTCTAAAGGGTATCAAATATCATTAGTATCATTATTATTTTTCCATTAACTATTCTCAGATCCGATATTTACTATCAACAAACATTTGATATAATAGTCAGTGGATGTAGACCCATTTATAACATGGCTCCAGCATGTACAAGAAAGTATTTAAAAAAAGAAAGAAAAAAAAGAAAAAAAAAGAAAAAAAACATCTGAACTGCCCTTGAAGGCCCAACGGTACTGCCTGCCTGCTGTGTCACCCCTCAGCCCTTAGGCATTACCAGGTGCAGATACAGAGGGGCACGTGGTCAGCACACAACTCTCCCAGTCATTGGCAGCTTTCGTGGCCAGTTTTGCTACTTCTCAGTCGAGCAGCTTCTCGATACGCCTCACAAGGGCTGAGTGCACCTCGGTTGCCAACGGCACTCGGCAGACCCGGATAGCGACCCATCCGAGTGCTGGCCGAGCCCGACAGCGCTTAACATCGGTGATCTGACGGGAACTGGTGTTACTGCTGCAGTGAGACCACTGGCCGAGAGAAACGTCGGTTTCATTTTTTATTGAGTTCTGAGCAAAGTAAACTAGGATGCAATTGTCTTTCACGTGTTCCTCGCTGTATTACGTAACTCACAGACTTCAACATGTTTGCACAAGAAACATTAAACACAAAATAATATTTAATTATTACGGGCTCCAAATATTTATGTTTTCTGTGTAGTATTATCACTCCTAGCATATTTGTGGGTTTGTGATATTTTTTATTTCAATGTTACAAAACCACTGATTAAAAAATTGGCTAATTAGAAATTGCTTTCCCACGAATAAAGAGTATTAGACATGTATTTGAACACAGGAAGGAAGCTGTACAGGATACTCCCTCAACACAAGTTTCACATCCTTTGCTGTACTTTGTCCGTGGTGTTACTAATGCCCTTGGACCCTGCAAACCAAGTTGGACCTGAAATATTAGACAGTGAGTACCAATGTAATAAAGTCTCAATCAATACTGTAATGTTTAATATAATTATAATTGCACATTTTGCTCATCTTTACTCTCGGTGCATTTCCTTTGCCACAGCTGAATAATAAATCTGTAAAAATGTAATTGTAATGATCACAGTACAGTGTGTAGATATGCCATCAATACTGTACAAATTACAGTGAGTACTGTTATTAGCTAACAAAAATAGACACTACATTAACCATTGTTCATTAGCATGTTTATGACTTTAATGTAGAATAGAAGCCAATTCTTCAGAAAATGAGGCGTTAATACAAAGAAAAATCTTTATACACACGTCAAAATAAGACTTTAAAACTGCATCGGAATAATGGCCACAGAGGATGAAACTCAAGAAATGCACCCAGAGCAGTTCTTCACTTGTTTATAGGAAAAATAAAACTACCTTAAATGCATACATTGTAAGCTATTCATTTTACAAATCTTATATATTGGACTTACCATCCCACAATTGGAACACATTGATTTTTTGAGCACTGCTGTAATGTACTCTTGCTGCCCACGTATCTCAAATAAGCCAAAAAACTGTAGCCATACTTAAAGCACTTAATGATGTCTTTTGCTCTATTTTATGCATGTTCCTCAAGCATGCAGTATCAGTATTTGGGCACAGTCTGACAGCATTGAGACAATACTCAGTAGTTGAAGTCGGTGGGGTAACTTCTGTGAATGATGTTACTTCCCTTATTTTAGTGTGGGAACAGGCTTTTGTTGATTTTATAAATTTCTGTCAAATCGTAGTTAAAATAAGTCACCTCTTTTAAATTACATATTTCTAGTTCGTTACTGAAGTTACTATAGGTGAACGTGGATTCGACATATTTGCAAAGAGAATCATCACATTTGTTGATGTTCTTCATTGGGAATCATATACAATTTCATTGTGAGGAGCATACAATCTGCTGAATTGGAAGCAGCCTGGCCCCTACTGAAGGACGCTTGCCATCTACTGATTGGCCCACCATTGGCGAGCACGAGCAGAATCGTGATCAATGGAGGTCAGTGCGCAAAAATGGGTGTCACGACAGCCTCCCAGATTAAAGGTCACTCTCAACAACACGGGAGACACTGACACCCCAGGTGGACATCCACAATGGTCACTCTGATATGAAAGGCAAAAAGGTGGCATTGGCCAACTGCACAACACGAATGACGGGGGCTACCTGAGAAGATAAAATCGGATCAGCTCGAACAGCGAAGATTGTCAAAACAGTGATAACTGGTGAAGTAATGCACCACAAAGGGTAGCTGGCACAGCAGGAAGAAATGAATCATAATATTAGCAACTTCGAAGAAGATAAAAGACACCAAAGACTGAGTCATCTGTGAGACACCGTGGTAGACCATTTTGGCTACCATACTGGAAAGAAAAATGATTAGTCCCAGCTAAGGCTGGAACCCGAGAAAAACCCCAATGTGTAATATTATTTACTTGCAATATTCTTATAATATTTTCTTTAGCTATACATGTACCATATATAAATTCATTGTTCCTGTCTTTTTTTTAGTTATATGTATTATTTGTGTGTAAAATTTGTAGCAGCAGCCTAAAGAAAGAACTTAAAATGGTAAGACTGAACAACGCCCACTTTTTGCAAGAAAAGTGATATAAATGCAATAAAAATAAAAGTTCCTAAAAACCTATGGCTGGAAAGGGTAGTTAGCATGCTCTCAAACAGCTTGCTCTTCCCCTTGATGGAGGAGCCTGGAGAGCGGGGGAGGGGGGTGGAGGAGGGGGGTTAAGGATGATAATGTCCTTACCTTGAATTTTGGGGGGGGGGGGGGGGGGCCTTGGATAGCAATGGAGCAATTTGTGTTTGCTAATATCAATAAAAGTAAGATACAGTGTTAAGCCATGTAGTTAATGACATGCCATACCCATGGTTCTAAATTTGTGTTACTCAGGGAATATAGTTGATAGTTATTTATCTGTCTTATTTCTTCAAGATAACATTATTTTTTCTAAGACAGTTAAGAATAATCAATGGACAAACTGTGCTTGCCGTCTTTCTTATACCCCTAGAAAATTAAGAAAAATGGGAGAAATTATTTATAAGCGTTTGAAACTTTTGGAAAATACTCATACTGGATATAGCAGTGAGAACCAGAAAAGTTTGTTCCTCTAGTTGGTGAGCGTCTACCTCCACCACACTATAATTCAATTTTTTGAACTTCATTCTTTTGTTTTTATGAAAAACAGTTCATCTTTCGAAGACATCTATTATGGCAAAAAATATTTCTAGTGAAATTCTGCTCAAAGAAACTCATATGCATGTTTTAACCAAAACAAACACTTTAGGATTACAGGAGGCCGCTCACTGAGAAACAGAAGTATTGAGTTGTTGATAGGCACAAACAAAAGAGAGAAAAACTTGCTAGCTTTAAGATTTATTCTTTGATGAGCTAGACTAACAAAAACAAACATTCTCCCTCTCACTGAAGTATACAGTGATGAAGCTCGCTTAAAACAGGAAAAAATGCAACAAAACTGGACATACAATGCGTAATTTGCACTTGCAAAACAAGATGCCTAAATAGCAGGGAAGGATTCATATGAATGGCTCGCCTGACATTCAGAAAATTCGCAAATCAAATAAATGTCTAGTAAATTCACTCTTCATTGTTAATCGTAAGTACCACTAGGGTGTAAATGGTTTAGGATGTAAGTATTAGAATTTCAATGTTAAAATGGACAATTTTTTGATCTAGCTGTGCTGCTTGGAAAGAAAATGCTGTAGGATAGATTGAATAAAAGTATTCTGTTTGTGAGCCAGTACAGTGAGAAAGATCTCATTAAGTGCAAAGCAGGTAGTACTGGCCTTCTTGGGTCGAACCAAAAACATGCAAACTCTGAGCAAATGTTCCAACAGTAATTAAGTTTCATTCTTGACAATTTAGCCCTGGTTTTTTTCCCCCAATTGGCAATCATTGCCTCATCACTATTTTGTACCTGATGCTAACATGAGTTTATTCACATAAGGTCAGGTGCTGACGGTACACCCATCTGCTTTGACATGTGATGTCACAGTGAGCTGAGTCTTTGTGTATGTAGATTGTGTGTTGCAGTATTTGGAGGCTCTCTGTTGAGCTGCATGTTTGTTAGTGATTAGTTTGACATTAATTGAATTTTTTATGTTGGTACTGAAAGAATTTGTGCTGGCTTTCTGGTGAGTTACTTTGAAATTGCATATTTTAGCTGATGGTTTTATTTTAATGTTTGGAAATATTAGTGTCGTGTGTTTGTTGTGATCGGAGATTTAATATTCTTCTTTTTTCTTCTGTTGTGAAGAAGATATAAATATTTATGAGTAGCTCAAAGGTTGTTGCAATGAGTGTAGTTGTTTGCGTATATTGAAATTCGTGGTGGTGGAAAGTCTTCACGAATTTTCGGGATTTCCTTGTTGTTGTTGTTGTTGTTGTTGTCTTCAGTCCTGAGACTGGTTTCATGCAGCTCTCCATGCTACCCTATCCTGTGCAAGCTTCTTCATCTCCCAGTACGTACTGCAGCCTACATCCTTCTGAATCTGCTTAGTGAATTCATCTCTTGGTCTGCCTCTACGATTTTTACCCTCCACACTGTCCTTCAATACTAAATTGGCGATCCCTTGATGCCTCAGAACATGTCCTACCAACCGGTCCCTTCTTCTAGCCAAGTTGTGTCACAAATTTCTCTTCTCCCCACTTCTATTCAATACCTACTCGTTAGTTACATTATCTAACCATCCAATCTTCAGCATTCTTCTGTAGCACCACATTTTTAAAGCTTCTATTCTCTTCTTGTCTAAATTATTTATCGTCCACATTTCACCTAAGTCAAAACAAGGCCCTGGGAGTAGACAACATTCCATTAGAACTAATGACAGCCTTGGGAGAGCCAGTCCTGACAAAATTCTACCATCTGGTGAGCAAGATGTATGAGACTGGCGAAATACCCTCTGACTTCAAGAAGAATATAATAATTCCAATCCCAAAGAAAGCAGGCATTGACAGATATGAAAATTACTGAACTATCCGTTTAAAATGTCACGGCTGCAAAATACTAATGCGAATTCTCTGCAGGCGAATGGAAAAACTGGTAGAAGCCTTGTTAGTGTTCGATAATTGTTGGATTGTTATTGGTAGGTATCATGGGTACTGATGTACCATCATTGTTTAGGATACATTTCTGATATTAGTCATATGAGCATCGTTTGGTCTTTTGTACTGAGAACTTTGGTTCAGATAGAGTAAGTGAAAGTGTTGTATCTAGGGCTTTGTTTGAACTATGTGGGTGAAGTGAAATTTGAAACACCATGTTTTAGAGTGGTTGGTTCCTGGTATTGGAGTTGTGTAGCTCAAGTGAAAATTGTGTTGGGTTTTTGAGTTCTGTATGGGTTACTGGTATTGAGGTCTTCATTTGAGATATATAGGCCCTGTGAAATTTACAACAGAAATAGTTTTCATTTTTGTAATTTTTTTTTTTTTACATTTTGAGTATTTTGTGTGTGAATAGTTGGGTGAATAGTTTTTTGCAGTGATGTCATTATTGCCAGTGAGTGGAAGAAATCACTATTCTTTTGAAATTGTGATTGTTTGTTTGTCATGCCACATTAGTAATGTATATATTGTGAAGTGTTGTGAGAATGCTTAATGTCTTGAAGATGCACCCACAAAATGACAGTTGTTAAACACTAGCGTCTATCTACAGCTTCTCACTTACAATTTGATGCAATATGTGATCAGATTAGCTGGATATGTGCTTCAGCATTTGACAACTTAATATTTGTTCAGATGTAGAAGATTTTACTCATAAGTACTTCATTGGATGTTGATTTGTATCTCATTGGCGACAGAGTGGTGTACTCTACATACAAAATTCATGTTACTAATCAGTACGTGTTTAATACTTTTCTAATTTGACCTGTTGTGATGATATTCTACTTACTATTGATCTTTTCTGTACTGGCAGGTTCTATCACAAAGTATTTGATAATTCATTCAGTATAGCTTTGATTTATTTTCAGAAACACATCACAAATCCAGTACCACACCAGAAATACAGGATTGTACAACCAAACCTTTTCTGCCACCACCCTATATTTTTTTGGGATGGTTACTAAGGATGGGCCATAGCATATACCAATGATCACTGTTTTATATTTTACCATCTGTGCCAAATTAATGTGTCTGTTAATATATTGATGTTAGAGCACTGTCAATAGTAGTATCACAGATACACTTTAAGAAAATGAAACAGTTTACATTCCCCTGTGAAAACCCACTATCATGTAATGTTTATTGAAGTAGATGACACTTGTATCTCTTGTGTTGGAGTTACTGTTGCAATGAATGTGATGTTTTAGTATGACATGTTAAAAACAACTGCAGTAAAATAAATTTGTTTATTGCAAAAGGAGTTATGTCTTTTACATATGTTGTTTTGTCCCATTTTATATGAGTGTGTGTTCACAATCCCTTCTCCCATCCCCACCCAGGGAAAGTAATTACAGAATCATTGCATAATGTTACATCCTGTGTGTGTATGTATTGGAAGGGGGGGGGGGCGGGGGGAGTGCAGACACTTTGAGAATAGTTTATTGTTCCATCCACTAATGATTATAGGTCCAAGGATAATATTTTTTGACTGAGTTGCTTACATTTCTTCAAAAGTAAAGCTGTGAAAAATATGAAATTAAAATATTTTGTGATTGGGTCTGCATGGAATGTTGAATGTTTTGTTATAATATATTCAGTTGCTCAACATTTATTCGATTACTGTGAACTGTTAGATATCAGCAGTAATAGGTACACATGTAATACGTATTAGTGACATGAAAATTCCTGCCGGACTGCGACTTGAACCTACATTTTTCTCTTGTTGTGAGGAAATATTCCATGAAGTTCTGGGTTTGCAGTCAGATGTTACTGAACCAGTCTTTTGACTGCATAACTTCCAGCAATGTGAATGGAATGAAGAGATACTGAATATTCATCTGTCTGAGAAACCTCAGCAAAGATTCAGTGTGTATATGTTTAGAATAAAGTATAAAAAGCCATTTGTAACACACAGAGCCAATGATACACAGCTTCTTATTTGTCATGTGTTCAGTTCTTTTCCTTTAATTATTTCCACACGTCACCTCTCCTCTGCTTGTATCTTCAGATTGATCAGTCTGTGAGAATACATAATGGGCTCTGAAAATGCACACTAAGTTCTTCTACATATTTTGTTTGGTTTGTCATTTTGGATATGACATGATCTTGAAGAAATAGAACAAGCAGAAGTAGCAGCTGTTATAACCAGTGCTTGATTTGTGAAAAAGTAGTGCTTCCAGTAACTGTGACCTACCACTGAATGTTTCTCATTAATGTCTTTATATCATAATTTTAATGGTTTTTTATCAGAGGTAACAGTATGGTATACCATCACAAATCAATCACTGGTTATAACAACAAAAGCAATTGTCTGGTTTAAAATAGTCACACTGACAGTACCTGGATTGCTTTGTCATATCACAGCAATAAAAAAGGAAGTTTGTTTGACAATATTATAAAAAGGATAGGTGCTACTCATCATATAGTGCAGATGCTGATTCACAGTTAGGCACAACAAAAAGACTGTCAAACAAAGCTTTCAGCCAAACAGGCATTCATCACAATTAGACAACATATATTCAGTATCTCTGCTATGTGGTGAGTAGCAACTACCCTTTTCATAACATTGTCACTATTATGTAATGGATTTTCCATTGTGTGAAGATTAGTGTTTAATGTACCATTGACCACAGGAGTAAGGACAGACTATCAGGATTCTACCAACAGACAGAGCTTATCTCTTACTACGTGGTCTCTATCAAGGTGGACACAATCTTCCTCAAGGCTTTTCACATCAGATCTGCGGCTGAGCAGCAGGCAACTGAATATTACCTCAGACTGAATTAGTGGTAAGTAAAGAAAATAAACAGAGAGGAAATTTGTTCAGTGCATAAACTTGAAACTGATATTCAGTTGACAGATTTTTTTGACCGAAAGTTGGCTTACACTACCCAAAGTGTTTTCACAGTAGAAGTTTTCTTCTTAATTGAAAGTCATGACAGTTTCTGTTCATCATTATGTTTGAGAATTATTCCCAAACTATATGTATATATAAAAAAGCTTTTAGTTGCGACTGAAGTATAGTGAGTTTGATATCGTGACTATTATTTATTTCCATTTATCAGCTTTCCTTTCCTGATTTTCTTCAGCTGCCATATGTGACACAGCTGTTTCAGCCAGAATGATGGATTTTCATTTCCTTACAATGCAAATGAAGGTGGAAAATATACTGCTTAAGTCAAACAAGGTAAAAAAAATGGAAATTCCTTGTACATTGCAAAAGAATGAAATACTGCGTAACTGGAGCTCCAGTAGTTATGGGAGACTATTTGTCTGTATGGAGGCTGACAAGCTGGAAGACTGCAGCGAAGTGCGGGAAGGCTTGCAGAGAATCAACAATTGGTGGAGTGTCTTGCATTGTGAATAACTGTCAAGGCAGATCTCCACGTTGATGCACCACTTTCTAGTGACTAACAGTTTGTCACTGAAGAGATTATTCCAATTTCCATCAGCTGAAGTCTTGGTACAAGAACTGCTCTCCAGACAACAATGACCTGTGCCTCTGCACATTTTTGCATTTATGCAAAAGCAAGGTCAGTTATGTTGTATTTGTTTCTTCAGTGACAGTACGTCTATAGGTAATAAGTTTCCAGTAACATTACAGTGAGAGAGTTATAGAAGATGAAATGGGTTGTTGCTAAGACTGAAAATTCGTTTGCTTGTCAAGTTCATAGTACAATGACGTAAATCTTTATCAGAGGCCATCCACTGATTTGGACATAAACCTACAAGAATGAAGTCACTTCTTTTGTCTTGGATTAATACAGTTTAAAATAATGTAACATATCACACAGCTATGTTACTTACCTGGTTTATGCTTCAGGAGCACAGCTTGTGAGAATTTCAGGTCTTCTGATGCAATAAATCCATCATTTTTGGATGATCTGGGCAATAATTTACTTATTTCTGCAAACGTGTTTGGGAAAAATAACTTCTTAATAGAGACTCTGCTTGTGTGTATTTAACAAGATAATACTGACAAATTTTCTGTGACTGAAATGGAAATGTCTAGTTGGGGGCACTGCCTTCATTGTGTAACTTAAGCCATAGCTATTGTAAATGTAAATGATGTGGCTGAGAGATGGTTCTGTCACTTCACTTCATGGTGTATGGCTGGTGAGTAACATGTCTAGACTTCTGTGAGGGGACCGTTTTTTTTTTTTTTTTTCTTTTCTTTGAGGGGGGGGGGGGGGGGTTTCTCATGTGGAAGTTTACACTGTCATCTCATATCTGTGTAACTGAGTAGGCTGACGACCAAACAAAGAGATAGCACTACTGTAGTTTATTTGTTGCAGTAAACACGATGCAGCCACAGGGTTTCAATGTCTGCCTAATAGCTCTCCTGCTATGCAGTGCTGTGATGGGAGACCTCGGCAATATCGTTTGACACACTGCTGGTGTTGGGCACTTTTCCAGGTCATTGAACCTCATTCTCAAGAGTTTCACTAAGATATTGATGGCAATGATACAATTGACGTTGAAACACACACTGCCTGAGAAAGCACAGAAATGTAATTATGATTTTTGCAGAAAAATTGCCAAACATATCAACAATGTTTTGTGTCCAGTAGCTGCAGAAGACTGTTATCATCAAGACTGCTACGCTAAATTAACGTCAAACCCCTGCTCTGTTTGAAGCGGGGGCCACACTCTTGATACCAAGTTTGATGCCACTATGCAAGAATTATTAAATTTTCTAGATTCTTCAGAGAAATATCAATTTTCATTGTAGGATTTATTTCCAGAAAGTCAATGAATGACTCCCACAGTGAGATACAATTACTATAAAAATGTTTAGAATACAAATTGACTGTACATTACAGTTATGGAGTCATTTCACAAATATTCAATGATCTGAACTCAGGGCAAAGGCAACCTATCCACATTCCTTCAGAACCTCAATACCATTTCTCCTATCTGTTATACCTGGTCCTCCTCTACACAATGTACCACCTTCCTGGAAGTTGACCTCCACCTCTCTGATGGCTCCATCCACACTAACCACCAACATTTCGACAGCTGCCATCCCTTTCACACAAAAAAAATTCCCCCACATACAGCTTAGCCATCTGTGGATGACATATCTGCTCTGAGGATAACTCTCTTGCCCTGTATGCTGAAGGGCTCACAAAGGCCTTCGCAGACAGCAACATTCCCCCAATCCCGTTCACAAACAAATTTCCACTGCCATATCCTCACACACCTGCAATCCTGCCACCATCCTCATGAACCGGCTAAAAGGAGTGCCCCCTCATCACCCAATATTACCCTGGACTGGAACAACTGAACCATATCATCACCAGGGCTTTATCTCTCTTCCTGCCTCGAAAGAAGGACATCCTACCTGAGATGCTTCGCACCCCTCCTAAAGTGGTGTTTCATTGCCCACCCAAACTACACATCATCCTAGTGTATCTCTGTGCCACTCCCACTCTCATCAGCTTATTACAGAGATCGTATACATGTGGCAGAGCAAAGTACAAGATCTGCCTAATCCACACACCCAGCACCTACTAGTCTAGTCATGTCACTGACTTTTCCTACCTCATCAGAGGCTGGGCCACCTGTGAAAGCAGCCATCATATACCAGCTCTGGTGCAATCACTGCACAGCTTTCTGTATTCTATGACTATCAAGCAGCTGTCCGCCAGGATGAATGGCCACCCCCCAAACTATGGCCAAAAGCAAAGTGCACTGTACTTGTGGCACGACGTGCAGCTGAACATAAAATGATTGATTTTAATGTCTGCTTCACATCCCAGATTAGATAGATCCTCCCCTCCACCACTAGCTCTTCTGAACCACACAGACCAGAGTTATCCTTACAACATATTCTCTGTTTCTGAAACTGTCCCGGCCTCAACCTACAGTAACCTGCTGTCTCCACATCCTCAACCCTACAATTTCTGCCCCCTCCATCCTGTCACCCCTCCCAAGTTAAATTGCTTTCAGTATGTGCCCCTTCCAAACTGCTGCTACAATTGTGCCGGCTCATATACCTGCCACTGCTCCCTCCCACATTCCTAGCTGGCAGACTGGCCATCTCTGTCCGAGCTGCTAGCTACCCGTTACCAACTCATCTCCCTGCCCTCCCCTCCCCTTTCCCTCTACCCACCCTGCTTGACACTACCACACCACTATCAGCCCACCTGCCACAAAATCAAAATAGCACTGACGCTGTCAGCCTAGCTGTCAGCATGGAGAGAGGGGGGAGACAGAGAGAGAGAGAGAGAGAGACAGAGAGAGAGAGAGAGAGAGACAGAGAGAGAGAGAGACAGAGAGAGAGAGAGAGAGACAGAGAGAGAGAGAGAGAGAGACAGAGAGAGAGAGAGAGAGACAGAGAGAGAGAGAGAGAGAGAGTGTTTTTTTTTTTTTTTTTTTTTTTTTTGTTAGTTAGTTCGTCAAAGAATAAATCTTAAAGCTAGAAAGTTTTCCTTCTTTTGTTTGTGCATATCAATAACTCAGTATTTCTGTTTTTCACTGAGCGGCCTCCTCTAATCCTAACGTGTATATTTTGGTTAAAACATTCTTTGAGCAGAATTTCACTAGAAATATTTTTTGCCTTCTTCATAAGAGGAACTGTTTTTCATAAAAACAGACAAATAAAGTTCAAAAAATTGAATTAAGGGGTGGTGGAGGTAGATGCTCACCAACTAGGGGAGGGAACTTTTCTGTTTGTCATTGCTATATCCAGTATGACTATTTTCCTAAAGTTTCAAAAGCTTATAAATTATTTTTCCCTATTGTTCTTAATTTGCTTGGGGTATAAGAAAGACGGTAAACACAGGTTGTCCATTGATTATTCTTAACTGTCTAAAAAAAATGTTATCTCCAAGAATTAACACAGATGAATAACTATCAACTATATTGCCTGAGTAACACAAATTTAGAACCATGGGTAAGGCATGTCATTAACTACATGGCTTAACACTGTATCTTACTTTTATTGATATTAGCAAACACAAATCACTCCATTGCTATCCAAGCCCCCCGCCCCTTCACCCCCAAAAATTCAAGGTAAGGACATCATCATCCTTACCCCCCCCCATCCACCCCCCCTTCCCCCGCTCTCCAGGCTCCTCCATCAAGGGGAAGAGCAAGCTGTTTGAGAGCATGCTAACTACCCTTTCCAGCCATAGGTTTTTAGGAACTTTTATTTTTATTGCATTTATATCCCTTTTCTTGCAAAAAGTGGGCGTTGTTCAGTCTTACCATTTTAAGTTCTTTCTTTAGGCTGCTGTTACAAATTTTACACACAAATAATACATATAACTAAAAAAAGACAGGAACAATGAATTTATATATGGTACATGTATAGCTAAAGAAAATATTATAAGAATATTGCAAGTAAATAATATTACACATTGGGGTTTTTCTCGGGTTCCAGCCTTAGCTGGGACTAATCATTTTTCTTTCCAGTATGGTAGCCAAAATGGTCTACCACGGTGTCTCACAGATGACTCAGTCTT
The DNA here is from genome assembly GCF_023864275.1 of Schistocerca cancellata. Taxonomy (NCBI): domain Eukaryota; kingdom Metazoa; phylum Arthropoda; class Insecta; order Orthoptera; family Acrididae; genus Schistocerca; species Schistocerca cancellata. The sequence goes on from NC_064636.1 coordinate 16,506,730, forward strand.
TGGTGTCTTTTATCTTCTTCGAAGTTGCTAATATTATGATTCATTTCTTCCTGCTGTGCCAGCTACCCTTTGTGGTGCATTACTTCACCAGTTATCACTGTTTTGACAATCTTCGCTGTTCGAGCTGATCCGATTTTATCTTCTCAGGTAGCCCCCGTCATTCGTGTTGTGCAGTTGGCCAATGCCACCTTTTTGCCTTTCATATCAGAGTGACCATTGTGGATGTCCACCTGGGGTGTCAGTGTCTCCCGTGTTGTTGAGAGTGACCTTTAATCTGGGAGGCTGTCGTGACACCCATTTTTGCGCACTGACCTCCATTGATCACGATTCTGCTCGTGCTCGCCAATGGTGGGCCAATCAGTAGATGGCAAGCGTCCTTCAGTAGGGGCCAGGCTGCTTCCAATTCAGCAGATTGTATGCTCCTCACAATGAAATTGTATATGATTCCCAATGAAGAACATCAACAAATGTGATGATTCTCTTTGCAAATATGTCGATTCCACGTTCACCTATAGTAACTTCAGTAACGAACTAGAAATATGTAATTTAAAAGAGGTGACTTATTTTAACTACGATTTGACAGAAATTTATAAAATCAACAAAAGCCTGTTCCCACACTAAAATAAGGGAAGTAACATCATTCACAGAAGTTACCCCACCGACTTCAACTACTGAGTATTGTCTCAATGCTGTCAGACTGTGCCCAAATACTGATACTGCATGCTTGAGGAACATGCATAAAATACAGCAAAAGACATCATTAAGTGCTTTAAGAATGGCTACAGATTTCTGGCTTATTTAAGATACGTGGGCAGCAAGAGTACATTACTGCAGTGCTCAAAAAATGACTGTATTCCTATCGTGGGATGTAAGTCCAATATATAAGATTTGTAAAATGAATAGCTTACAATGTATGCATTTAAGGTAGTTTTATTTTTCCTATAAACAAGTGAAGAACTGCTCTGGGTGCATTTTTTGAGTTTCATCCTCTGTGGCCATTATTCTGATATAGTTTTAAAGTCTTATTTTGACGTGTGTATAAAGATTTTTCTTTGTATTAACGCCTCATTTTCTGAAGAATTGGCTTCTATTCTACATTAAAGTCATAAACATGCTAATGAACAATGGTTAATGTAGTGTCTATTTTTGTTAGCTAATAACAGTACTCACTGTAATTTGTACAGTATTGATGGCATATCTACACACTGTACTGTGATCATTACAATTACATTTTTACAGATTTATTATTCAGCTGTGGCAAAGGAAATGCACCGAGAGTAAATATGAGCAAAATGTGCAATTATAATTGTATTAAACATTACAGTATTGATTGAGACTTTATTACACTGGTACTCACTGTCTAATATTCCAGGTCCAACTTGGTTTGCAGGGTCCAAGGGCATTAGTAACACCACGGACAAAGTACAGCAAAGGATGTGAAACTTGTGTTGAGGGAGTATCCTGTACAGCTTCCTTCCTGTGTTCAAATACATGTCTAATACTCTTTATTCGTGGGAAAGCAATTTCTAATTAGCCAATTTTTTAATCAGTGATTTTGTAACATTGAAATAAAAAAATATCACAAACCCACAAATATGCTAGGAGTGATAATACTACACAGAAAACATAAATATTTGGAGCCCGTAATAATTAAATATTATTTTGTGTTTAATGTTTCTTGTGCAAACATGTTGAAGTCTGTGAGTTACGTAATACAGCGAGGAACACGTGAAAGACAATTGCATCCTAGTTTACTTTGCTCAGAACACAATAAAAAATGAAACCGACGTTTCTCTCGGCCAGTGGTCTCACTGCAGCAGTAACACCAGTTCCCGTCAGATCACCGATGTTAAGCGCTGTCGGGCTCGGCCAGCACTCGGATGGGTCGCTATCCGGGTCTGCCGAGTGCCGTTGGCAAACGAGGTGCACTCAGCCCTTGTGAGGCGTATCGAGACGCTGCTCGACTGAGAAGTAGCAAAACTGGCCACGAAAGCTGCCAATGACTGGGAGAGTTGTGTGCTGACCACGTGCCCCTCTGTATCTGCAGCTGGTAATGCCTAAGGGCTGAGGGGTGACACAGCAGCCAGGCAGTACCGTTGGGCCTTCAAGGGCGGTTCAGATTTTTTTTTTTTAAATACTTTCTTGAACATGCTGGAACCATGTTATAAATGGGTCTACATCCACTGACTATTGTATCAAAAGTTTGTTGACAGTAAATATCGGATCTGAGAATAGTTAATGGAAAAATAATAATGATACTAATGTATATTTGATACCCTTTGGAAGCAATTCTGACAATTTGTACTGATGCACAAATCTGTGAGGATATCACACTTAAAAGCATTGGATGTAACTGTAATTAATTTATTTGCGAAACTGGGATACATTTTGTTATAAGGCACAGTTTCCAATAACATTTTGTTATGAGTTTAAAACTTCCATCCATTTGAATCTGCTTACAGTAGTGAAACGCTAGGTTGCACCTCTGTAATTTTTATCCCACCCACTTCCCTCCAGTACCAAACTGACTTGACGATTCCTCGATGCCTCGGGATGTGTCCTAACAGTCGGTCCCATTTTTTAGTTGTGCCATTAATTTCTCTTCTTACCAGATTTATTCAGTGCCATCTATTTAGTTATCCAGTATACCCACACAATCTTCACCATTCTTCTGTAACCCTACATTTCAGACGCTTTATTCTTATGAAAATTAATTTTCAGGTTCTGTAAACACCTACTTTATCACCCTAAATGAACAGTGGCGTTAACAAGACTGAATACATGTTTTCTTGTGATGACTGATCTGTAGTATACGGTAACAGAGGATTAGGTTAGGGTGGCTAGGTGACAGTTCAGTTACATGTGGCCAAGCTGAAATGTGAAAGCAGTGTGTCAAAAATGAAGTACTGTCCCATACCTGGGCAGATAGAATGGTACGGGTGGGTACAGTGGAAGTGGTGGGGGTTTTGTTGTGTGTGAGCACTATCTGGTAGGGGGGATTCAGTTCAATGAATGAGGCCTACTCAAAAGCAGAACTCCTAAGCTACAGTTAGTGAGTCTGCAAAAGATCTCAAGGACATCTCACCCCAGTATGACTAATAACATAACTGACTGAAGTGGCTAATAAGAAAAATCACTCCATTAACAATTAATGCAACTCATAACAAAAAGGTGGACACACCTGGGGCAATGTGGCTGCCAAGCTAGTTTGAGCTAGATGTAACATATTGATTTGTAGAGCAGCATGATGTCTATGTTCATATCATATTTAGTGCACTTTTTGTTATAAAAATGAACTGTAAGGTAAATTCAGAAAGCAAATATGGGTTAACAAACAAGTATCTTGTGAGTGCACGACATACATTGTAAGTCATAAAGAATGTCATACTGTCATTTAACCACATACATTGTACATAATCTAGTTTATTTCATGATAAATAGTTGAGGAGGTCTAACTGGTACATGACTTCAGCATATCACTGTTTGTTTATCTTCCACACAATGACTAAAGATTTAAATATTACATTCTTTGGTCATGTTTTCATATTTATTGTTACTTCTACAAATTCATAGAGAAATCCATGAAAAAGAAAACAATTACAGTCCTTTCATTGGTCAGTATTACAAATGTTCAATTATATTAGTAGGACGTTGCTAGAAACAAATTCACAGATTTTGGATGAAAACAAAGAAGTCATTCTATGAGAGTCTGCCAGAACAAGAAGGAAACAGTGATTTTTTTATGGGTGGTTGTGAGCAAATTACTTTGCTGGGAGCATCTGGATTCAATGCAATCCAGGAGCTAGCTGCTGCTGTTTGTATGCAATGTCCTTATAACAGAAGACTATGTATAAAGTGGAGACAATGATGTGCTGCTGTCTGAGAATCCACCTTTACCTCTTTGTGGCGATGACTCACAATTACTCTTATATATAAATGTCAGGTGATTAAAAAATAAAATTGGTATTCTTAGTATTTCATTAGGTGTAAACAGGAAGACTACATTATGTGTTAATAATCACCGGCTCAGTGAAGATAATCTACAACTGTACATATCACAAGGGACGGTCCTGAAATACAGTGTTACCCACCACTTGCTCTAATTACACCCCAACTACTACCAGTAATTTTTTCTCTCCTTTCTGTCTCTGGGTGTATTTCGGTTCTGATTTTCAGTAATATTTGTATGTGATGTAGGCATAAATCTGCCCATTTGTTATTTAGTTCAGGTTTCATTGTTACAGTTGGAGTCTCAGTGTCTGACAGCAAAAATACAATTAGTTTTGTTTAAAACTGTGTTAATTGAAGTTTATGTCTGATTAAAAATTTTACTAAAGTAAATAGCAGTGAAAATATTATGAGCTAATTGAGCTAATAAATATATTTGGTAGCATTCCTACTTTTCATTAACTTAGTTAAAATTTTGTGGAAAAAATTAACTGACAAGATAATTATCATTAAAGTTCAGAAGTAGACACATTTACATTGCAAATTTTGACTCTGTGTTTATTAGATTTCATCTCCGAGTGCTGTACTTCTGTTACTTCAATTTTTATGCATACGGTGGCTTACTTCATTAACTGATTAGTTATGAAAATTTTGTAACCTTCCACGATGTTCAGTATTGCGCTCGTACCCGTAAATGGATTAGTGCCAACGCAGATGCATAAAATGATTCCACATACTTTTCCAAAGTCCTAGATCACTACACTTTTTACTGACCAAATTATTGTTAATAATTATAGTCTATACTGAGTAGTATATTTATTTCATATGAGGTTAAGAAATTGGTCATCATCCAACAATTGGACCTTGAAGACAATATATGAAAAGTGAAACCAAAATTGTGGTGGTGTGTACATTTTCGAGCAAACACCATCCTGAACTGATTAAGATTTTCCACTTTATGAGTTCAGAATGGTGTGCTACTGAAGAGGCATCATAGAAGAGACTACATAATTGTCCCATGGGGCTTATCCTGTAATAGATGCAAAACCTGACCCATATCACAACACACTTCAGTCCTGTCCTTGACATCTCCCATCCCATGGAAGGCAGGGGCAAAAGTGAAAGCAGTCATGTGATCTACCCAGTTATCTGCAGCCACTTCCTGTCACACTACACGGTCATGTCCACTGCCAAGTTGTGTCTCCAAATGAATGGCCAATGCCAAACTAGCCAAGAGACAGCTGGATCATCCTTTTGCCGAGCATGCCACCCGACACGATATGCTCGAATTCAGTGACTTCTTCACTGACTGGATTCTTTCCACCCACACCACCGCCTTGATATTAACCTTCACTGCTCCCACTGAGATTCTCTGGCCCTACACAACCTTCTACCCCACCGGCACACTGGCAATATGTTTTTCCCTTCTCTACTTTACTCCACTTCCCCCACAGCCCCAGCATAGCCTGCAGGTGCTGCAACTAGCAGCTCACTATCCTGTCTCTACTATATCCCAGCATCCTCCTCCTCCTCCTCTCTCTCTCTCTCTCTCTCTCTCTCTCTCGCCTGCTCAGTTTCCATTTTCTAGATTCGCCAGTGACTCTAAAATATTGTTGTTCACATTTCACAAGTGGGATTTCAAAATGTTTAACAAACAATTTTTGTAAGTTCTACCTAAGTACATAAAATGCACATAATTTGATTTTCATTGTAAGTGTCAATCACTCATAGTGATATCTGAAACTGATATCATGATTTAATGTATAGTTTACTGCAATAGGTGTGCAACTGGTGCCACTTGCAGAATAGTAAGTTTTTGGATTCTGCTATCTCTCAATTGTACAATCACACTTCTTTTATTTTGGACTATACAGTACAGTACTGAGAAGTTTACAATCCATGTTGCTTATTCACTACCTGTATAAATTTCAGTTACTGCTATTAAAATATCTTGGCAGGCTGTTCTACCACTTGTGTTTATTCATAAATTTTTCATTGTCTGAAGTAATGGTATGGTGATCAGGTATCTTATTACAAATATTTGATTAATCTTAATGGCACACAGAAAGAAAAAGTAACTGTGAAAGTAAATACCTTTTTCATGTTTTCTTGTATCGTGTCCCGACATGAGGCTTTCCTATGCAAGATTATACCTACTTAACCCAGAGTCCTTTTTTCTAACTCTTTGTCTTAGGTACATATCACAAAATATTTATGCTGGATAGCACCTTTGTGGATGTAGATCTGGTGCAACTGTTACTGCTCTCATTTACAACAGCAGTGTTCTGTTACTGTGTGTTTATTTATTTTATTTTATTTATTTATTTATATACTTGTTCCTTAGATCTGTACATGTGAGCAAGTCACTCAGATGTGGAACGTGTCAATGTACATAATAAAATACATAGAATAAAGACATTGTTATAGTATTAATAACAGTGCACAAAAGTCATACTTATTAGCATAAAAACTAGTCAACGTAAATGTGAAGATAGCAGTTTCATCTTTAGGGCATTATTGCATCTATTTTAACCTTGAACAGTAATCAAAACTTCCCACTTTGGGTTTAAAAGTGACCCAAAAATGGAAATGAGAAAAACAGGAATTTTTACATTAGGGCATTATTACATTAGTTTAACAGTAAACAGTGTCAAAAAATTAAAAACATCTTTCCAATCTAGGTTTTACTTATTTCTCTGAAAGAATTCCTCTAGTGAATAAAGTGAGGTCTCAAATAAATAATTTTTCAAGCTACGTTTAAATACTGATGTACAACTCCTTATACTTTTGATGCTGTTGGGTAGGGAATTGAAAATTTTCGTTCCAGCGTACTTTACCCCTTTCTGAATAAGTGTCAAGTTCTTTAACTCACAGTGGAAATCCTCTTTTCTTCTGGTGTTATGTTCACGATGTAGGCAATTCGTTTCATACAGAGTGGGCTTATTTATTATGAAGCACATCAGTGAATGTATGTACTGAGATGTCGCTGTCAGTATTTCAAGTCGTTTAAAAAGATTTCGACACGAGGTTCGTGGTGGTACACCACAAATGATTCTTACTGCTCTTTTTTGTGCCGTGAGGATTTTCTTTGCGGCAGGTGTATTGCCCCAGAAGATGATGCCGTAACATGTGACTGAATGAAAATAGCCAAAGTAAGCTGACTTTGAGATGGCAATGTCATTGAAGCTCGTAAAGCAAATGTTGCCGACATCAGCCGTTTTAGTGTTTGTAGAACGTGATGTTCCCAGTTCAGCCTACTGTCCACGTATACGCCTAGGAATTTTGATAAGTACACTGGCTTTATCATCTGATTATTCTGTGTGATAACTATTTCTTTTCGGGTTTTGTGGGTTGTCTGGAACTGGATAAAATTGGTTTTTTTCAGGTTTACTGAAAGGGAGTTAATACTAAACCAACACAGAACTTCTTTAAGGATATCATTGACCTCGGATTCTAAGTCAGTAGTCGACACATTATCCACCACAATGCTCATATCATCAGCGAACATTGTAAATTTACACTGCTTATTGATGGATAGAGGCAGGTCATTAACATATATGAGGAACAGCAAGGGCCCAAGCACTGATCCCTGTGGCACTCCATGCTGCACAAATTCCCCACTCAGAGTCCACTATATATTGTGACACACTCTCTGAAACATCTGGAATAATCTTCTGCTTCCTATTTTCGAGGTACGATTTTAACCAGTTCCCTACAGGTCCTGTAATTCCATAATGACAGGCCTTCTTGAAGAGTATCTGGTGATCTACACAGTCGAACGCCTTCGATAGGTCGCATAAGACACAAATTGGCAGCCTCTTGCTGTTTATAGACTCTAGAACATCATTTGTGAATGAGAAAATTGCGTTATCTGTTGAAACTCCCTTTTTAAAACCAAACTGCTGACTGTTAATGATGTTCAGGTCACCAAGGTGTGCCACAATCCTGTTGTACAGAGCTTTTTCTAGGACTTTTGAAAATGTTGTTAATAGAGAGATAGGGCGATAGTTTGACACATTTGTAGCATCCCCTGCTTTGTACATCGGCCTGACAACAGGGTATTTCATTCTGTCTGGAAACACTCCTTGTTGCATGGATGTGTTGCAGATGTGAGACAAAACTTACTAACCCAAAGAAATTCTATTATTAGAACATGCTACCATTTTGTCAAAAGGAAGGAATTATGATTGATCCAAGTGCTATAATGCTTATCACTGAATTAATTAAAATTTTGGTGATTAACACAATTTGAATTCAATATTATTCATCTGAGAAAGATAATTGTAATCCAGAAAGTTATGCAAATGGAGTGAAAGGTTTCATGTACTTTTTTATTCATTCTGTTTAGCCTTCAGCAGTATAACACTATTTAGCCAATGTTACCTGTACTTGGAATGTGTTTATTGTTTATGGATTCATCGCCTCAACAAACTCATTGCATTAGTATGTAGACTACTCCATAATTTAATTGTAAGATATGCATATTAACACTATGTATAGGTATCTATCCGCCATTTGAAATTTTAGTTTTCCTTAATTTGCATGATTAACTTATAATTGACTTAACATTAACTCTTACAGGCATATCTTGTATATGAAGAATAGAACTATTTACAAAATGGACTCATTCCTCATACGATTTCTTACTTCACTAAATGGAAACAAACACTTCAAGTGTCAACGAGCACTCTGTATAGTATAGCATTTAGTATTGCAGTTCCAGGCAAGTTGCTACGGGCCTTTCTGAATGCAGAAAGTGTTCGACTGCTGCCCTGGCCAGCACATTCTCCAGATGTCTGACCAATTGAAAACGTCTGGTCAATGGTGGCCGAGCAACTGGCTCATCACAATACGCCAGTCACTAATCTCGATGAACATGGGCAGCTGTACCTGTACACGGCATCCGAGCTGTGTTTGACAGAATGCCCAGGTGTATTGAGGCCATTATTACGCCCAAATGTGGTTGTTCTGCGTACTGATTTCTCAGGACGTATGCACCCAAATTGCTTGAAAATGTTAACACATGTCAGTTTGTCCAATGAATACTCGTTCATCATCTGCATTTCTTCTTGGTGTAGGAATTTTATTGGCCAGTAGTGTATGTGCCTACCAGAACGTGAAATATATAACATTTCTTATTCTCTCTCCAACAATTTTGCATTGCGTTTTTCATCTCTTAGAAATCGGTACAGTACAAAGCCTGTTGCTGTGTTACTAGTACAGTTCAACGCTGCATCAACTTATCTTGACGCGAACAATAACAAACGTAGATCTTTCCGCCCGCCAAAAATTTCGTCTTCAAAGATAATACTCACGACGCCTTCTACCGGATGTGGTAACTCGTGTGAACAACGTCACTTCCCATGTTTTATTGCCGCCAGCCTTGTCAAAGACTCTACATCTACGTTTATGTACATACTCCGAAAGCTACTGTACAGTGTGTAGCAGGGGGTTACTCTGTACCACTACTAGCCACGTCCTTCCCTGTACCACTCACAAATGGAATATGGAATGAAGGAAATGCGGCTGTCTATATGCCTCTGTACGAGCCCTATTGTCTCTAATCTTATCCTCGTGCTCCATATGGGAAATTTATGTGGGCAGAACTAGAATCTTTTGGCAGTCAGCCTCAAGTGCCGGTACTTAAATTTTCTCAACGGTGCTCTCAAAAAGAACATCGCCTTCCCTCCAATTATTCCTGTTTGCTTTCCTGAAGCATCTGCACAACACTTGCATGTCGTTCGAACACACCGGAAACAAATATAGCAGCCCGCCTCTGAGTTGCTTAGAAGTCTTCCTTTAATCTAATCTCGTACGGATCCCAAACACACGAACAGTACTCGAGAACTGGTCTCCTTTACAGATGAACCACATTTTCCTAAAATTCTCCCAGTCAACCAAAGTCGTCGATTCGCCTTCCCACCTACAGTTCACACACGCTCCTTCCATTCCATACCATCTTATGCCCAGATATGTAAACGACTGTGTCAAGCAGGGCACTATTAATTCTGTGTCCGAACATTAAGGGTTTCTTCTTCCTACTCATCGCCTAATCTACTGCTCAGGGTACGTTGACTTCAACATAGACTTTTTTTTTGTTAATTCTTACTGTGCAGTACTGTTATGTACCAATTCCCATCAGGTTCATGTCTACGCAACGCTACAGAAAGCTAGTAAAAAGGATTACGAATTTCTAGTAAAAATTAAAAATGTAATAAGGCAGTTGCTCATGTATACCAGATCTAAGGATAATAACTTATTCATGAGAGTTTGGCGGGGAGGGGACGAGACCTTGGTGTATGGAAGTATTATTAATACCTTTGGAGATAAATGACGACTTGTAAGTAGCCATAAAGTGTCTGCACAATACCGACTTTTAAATCATTTTCATGAAAGAAATTCACCTGACTACGTTATGTTTCCCCGAGTATGGATCCCCCTCCCCCCCCCCCACCCCTTCATTGTATTTCAGTTCCCCATTGGGGCGGGCTGACAACAGCATATGCGCTGCTCTTCAGCCGAGACATAGAACTAACAGTAGAAGACATTTAGAAATAACAAAGGAGAAAACGTGGCGAACATAGACATAAAAAAGGGGGAACATCATGGAAAACAATAGACACAAATGGGGCGACTGTAAAATGGAGATAAAACCCGTAAAAGAGTATCGCACACAAAAAACCACACACTGGGACAATTAAACGAACACAAGGCACAGTATGATCGGGGCATAGTGGATCCCCCTGTATAGGTATCAATATAAAGCCATGTGAGGAGCTACAACGGTAAAAAAAAAATAAAAAAAGGAAAAGCGTGTGCTGCCAGACCGTAATTTGCCAAAGATAGCATTCTGCAAATTTCACCTTAGCTCTGCGCATGCGCGTGGAACCGCCGACGACTGCTTAAACGAACCTAAAACTGTACGCCGCCAATGCAACTCGTTTTCGGCCAATCACGAACCGTAGACCGCGATAAGAGACGGGGCTGAAAGGATCGCCGTATTATCTGAGGCAGCGTCTTTAGCTGACATCTGTTGGCAACACCGAACAACACTACAGTATTGAAGCGCTGCATATTTCACTTCGCATTGACAAGTTTAACACGAAAATGATCGAATTAACATAGATTTTTTTTGCAGGTATATCACGTCCTTATTTGTAGTTTGGTAACACAATAGCAAAAAGCGCCCACGTTTTTCTATTAATTGTGAGCAATGCATTTCATACCCACAAAGTTTCTTGGTAAGACGTGCTATAAATATGGTAACTTGCGCAAACTTGTAATTATTATGTGACTACCAATAAGAAGAATTTTTGAAAGGCTCTGATTAACATATCAGAGCTTGTGAGTTTAATGAATACGTGAGGAAATTCATCGCGCAGAGTGATACTAGTTTCAGTAGTGGATTCATCGCGCAGAGTGATACTAGTTTCAGTAGTGGAATTGCCGTACGCAGAGTTTTCCGTTCGTTACCCGTACTTAAGAGTGTAGCCAGGAATTTCCTCGGTCGTCCCGAATTATGACGAAAAGTGCTGCTTAAACGCCGAGAATGTCTGTTTTGGTACCATCTGGGTCGGGATTAGTATTCCCTCTCTCCGTTATTGATATGACAATTTTTTCGTTCGCCTACGGCGTCAGACTGTCCGTTGCACTCGGCATTTTTCTTTTTTTTCTGGTTGGCGCAAACGCCATCCCAACTTTCAAAAGTTATGCACCAGAAGGTCGCGCTTTTTTTTGGTAATTTATTTATTTATTTATCAAGCTGCACATAGTGTACAGAAATGACGCGAGAGAGCAGCAGAATAGCTGGAGCCGTGTAGCACGGACTGCCACCGACAGCTACCTGCGTCTGGGGGACGCCAAGGAATTCGGTTTGCTGATTGGCCACGTCGTGCCATGACGTCGACTCCCACACCAGCCAATCCAGATCGTAGCTACTTTCTGAAACGCGCTGTTCTTTAAACGAGGCGATTTGTCTGTCGATACGTCGTGTGGCTAACTCGATATACTACTTCACTGTTGTGAGTTCTAGGCCTATGTTTATAATGGCAGATCCCAACACTTGTTTTGTGTGCGATAAAGCATTTCAGCCGCGAAAAACTTTATACGCGCGCATCAGGAAAATGCATGATGTAGAGCCAAATACGAAAAGTACGATTAAGTGCCCACAAGACAACTGTAGCTATTCCTTAAATACATTGGCTAGTTAGAGAGCACACATGGAGAAAAAGCACATGGTTCAAACTGCGGATGAAAAAATTGTATTCCAGTCAATGCATGGTAAGAAACACCGTAGAATAATTAGTTTTTACTACTCAATAGTAGGAATGTTTCTGGTAAAACTGTAGAATTTCATTCTTTGTGCATTCAGTAATCTGGTGCAATGTTGTACTGCAAAGCTTCTTTCAGTTCGTATGAAAGGACTATTTGTATTAACGGCCTAGTCTTAGAAGACATTAAAGTCACAATCATTTAATAAACTCTATTTTTACTGTCCTTAAATTGTGTAGCAACTGTTTTCTTTTTTTTACATATCGCTCACATATTTGCTTTCTGTAACATTCTTGCACTCATGAAAACTGTTGAATGTCTAGAATTACAAGCCATTTTAGCCGTTCTTTTTTACAGCCAAATAGGTATGAACGATTTACAGTGAACAACCAAGGCTTGCAAATAGTACAATGATTTTCGTATTTGATGTTTCAGACTTTCTAAGGTGGAAGTCCAAAGAGGAGAAGTTAGCGAGATGTAGCTTTGTGATGCATGATGGTGCTAAGCATGTGAAGGGTGGCACCAAAATCACGTGTGTGTGTCACAGATGTGGGATATTCGTATCTCGGTCAAAGGGAAAGAGGCTACTGAAGTCTCAAGGCAGTAACAAAATGGGTCGCCACGGCACGTCTGCCATTGAGGTCAGCCAAGATAATAATGGAACGTGTACTTGAGTTTATTTTAGAACACATTTCGGCCATGAACTGAATACTGGTTTTCTGCACCGTAGTTAATCTGAAACAAAGATTATTGCGGGTGAGTTCAACATTAGAATAAATGTTTTTGCTACAGCAGTTTTTATAATTTTTAAGTCAATTAAATTTAGTTGCCTGTCTGGAATCAACCTTGTGTAAAGGTAATGTGTTGTTATTCATTCAAAAGAGGTTTCTGTGGGTTCGTATGTATTCATTATGTAATGTTAGCGTTATTGGATCAGAAATTATGAATTATTTTCATAACATATTTTGCTGGTGGAGGTATTACCATCTGATATGACGTAGTGATTGGCGATACTGCTTGTGGAATTCACATGAGGAATGTAGATAGTGATAAGCTTAAATCATTGTGTGATGGTAATGCTATTTTCTTGGAAATGAGTAGTTCCCATTTTCTACCGACGGGAAAATTCTGGGAGCACACTTTGAATAACCTTTTAGGCTACTTGAACAGGTTGTGGGACTAAGTTTTACAGTGAGCGATTCACGCTCAATCCTTGCTTGTTGACTTCAACTTGTAGTGACAAACTAACTTGTGGTGCAGTCCGAGTTATAGGTAGGTTGGGTAAAGAGACTATTTTGTTGCAAGTTAGCAACGCAAACGAGTGTGGTAACAAAATTGACTTACTAGTGAAGCCTGCTGCAATAGAACCTCATTAATCAACAGATGCTCAGATGACCTTAGTCATTTTAAGCTCCTTGCCTTTTAACTGATAGTATTTGCAACTGTTATGTAAATAAAATGTTTACCTTTTTTGCATGGTTTCCTGCATGTACCAAGATGGAGTAAAAAACACACTGATATATCTTTGTTTATAGATGACAAAACAGTGACAATACTAGTTCATCAACAGACTAGAAAGAATAGGTGCTGCACATGCCATTATACAGTAAAATTATGTAGTGTCACAATGATACTGCTCTGCAAATCCATTTGCTAACCAAATGCTGAACAAAATTCTGAGTAATGTTACAATGCAGGTGTGGAGTCAGAATGAAATACATTGCATGTGTGAAGTTGTTAATATCTTTCTCTTAAAACATTGCTAATTTTTTGATCATGAATTATTCATAAACTTCCATCACATTTTTGCTATTGTAATTATTACCAGTTCTGTAGTTTCCTCCACTGCCATACAAGAATAGACTACCTAGTTCCTCCTCTTGCACCCATGTTTCCTATAATAACAAATTCCTTCCTCAATTTTTTCTGCTACTTCTTGGAGAGATGTCCAGGAAGTGTCTTTCTACTAGTCTTTGCCTTTCTGGGTGCATACACTCGAATAATCCCATATTCCTGGAACATATTTAGTGATCAGTTCCCATTTTTTTGATATTTTTTTCTCTATCTTTGATATAATTAATAATTTCATATACATTGCATGGTAACCTAATATATTGTGCTAATTCAGAATGTAATAAATATTTAATTTGAGGTGACAGAAGTGAAAATGTCCCTTGTGGAAGTTTTCTGAACAGTTGGTTTTAAAAGTGCAGCTGACTGGCAATTCTAACACTGTGCCCTGACTCAATGTGCCAGCCTGTGTATAATAAAATGTTGGTAATGAACTGTTGGCTAATGTTTGGGGAAATAATTTGTTGTTGTTAGTGAATGGATGTGCATTTCATAGTAGGTAGGAGATTTCCATTGTTTGTGTTGTACACACGTTATCACGTTTCACTAAACACCTGTTGCAGGACATTTTTAGTTCATCCACCCTGTAGTAATTAGGTGCTACTGTGACCGTAGAAGTTTTGCCCACCACCTGTTGTACTCTTAACCTGTTACATTATACACAATTGAATACATGCTGTCTGGATACCTTACCAATATAATTAGAAGTAAAGATACAGTTTAGATCTGTGAAAGGTGTAATTTCTATATACTTGAGTTGTAATGACTGTTTTTGTGACCGTAACAACATAAATTGCAGCAATGATGATGCATAGTGTTAACTGTTTATTTACTGGCAACCAGTATTTGACCTGACAGAATTGCGCAAACAGTGAAATATTAGAAAATTTCTGGCATATTAAAACTGTGTGCCGGACCGAGACTCGAACTCGGGACCTTTGCCTTTCACGGGCAAGTGCTCTACCAACTGAGCTACCCAAGCACGACTCACGCCCGGTACTCACAGCTTTACTTCTGCCAGTATCTCGTCTCCCACCTTCCAAACTTACTACCAGTTGGTAGAGCACTTGCCCGCAAAAGGCAAAGGTCCTGAGCTCGCGTCTCGGTCCGGCACACAGTTTTAATCTGCCAGGAAGTTTCATATCAGCGCACACTCCGCTGCAGAGTGAAAATCTCATTCTGGAGTGAAATATTAGGTATAGGTAGTAGTATTTGTTTAATGTTATGGTTGTAGCTTTATTCACAGTAGAAATGTTGCAGGGAAAATGGCTGAGGGTGTGACATTCCAGAGGATTTTGGATGATGTGAGAGATTCCATACATTGTGAGGAGGTTGAGAGACTGCACCTCCTTACTCAGAAGGATCTCCAGAATATCAAAAGGGAGTTTGTAATTGATCCTCACCAGTACCATTCCAGTGATGAAATTAGTGTGAGTATTTTTTTAGAGATAATGAAAGACTGTGTTCTGATGCACAAACAAGCTGGTCAAAACATGGGAAATTTATCAAGTGAAGACCCAATGATAGTGTTAATGACACCATTACAAAGTGAATTGCTTAGAAAATTCGGTTCCGATATTGCTTGTGTAGACTCGACACATTGTAAAAATTATTAGTGACAACATTGTTGGTTATAGATGAATTTGGGAGTGGTATTCCAGTGGCATTTTGCATTTCTAATAAAGAGAATACAGTCATAATGACACAGTTCTTTACTTGTGCCAGGGAGAAAGCAGGAGTGATCAAATCAACTGTGTTTGTTGGACGACACAAATGTTTTTCAATGTGCTTGGGCTGGTGTAATGGGTCTGGCAGAGCATAATTTGCTATGTACATGGCATATTGACCGCAGCTGAAGAAGCAACTTGAGGAAAGTGCATGGTGGCCCAAACAAGCAAACGCAGGTTTACAAAGCTTTGCGTTTGCTGTTAGAAGAAGCAGATATAGAAAAGTTCAGCAAGTTGCTAGAGTTGTTGGAGAGGGAGCTTCAGGAGGATGAAGACACAAGAGAATTTGAAATGTATTTCACAAATCATTACAGATTCAGGCCCCAACATTGGGCGTATTGTTATCGCTGTAATTTAAACATAAATACAAACATGCATCTGGAAGCCATGCATAGAGTATTAAAGTACTGCTACCTTGATGGCAAGACCAATAATAGACTGGACAAGTTGCTGCTGGTACTAACAAAATTAGTAAGAGACAAATGTTTTGAAAGAATTATTAAGCTTTACAAGGGTGGACATACTCATCGAATAGAGCAAATTCAAGAACGGCATAGAGAATCCAAAAAGATTGACACAGGCCAAATCACGGCCAATAGTGATGGCAAATGATTTTATGTGAAATTTCAATCGACAAGTGGCATCACATACACTGTTACTTTAAAAGCACTAGAATGTAACCTCAGTTGCAGACTTTTGTGTTGCACTTGTAATATTTGCATTCACAGTTTCTCTTGCCGTTGTCCGGACAATTTAATAAATCTGAACATCTGTAAACACATTCATGCTGTATCAATGACATATGACTTACATTTCAGAAAAAAAAGGCAAAGATAAAGAAACCACTTCCATAGAACAGGCATCTGCTATTTTGTCCTCAATGAAAAAACGAAATGATGAGGCAACTGCTTCACAGGGAACACAGTTGAAAGCTAAATTAAAAGCCCTGCTAAACCATGTCGATTCATTTGATACTGAAACGGAAGAGACAGTGGAAAAAGCAGTTGACCATTTGCTGTCACTTGTTAATTCTCGCTCCAAGAAAGAAGGTCCACACTGTGCCAGCAATGAGAAGGCGCAAGTGCAACGAGCATCTAATAAACAGAACTTCAGTCAAAAAAGTGTGTTTGGTAAACCAACCCTGGCTGAAAGTCGAATGTTGCAAGTGCTTTGGTGCAACCTGACATTGAAGTGTTGAGTGTACATGTTGGCTTTGATCACACATACTCTAAAAATTAAACTTTTACAGTTGTGTGTTCATGTTTGTGTATCATGGTTTATAGGCCTACTGGGGAAACTCGCCATGTAAAACAATGAGTAACGCATCATACTCGGTACTTCAAGGTGATGTGGAAATCCGAGTGTTCTTAATAAAGAAAATGTCACTGTTTGTGTGTTTCTTTTGACTCATCTATCCTATTGCATATGGTTAACAAAATGTAACTGAAATATCTACTAAACTATAACATTAATTGGACTTTGTACATAGCCATTTCAAATGGTTTTGCTATTTTTCACAGGTAAAGTATGAGTATTCACCAGAATCCTCCAGTACAAATGCTTTCCAGTTGACAACTGAATGAAGTCAGAAGGCAAAATTTGCTTGGACAAACTGAAAATTGTTTATTCAGTTCCAGTTATTATTTTTTGTATTAAAACAGTCCCCTAGAATTTATTTTGCTGAATTTCTTGGTCTAATTTTCTGTATTTAACATGTCAGTTACAAAATGCTTGGTGATGGATGTTTTGTCACCAGGCATATGGCATCAGGTGTGTGGCTTCCAGTGATAAAACTGCAGTTGATGCATTAACAGCTTTTTGGGGCCTTGAGAATGAAGTATATGCATCTAGAAGTCTTATTTAAAAAGTGCATCCGAAATTCTAAAGTCAGTCTGAGGAATTTTCATTTAGTGGAATGTTTTTGCCCAATAATTCAGTTAATGTCTGCTAATTACTGAACATGGTAAGTGCTGTGAGGCCAACACCAGCCACAGCAGAGCCATCTGCCATGGCTGCTGGCAACTTTGTGACAGTTAAGGGATAATATACAAAAGTGGGCCGTGCAAGAGGTTCAACCTAGTTTTCTTTGGTTAAAGCAATTAAAATCAAACTTGTGAAGCATGTTAAAAATCACATACTCCTCACCATAATTTAAATGTTTACATTGAAATGGTTCTGACATGTGCATAATATATGGAAATGTTATATTTTCTTGAAACCTTAAGAACCAAACCTGTCGGTTGGATTAACATATGAGTAAACCCATCACAATAACACTATGTTATGCATCAATTAGCTGTAGTTACAGGATAAGTAAACATGTACAGAAAAATTTTCGTGTAAATTTTATTATAAAGCTTGCAAAAGTTATAGAAAAGATGGACAACAAGATAAACTTGTGTAGTCATCATTGTAAAAACATTTTTACTTTAAGAAAGCTGAATAGGATAATAATCTCAAGAGTGCCTTAAATTGCATGACATATATCACCAATCAGGTATTTTCTGTTGGAGAAATAGTCTGGTTTTTCAGAATTTTTTCATTTGTTCTTGTGAAAACAGCTGTTTTTCTAAGACCAATCCATTATTACATGCATGCATGTAGTTTCGGTGATCCAATGGCAGCCATCTTACGGCTGTGTGCAAACCACCAGATAAACATGTCTACATAGTTGGTCTGCATTGTGCAGGTCCCAGCAGTTTTGTTATTAGATTCTGTGAATGTCTCCTTCAGTTCCATGTGGATGCCTCTGACATAAAAGTATTATGGTAATTTTGTTAAATGCTTTCCTGCAGTGTTGTTGACCTAGATCAATGGTGACACAAGAAAATTTTTTAGTGGATTGGGATTTGAACCCGTGTCTCCTGCTCTCAAGGCAGTTACACTCACTACTTCACTACCCAGACACAGTGCCCATCCCGACTATGTGGATTACCTCAGCAAGTCTCCCATCCGACCCAAAATTCCATATGTCACTACTACAGCAGTAGTACCCTCACTACAGCAGTCCACCTCACTCGCTGTATCCATGAGATATTCCTGCAAATGGCTCTGAGTATATGAGTGCATCTGAACTGAAGAAAGTTCACCAATGCCAAAGCTAGGCTATGTTTAGATACAATTGTATGCGTGGTGACTGTTCTTTTGGCTGTCTGAAAGAATGGATACCATGCATATAATTGCAGGTGTCCACGTCAGTCTGAAGAAGTCTGTGGAATATAGTAAAAAACCTGGTGGCATCTGCACAATGCAGACCAACTATGTGATATATTTATCCGGTGGTTTATGTATAGCCTTAAGATTAATGGGATGCCGAAACTAGTTGCATATAGTAAAGAATTTATAAAAAGTAAAACAGCTGTTTGGTACAAGGTTACACACACACACACACACACACACACACACACACACACACACACACACACACACACACACTCTCTCTCTCTCTCTCTCTCTCTCTCTCTCTCTCTCTCTCTCTCTCTCTCTCTCTCTCTCTCTCTCTCTGCTCTCCGAAAATATTACCCATTACATGGAATGACCAGATGCTGCATTCAGAACAAGAATTTTCGAGACCTATGCAGGACCAATGCCTGATAAGTGCTAGATCAAAATATGACCTCTCCCAACACCTCTTTATTTTCTACCTCGTGTTCATTTTCTTCTTCTTCACCTAACTCTGAATTATGGTCACGGCTGCTATATAATACAGATAAAGGTCCAACTCAGAGTTGTAGCTGGTTACTTTCTGTAGAAGAGGGCAAAAGGAAGGCAGAAGTCCTAAATTTTGCATTTAAGAACTCGTTCACACAGACATACTTGATTTTGCCCATCACGCAGACTGGCATGTGATTGAACTTGAACAAGGCATCAGAGCTCATTCCCCAGAATTTACAAGAATTAGGAGACTTGTGTGCACAGATGTGGTGCCAACTCCCTCCAGCGACCATCAAGGCTTCATTGATTCCATGCAAAAATGCACTGTGACTGTTATCTGTGCTGGAGACTGACATACTGGCTATTAGGTAGGTGGTCAAAGTGTTCTGGTTAATCGGTGCGTGTAGCTATACTTAGTCAAGGATAGACTGTAGCCATTCATCGAGTTGATCACTTACTTTCATTTCTTTATGAGAATATAACATCGTTTGAATCTATAGGAGCAGGAAACAGTTTGCTAGAGAAATCCCACAAGCAGTATGGTGGGGTCAGTCTGGCCCCAAACTTACCAGCTCTAAAAACAACCACTTGGTTTTACAGTTCAGAGTGAGAAGTATGCAAAGTATGCAGACCTACAGCATTACAATTTTACAAGCATTCAATCTAAACATAAGCCAAATTCCTTGGCATCCGTATGACCCAACCAAACTGGTTATGGGTTAGATAGGCTACGCCTGATGACATGGCAGACATTTGTAAAAGAATGAAAAGAAGGAAGTTAATTGAGGTGATGGAAAAAAGAGACAAGTGAAAGTAAAGAGTAAGTACCATTGAAGTAAAGATGCACTTAAAAATTACATAAAGGAAGTAAATTTTGTGAATTAATTGGAATATATTTCAAAATCATGCAGTGTACAGAAACAACTTACTTTCAGTTTATTTAAATATTACTATTTGCCTAAATAAACACTTGCACAATATTGTACATACATTTTCAATAAAAATATTTTGGTTGCCAGCAGCTTTTCAAGAAGTAATGTATCTTATACAAATTCATCCCACCAAATACAGTAATACATTGTAAAGTGAAAGAATTAAAATGATTATTCTGATAGTTTTCTGTAAAGTGATTGGAATAATGGTGTTAACTCATTCTACAGAAATTCTGAAAGTGTTTCTTAGTATTCCTGCGGGTTATATGATTCATGTTTTATATACTTTTAAATTATTCATAATTTAAGTGAGCACTCAAACCAGCAAAAAAAATTATAATAATTCAACTAAAAATAAATAAAATAAATACAAACTGAAACACTAGCAGAACCATGAAAAAAAATATTGAATTTCCAAGTACAATGTACCATTATATATGTATAGGAAGTTACTTTTATTTTTTTAAATTAAATGCAAAAGGAAATAGTGTGCAAGGATTAAATTATGGGTAAATCACCAGGAAATGTTAAGCAAACAGTATACGTTTCAGCCACTTTTGACCAGTAATTAGTAATGCGTTTCAGACATTGCCTATCATCGGAATATCTGTCCAGAAACATCACAAAATATGTATGACACATTAAGTGTTCTTAGATTCACAGGCAAATAAGTTAACATACCAGAGGAAAAAACTTTACTTCAGAGTATCATGCCAAGTGTTATCTATTATAACATTGGAGCTCTCAACTCACAGCATTCTGCCATCACATAATTTGCTGTTATAACATACCACTGACTGACTTGGTAGTAGAAGTGCTGAGTTCATTTGTCATATCCCACAATAACTAAAATGCAAAGGCAATTTAATGATGATAATATAAGGCCTTTTAACTATCTGTTAAGGGCTGAAAATTGGGAAGAGGTCTATACAGAAAATGATGTAAACTACATATTTAATTCCTTCCATGAAACATTTTTCCACCAGTTCAATACTGCATTTCCACTGAAATCCAGGAAAATCGGAAACAAACACACAAACTCATGGGTAACAAAAGGGATAAGGATTTCCAGCCAAAAAATGCATGACTTAAAAAATCACATGAAACACCATGAAGTCTATGATCAGTTTAGGTCATATTGTAAGACCTATTTTGCAATCTACAGAAAAGTAATCCAACAAGCAAAAAAATTATACAATGATAAATTTGTAAAGGAATCTAACAATAAAATGAAAGGCTTGTGGACAGTTGTAAAAAATGAAGCAGTAAGCAGCATATTATAAACAAAACATTAAAACTAAACCTAAACGATGAAGTCACGTCAGATCCCCAAAAAATAGTAGATGGATTTAATGACTATTTTAGAAAAATAGCTGAAAACCTGATAAAGAAAAACTGCCACAGGCCAAATACTCAACACCAAACACCAATAGAAACCATACCAGTATAGGCATAAATGTTTCTTCAGAAAGTCTCCAGTACAGCTATAAAAGGACTAAAGAATAAGTACTCCAGTGGCAGTGACAACATTCCTGATTTAATTGTAAAGAAATGTGGAGAATCCATTGCAGAACCCCTAACCCACATAATAAATTCATCCTGTACAAATGGAGTTTTCCCTGACATACTAAAGACTTCTAAAATTACCCCACTTCACAAAAAGGGCCCTAAAAATGATGTAGCCAATTACAGGCCCGTAGCACAACTCAGCTCATTCTCAAAGATATTTGAAAAATTATTTTACACCAGACTGGAAGACTTTACTAATAAACTATCCTTATTAACAAAACACCAGCATGGTTTCAGAAAGCAAAACACAACTACCACAGCTATTTATGAGTATCTCAACAAAACCTCAAAAGCACTGGATAATAAGGAAATCACTACTGGTATCTTTTTAGATTTATCCAAAACCTTTGATGTAATTGACCAGACCATACTCTTTAAGAAGTTAGCAAATAAAGGTATAAGAGGAATTGCAAACAAATGGTTAGAATCTTACCTGTCAAACAGATTTCAAAAAGTTGAAATAAATTTTGAAAAAAAGAATACAACCACCCACCAATCTACTGTCCACTCCTCTGACACAGTGCCTATTAGATATGGTGTGCCACAACACTCAATCCTGGGATCCATACTGTTTCTGCTATACATCGATGACATAAGCACGAAGCTTGCAACAGGACATACCACACTATTTGCCAATGACACAAGTATACTAATAACAGGTTCTGATACAGAGGACCACAACCAAAAAAATTAAACTGCTTATGTCATCCCTCAGTAAATGGTTCAATGAGAATAAACTGATTATAAATATACAGAAAACAACGTACATCAACTTCAGACTCTCATCCCAAAAACGAGAAACGCCCGATGTGATTCTAAGTAACCAAGAGCTTATGTGTGTGGACTCTGTCAAGTTTTTTTGGTATATGGCTTGAAGAAACTTGAGTGGGAGGCTCACACAAATTATATCTCAAAAAAGCCATCAACTGTGTGTTACATTGTAAGGATACTCAAAAAATCAGTCACAAAATCTGTTCTCATACATGTATATTATGCTTACTTCCACTCTACATTACAGTATGGAATCATATTTTTGGGGGAACTCACCTGGAGGTAGATAAATTTTCAAAATGTAAAAAAAGGCAATACGCATAATATGTAACCTAGGACATAGCGAAGCATGCAGACAACATTTCAAAACAAATGGCATTATGACACTGCCCTCTGCTTACATTTATAATATCATCTCATTTGTCAAGTCATACCTGTTAAACAATGACTGCACATTAAAATTCAATGGAGATATTCATAACTATGCAACAAGTCAGCAATCTGACCTACATATGATTCAGTCCAGAACTACCTGCTACCAAAAAAGTGTTTTAAATGTTGGGATAAAAATGTATAATAATTTACCAAATGAAATCAAAGCAACAAAGAACCCAAGAGCCTTCACACATAAGTTAAAAAATATCTCTTGGACCATTGCTTTTATGCAGCTGATCATTTTTTTGAAAGGGGTTAAAAATGTACACAATTTTATGATAAATGTTCAATCAGGTCTGAAAATTATATACTGTGCATGCCTATGAAGTATACTGGATTATTATACACTGTGCATTTCAATGAAATATACTAGACTATTTTACTATTACATTTGTATTGGCTGTTTGTATTTTACTATACAACATTTGTATTTACTGTTTTGTTGTTAAAGATAGCTAACTTCCTCATTACAAAATAATGTAAAATCAATTTATTAAAATTACTTGCAAATATGTTCTCTTGACCTGTCCAACATAATATGTACAATTCTACAATTTGTATTAACTGTTTTGTTTAAGATAGATAATTTCCTTGCTACAGAATAATGTAAAATTCAATTTGTAAAAATAACTTGTAAATAGCTCTCTTGACCTGTCCAGTATCATATGTACAGTTGTACAATACTATGATTGCCTGGATCAATAAAAATACAATACTATATTTTGACAGATAATTAACAAAAATCAACTGAAAAACCATAAAAACAGCACATAATGCTAAATGATTTTTTATTCCTTTATGAAAACTAATAATCACAGTTGAGAGTGCAAAGATCACATTAGAACAAAAGTACTGTATTAATACAGGCATGCAAGAGACAATGGGAAGGGACAAGGGGGATGTGGTGAGAGGGTTCCAAATTAATCTCCTCTTAAGTAAATGAGAACCAGCAATCTCTGGTATTAATAAACTTAAAATAGGGAATAGAGGCTTACTGTAAATCTATTAGGTATTGTGCATACACATAATAAGCTGAAGGTGAAATTTCTTTAAACTGCATAGACAGGTTATTAAATTATTCCCGCACTTAGGTAAGAACACACAATATATTCAATATAATGCTATTTTAGTGGGGAGAAGCCATCAGCCTCTGTCAAACAGTAGTAAGTCACATATTTAGCTTTTTTTGGTTTGTTTTCATAGTTTAATTCTTAAGTTAGAAACGGTAGGATGGATAGGATGTGTGTTGGACACAAAAGGAGCTGGCTGCAGTTCATGATCAGCTGAAGGTGCTTTTAACTACGGTCAGCTGTCTTCAGGCTACTGCATTCAGGTGTAGTGGTGGTGGAGAAACTGCTGCATTGCTTGGAACCACTCAGGTATCATTTGTTTCACCATAGGCTCTGCTGCTGAGGCACCTTCTAGTGTATCTGATGTGGTGGGTCTGCCCTGACCATAGGGTGAGTGGCGGTCGGTAATACATTTGCATCGCCAGAGGCAAAGGGTCAGCGTTGAAAGAGATCATTGAGAGAGGGGTGGGGGTCGGATAGCACATGGTAAAGTGAGCATTCATGATCAAGGAAAGATGTAAGCAGAACACGGATTAAAGGGTCGGTGGAAGGAGGGTTGGGGCATGGAGGTGTAAAAAATAAGAGCAGAAGAGAGGGATATCTTTGTTTGGTTGTGGAACTACACTCCAGAAAATACCCTCTATATGTTTTGATGGCTATCAATGTCAACACTAATAGGTAAATTTTGATATAATCTTATAGTGATTGGTATTGGCAGTCATTAGGTGTAGTATGATGGTCTTTGTGATACTAAAGTCTGCCCTATGATTTTGGAATCGGCTGAAGGCATTTTTCCTTCTACACTTGTTGTGATGTGTGTTTCAATGTTTTATATCCTCATGATTATTATTGAATTGTTGTGTGTGTGTGCATATTCAGCAAAGCGTGATATTGTTTATAATGTTTGCATTCTTTGCAGTATTAGGTATGTAATATATGTATTGGCTATCTATGCAAATTCCCAGTTGGAAGTGAGTTTGCTATTAATTCAGATAGAACACTGCTGTATAAATTGGGATCATGCCTTACGACATGTAGTCTGTGGTCTTGTCATAATGCTACAACATAATCTCTTCTGGTTTTGTATTTATTACGATTCCAAACCATCCCCCGCCCCCTTACTATTACCATTTAGTCACTATTTATCTTACTTATATCCTTGACCATACCTCATCACCTACCTATTGCTCCTGCACAATCCAACCCCCCCCCCCCCTCCTCCCTCCAAACAAACATTCTGTATATGAAATTAGGTCAAATCTGTTGAAGAAATCATCAGCCAAGTCATGAGGACAAAGACACAGCATGGCTTCCATTCTGTGGTGCAACAGGTAAGTTAGAGTGTAAACAGGCAAGGAATCAGAGGAGTCTTTTTGTCACCAAGGAAAATTAAAGAAAAGTTGTGACCTAACAAACATACTCTCAGGCTCAGTGTACCAGGGATTTATAATATTCCTTGTGAGTGTGGTATCAGTTATATGGGAAAGCCTATACAAACTACTGCTAATTGCTGTGTTGATAATCATCATCATCATCATCTCAAGTATGAAAAAATGAAAATCAGCAGTTTCCGAGAACTGTTTAGTGAGTAACTACAAGATAGCCTTTAAGCAGATGAGAATCTGGCCCATATTTCTAACTGTTGGGTCTCTGTAATTATGGAAGCAGCTGAAATTAGACTGTACGATCACAATAATACACATGCTGGCTATGTATTTATCAGTTTATTTATTTGCTATTTTCTAATACAAGAACAGACTACATGTTGCACATGAGGCAGTATATAGGAATATAACATAATATTTTCACACGATTTCAAATTAATTAGTATAATTAAGCAATGCATGGAAGCATACACTTTGGAAAGAAAAATTACAGAGAAAAACTTCATATAGTTCACCATCTGTTACAAGTGATGGCACTGCGAGCTATGCTGGACAGCTTGCAAAAATGTGACCTATGGATGCAGAGAGTTTTGCTTTAGCATATGCTTTCTCCATTATGTAATTTAGCCAACTGCATTGTGTCCACTGGGCATAAGTGTGAACCTCATTAACTTTATGACAGTCAGACTTGGCTCCTGACAATAGTGATGGAGGCAGTAATCAAAAGCATGGGATTCTATTCAGATCTGATGTGGAATCTTATGAGAGAACTTTTTATCCATGTGAGTAAGATTATTGTGTAAAAGTTATAGTTTGACATCTTACAGAAGCCTCCTCATTGTCTTTGAGTTTTACACTCTCGTGTCAATATATTAACCCCCTAAATCTATTTGCTGTTAATAAGAAGTGTGAATTTAGGATTATTTGTGAAATTAAATGCCATAATACTTGCATAGACTGTTTCTCTGCCTGGGATTCAAAATAGAAATTTACATTCTGGTGCAAAATCAGAATTTTATCCGTGATGGATGGTGCTGATCTCCATGACTGTTCCTTTATTCTACATCCTGCAGTCTAAAAGGTTGCTGGCAGGCATCAGACAGAAAACTGGAAACTCCAGATATTAAATAAATGTAATTACTTTTCCAACAGTGATTTACTGCCATATGGAGCTCTGCTCCACAGGCAGCCACTGCCAATGGGTCTGAAGATGACCACATAAGTGATCGAAGCCAGTCACCACAAATAAATTCAAATTGTGATCGAGAATGATTTAAAGTAAATATCCAAAATAAATATAAAGTAAAAGAGTACCTCATTAGCCTCCTCTCCTATAATTAATCATGTTTGGACTCAAGGATGCATGTACTGGATAACAGTAATGTTCATATTAAACAGATATTTAACTTTACAGTTATATGAACACCTGATGGTGCTCAAGACCACAAGTTGAGAGAAACCCACCTGTATTGAACACTGATGGAATTCATTCTGGAGTACCACTTGAATCTTTGGGATCCCCACCAGGCCAGTTTAAGGAAGAAACCCAGCAGTTCAGAAGTGGGTTTCTAGATTTCTTACTGGTAGGCTCAATCAACATGCAAGTATTATGGAGATGCTTCATGTACTCAAGTGAGAAAACCCTGGACAAACATGTTCTTTACATAGAACACTATTGAGAAAATTTAGAGAAATGTCATACATACCACACACCGTATTGTAGCTAGCAGACTAGGCCCTATGTAATACAGAATACGGAAAAGAACTATGAGTGAATGTGTAATACAATAAAACATACGGTATCACTCTAACACTTTGTGATTTATTTCAAATGTTTTGTTACACATTTCACTATAACTGATAAACTGTGATTACCAGTGACATACATCTATAACAGTCTCATGATTTGAAGATGTGAGTACTGTCTAGACCTATTAATAATTCCTCATTCAGCTTTGTTTATCACAATGCCATATGAACATAACCGATTCTGAAAACTAG
This sequence comes from Schistocerca cancellata, assembly GCF_023864275.1. Lineage (NCBI taxonomy): Eukaryota > Metazoa > Arthropoda > Insecta > Orthoptera > Acrididae > Schistocerca > Schistocerca cancellata. The sequence continues at coordinate 16,534,344 of NC_064636.1, forward strand.
ATAAGGTATAGGAAGATGCAGTTCGTGCGTAAAATTGATATATAGTTCTTTGTTTACACAACGACGACCAAAATTGAAGCATAATGAGACCTAGATTAGTTGAAGGGTGATAATTTCGCTAGTTGTGGAACTCGTTAAGTCTGAGTGCGGAATAATTGTTGTGACAGACGGACATGGCATTGCCTAATATTTATGTTTGCGTTATATTTCAAGGTACCGTATTTATCGCACTTCTCGCAATAAAACCTAAAAGAAAGAGGTAAAAATCAGAAAATATAGTAAATGAATAAGCATTCAAAGAATATTTTGATACATATTATGAACAATAACGTACATTAACTGCAGAAAATGCAAGGAATATGTGTGTAACTTTTACACATGTTTGGTCCGCTTTTCGGCATTTGCTAGAGCTGCAACCGGGTTAGTCTGTCACCGCATTCGCGATTATTTGCATTCGAACCAGGGTTTTACATTTAACTCCCATAAATTAAGCTCCATTGAATAATCTGGACTTATTTAGCGTTCCAAAATAACAGCTGTGTGCAGATCTACATGTACTGATTTATTAAACTACAGGTGAGCGACGTCGTCACATCACAAATGTCAATAGAGCTCGTTACAGTTCTCGTCACCAGGTGGCAGGTGGCACTGCTACAAAAGTTCTGTCTCCCTGATGATGTCATGAGCCTCAACCAATCAGCAGACCCAATTCCTTGGCGACCCCCTAGACGCGAGGAACGATAACTACCAGAGGAAAATACCGATCTCTGACAGTTATTTCCATAGTCGCTCGAATTCCTTAAGGTACCTCTCTTTATACTACCCGTCCAAGCTAAATTGACATATGAGGCGGTGGCTCAAGGGGACGACCGTACTTGTTAATGCCTGTACTGCAGCTCCTATCAGCCACCGCTCGGACATTAACTTTATTTAATTGTTTGTGCTAAAAGTAACGAAGGCGCACTATATAGTACACAGTTCTTATCAACAGGTGCCGCGCAGTCTCACAGTTATTCACATGGCCTATAGAACGCCTTCCAAATGGTCTACCCTCTCCTTCGTTCCTAGCCAGGTCTCCGATGAGTTGACGGGAAAGCGTAGTACGATCTTCGGTCAACAGATGGCGAAAGGCACTGTTGACATTAGACAGTTATTGAAATAACTGCCTGTGTCAGAGAAACGGTTATCGCAGTAACAGTTACTTCTCAGTAACCGGTTATTTCTATCAGTTACGTTTTTTTGCCACCTCTAGGCGGGACCAAAGGAGGGAGAGGAAAATGCACTGTGTAGAATGGGGTCCCCACCTATCATCATTGTTTCCTTCCGCAACAGTACGCTCCTTCTGGTCTATAATGCAATTGACAGTGACTTGGTCAATATATACTAAAATATTTGTGTGCACCGAATGTGATAAATCACCCACCAAAGCTCTCAATGGAAAACATTGAATGCCGCCGCAGAAGCGTCTCGCGGGCCCCGAGGAATCATGACGTCACATCATGACATGACGTCGTCTCTCACGCTAGCCAATATTGCTGGTAGTTTTCGAAACGCGGATATTCTTTGAACATGACATGCTAATGCCTTGTGGGTGTATGTGTATAATGGCGGGTTTTGTGATTTGTGTGTGCTAAAGCTTTTCAGTCACGGAAAAAAATTGATAATACTTGCTGCAAAAGCAGATGTCTGCAGAGGAGAAAGGATAGTTTATATTCCAGATAAGGGACGGTATGTAACTTCCGTTAGTAATCTTATAATGCTCAAGAAAAGTAAAGTGTGTGGTAAATCTACATAAATTTAATTCTTTGTGCCTGTAGTGTTCTGATGCATTATGTTACCCAGTAAAGTTTCTTTCAATGCTTCTATGTGGATTATTTGTAGTAACGGCGTATTCTCATAACAAATGGCTTCGGTTTTTTAAGTTGCACATTTGAAAACTTTTGAATGTTCAAAATTACATCATTCATCATAGTCAGTATTTTTTACAGTAAAATAGATATGAATTGCAGTGACTGAATTCAGATTTGTGAGTGATGTAATCTGTTTTTGTAATGGATGTTTCAGTTTCTGAAGTGAAAATCCAAAGAAGAGAAGACAGCGAGAAGTAGCTTTTTGTCAGTTTCATGGTTTATAGGCCTACTGGGGAAACTCGCCATGTAAAAAAACGAGTAACGCATCAAGCTTGGTACCTCTATGGTGATGTGGAAATCCGAGCTTTGTTAGTAAAGAAATTAATTCAGTGTGTATGTGTGTGTTTCTTTTGATTCCTTTATCATGTTGCTTATAGTAGACCAAATTTAATTAAAATACCCAGGTGATAATTTCAACATAAACTGGACTATGTGCATAGCTGTTTCTAATGGCTTTGCTGCTTCTCAGAGTCAAAGTATGAATATTTACCATCCTCTGGCATGTGCATTCACTAGTCATTTATGGCAAAAGAAATCACTGACTGAAAGCATAATTTGCTTGGTAGACATAACTGGAAATGGCCTTTTTAGTTATAATTTTACGTTGTTAGATTATAGTACCCCCTGACAGATTATCTTCTGCATTTCTTGAGCCTGACATGATTAGTAGTGGATGTTTCACCACCAGGTCAGGCATACAGCATTAAGTGTCCTGCTCTGCTGTGAGCAGCATGGTAGTCAATCTGTTAAGCAGGCATTTAGGAACTTTGAATGTGAAGTATATGCATCTGTACAGTCGTGGCTAAAAAGAACAGCTAGAATGCTAATTACTGTTTCATGAATTATCATTTACACAGTTAAATATGTATCTAAAAATGAATTCATGAATAACTTTGTAGCCATTTAATCATTTGGTTTTGTAAGACATTTAAATAAAAATACTGCAGACCCAAAAATAGTCTGGAAATGGCAAGGAATATCAAATATAAGTAAATATTTTTCCTCAGTAAGATTAAAGTGTAAAATTTCTGATACCTGGTTGTTACCATATCACTGCTGGCCCCAGCAGAGCAGTCTGCTCTGGCCACCGGCACCTTCATGCCAGCCAATGGGTTAATACACAAAACAGGGCAGTGCAAGACTTGGTCCGTAATTCTCATTGGTTGAAGCAACTAAAATTAAATTTCTGAGGTGTGCTGGAACTGTGTCATTGGTATAATCCCCAGCATGATTTAAATTTTTTGCATTGAAATGGCACTGCCAGTGCATAATATATTTTGCAACTGAGAATAGATACTAAAAATTTAATGTGGGAATATATTTCAAGAATCCCTTTCATACCAAACCTGACAATTATATTGACACACAAGTAAACCCACCTGAATGGCACACAGGGTTACACAAGCATTAGCTGTAGGTGTAGAATAGGTAATTTACACAGAAAACTTTTCATACAAATTTTATTGTAAAGCACACTAAAGTTAAGGGAAAGGTGCAATGCCTAGATGAGATAAACTTGGACGCGCAAGAACTGGTTTTGCTCAGATATATGGAAAATTAACTGTAGTATTATATGACATACAACACATCTGAGGTGCAGATTTGTGGAGAGGAGAGATTGCATTGAACCTGTTGTGTATGGTGCACATTTTGTTACAGTGCTGGGATGATGTCATCCAGATTTCAAAATTAGTGGTCTAGTAATGAAACTCTCATCAGTTTTAATATTTAAAAATAAACGCCTGAAAAAGAAAGCTGAATTAGGACTTTCAATTAAATTGCAACAATGTTCTTGTTTTGCACATTCACTGCGGATGACACTTAAAAGCATGGTGTTAGTAGCTCTTATTGAGCTTTGTGTCAGCCACAGTGAACATGCTGAAGGTTTTAAAGTAACACAGTAGTTGTTGACATTGAGGTATTAATGGATGACAGCAGGAAACAGCAATGAAATAATGTGAATTACTTAAACCAGGAATTAAACAAGTCTACATAGCTTTGAACACAGTCAAAAAATGGTTGGTTCAATTGTCTCTGAGCACTATGGGATTTAACTTCTGAGGTCACCAGTCCCCTAGAACTTAGAACTACGTAAACCTAACTAACCTAAGGACATCACACACATCCATGCCCAAGGCGGGATTCGAACCTGCGACCGTAGTGGTTGTGCGGTTCCAGACTGTAGCACCTAGAACCGCTCGGCCACCCCGGCCGGCGAACACAGTCATTTCACATTTCTTATTCACGGCATATTTGTGTGCTATAACTAATACAGCAACCTTTTATTTTCTCATCTTTGATCTGGAACACGTGTCATATCTTACTTGTTTTCCTAGAGCAATTCTAGGTTTACAAGATCCACATTTCAGAATTCTAGTAATTGCTAGTCCTACCTCATGCTGAAAGTGTGGGTTGATAGCTGTCTCTTCAGATATGATCTCATCAACTGCCATTTCAAAAACTTGAAGCAAAAATGTGATTATTCAATTTTCTGTCAGTGATGAATATATCACTAATGTATAGCTATATTCATGATGGTATAGAACAGTGCAGGGCCATCTTCTGGAACACCTGCTGGGTAGACTAAACTGTGCACTTCACATCCAGTGCATCAATTTCTTCATAGGTAGTATCATAGTACACTACTATCTCAGACTTGATTGTTGCGATGCTCAATGAAACAGCATTATGCCTTGAAGACACTAAACTAACAACCTTCTTAAGTTTTTGAATGAAGAGAAGTAATATATCCAAAAACAATTAAGTTTTACATTTTGCTGTCAGGAACTCTTTTGGAATCTTTCCGTTTATTATTATTTTGTACATGTGTGGCCTTTTTGTTTCCTCTTCCCAGTTTGACAAGCACATCTGATTTGCTTAATGGGGATATTTATGGTTACAAAAAAATAAATAAATATGTGGATACAATGCAACCTGCAAACCAAGATCATCCTCCAAAACTTTACGAGCCTAGGAAATAGGCACAATGATTTGGACATAATAGCATGTTTTAATAAACCACATGTTTCAGTTATTACTGAGCACTGGTATACCAAAAAAGAATCTTATTATGCACCCATTAACAAAGAATTTCTGCTCATCTTTCAGTAGGGATATCAAACCTTATGGTGATGTTGCAAAAAGTGGCAATAATTGGTGCTCAAAGATGTAATTCCTACGTGTTGAAGGTGTTACTCAACTTTCTGCGATAAGCTATAGATGGGAAAGGAAACATAATTTTAGATATAGACAGACCTCCATCTGAAATTAGAGATTTGTTTTAGCTAATCTCTATCAGTTGCTTGTAGAAAGAGATACTAGATACTAAGGGAAAATTGCTGGTAATTATGCTGATAATTGTTCACAGTTTAATAAAACCTTACCTAACACAAATCAGTTTTCACTCATAAGGATGTTGAGTGGCACACACAGATCTAACATTACTGATAGGTAATACAGGATACGCAAGACTTTGTACTGGGATACTTTCTTTTGTTGATTTGTGTAAATGACAAAATACTGCTCCTCAAATTCAAGGATAGTTCTGTATGCTGATGCTACACCCATTGCATGCAAGTGTAAAGATCATGAGCAACTACAAAAACTATGAAACTGTATTACAAATGAAATAACTCAGTATTTCTATGAAAGTCATCTCGTTGTCAGCACAAGATAGCAGCAGTAACGGATTTTCACCCCACAAGACAGATTTTCAAATTCAGTTGTGCACTGGAACTGATATTGTCATGAAAGAAAACTACTGCTTGGTTACAGTTAAACTTTCTATATTTAACATGTTACAACATGGAAACTAATTACCGTACAAGAATGTAACTTGGTAGCATTAATGTCAAGGACATGGGGAAAGGAAATAATGCAGAATCAATTCAATTGAAACACTTGTAATGTGCTGCTACAGTACACCATACCATTACATACCAGTACCATTACTGGTGACGGTGATGGAGGCTGTTATGAAAAGCTTGCGATATTATTCAAATCTGATATGGCAAGTTAACAGAACTTTTGATCCATGTGAGTAAAATTATTGTGTAAAATCGATAGTGCAGCTTCTTACAGAAGTCTCTTCAGGGCCTTTGGAGTCTTTCACTTACATGTCAACATATTTACTCCCTAATAGTATTTGTTGTTCATAATAGGGGTAATTTTACTCTGTTCAGTGAAATGAACTTGCAAAATACTGGAAGGAAAAACAATATCCATGTAGACTATACATCCCTGCCTACGATTCACAATGGAATTTCACATTCTGATCGAAAGTCTTTAACAGGTTGCTGCTAGACATCAGGCAGAAAACTGAAAATCCTAAGATAATAAAAAAATTATTTTATTAGGCACTCCTTCTATAATTATAATTAAACGTAATGTTTCGACTCAAGGATGCATATGCTAGTTAACACTAAGTTTCAAATTAACAGGGTTTTAATGTTACCATTATATGTAGGGCTGCCAATACTCATTGTAAAATTCTGAAATGCTTTGTACGAAGCATGAGAGAAAAACAGCACTTGAATAAAAAAAACCATTTCTAGCTTTCAGGGTCATTACTTTCTTCCTCTGGGAAGATGAATACGTTTTGTGACTGGAAATGAGGGGAAGATCACTTAGACCACCCGTATAGAACACTTATGTGACACATTCAGGAGTACTGCTCCAAAGTTTGAGATCCAGGTCAGATTTAAGCAACACACTGAAGCAACTCAGAGGCTGGATTCTAGATAAGTTACCAGTAGTTTCAAACTATGTGCGAATATTATTTTGTACAACACTATTGAGAAAATTTAGAAGGCATGAGAAATCAGGGCTCGGATGACAGACAGCCTTTCTTCCCTCTCTCTATTTGCGAGTGGAACAGTATCATATGGTTGCTTGTGCAGTATGTATATACATAAAAATACGGAAGAAAATTGTGACTGCCTACTACATTAAGAAGTAATAGTTGAACTAAGCTAAAGCTTCGTGATTTACTTCAAATGTTTTGTCCCACTGACACACTCTGACAATCAGTGACTTGCATCTATAGCAGTCTTACAATTTGGAGATGTCAATATTGCTTCGATCTATTAATATTCCCTCATTGAGCTCTTTTTATCTTAAGATCACATAAACTGGATTTTTGAGAAACTACATACAGGAAGATGTGATTGGCATATAGCTGTTTGTTTACAGAAAAACAACGATCAAAATTTAAGCATATCGGTAACACACACAGGGCAAGAGCACATATCTGGGTAAGAGCACTATACTGGATTTCGCCCACTCCCCCCTTTCTCTAGAAACGTTGTCTGTAGTAATAAGTTTATTTGTAGCATAGTCTGAGGTCTACATTAGGTTGAAAAGCGATAATTTCGTTGACAGTTGTGGAACACAGCGAATGAGAAATAAAGGTTGTGGTAACAGACAGACGTGTCTTTGCCTAATATTTGTTTGCGGCATATTTAAATGCACTTTCCCACATTTAACGCATTTCTCATAATAAAAAAAATAAAACTACTAGGTCATCCCCAAAAAACATATTAGAAAATGAACAAGCATCCGACCTGTTTTGATGCATATTACGTACAGATATCGTACACAAACTGGAAAAATCCAATGGGCGTTCCACTACGCATCCTTTAACATATTTGGTTCGTTTTTCCGCATTTGCTGCTGCTGGTATGGGTTCAAAGACAAATTCATGGTGCAAACGTCTCAGTGGTAGTTAGTCTACATTAGTAAGCTGCAGTTAATGCGTTAAAAACATTTAGACACATTGTCCGCAATGCGTAATATGTGTTATGCTATAAATCACTCTGCCTTTCGACCAATAATTTGTAATCAGTTGGCTTCAATCAATCACGTACGACTCTAATATGTCACTTTGATTACGCTGCGGATTTATCATGTCACCATAATCCAGATTATTCACATTTAAACCTTCTGTCTACATTTTATTCTGCTAACGGAAGCTTCATTCAAACAATCTGGATTTATTTGACATTCCTCAACAGCTGAAGGCAAGTCTGTATAAACACTATAGCCAACGTGTGACGTCACTTACGTCAACAGAGTTGTTTACAGTTATAGTCACCAGGCAGCGCTGTCACACTTTCAGCCTTTTTGATGACATCATGAAGCTATTCCTCGGGGCCCGCGAGACGCACGTATGCCGCCGCCGTCTTGAAAGGAGTGTACCCGCTGCCATCTACCGGCGACGTGGGAAAATAGATTAGAGGTTAATGAAATGCCGCCTGTTGTCCTAATAACTTACGGTACTTTACTTCAGTATATAACTGTCAGTCAGACTCACAGGTATAATAGAGTGTTATACAACTCCATCAAAATTACAACTTTGTATGAAATAAAACCTGTAGCAGGTTAAAAAGAGATGATTTTATCAAAGAATTTGGAAAACCCAAGACTGTTCTCACAATGCATACTATCAATGACGTCTTTAAGTAAACGTGTTCATAACATCGCTCGAAATTTTGTTAATTCATAACATCGCTCGAACCCGAACGTTTTGTTTGGGCGAGTTTCCCAATTTTTGAAGGGGGAAGTGCGATTGCATGTCCTCTTATCAAAGGCCGACTACGCGAAGTAATTTTAACGTTAAATCGGAGGCCATGGCTTGGCATGGGAAGTAGACGTGTTGAAGATCTCTGGAAGATGGATTGCATTGGCATATTGCCGTCAATCATCCTAAAGAGTTCCGGACATGAGTATATTCATTCGCAATTTTTTGTGCCAGCGATAGCATTACATTATTATACACCGGTACCGATAGTTGTTGTCCCCTTCGAAAGCGTTGAAAATTTGTTTAAATGAACATTTACCATAAAATGTTTTTAGTAAACCAGATTTTCGTGTATCTGGAGCTACATGTTTCTCGTATCTTTTAATCCAGAAAAAAAACATTACGGTTTTCATTCTCAAACGACGTGCTCTTTAAAAAAAACACGCCGGTTTACACATCGTGGCCACCACAAGAAAATGGGCAGAGGCAGGAATGCGAGGTGAAGCGTGCATTGCTTGTATAGATGGCATCTGAGATACCCCACACGCGTGCTAAAGCGTATGTAGTTGCAAGAATACGTAAGTACACATCAATCACACTGTGCATACATCTCATAAAATTAATGTAGTTTATAAAGCGTTGGTGAAACAGAACTCTTTACTTGCATTTAATGATTCCCATCTGATAATCTTCGTATCCATGTGATAGCCAGTAGGGAGTACAAACTGAGTAGGTATCGGTACAGTTCATCCACATGAATCAGCTATGCATGAAATAGTGTGTATTTAATTTTATTTAAATATGATAACAAACTAAGTGCAGATATGGGTCCTTCAGAAGGTTCAGGCACTTGACAACAAACCAGTGACCGAACACGATAGTCATTTCAATTTTGATTTTAATAAATGATTCATGACCTGTGCTTCTTCCACCTAACACCAGTTTTTCTGGCCTGTGCAGTACCTACTGCCCCTCGATCCTGACCTAAATAACTGTCAGTTTTGGCCTCGCCTCTCCCATCCACCCATCTTCCTTTACCAAAAACTGTAACTGTTTCAATAATCTTTCCATCCTACGTCTCATACACATTCTTCATGTACCATCGTTTGCTTCATTGTAATATAATTGATTGTCAAATGGTAGTGTGGCTCCTGAGAAGACTCAATCTACAGTTTTTTTGTTTGTACCACAATGAGGAATGGAATTTTGGGTCTTCTGGGATGAAAGTGTAGAGATAACACTTGTCAGAGAGCTACACAGATTTTGCTGGTGTCCTGACAACAAAACGTTTACCCTAAGGGTTGTGTGTAAAAAAAGGACTAAAATTGGTTGCTTCGTCATTATTTTTATACGTGATTTAACTGACTTATTCAATTGGCCTACCTATTTGTATATATATAACTGAATCTCTGTGTCTCTCATCAGCCACTAGTTCTTAATGTTATTGCTGCTTTCATCATCACAAATATTATTCCAGTAGCTGTTCTCCACCTTTTCACAAACCTTTCTATGTGGTTGACACACACTCTTCCAGCTGCCCTCCATTCTTACCCTGTGCCATTCCTCTGCTAACACTGAGGTGATGCAGTGCCCAACATGCTCTGGCAGCAGTTGGGAGGCTCAGTGATGGTTCTTCGACCGGCCATCCAAATTTAGGTTCTGTATAGTTCTCCAGATCTCACCAGTCAGGTGATAAACCTTGTAGCATGTGATAGCCAAGAGGGACTACAAAATGAGTATCAGTACAGTTCACCCACATGAATCAACTATGCATGAAATACTGTGTATTTAATTTTACTTAAATATGACAACAAACCAGTTGCAGGTATGGTTCCTTCTGAAGTCCACATCCACTTATTTTCCCAAAAGGTCTGACCAATACCTGTCTCTAACGACCATGGTGATCAACAGGACATACAACATTGCACTTACTTCCATTACTAAAACAATAATATAAATCTGTGATGATATTCTCATAAATTTGGCGGAGGAATATGCTAGTGCAAAGATTTACCCCTAAGGACACCCTTACCTGGGAGCAAGGCACCACCCCTCCCCCAGCTCTCATCAAAAGGAAAAATATGGTATAGTCAGGTGTTTTTCTTTCAAGAAAATGATTTAAAAGGTGGCATTACTCAGATTTCTGGCAGGGATGGACCTGGAACTTTTCTATGGCTACTTAAAAATCGCCATTCGAAAAGTTTACTTCAGCAGCTCTGACATTTTCGTTGGCATACAGAAGTGCAGGGATAGCAAAGTAACAGATTTATAGCATACCTTTTCTCTTGGGTAATTCCAAATATTTTATCAGCTCATTGAATAAAGAATGATGTGTGCTTGGTAGAAATCATTTCTCTCTCTCTCTCTCTCTCTCTCTCTCTCTCTCTCTCTCTCTCTCACACACACACACACACACACACACACACACACACACACACACACACACAAACACACACACACACACACAAACACGGATTGTTTGATTTTTTCCATAATTAAATTTTAATCATATCTTCCATGTTAGCAAAAGCCATTATGTTAAAGAGTGTTTCATACATACACTACAGAATACAGAGAATGTACTGCAATGGGATCTTTTATTGTTGTTATAGATGCAATACTATGTGCTTAGCCCTTAACTGCTGGTGTTAAAAGTACCCCACAAACTGGAATTGAAATCAATGAAATTTGCTCATTATGATAGGCAGCATCCTAAATTTTGCTGAAACACACTGATACATTGTAGCAGATACAGAGAACATCCAAGTGTGTTAAAAAGTAACAGCTCACACTCAAAATTTGCAGGCCATGTAATGGCAGAGAATAACTACTCAACAAAAATAGAAAACGATTTACAAGTTCTTAAAATTGCCAATAGCTTACATAAGTCAAGTTTCTGAATATAAATAAACGTTTTGAAATTTGCTTGCCAGTGAACAAATAAAAGCACAATGAAACAAATAAACAGCACAAAACCTTTCTCCGGTCTACTCACACGATAGCACCTCCCCGTATACCCTTCACCGCATGAACAATCCCCTTCCTGTTGCGCGTGGCGGAGTTACCATTGGCCACCTCCGCCATCTATCTGTTCGACGTCTACCTCTCTTCAATGGTCCTACTGAACACCCGATCCTCAGTCTCTTCTTCCCTGGCCTTACCGTCACCTGTGCCACTATTTATATCCACCCGAATAACCCAATCCCATATCATTTCCTCACCCACGTAGACCGCACCTCTGACGTGATTGCCGCCAACCTCAACATCCACAGCCACACCTGCCCAGTTAAGGTAGTGGCATTGGTTTATTGCCACCCTCCAAGGTGACCTCCTCCCTCTCCCTCAAAGTACCCACCCAGAATCCAATACAACTCCTGATGTAGTCCTTGCCTCCTCAAACCTTCTTTGGCGCATTACTGCTGACATCCTCGACCCTGTAGGTACCGATCACCTTCCCATCCAGCTCAGCATATCAGGCGGAGATCGCCCTCACTCTGCCTGTGACTCAGACCTGCCGCCATGACTCGTCCACGATTACTCTCGTGCTGATTCGGATAACTACTGGAATACAATAGGTACCCAGGTCGGACGCCATCCTCTCACCTACCGACACCCAGACGACATCACCCGTGCTGCCTCCTTTCTCCACTGGACTTTGTCGGAGGCTGTTAAGGCGCACATCCCCACCAAAGTCATCCACCCTAACCGTCCTACCTTACCACCACAGGCCGTACTCCTCCTCCACGAATCCCATCACATTTACCACTCCTTCCTCCGTACCTGGGACCGGGGCACACTCCTCCGCCAACGGCAACTACAACGCAGTATTATAAACTCGTCCGTGGCCAAAAAAATGCCGGGCCTGGCGACAACGTGCACCCGTCTTAATGCTTCACTGCCTGTTAACTCCTCCAAGCACTGGTCAGCCTTCCACTGCCTTACTGGCACGAAACCTTTTCCCCACTATCTTCTCCTACACTATGACCAGCCTTTCCCACATGATACCCGTAAGGCCAATCATTTTTCCTCCCAGCTGTCTGACATCCTTTCCATACCTGACAATCCCCGATTTGATTACTCCCTCTTCCCTGACATCCAGGTCTGCACTGACACCTCTCTCTCCCCACTTGCCCCTAGCTTGCAGTACTCGAGGACCACACCGCTGTCCAATCCTAACACCCCCGTCGTCACACAAGACATCGTCACCACACTCTGCACCGAACGCAACACGGCTCCCCGGTCACAATCGTATAACATACTGCCACCTCAAAGAAGCCCCCATCTCCTTCCTTACAGTCCTAGCCACCCTCTATAATGTCACTCTCCCCACCGGCTTCTACCCCGACCTGTGGAAGACTTCCCGGATCCTTATGTTTCCAAAACCTGCTAAACCCCCTTCCAAAACCTCCTCCTATCACCCTATCAGTCTCACGTCAGTCTTCAGCAAAGTCCTGGCATCCTTACCTGCCCAATTCACCACCACCTCCACCAGCACCGCCTCCTTCCCTTGACCCAATGTGGCTTCCGACCTTCCTTCTCTGCTGACGATCTCCTCCTCCACCTGACACACCTCCTTTCCACTGACCTCAGTTCCCGTCACTCTGCCATATTTGTGTCCCTTGACCTCGAACGTGCCTACGGCCGGATAGGCATCCCGGCCTTAGCCCTACAGACTTACGCCCTCCTCGTCAAATATGTTTGCCTGATAGCCTTCTTCCTCTCTCACCGCCCCTCCTACGTTATCATCAACAACTCCAACTCTTACACCTTCTACCCCTCAGCAGGCATGCCCCAAGGCTCCGTCCCTTCCCCTCTCCTCTCCCTCTTATACACGGCGGATGTGCTGCAGCCCCATCACCTGCCCATCCCCTGTAATATGCCGATGACACCACCTTCCTTGCTCTTGCCCCCTCCCTCCAACATTTCCAGCGCTTCCACCAGTCCCACCTTGACCTGTTCACAGCATGGTGCAACCAATGGCTCCTCAAGATCAAACCCTGCAAGACCCAGGCGATCATCGTCGGCCGTATTAGCCCCTCCTTCCGCCTCTTGGATTCTACCTTACCACCTATGGCCACCCCATTGCCCTCTCTCCCACCCTCATGTACCTTGTCATCACCCTCGACCGCTGCCTTTCCTGGACTGCCCCGTCTCCTCGCAGTCCGAGCCAAGGCACGTAGCCGTCTCCTTCTCCTAAAGCTCCTCTCTGGTCAAACATGGGGATTAGACCCTTCCACTATCCTACATACCTATAAGTCCCTCATCTGCTCCATCGTATGGTTTTTTTTTTTTTTAGGGCGCACAACTTCAACGGTCATTAGCGCCCAGACTACGTTAGGAATGCACCGCGAGTCACAAGTTTAAAACAGCAACGAAACGGAAAACACGATAAAAGACAGACTGAGGCATAGGATTAAAAAAAGAAAACAGCATAATCAAATGTCCTTAGAGAGGGTTGTCAAATTGATAAAATGAAGAACGCGAGCAGCTGCTCGTGGGTCATCCGCTAAAATGGCTTCTAGAGTACATGGCAGGCCAAGATCAAGATGGAGTGTGTTAAAATCTGAACAGGACGTTAAAATGTGGTGGACCGTCAGCAATTGCCCACATGGACAGAACGGCGCCGGCGCAGCCGTCAGCAGATGGCGATGGCTGAACCGGCAGTGTCCAATTCGTAACCGGGCCAAAACTACCTCCTCCCGCTGAGAAGGGCGTGAGGAGGACGTCCAAGCCATGGGAAGAGTGTTGTGCCCACCCCGCTTGGATCTCCGCACACCCCCCTCCCCCCCCCCGCCACCTACTAAAAATCCCTCCAAATCCTCAAGCGCCATGCACTTCACCTCACTTATTGCATGTCTTCCATCCCCCACACAGATCCTTTATGGTCTGATTCCCTTCCTCCGTTTCCTCCTGTTCCTTGAATAAATACGGATCCTACATCTCCCCCCCCCTCATCCTCTCCCACCCTAGCCCCCTTCCGCGCCAGTACCACACTGTCCCGCCTGGTCTCCATCTCCACACACTCCATACCCTCTCGCCAAAGCTGGCTTCCGTGAACCCCCCCCTCCCAGATGATGTCCTTGTGCCTTGCATCTAGCTCTCCTACCAGCTCTAATCCCTCCTTCTTTCCCCCCCTCCCCTCCTCAGGGCTCACTCTTTCTCTCCCTGCCCCACTTCCCCTCTTCCTCCCTTTCTCCTGCCGATCACCTTCTTTCTCCCTATCAACCTCCCTCAGGCTTCTGGCTCCTTCCTTCTCCCCTCCACCACCCCCTCCTCCCCCTCTTGGTCTCCCCCTACCGTCTCTCGCCCCTCTCTTTTCTCCCCCCCCCCCTTCCTACCCTTCACCTAGTGGTAGGTGCAGTGATTTTTAACATTTTCATTGTGGTGTCAGTGTTTCTCCAGTACTGTGTTCAGTGCTACGTTCCACCAGCACCAACAGTGTCCCAAGTATCATTCATTTGCGATACCACTGTGGTGTTTCTTTGTTTTCATATAGACTCACAGTGCTCATTCTCCACATGTATACGTTGTTTTTAAATCTACCGTTCATACTCATCTGTTTTTGTTGTTGTTTATTCACCAATTTATATCATTCTATGTTATGCGTTCTTTTCTCATTTGACTATGTTTCTGTAACTATCTTGGCTGAAGAGCGGCGTATTGTGCCGCTGCCAGCCCGCCACATTTTGGGGAGTGAAATAACAATAAAGAAAAAAAAATTAACAGCAAACGGTCGTACTAACATGCTATATAAGAACAGAAGCATTTTATGCATTCGCTACGTAGATAAAGTAAATATGTGTCATACCATAAGAGTATTGCTTATAAAGACAATAAGTCCCGTAACACATCCTAAATAACGGAAATAGACCGGAAGAAGCAAAAATCATAAGTAACAGTATAAATAATGCGAGTTTCAATCTGCAATGGAAGAGGAAAAGAAGCCGTTTGTTTTGTGTTACGTATGACAGGTTGTAAGAAAATGTCTGGTAGTTACAAATTTACCAAAACAAGTGCACCTCATTAGCATCATATAAAGTATGTACAGAACTGTGTAAATAGTTATTGGTTCAAATGGCTCTGAGCACTGTGGGACTTAACTGCTGAGGCCATCAGTCCCCTAGAACTTAGAACTACTCAAACCTAACTAACCTAAGGACAACACACTCATCCATGCCCGAGGCAGGATTCCAACATGCGACCGTAGCGGTCGTGCGGTTCCAGACTGTAGCACCTAGAACCGCTCAGCCACTCCGGTCGACAGATATTTATTATCAAAATCTGTATTCTGTGCCTAGTATTCGTCACAACAAAAACATTCAATGTGTCGTGTATCGGGTAAGTGCCATTGTGTAATTGCCTGCATGTATAAACCAACACAAATTTGATGCCTGATGATTACCCCTTCATGTGTACATACATAAATTTTTAAGACTGGAAAATACAAATATCTCACTGATGAATGCACAGAGAGAGAGCATACAAACAGTGTCTTGCATAAGGCGGAATTTTTATCAGCAAACACGGAAAGAAGGACAGCAACATGAAAAGATGAGCTAAAAATGAATTCACACAGTATGCAAGAATTACGTAAGTTAGCTCTTCACTGTCCAAGAAGTAGGAAGTCTATGGAGGAGAAATCTGTTGATGAAGAATGTTGATGAGGGCTTAAGTTGTAGGTAACGTAAAACAGCAAAATATCCGTACAGTAAGGATATTTTTTTCCCTTAACACATTCGTAACATCATAAAGGTTGCAGTTAACAACAGATGAGAATTTAAAACCCACTTTCATTGAAGGTTGTGGGCAGTGTAGATGATATTGTATATGTAAATACTACTAAACACATGTTGTTTCCCATTTACTGTGTACTTCGTAAAATACAGTTTACTTGACAATTAACAGGTACTGAAATTGCGTTGTTCTGACACTTTGAGTAGAAAATTTGGAACAGGTTTTTTGAATTTATCTTTCATTTTGAGTGTAAGCAATGGGTGAGCTACAACTTCTACGTACAAAAGATATGAATCTTTACTAAAAACATGGACACATGGTATTGCTATTTATGGGCAGTTTATTGCCATAATGTATGTAGTATGGTTGCTGACAGATACGATTCACAAATACATACAAAATTATAATTAACTGTCCCCAGCCCACTTACATATACGTACACTGATGATGGCTCAGTGCTTAATTGCTAACCTGCCATTGTCTTTACATTAACGCACTCCTTGATAATGTCTGCAATATTGATATGCAATACACTTTATAATGTTTACTTAGGTGTGGACCCTTAGCATTGAAATAGTCCATTCTCTTGTGCCCAACTGTCTTTTTTGCCTTCTAATCTGAAAATTTATGGACTCGGCTTTTGGCAGCAACTCTCAACTTTATGGTTTTGAATCAGTGGCAAGAGTATGGCATCTTGATTAGTAATACAAAATAAAATAAAATAAAAGGAGAACAAAAGGATATGAAGTGAAGCTAATGCTGGAAATAAGGTAGTAACCTTTGCCTTCATTTAGTTTGAGTAATTAAGATCTTTTGTAATAAAATTGTTACTGAAGTGGAATACCATATTTTGGCTAATAAGACAGCGGAATTTAATAGCAATTATTGTTTTATCTAAAAGTCCTCAGTGAAACAAACCTTATTACGTTACTCAGTTATTGAGAAATAGATATCTTTAATTGTACCTTGTAAAAAGATGTTGGACAAGAATGACTGAAAGTGGTTTTAATTATTACTATACTATAACAGAAATATTTCAGAAGCCTTTTCAATCAGCCTGTAGGCAGTATGATGTAAGCAAAGTCTGTGCCCAAAATTATTAAATGATGTACCACTGATGATTTAGTACATGATATAGGTCAAAAATGAATCATGGGTTATCTAAATCTCATGTCCATAAGAAATGTGTCAATCTTACAATAATTCCTTCTGCTAACTGTGACAATAGGATCAGATTGTGAACAGTGTTATTTCCAAATGATGCTTGCTGTCCTTTTCGTATGACTACCTACTTGGAAGGACAGTGTAATAAGTAACTGTGTTAATGATACATGAAAACTTTTGGGGCACCTCTATGTTAGGATACTGCACCGGAACAATCATCATTGTTACTCAAGTGTAGTACATGGCTTACCCTTTATCAGTGCTTAAATTAAAGTGAATGAGACCCGACCTTGCCACAAAAAACAAGTTGTTTGGTAATGAAGTGCAGTTAGTGTTTTGAGCCGTAAACCTGTTGTGGACATCATCATTTGAAATAGCCTACTTTTGATAATCACTTTCAGCCAGATTTGATGGATGCACAGCAACCAAAGGCATATTATCACAGGTAAAAAGGGTAAGGTTACAACTGGAAAACAATTGACACAGGAGAAAATTGACAGTATTTTTTGTCCAAAATAATTATGATGTTTCTTTAATCAAGTTAGCAGTACAACACACCCTTCGATAAATTTGATTACAGTTGATATTAGTTATGATTAGGTGAATTATCTGAGTGATTTGTTTCAATTAATGTATTAGATGTCTATTTGTAAATATCTTTGATAATAATGAAGTTCAGTACTTTGATTCCTAGAAGACATTACAAGATACTTAATGGCAATACTGGCATCAAGCTGTGGAAAAATGACATGCAAAATAAGAAAAGTGCATTAAAGTTCATTTGAAAGAGAACAAAGATCATTGCTGAGACGTCAAGGAACTTTAAAGAAACCTGTTCTGATATTCCACCTAAAAAAATTCATTCACACAATTTCATAAATTTTCATTCAAAAAAATGTTCAGTGACGAAAAGGTTCAATTAATGTTAGACATTTGATAACTGCAGCTTATATGCTCTGTGGCCTTATAATGAGTCAAGTAACATCTTTGGATTATGATTCTGTAATAACAGAATCATGGATCCCCCCTGAATTGATAACAAACTTGCAAGAAAACAATAGCGGAGAATTTGCTGTAACAAATACCATGATAAACTGTCCCTTTGGGAACCTTAGGTGGCAAATATGGATTGGGTTATTAGTTCAACAAAGAGATAGTTGCTCAGATGTATCAGTACTACTATATGAAGCCAAGGCATTGTTTAACATTGTTACCAAAAAAAGGTATTGACTTATTTACACACACACACACAACACACACAACACACACACACACACACACACACCACACACACACACACACACAGCCCTAGCCTGTCTTCCACTCACTCCACAGCATCAACATACATGACTCGGCTGGTGTCATCAAAGGATCACTTGGAAGATGGATGGCACAGTGTGGTCTTCAGTGACGAAAGCAGATTCTGCATGCACACAAGTGATATTGTGTGCGCATATGACATAGATCTGGCGAGCGCTGACTTGTAGAATGCATTAATCACACGCACACTGGCCCCGCCCCAGGACTTACGGTTTGGCGTGTTTACCTTTGCTGTTTCTGGAGGGAACGCTAACCATCACTCGGCAGGTGCAGAATGTTGTTAGACCGTTTCTTTTGTCAGTCTTGCAACAGGAAGGTGATGTGTTGTTCCAACAGGATAATGCTTGCCCACACATTGCCTGTGAAACTCCATGTGCTCTGCAAGATGTGCAGCAACTGCCCTAGCCAGCATGACCTCCAGACATGTCTCCAAGCAACCCCGTGTGGTGTACGATGGGAGAAGAAGAGACTTGTGCATCTCATCGACCAACAACTTTTACAGAACTATGTGAAGAAGTCGAGCAGGCATGGCATAACATATCCTATCTGTATGATCACTTGGATAGAGGCTACACCGTGTACTAATGTGGGTGTTTCAGTGTGGGTCAATACCTGATACCTCAGAACAGTTTCTGCTGTTGACCTGTAATCATCTCACATACCCCATATGCAAAGGTGCTACACTAAGTATTGAGTGAATTGGAAACCTGTAAAGGGGTGTACTGATTTTTTTCTGGCAGTGCATTAACCCCTCCATTATCATGCAGAGTATTCACAAATGTGAACGTACTTCATTTTATTTATTTCTAGGTATTCTTCAAATTTCTTGGAGATTGGGTGATGCTCTTACGTTTTGGCATGAACCACGTACCTTTATCCTTGTTTGACAGGCTGTTAAAAATTCTTGCAATTTGCCCGTAATTTTGTAGTGCATAATTACTGGGAAACTCCTTTCATTCTTTTACTCTCAGTTTTACTTTAACAACATAATATTGCACAACATATTTTCATCTAGGCTGATTACAAGATTTGAAATAACATTTCACCACATAAACATTATTGCAATCATTTTGATGTCTGATATTTCTGCACACTGTACTCTCCTTTACTGCTATTGTGTACAACAATGTCAGTTCTTTGCTCTTTCTTCATCGCTCTTCTGAATGCAACTTTCTCGTAAACCCTTAGCATCCCGGTCAAGGTGCCTTCTACAACATGTTGCTTCTCATGTACATCTATAAATTCATTGCTGAACTGTTGTAAATATGTTGTCAACCGTATCGCAAAGCTCATCTAAAGCTTGTCAGACTCACTCATGACCTTATGGTCTAAACACTACAGCCTTAAGCTCCTACAATCAGTACTCCAAATAAAGAAGACTATGGCCATGATTTTCCAGATACTTTATACACAAAACATTGGAAATGAATAATGTGGTTATAATAGAAGGAAACATTTCACATAGGAAAAATATACCTAAAAACAAAGATGATGTGACTTACCAAATGAAAGTGCTGGCAGGTCGACAGACACACAAACGAACACAAACATACACACAAAATTCAAGCTATCGCAACAAACTGTTGCCTCATCAGGAAAGAGGGAAGGAGAGGGAAAGACGAAAGGATGTGGGTTTTAAGGGAGAGGGTAAGGAGTCATTCCAGTCCCGGGAGCGGAAAGACTTACCTTAGGGGGAAAAAAGGACGGGTATACATTCGCACACACACACATATCCATCCACACATATACAGACACAAGCAGACATATACAGAGGCAAAGAGTTTGGGCAGAGATATCAGTCGAGGCGGAAGTGCAGAGGCAAAGATGTTGTTGAATGACAGGTGAGGTATGAGTGGCGGCAACTTGAAATTAGCGGAGATTAAATGGTGGAGAAAGGATGTGGCGCGAGTCATAGACTTGAACAATTCTGCAATGGCACCTACCTGCTCTGACTGGGGCACAATAAAATGTGGAGTGCCATAGGTCTTTGTGCTGGGTCCCTCACTCTTCCTCATCTTTATCAATGATCTGCCATACTGCTTGAGGCAAAAAGCACACTTTCCCTGTTTGCTGATGCCACAACCATTATGATTGACAAAACACTCAATTGAAGTCTAGAGAACACTGTGACCTCTGTATTCAAAAAATGTCTAGATTGGTTAACTTCAAATGGAATGACACTCAATGTGAACAAGACTCAACTCATACAGTTTCAAACAGCAAATAACAGACAGGAAAATGTAGAAATAAAATATGGTGACAAAAAAATATTGAGAGTTGAGTCTTCCAAATTCCTGGCATTACACATAAACAACAATCTAAACTAGTCAGTTCGCATTAACGACCTATGTAAAAGACTCAAATCAGCAGCATTTTCCATTTGCTTAATGTCATCTCTTTGTGACTTGGAAACAATTAAAGCTGTATACCTGGGATGTTTCCATTCACTTATGGCATATGGCATCATATTCTGGGGTAACCAGTCATGAACAAAACAAGTCTTTGTTGCTCAGAAAAGAGTCATCAGACTTTTGGCTACAGTGCACCCGAGATGCTCTCGCAGAAACTTATTCAATCAGCTTGGGATCCTCACCATGCCATCTCAGTAATTTTTTTTAACTAACGTGCTTTGTGAACAATAATCATACAATTTACAAAACAAACATTGAATATAATGATGATGATGCAATAAGTAAACATGATTTTCACAAATATATAAACAATGTTCTTGTGTATGAGACTACACTGGGTTAACACAGAAATTTATTTTTGTAGATATACATTTACTATGTTATAAGCAGCTGATACAATCATTGGGGATATGACTAAACTCAAAAAACATCTGAATCTTCATCTTTTGAATAGTTCTTTCTATTCTTTACAGGAATTTTTTGACAGTGTGTAACAATTAGTACAATATATATAATTGTAAGCATTTCTATGAGAACTGGTTATATAGTCAATTGATGACAGAACACTCTTTATATGTATTAGAATGTAAGACTTATAGTTAGTTTGTGTGATCATTATTACTACAATAATCTGTGTTGTTGTTTAAGCTCTTGAATATCATGTATCTGTTTACATATTTTTTATTTTGTAAGCCTCATGACCATTTAGATTTGGCTGTTGATATACTTTCCGGGATGTGAGGTTGTGGTCCAAGAACTTTTCTGCTCCTTACGTTTCGTCCAGGACTGCGCTGGACTTCGTCAGAGGCGCTGCTCCGCTGAGTCTTGCCGACTCTTGCATGACTCAGCAGAGCAGCGCCTCTGAGGAAGTCCAGCGCAGTCCTGGACGAAATGTAAGGAGCAGAAAAGTTCTTGGACCACGACCTCACATCCTGGAAAGTATATCAACAGCCATGTCACCCGGTCGTGAAAGCCTTCATTCTACATTTAGATTTGGTCATTACAGTAATAATCTGACACATTCTCCATCATAGCAAAACACTGGATTCAAGGATCTATGGAACACGAAAATAAATAAAGATAAATCTGTAGTTGGCCTCCTTCTCTTCCTCATCTTTATCAATGATAAATGATGTGTAGTGCCTCTAAAACTAATTTTACTATTTTCACTGATGACACCTCCATCCTCATCAGCCAAACTCCCAACCACAATCTTGAGGAATTTGCCTACATTGTATTTAATGAGGTACTTACTTGGTTTAAAAATAATGGGTTATCACTAGATGTTCACAAGACCCAGTCTGTTCATTTCCAAGTAAATAAAAAAGTAGAGGATCAATTAAGTATTAAATGTAATGGTAGTGACTTACTACAAGTTGAGCCATCCATGTTCCTCGGTGTACACATTGACAACCATCTAAAATGGTCTGAACATACTTCTACAACTTCTCAAAAAACTCAGCTCAGCAACATCTGCTATTCATATTATTGCCACTGTCTGTGACTAAGACACCACAAAAACTGCTTATTTTAGTTACTTCCATGCACTATTGTTGTATGGCGTAGTTTTCTGGGGTAATCAGCCACTCTCCAAACACAAATTCACTGCCCGAAAGAGAGTTATTAGGATAATGAGCAGAGTCCATCCTAGATATTCTTGTAGAAACCTTTCTAGAAAATTGGGGATACTGACAACTCCAGGTCAATACGTCTACTCCCTGTTATGTTTAATTGGAGAAAATGAGAAACTACACAAAAGCAATACCAGGAGGAAGATGGACCTACATTATGAATTAAAGAACCCTAGTACTGTATGAAAAGGGATCCATTACAGGGGCTGCAACGTGCTCAATCCTCTTGGACCATCAATGAAATCACTTGTGCATGAGCTTCACAAATTTAAACAACAGCTCAAACGCTATCTCACACATAACTCCTTTTATTCAGTTGAAGAATATCTCAATTGTGTCAACACTAATTTATTTTTTCCTTTTAACTAAACCTGATGTACTCTTATGCATTACAACAGTTGGAATCATAGTTAACATTCTATCTCTTTTAAGTAGCTATCAATATCTACCTTTATTTTAACTTTTTAAATGTAATTTAGCCTATACATCTTAATTCATATTTTCTCTTACTCCTATATCTCCTCTTGCAAGAGGAATTTTTTGTGTGTTCCTTTTGTATAATTTGTAATAATCTGACTTGTCCCACATCCATGCGAATGTCTCACTGTATTGTATTTATGGGATCTAAATAAATAAATGCTAAAAAATATTTACACAGTTCTATACATACATAATGCTAATGAAATTCATACAATCCACCCCAACAATTCCCTCTATCATCCCCCTTAGTCTGAAGACATCAACCAGTTCCTGATCATTCTCCTGTAGAATATCCACCCCTTCCAACATCCCCACACGATCCAGCAGATCTCCCTTGCTGCCTGCTCTGTTTTCCATTTGAATGCTTATGCCACCTACTCCCACAACCAAGCCCACTTTACCTTCACCCACCTATACATCCTAGTTTAAGACCCTCTCTCCTCCCCTGTCACTTCCTTCCCCCATCCCAACACCTGGCGCATCAATACAATCATCTCCTCTTCCTAAACATTCACTCCCTCCCTGCCAACAAATACCTCTTCATGCATACCCTGTCCCAGAACCAGGACAACTCATCCTTAATGAAACCTTCCTCCAACCTCACCACGTTGTCTGCACCTATCCCTATCTCCTTCACCGCACCAACAACTCCTTTCCCTTCACATGAGGCAGGGTTGCCATTGACCACCTCAATCATCTCCCTGTATGGTCATAACCCCTACTCAATGACCCGACCAAACATCTTCTACATCTACATCTATACTCCGCAAGCCACCCAACAGTGTGTGGCGGAGGGCACTTTACGTGCCACTGTCATTACCTCCCTTTCCTGTTCCAGTCGCGTATGGTTCGCGGGAAGAACGACTGTCTGAAAGCCTCTGTGCGCGCTTTAATCTCTCTAATTTTACATTCGTGATCTCCTCAGAGGGTATAAGTAGGGGGAAGCAATATATTCGATACCTCATCCAGAAACGCACCCTCTCGAAACCTGGCGAGCAAGCTACACCACGATGCAGAGCGCCTCTCTTGCAGAGTTTGCCACTTGAGTTCGTTAAACATCTCCGTAACGCTATCACGGTTACCAAATAACCCTGTGACGAAACGCGCCGCTCTTCTTTGGATCTTCTCTATCTCCTCCGTCAACCCGATCTGGTACGGATCCCACACTGATGAGCAATACTCAAGTATAGGTCGAACGAGTGTTTTGTAAGCCACCTCCTTTGTTGTTGGACTACATTTTCTAAGGACTCTCCCAATGAATCTCAACCTGGTACCCGCCTTACCAACAATTAATTTTATATGATCATTCCACTTCAAATCGTTCCGCACGCATACTCACAGATATTTTACAGAAGTAACTGCTACCAGTGTTTGTTCTGCTATCATATAATCATACAATAAAGGATCCTTCTTTCTATGTATTCGCAATACATTACATTTGTCTATGTTAAGGGTCAGTTGCCACTCCCTGCACCAAGTGCCTATCCACTGCAGATCTTCCTGCATTTCGCTACAATTTTCTAATGCTGCAACTTCTTTGTATACTACAGCATCACCCGCGAAAAGCCGCACGGAACTTCCGACACTATCTACTAGGTCATTTATATATATTGTGAAAAGCAATGGTCCCATAACACTCCCCTGTGGCACGCCAGAGGTTACTTTAACGTCTGTAGACGTCTCTCCGTTGATAACAACATGCTGTATTCCGTTTGCTAAAAACTCTTCAATCCAGCCACACAGCTGGTCTGATATTCCGTAGGCTCTTACTTTGTTTATCAGGCGACAGTGCGGAACTGTATCGAATGCCTTCCAGAAGTCGAGGAAAATGGCAGCTACCTGGGAGCCTGTATCTAATATTTTCTGGGTCTCATGAACAAATAAAGCGAGTTGGGTCTCACACGATCGCTGTTTCCGGAATCCATGTTTATTCCTACATAGTAGATTCTGGGTTTCCAAAAACGACATGATACTCGAGCAAAATGCATGTTCTAAAATTCTACAACATATCGACGTCAGAGATATAGGCCTATAGTTTTGCGCATTTGCTCGACGACCCTTCTTGAAGACTGGGACTACCTGTGCTCTTTTCCAATCATTTGGAACCTTCCGTTCCTCTAGAGACTTGCGGTACATGGCTGTTAGAAGGGGGGCAAGTTCTTTCGCGTACTCTGTGTAGAATCGAATTGGTATCCTGTCAAGTCCAGTGGTCTTTCCTCTGTTGAGTGATTCCAGTTGCTTTTCTATTCCTTGGACACTAATTTCGATGTCAGCCATTTTTTCGTTTGTGCGAGGATTTAGAGAAGAAACTGCAGTGCGGTCTTCCTCTGTGAAACAGCTTTGGAAAAAGGTGTTTAGTATTTCAGCTTTACGCTTGTCATCCTCTGTTTCAATGCCATCATCATCCCGGAGTGTCTGGACATGATGTTTCGAGCCACTTACTGATTTAACGTAAGACCAGAACTTCCTAGAATTTTCTGTCAAGTCGGTACCTAGTACTTTACTTTCGAATTCACCGAACGCTTCACACATAGCCCTCCTTACGCTAACTTTGACATCATTTAGCTTCTGTTTGTCTGAGAGGTTTTGGCTGCGTTTAAACTTGGAGTGAAGCTCTCTTTGCTTTCGCAGTTGTTTCCTAACTTTGTTGTTGTACCACGGTGGGTTTTTCCCGTCCCTCACAGTTTTACTTGGCACGTACCTGTCTAAAACGCATTTTATGATTGCCTTGAACTTTTTCCACAAACACTCAACATTGTCAGTGTCAGAACAGGAATTTTCGTTTTGATCTGTTAGGTAATCTGAAATCTGCCTTCTATTACTCTTGCTAAACAGATAAACCTTCCTCCCTTTTTTTATATTCCTATTAACTTCCATATTCAGGGATGCTGCAACGGCCTTATGATCACTGATTCCCTGTTCTGCACTTACAGAGTCGAAAAGTTTGGGTCTGTTTGTTATCAGTAGGTCCAAGATGTTATCTCCACGAGTCGGTTCTCTGTTTAATTGCTCGAGGTAATTTTTGGATAGTGCACTTAGTATAATGTCACTCGATGCTCTGTCCCTACCACCCGTCCTAAACATCTGAGTGTCCCAGTCTATATCTGGTAAATTGAAATCTCCACCTAAGTCTATAACATGCTGAGAAAATTTATGTGAAATGTATTCCAAATTTTCTCTCAGTTGTTCTGCCACTAATGCTGCTGAGTCGGGGGGTCGGTAAAAGGAGCCAATTATTAACCTAGCTCAGTTGTTGAGTGTAACCTCCACCCATAATAATTCACAGGAACTATCCACTTCTACTTCACTACAGGATAAACTACTACTAACAGCGACGAACATTCCACCACCGGTTGCATGCAATCTATCCTTTCTAAACACCGTCTGTACCTTTGTAAAAATTTCGGCAGAATTTATCTCTGGCTTCAGCCAGCTTTCTGTACCTATAATGATTTCAGCTTCGGTGCTTTCTATCAGCGCTTGAAGTTCCGGTACTTTACCAATGCAGCTCCGACAGTTTACAATTACAATACCAATTGCTGCTCGGTCCCCGCATATCCTGACTTTGCCCCGCACCCGTTGAGGCTGTTGCCCTTACTGTACCTGCCCGAGGCCATCTAACCTAAAAAACCGCCCAGCCCACGCCACACAACCCCTGCTACCTGTGTAGCCGCTTGTTGCGTGTAGTGGACTCCTGACCTATCCAGCGGAACCCGAAACCCCACCACCCTATGGCGCAAGTCGAGGAATCTGCAGCCCACACGGTCACAGAACCGTCTCAGCCTCTGATTGAGACCCTCCACTCGGCTCTTCTTCTCAGCATCCTTTTTGCCTCCCTCACCATCACCTGTGCCGCTATCTATATCCAGCCCACAGCTCCTCTCCCCCATGACAAGGCGTTCTCAGCTTCAATCCAGATAGCAGAGATGTGATCAATGAATCTGAAACAGGTGAGGGGTTTTGGATTCTGGGTCTTTAGGGAGGGGATTACTACACAGCCATCATTTCACCACCACACCGTCTTTTAATTTCTTCTTATTTCTCCCCTTTCCGCTACTTACCCCCTCACCCTTCTGCACATTCTCTCCTGCCCTCCGTCTAAACTGCAACACTTCACTGTCCACCACTCCCACCATACTGTCCTTCCCATTCCTCACCCCAGTCTCCCCCTTACCCCCACCCAGTCACAACTCCCATCATGCACTCGTGCTGCTGCTGCTCGCAGTGTAGTTTCAGCTCTCTGAGACTGCAGACGTGTGTGCAAGTTGGGCTTGCGTGAGTGCGTGTGTGTATGTGTGTGTGTGTCTACTGCTGACAAAGGCCTTAATGGGCGATAGCTATGATTGTCTGGATCTTTTTATTCTGCCTATCGCGACTCAGCCTCTCCGCTATAATGGTGCGTAGCAGCTTTCCTTCTTTTGTATTGTTACATTCCATCCTGGATTTTCCATTGTTTGATTTTTGCCTGACGGCTTTTTTTCGATCCTAACCCTATGCTGTTTTGCTGTTGTCCTTTGTAACTACTTTCTTTTGCATCGCTATACTCATGTACAGCCCTCTCTCTTTTCTTTCCTGTGTTTCTCTTGTTGCCTTACGATCTGCACTGCATGCACTACTTACGAGCCACACTGTATCAATGTACTCGGCCGCGTGCAACAGACGAAGCCAAGAACACGCTGATTGTTGGTGCAGTATATTATGTGCCACATTACTCCCGCCGATATATTAAGTCTATACCTTCAAACTGATCATGCTCACTGAGTCAGTTCCTGTAATTTTGCGTCTTATCTCCTGCACTTTTCCGGTGCAACACTATCTTACATCTCTCACTACAAACTCCTCCCCACCCCCCCAAACTTTCTCCGTTCTATCCCTGTTTGCACCCACTAAATCCACCTCATCCACTCACATCTGGCACTCCCCTTCTCTACGCTTATCCGCCCTCAAACCTGCTACCCACAGTAATGTTGTTGTTGTTGTTGTTGTTGTTGTCTTCAGTCCTGAGACTGGTTTGATGCAGCTCTCCATGCTACTCTATCCTGTGCAAGCTTCTTCATCTCCCAGTACCTACTGCAGCCTACATCCTTCTGAATCTGCTTAGTGTATTCATCTCTTGGTCTCCCTCTACGATTTTTACCCTCCACACTGCCCTCCAATGCTAAATTTGTGACCCCTTGATGCCTCAGAACATGTCCTACCAACCGATCCCTTCTTCTAGTCAAGTTGTGCCACAAACCTCTCTTCTCTCCAATCATATTCAATACTTACTCAGTAGTTATGTGATCTACCCATCTAATCTTCAGCATTCTTTTGTAGCACCACATTTCGCAAGCTTCTATTCTCTTTTTGCCCAAACTATTTATCGTCCATGTCTCACTTCCATACATGGCTACACCCATTCAAATACTTTCAGAAACGACTTCCTGACACGTAAATCTATACTCGATGTTAACAAATTTCTCTTCTTCAGAAACGCTTTCCTTGCCATTGCCAGTCTACATTTTATATCCTCTCTATTTCGACCATCATCAGTTATTTTTCTCCCCAAATAGCAAAACTCCTTTGCTACTTTAAGTGTCTCATTTCCTAATCTAATTCCCTCAGCATCACCTGACTTAATTCGACTACATTCCATTATCCTCCTTTTGCTTTTGTTGATGTTCATCTTATATCCTCCTTTCAAGACACTGTCCATTCTGTTCAACTTCCCTTCCAAGTCCTTTGCTGTCTCTGACAGAATTACAATGTCATCGGCGAACCTCAACATTTTTTTCTTCCCCATGGACTTTAATACCTATTCCGAATTTTTCTTTTGTTTCCTTTACTGCTTGCTTAATGTACAGATTGAATAACATTGGGGAGGGGCTACAACCCTGTCTCACTCCCTTCCCAACCACTGCTTCCCTTTCATGTCCCTCGACTCTTATAACTGCCATCTGGTTTCTGTACAAATTGTAAATAGCCTTTCGCTCCCTGTATTTTACCCCTGCTACCTTCATAATTTAAAAGAGAGCATTCCAGTCAGCACTGTCAAAAGCTTTCTCTAAGTCGACGAACGCTATAAACGTAGGTTTGCCTTTCCTTAATCTTTCTTCTAAGATAAGTCGTAAGGTCAGTATTGCCTCACGTGTTCCAGTATTTCTACGGAATCCAAACTGATCTTCCCCGAGGTCGGGTTCTACTAGTTTTTCCATTCGTCTGTAAAGAATTCGTGTTAGTACTTTGCAGCTGTGACTTATTAAACTGATAGTTCGGTAATTTTCACATCTGTCAACACCTGCTTTCTTTGGGATTGGAATTATTATATTCTTCTTGAAGTCTGAGGGTATTTCGCCTGTTTCATACATCTTGCTCACCAGATGGTAGAGTTTTGTCAGCACTGGCTCTCCCAAGGCCGTCAGTAGTTCCAATGGAATGTTGTCTACTCCGGGGGCCTTGTTTCGACTAAGGTCTTTCAGTGCTCTGTCAAACTCTTCACGCAGTATTGTATCTCCCATTTCATCTTCATCTACATCCTCTTCCATTTCCATAATATTGTCCTCAAGTACATCGCCCTTGTATAGACCCTCTATATACTCCTTCCACCTTTCTGCTTTCCCTTCTTTGCTTAGGACTGGGTTTCCATCTGAGCTCTTGATATTCATACAAGTGGCTCTCTTTTCTCCAAAGGTCTCTTTAATTTTCCTGTAGGCAGTATCTATCTTACCCCTAGTGAGATAAGCCTCTACATCCTTACATTTGTCCTCTAGCCATCCCTGCTTAGCCATTTTGCACTTCCTGTCGATCTCATTTTTGAGACGTTTATATTCCTTTTTGCCTGCTTCATTTACTGCATTTTTATATTTTCTCCTTTCATCAATTAAATTCTATGTTTCTTCTGTTACCCAAGGATTTCTACTAGCCCTTGTCGTTTTACCTACTTGATCCTCTGCTGCCCTCCCTACTTCATTCCTCAGAGCTACCCATTCTTCTTCTACTGTATTTCTTTCCCCCATTCCTGTCAGCGGTTCCCTTATGCTTTCCCTGAAACTCTGTACAACCTCTGGATTAGTCAGTTTATCCAGCTCCCATCTCCTTAAATTCCCACCTTTTTGCAGTTTCTTCAGTTTTAATCTACAGTTCATAACCAATAGATTGTGGTCAGAGTCCACATCTGCCCCTGGAAATGTCTTACAATTTAAAACCTGGTTCTTAAATCTCTGTCTTACCATTATATAAACTATCTGATACCTTCTAGTATCTCTAGGATTCTTCCATGTATACAACCTTCTTTTATGATTCTTGAACCAAGTGTTAGCTATGATTAAGTTATGCTCTGTCCAAAATTCTACCAGACGGTTTCCTCTTTCATTTCTCTCCCCCAATCCATATTCACCCACTATGTTTCTTCTCTCCCTTTTCCTACTCTCGAATTCCAGTCACCCATGACTATTAAATTTTCGTCTCCCTTCACTAACTGAATAATTTTTTTTTATCTCATCGTACATTTCATCAATTTCTTCATCATCTGCAGAGCTAGTTGGCATATAAACTTGTACTACTGCAGTAGGCATGGGCTTTGTGTCTATCTTGGCAACAATAAGCACTCTTTTTTTTTTTTTTACTCATTATGAAAGCTAGTTCAAGTTTATATGCCAACTAGCTCTGCAGATGACGAAGAAATTGAAGAAATGTATGATGAAATAAAAGAAATTATTCAGATAGTGAAGGGAGACGAAAATTTAATAGTCATGGGTGACTGGAATTCGAGTGTAGGAAAAGGGAGAGAAGGAAACGTAGTAGGTGAATATGGATTGGGGCTAAGAAATGAAAGAGGAAGCCGCCTGATAGAATTTTGCACAGAGCACAACTTAATCATAGCTAACACTTGGTTTAAGAATCATGATAGAAGGTTGTATACATGGAAGAACCCTGGAGATACTAAAAGGTATCAGCTAGATTATACACTCCTGGAAATTGAAATAAGAACACTGTGAATTCATTGTCCCAGGAAGGGGAAACTTTATTGACACATTCCTGGGGTCAGATACATCACATGATCACACTGACAGAACCACAGGCACATAGACGCAGGCAACAGAGCATGCACAATGTCGGCACTAGTACAGTGTATATCCACCTTTCGCAGCAATGCAGGCTGCTATTCTCCCATGGAGACGATCGTAGAGATGCTGGATGTAGCCCTGTGGAACGGCTTGCCATGCCATTTCCACCTGCCGCCTCAGTTGGACCAGCGTTCGTGCTGGACGTGCAGACCGCGTGAGACGACGCTTCATCCAGTCCCAAACATGCTCAATGGGGGACAGATCCGGAGATCTTGCTGGCCAGGGTAGTTGACTTACACCTTCTAGAGCACGTTGGGTGGCACGGGATACATGCGGACGTGCATTGTCCTGTTGGAACAGCAAGTTCCCTTGCCGGTCTAGGAATGGTAGAACGATGGGTTCGATGACGGTTTGGATGTACCGTGCACTATTCAGTGTCCCCTCGACGATCACCAGTGGTGTACGGCCAGTGTAGGAGATCGCTCCCCACACCATGATGCCGGGTGTTGGCCCTGTGTGCCTCGGTCGTATGCAGTCCTGATTGTGGCGCTCACCTGCACGGCGCCAAACACGCATACGACCATCATTGGCACCAAGGCAGAAGCGACTCTCATCGCTGAAGACGACACGTCTCCATTCGTCCCTCCATTCACGCCTGTCGCGACACCACTGGAGGCGGGCTGCACGATGTTGGGGCGTGAGCGGAAGGCGGCCTAACGGTGTGCGGGACCGTAGCCCAGCTTCATGGAGACGGTTGCGAATGGTCCTCGCCGATACCCCAGGAGCAACAGTGTCCCTAATTTGCTGGGAAGTGGCGGTGCGGTCCCCTACGGCACTGCGTAGGATCCTACGGTCTTGGCGTGCATCCGTGCGTCGCTGCGGTCTGGTCCCAGGTCGACGGGCACGTGCACCTTCCGCCGACCACTGGCGACAACATCGATGTACTGTGGAGACCTCACGCCCCACGTGTTGAGCAATTCGGCGGTACGTCCACCCGGCCTCCCGCATGCCCACTATACGCCCTCGCTCAAAGTCCGTCAACTGCACATACGGTTCACGTCCACGCTGTCGCGGCATGCTACCAGTGTTAAAGACTGCGATGGAGCTCCGTATGCCACGGCAAACTGGCTGACACTGACGGCGGCGGTGCACAAATGCTGCGCAGCTAGCGCCATTCGACGGCCAACACCGCGGTTCCTGGTGTGTCCGCTGTGCCGTGCGTGTGATCATTGCTTGTACAGCCCTCTCGCAGTGTCCGGAGCAAGTATGGTGGGTCTGACACACCGGTGTCAATGTGTTCTTTTTTCCATTTCCAGGAGTGTATAATGGTAAGACAGAGTTTTAGGAACCAGGTTTTAAACTGTTATACATTTCCAGGGGCCGATGTGCACTCTGACCACAATCTATTGGTTATTACCTGTAGATTAAAACTGAAGAAACTGCAAAAAGGTGGGAATTTAAGGAGATGGGAGCTGGATAAACTGAAAGAACCAGAGGTTGCACAGAGTTTCAGGGAGAGCATAAGGGAACAATTGAAAGGAATGGGGGAAAGAAATACAGTAGAAGAAGAATGGGTAGCTCTGAGGGATGAAGTAGTGAAGGCAGCAGAGGATCAAGTAGGTAAAAAGAAGAGGGTTAGTAGAAATC
Source organism: Schistocerca cancellata (assembly GCF_023864275.1). Taxonomy (NCBI): domain Eukaryota; kingdom Metazoa; phylum Arthropoda; class Insecta; order Orthoptera; family Acrididae; genus Schistocerca; species Schistocerca cancellata. The sequence goes on from NC_064636.1 coordinate 16,567,203, forward strand.
CTTGGGTAACAGAAGAAATATTGAATTTAATTGATGAAAGGAGAAAATACAAAAATGCAGTAAATGAAGCAGGCAAAAAGGAATACAAACGTCTCAAAAATGAGATCAACAGGAAGTGCAAATGGCTAAGCAGGGATGGCTAGAGGAAAAATGTAAGGATGTAGAGGCTTATCTCAATAGGGGTAAGATAGATACTGCCTACAGGAAAATTAAAGAGACCTTTGGAGATAAGAGAACCACATGTATGAACATCAAGACCTCAGATGGAAACCTAGTTCTAAGCAAAGAAGGGAAAGCAGAAAGGTGGAAGGAGTATATAGAGGGTCTATACAAGGGCGATGCACTTGAGGACAATATTATGGAAATGGAAGAGGATGTAGATGAAGATGAAATGGGAGATACGATACTGCGTGAAGTGTTTGACAGAGCACTGAAAGATCTGAGTTGAAACAAGGCCCATGGAGTAGACAACATTACATTGGAGCTACTGACGGCCTTGGGAGAGCCAGTCCTGACGAAACTCTACCATCTGGTGAGCAAGATGTATGAAACAGGTAAAATACCCTCAGACTTCAAGAAGAATATAATAATTCCAATCCCAAAGAAAGCAGGTGTTGACAGATGTGAAAATTACCGAACAATCAGTTTAATAAGCCACAGCTGCAAAGTACTATCACAAATTCTTTACAGACGAATGGAAAAACTAGTAGAAAAACTAGAATGGAAAAACTGTCAGAGACAGCAAAGGACTTGGAAGAGCAGTTGAACGGAATGGATGGTGTCTTGAAGGGAGGATATAAGATGAACATCAACAAAAGCAAAACGAGGATAATGGAATGTAGTCGAATTAAGTCAGGTGATGTTGAGGGAATTAGATTAGGAAATGAGACACTTAAAGTAGTAAAGGAGTTTTGCTATTTGGGAGCAAAATAACTGATGATGGTCGAAGCAGAGAGGATATAAAATGTAGACTGGCAATGGCAAGGAGAGCGTTTCTGAAGAAGAGAAATTTGTTAACATCAAGTATAGATTTAAGTGTCAGGAAGTCGTTTCTGAAAGTATTTGTATGGAGTGTAGCCTTGATGGAAGTGAAACATGGACGATGAATAGTTTGGACAAGAAGAGAATAGAATCTTTCGAAATGTGGTGCTACAGAAGAATGCTGAAGATTAGATGGGTAGATTGCATAACTAATGAGGAAGTATTGAATAGGATTGGGGAGAAGGGAAGTCAGTGGCACAACTTGAGTAGAAGAAGGGATTGGATGGTAGGACATGTTCTGAGGCATCAAGGGATCACCAGTTTAGTATTGGGAGATGAAGAAGCTTGCACAGGACAGAGTAGCATGGAGAGCTGCATCAAACCACTCTCAGGACTGAAGACCACAACAACAACCACCTTCAATCCAGATAGCAAAGACGTCATTAATGAATCTGACCTAGGTGAGGGGTTTAGGATTCTGGGTTTTTAGGAAGGATTCCTCAAGATGGCCGATGGACAGGTTAGCGTAGGATGGTGCCGTGTGGGCGCCCATAGCCGTACTGGGGATTTGTTTGTAGGTAATGCCTTCAAAGGGGAAGTAATTGTGGGTGAGAATATAGTTGGTCATGGAGACTAGGAAGGTGGTTGTTGGTTTGGAATTCATAGGGCGTCTGGAAAGTTAGTGTTTGATAGCAGTAAGGCCTTGGGCATTAGGAATGTTAGTGTACAGAGAGCTGGTATTTATAGCGACGAGCAAGGGCACCGCGTGGTAAAGGGAGAGGAACTGTGGAGAGTCGGTCGAGGAAATGGTTGGTATCCTTTATATAGGAGGATAGGTTCCGGGTAATAGGTTGAAGGTGTTGGTCTACTAGAGCAGAGATTCTCTCAGTGGGGGCACAGAAACTGGCTGCAATGTGGCGTCCTGGATGGTTGGTTTTATGGACTTTAGGAAGCATGTAGAAGTTGGGAGTGCGGGGAGTGGTAGGGGTAAGTAGAGAGATGGTGAGGCACAGTTCATGGATAAGAAATTCTTGAAAGTTAACAGGGGGTGATTTGGGGGCAGTGGGGGTGGATCACGGTTGGATGGAGGAGTGCACTGAGTTAGGCAAGGTTCAATGTTGGTCTTTGGTTGAGTCTGATTGGTCGGGTTGGTGGCGAAAAGTGTTTCCGCTGTAGGGACCGGGAGAAGGAGAGAAGGTCTTTAACTAGTCCTGCATGGTTGAATTTGGGAGTGTGGAAAAAGCTCAGGCCTTTGGAAAGGACTGATATTTCTGTGGGACTAAGGCTTCTGGAGGAAACGTTTATGACGGTGTTCCAGGTCTGTTTAGGTTTTGAGTTCTGTGTGGTGGTGGGAGGGAACTTCAGAGGGTGGGATAAGTGTAGTAGGTCTGCGAGACAAGGTTTGTCACGTATGAGGGGGCATGGGGGAGGTTTGGAGGTCGCTGTAGACATGGTGGACAGTGGTACTAAGAGGCAGGAGTAGGAAGTGAGCAGGATGGAGAGCTTTATGAGGTGGCGTTGTGCATGTTGCTCAAGTTCCTGCAGGGCAACAGTTTCAATGTATGTTATGGGTTTCAGGAATTTGGGATTGCATAGCAAGAGAATTTTGCGGATGGAGAGAATGTACTGAAATGAGGATTGGGCTTGGTTGATATGGTTTTGCAGGACTATGTTGGTGAGGGCTAAGGATTGGCGGAATCTGAACAGGTGGCGGTCATTGTAGAAGGAGGGGTGGCAACCAGAGATGGGTAATTTGATGGTAAGGCCATTAGAGGGGATTTCATGAGCCAAGCAACAACGCAGGAACAGTATGTGGGACTGGGATCTGCCTAGGGATAAGGAAACTTTTCTGTATTGACACAGATGGAAGGAGTATGGATCCATGGCGGTGCAAAAATGCGAAAAAATACTTACAAAGGTAGAATTACGTCCGAAAAATTACACAAAAATACACCAAAATACGTGTGAAAAGTACGAAATGGATGCACAGGGGGAATAAGAGAGATGAAATCTGAGGAAGACAACGATAGTGGAAGTCGAAAACTCACTAAAATAGGCGAGAAGTCACAAAGGTCAAAGTAGAGAATAACTAATCACTAATAAATATATGTATATTACTGTGGGTCCTACCCCCATGAACCATGGACCTTGCCGTTTGTGGGGAGGCTTGCGTGCCTCAGCAATACAGATGGCCGTACCGTAGGTGCAACCACAACGGAGGGGTATCTGTTGAGAGGCCAGACAAACATGTGGTTCCTGAAGAGGGGAGGCAGCCTTTTCAGTAGTTGCAGGGGCAACAGGCTGGATGATTGACTGATGTGGCCTTTCAACACTAATCAAAACGGCCTTGCTGTGCTGGTACTGCGAACGGCTGAAAGCAAGGGGAAACGACAGCCGTAATTTTTCCCGAGGGCATGCAGCTTTACTGTACAGTTAAATGATGATGGCGTCCTCTTGGGTAAAATATTCTGGAGGTAAAATAGCCCCCCATTCGGATCTCCGGGTGGGGACTACTCAGGAGGGCGTCGTTATCAGGAGAAAGAAATCTGGTGTTCTACGGATCGGATCGTGGAATGTCAGATCCCTTAATCGGGCAGGTAGGTTAGAAAATTTAAAAAGGGAAATAGATAGGTTGAAGTTAGATATAGTGGGAATTAGTGAAGTTTGGTGGCCGGGGGAACAAGACCTTTGGTCAGGTGAATACAGGGTTATAAATACAAAATCAAATAGGGGTAATGCAGGAGTAGCTTTCATGTTGTTGTTGTTGTTGTGGTCTTCAGTCCTGAGACTGGTTTGATGCAGCTCTCCATGCTACTCTATCCTGTGCAAGCTTCTTCATCTCCCAGTACCTACTGCAGCCTACATCCTTCTGAATGTGCTTAGTGTATTCATCTCTTGGTCTCCCCCTATGATTTTTACCCCCCACGCTGCCCTCCAATACTAAATTGGTGATCCCTTGCTGCCTCAGAACATGTCCTACCAACCGATCCCTTCTTCTGGTCAAATTGTGCCACATACTTCTCTTCTCCCCAATCCTATTCAATACTTCCTCATTAGTTATGTGATCTACCCATCTAATCTTCAGCATTCTTCTGTAGCACCACATTTCAAAAGCTTCTATTCTCTTCTTGTCCAAACTATTTACCGTCCATGTTTCACTTCCATACACGGCTACACTCCATACAAATACTTTCAGAAATAACTTCCTGACACTTAAATCTATACTCGATGTTAACAAATTTCTCTTCTTCAGAAACGCTTTCCTTGCCATTGCCAGTCTACATTTTATATCCTCTCTACTTCGTCCATCATAAGTTATTTTGCTCCCCAAATAGCAAAACTCCTTTACTACTTTAAGTGTCTCATTTCCTAATCTAATACCCTCAGCATCACTCGACTTATTTCGACTACATTCCATTATCCTCGTTTTGCTTTTGTTGATGTTCATCTTATATCCACCCTTCAAGACACCATTCATTCCGTTCAACTGCTCTTCCAAGTCCTTTGCTGTCTCTGACAGAATTACAATGTCATCGGCGAACCTCAATGTTTTTATTTCTTCTCCTTGAATTTTAATACCTACTCCGAATTTTTCTTTTGTTTCCTTTACTGCTTGCTCAATATACAGATTTAATAACATTCGGGAGAGGCTACAACCCTGTCTCACTCCCTTCCCAACCACTGCTTCCCTTTCATGTCCCTCGACTCTTATAACTGCCATCTGGTTTCTGTACAAATTGTAAATAGCCTTTCGCTCCCTGTATTTTACCCCTGCTACCTTCATAATTTAAAAGAGAGCATTCCAGTCAGCACTGTCAAAAGCTTTCTCTAAGTCGACGAACGCTATAAACGTAGGTTTGCCTTTCCTTAATCTTTCTTCTAATATAAGTCGTAAGGTCAGTATTGCCTCACGTGTTCCAGTATTTCTACGGAATCCAAACTGATCTTCCCCGAGGTCGGGTTCTACTAGTTTTTCCATTCGTCTGTAAAGAATTCGTGTTAGTACTTTGCAGCTGTGACTTATTAAACTGATAGTTCGGTAATTTTCACATCTGTCAACACCTGCTTTCTTTGGGATTGGAATTATTATATTCTTCTTGAAGTCTGAGGGTATTTCGCCTGTCTCATTCATCTTGCTCACCAGATGGTAGAGTTTTGTCAGGACTGGTACTCCCAACGCTGTCAGTAGTTCTAATGGAATGTTGTCTACTCCCAGGGCTCTGTTTCGACTCAGGTTTTTCAGTGCTCTGTTGAACTCTTCACGCAGTATCATATCTCCCATTTCATCTTCATCTACATCCTCTTCCATTTCCAAAACATTGTCCTCAAGGACATCGCTCCTGTATAGACCGTTTATATACTCCTTGCACCTTTCTGCTTTGAAGGTGAGGACACCTTATTCGCATTCCTCCAGATCTTCTCCACAATTTGTTTCACCTGGTCCTACTCAACTCAACAAGCCACCTCCCTAGATGTTGACCTCCACCTCAGAGATGGCTACATCAGTAACTCCATCCATATCAAACCTACTAACCACCAGCAATACCTCCACTTCGACAGCTGCCACCCATTCCATACCAAGAAGTTCCTTCCATACAAACCTAGCTACCCATGGTCGTCGCATCTGCAGTGACGAGCAGCCCCTCTCTAAGTATACCGAGAGTCTCACTGACCATAATTATCCTCCCATCCTTGTACAAAAGCAAATCTCCTGTGCCTTATCTTCCAAGTCTCCCACCACCTTCCAAAGTCCGCCCACAAAGGAGCATTCCCCTTGTAACTCAGTACCATCCGGGACTGGAGCAACTGAATTACATTCTCTGTCAGGATTTCGATTACCTCTCGTTGTGCCCGTGAAATGAGAAATGTCCTGCCCACTATCCTTCCCACCCCTCCTACCGTGGTATTGTGCCGTCCACCGAACCTACACAATATACTCGTGCATCCTTACACAACCCCTGCTCCCAATTCCTTACCTCACGGCTCATACCCCTGTAATAGACCTACATGCAAGACCTGTCCCATACATCCTCCTACCACCACCTACTCCAGTCCAGTCACTAACATTACCTATCACATCAAAGGGAGGGCTACCTGTGAAACCAGTCATGTGATCTACAAGCTAAGCTGCAACCACTGTGCTGCATTCTATGTAGGCATGACAACCAACAAGCTGTCTGTCTGCATGAAAGGCCACCTTCATTAACTGTGGCCAAGAAACAAGTGGACCACCCTGTTGTTGAACTCGCTGCCAAACATGATATCCCTCATCTTAATGACTGCTTCACAGCCTGTGCCATATGGATGCTTCCCACCAACACAAGCTTTTCTGAATTGTACGGGTGGGAACTTTTCCTGCAATCCATCCTACGTTCCCGTAACCCTCCTGTCCTCAAACTTTGTTAGTCAGTGTCCTCACCCATCCAGCCCCCTCCCTGTTCTCATTCCAGCTTTATACAGCCGTCATTTCACCGCCACACCCAGTCTATTAATTTCTTTTTTTATTATTATCATTATTATTATTATTATTATTATTATTTTTCTCCATTCCACTACTTACCCCCTCCCCCCACTGCACTTTCTCTCCTACCGTCTGTCTAACCTGCAGCAGTTCACTTCCCACCACTCTCACCATACTATCCCTCTCCCTCCTCGCCCCAGCCTCCTCCTTACACCCACCCAGTCAGCACTCCCATCATGCACTGGTGCTGCTGCTCGCAGTGTGGTTTCAGTTCTCTGAGACTGCAGAACTGTGTGCAACTTGTGTGTGTGTGTGTGTGTGTGTGTGTGTGTGTGTGTGTGTGTGTGTGTGTGTGTGTACTTCTGACAAAGGCTATGATTGCATACCAGTAATTATAGTCCACTTATCTTCTTTGGCTATGTTAAAAATGGATGTAAGTAAATAGTTAACATATATGTTGTAAATAATGTTGTTGGTAAAGCACATTTTCACCTGTTCTGAAGCTACACATTTCTTATATCTCTTAATCCTCGCAAAACATTAATGTAATTACACTTTTCATTCTCAAACAATGTGCTCTTTAAAAAAATAAAATGCACCAGTTTATGCATCATAGCCACCACAAGAAAATGGGCACAGGGAAGGAATATGAGATGGAGCATGCTTTGCTTGTATAGATGGCATCTGCAGTACCCTACATCTGTGCTAAAGCAAATGTAGCAGCAAGAATATGTAAGTACAAATTAACTGCACTGTGCATACACCTCATTAAATTGATGTGCTTTACGTATCAAGCGTCGTTGAAACAAAACTCTTTCCTTGCACTCAATGATACTCAAACAAATAAGCCTCGTATGCATGTGATGGCCAGCAGGGACTACAAAATTAGTATCAATACAGTTTAGGCATATAAATCAGTTGTGCATGCACTAGTATGTAGTAACACACACGTGGGTGAACATTATTCTCAACCTGTGCTTCTTCCACCTACCACCCGTTTCTCTGGCCTATGCAACTGCCAGTAGCCCTCCAACTGAGCTAAATAACTGGCACTTTTGGCCTACCCACCAGTGGTGGCTAATGAGTATACATTCTGGGTGTTAATAAATTTTTAGATTCAGATAAATATGAGATTGTGAAATTAATAGCATCGCAGTATAATAGGTTATCAACGTATTTTTATAAAAATTACAGCCACTGCCAATAATGATAATAATAACAGTAATAATAATAACAATAGGTAATAATAATAATAATAATAATAATAATGGTAATAACACGTTTAAGTTTTGATACCTTCAGTTTCGCATTTTCGTGTAAATGGGAGTTTTCATGCTTTTTAGTTTTTTCATACCAATGTACAGTATCCGTAACACATGTCTTAGTTTACGGATTATTGTCTGGGCTGAAAATCAAACATTCTTACATTGCACACAGACAATAACTTACACTTTTTATACAATTCTTTGTTAAATGATTCATATTAATCATTAGCTGCAAGTATTTCATGATTCATGCATGGCCATTGTAGTAGATCATGACGATACGAGATGTTGAGAACAACAACGTTAGTATGAGTTAAATGACCCAGACATTCCTTTGTTCCTGACAGGCATTTGATTTTTCGTTTTCTAAAGATATCCCTTGATCCTCCAATTAGCACAACATAATCATTTGTGGGTAACTTACCGACTTCTGTCGAGTTTGCATGTTTGTGAAATTCAGTTAAACCTGCACCTGGTTTGATGAATCCCGTAGCAGCAATCGTTGTAGATGCCTCATATAGTATCTGAGAGGCGATTCCGCGCCCATGGCTGTCGGTAATGAGCATCAGTTTCCTTCTTGATTTTTCTTCCTTGGAGCTTTGAGACTGTGGGTGACGGTGTTGGGGAGCACCTGCGTGTTGATCGGACTGGTTATCTTCAGCGCTGTTATTCACCTAAAGCACCAATTATTTGAATGTCCGTCGAACGCCGATTAAGTGTGCCTTCAATGATAAATTGTGATGGAAGGGTTTCGTAACTGTAAACACTATAATCCTTAGAAATGTTTTCACTTGTATGACTGGTGAGCATTTATTTGCGATGTTTACATCAGAAGTCTCTGAGAGATCTGGACTGCTGTTCTTATTGAGTCTGCATAATTCACACTTCCACACTAGTACGTAATGTACATTATTCTTTATTGACGGGTCTGGGTTGCTACGTCCATAATGAAATGTGCTTTTGCAGCACACACATACGCCACCATTCTTCGTCTTTTCGGAACACTCTCTGCAAAGATTTGCACAAACACTTTCGTTTCCATTCTATTTTACCTTGGGTTTTACCGTTATTGAATTCTTCCGATGCACTAAATGCTTCATGCTGCATTACTTCGGTTTTAAGTGTGATATTTTCTGAAGTAGCACTGAAATAATTTCGGTAATGAATCTGTATTCATTTAGCTTTAGGCCTAGTTCTTTACTTTCACATTTCGATCAAAACCAGATCTCACAAATATTCTTCACTTACTCCTTTTTGCTTCACTATCCTATAATCAATTATTGTCGAGTAGTACTGTGGCTCCTGGGAAGACTCGGTCTACATTACTTCCGTTTGCTTGTTTGTGCTACACCAAAGATAGCAATTTCGGGTCTTGTGGGATGAAAGTTTCGACATAACACTGGTCAGACAGATCTCAGAACAAGAGCTATTCCCCCTATGATAGCTGATGTCCCACTGTGTGTACAAACTGAATAGAATTTGGACTGATTGACAGTTCCATTGGTTTTTGGTACAATATTTTATACATTATGAATGAAAAAACACTCAAATAATTACTTCGTATAATCACAGTTGCTTCACGTATCTACTTGATCTCACTAGTGTATCTTATCTGTTTGTAATTTAGGACAGCTTACAAACAAGTTTGTTTTGTTCAGCCATACCTTTGGAACATGTCAGCAGAGTTTACTGTTCACTTCATTTCCTTGTATGAACCTTCATTCGTTAATGTTTCATATTTTGTTTAAGTTAAAGCCGAAGGTGCAATATGATTTAATAAGCTTTGTAGGTACTGGAACTCAGCACCTTGGTTTATCTCTCGAGATGACTGGAAAGCAGCTTTGATACGCGCACCCTTGAAGTAAAGCTAAGTGTTTAACATTCTTTCACGAACGGATGGTGGGGGGGGGGGGGGGGGCAGGCAAGGCAGGGGATTTGGATATTATTCAGTTTCCTAACAGTTTTAGCAATAGCGAAGAATTGTCTCGTTCGCTACTTTGATGTGGACACGAAATGCACTGTGTAACTACATCGAATCTAGAATGGGGTCCCTCCGTAACAGTACGCTCCTTCTAGTCTATAATGCGTTTTACTGTGGCTTGGTCGATGTATACTAAAATATTTGTGTGTACTGAATGTGATAAATCACCCACCACACCACAGCTCTCCATGGAAAACATTGAGAGCCGCCAACCTCCTGCAAGGAGTGTACGCGCTCCCATCTACCGGCTACGCGGAAAAATAGGTTAGAGGTTACCTTAAATGCCGCCAGATGTCCACATGAGTTACTATAATTAACTTCCGTATATAATTGTCAATCAGGCTCACAGGTAAAACAGATTGTCACACAATTCAAACAAAACTACAAATTTGTGTGAAATACAACCATTGGGAGGTTAAAAAGGGATTATTTCGTAAAAGAATTTAGAAAATGTCTGATTGTTCTCACAATGCACACTGCCAATAACGTTTTTAAATATGAGGTTGTACGATCAATGGTTTACAGGTCCCCATGGACTTTCACGTCTGCAGGCATGATTCTAACCCGAGTCTGTCTAAAACCAATTTTTGAAGAGAAGTGCGTAATGCATCTTCTTACTATGTTGTTCAATACACACATCTAGTGAGTTAGGATCCAGTGCGGAGGCGAATCCATTTGGGCGTTGTTGAAGGTGCAATGCTTTCAACTAGTGATGGGCTAAACTGCGATTTTCCGATATCAGTGATTTCTGTGAATGCTGCTTTTTAGGATCTGTTATTCTTAACTGTGATTTCTCGCAGTTAAGGAACCTAGGTCGTGTATCCCTCCACCACTGCTATTTCTGTTACTTCCGCGATTTCTGTGACTCCTGCGATTTTTGCGCCTTACCACCGTATGAAAAAGCTACATCTGTCCACACAAAAAATTGCATCTCAACAAACCTGTCATTGGTAAGTATGTTTTAGGTTTGTTCTTCCGTTGGCTTTAATTTTGTATTACAGAAACAACTGTGAAAATGTTAATTGTGTAATTAATATGTAAGTAGCCATACAGTACCGTAATAGTTCGTGTTTAGAAAATGAATTCTAACATATTGTTATGTTCTCAGGTACCCGACCTACATTTCAGTCACCCAGTAAAGTAATAACTCAAAATATCATTGTCAGCAGATCTGGAGAAATTGCCACTGCGCCTTTAGATCGTTTTCGTCAGACGAGAGGTTAGTTTCTAAGTGTTTCGATGGACTTAAGTGATATCGTTCTTGCAAATGTGAAATATACTCCATTGAGTGGCGTTCATTACAGCAAATATTAGCAATCTACTCTGTCAATTATATTGCTTGTAATTAGTGACAGCAAAAAATTGTTTAATAATCCTTGTGATTTTGCAGACACAGTTCTGGTTGCTGTACGTATCTATCCACATCAAGGCTGTTGGGAGAGACTCGTGAAGATTCAAGAGAGGATTTGCAGTTTAAAAGTGACATTATTGTGAAATAAGTGTGCAGATGAGTGATTAAACTTAGTTTTATTGAAGTTGTTGTGCGATTTTAAAGGAATAATAAATGTTAAATACAGTGAGTGAATAATGAAAATCTCATTTTCCTCATGTTAAGCCGTCCTATACCCGTAATTTTCCGCCACTTATTTATTGGTAAACACTTGTTGGAGAGTGACATGCCGCCCCCCCCCCCCCTCTTTCTCCACAATCTTGGTGTGACGCTGACCTGTAACATATCCCGAAGTCTACAATATGCATTTTGAGATTGTTGATACGAAAATGGGAAGTACAGATCTTACCGTTAAATCAGGAATAGCTTAAGTACATTACTTGAAAGAGGAAAAGCTTGCTTATGTAGGTGGTAGTAGTGTCGGCAAAAAGTTCTTGTGTGTGAAGTTGCCATGTAGAACACCAGGTGTAAAACTTTTCTCCCGAGTCTTAAACTGTGTCGGAACAAAAGTGAGGCATTCATATGACTCAATAATACTGTTTTCATTTCACTACACTTATACAGATGTCTGAGTTCTGCTGTGTTAACATTGCAAAGTCCTGTAGGCATGTGGAGTATTAACCAAAACTGTCATATTGGAAGCAGAATCAAACACATTTGTTACGTTACTTGATATTTTCAGGAGAAAAAGGCAATGTTGCTTCTTATTAATATAATACATTCAGAATCACAGCTGTGTTTGACCAACCATAACTGATGCTGAATGTGCATGTCATCATATAATATGAAGGGCTTATTTCAATAGTGGTACAAGTCCATTACCTCCACTTTTTTGTCTATAATGCTTCTGAAATTAATGAGCCAAACAAACATAAATAAAGGTTCGTCTCTAGCAAGAAGCCATATGTTTGAATATTTCTGGTATCTCAACTGCAGATTTTTCAGCACTCATTTAACTTTACGACTCTGTATCTCAAAATGAACAAAAGTGGACTTGTACCACTATTGAAATAAGCCCTTCATATGCAGTATTATGCACACAGTCACACACAGCACGTCGATCTCGTGAGGCACAAGGCTCTCGTAACGAAGTAAGTACGTCGGTCAACAGATGACACTAGGAAAAGAATGTTAACTGCGCTTTTTAGTTGCTACTTGCGACTCTTAGTTGCGATTTCTCACAGAAATCGCAGTTAGACTCGATAGCGTTGTCGCAGAGATGAGCGTAGTACGAACTTTGGCCAACAGATGGCACTGATAACTGCGCTTTTTAGATGCTACTTGCGACTTCTAGCCGCGATTTGTCACTGATATCGCAGAAAGGAGTACGGAATTCGGCCAACAGATGCCTCACGGCGTTGAATGTGAAATGCTACTTGCGACTGCTAACTGTGACTGAAATCGCAGTTAGATTTTGTAAAGTTGTTATTGTGATATCTTTGACTTCTAAATCACTGTGATTTCTAACAGATACGCGATTTCCTGCCCACCACTACTTTCCACCAACCACCCAAAAATTTTGCGGACCTAACGGAACTGGTTCGTATTTTCTTATACTAGGGACTTACTACATACCGGTTGTTGTTATCCCCCTCCACTGCGTTGAAAATTTGTTAAATAACTAGTTACGGTATATTGTTTGTTGTAAAGCAGATTTTCGCGTTTTCTGGAACTACATGTCTTATATATATTAATCTTCAAAAAACACCGGTTTACACATCGTGGCCACGACAAGAAAATGGGTAGAGGAAGGAATACGAAGTGAAGCATGCATTGCTTGTATAGATAGCATCTCAAGTAGACCACATCTGTGCCAAAGCATACGTAGCTGCAAGAAAATGTAAGTACAAATCAATCACACTGTGCATACATCCCATAAGATTAATGCAGTTTAACCACATAGCGTAGAGGTGGGCCAAACGGTTATTCTGAGTAACCGTTATCACAGTTCCAGTTATTCTTTGATAACCGTTATCGTTATCGGTTATTAATAATTGCCAAGTTATTTTTCGCTAGCGAATACCGAATACTCCGACAGTTAAATAACGACATAGTTGGAATCCATCAGTTTAGTTATCACTGATAGCGTTGGTGAAACAGAGGTCCTTCTTACAATTAATGATTCCCATCTGATAATCCTCGTACACTTGTGTTGGCCAGTAGGTAGTACAAAATGAGTATCGGTACAATTCATCCACATGAATCATCTATGCATGAAATAGTGTGTATTTAATATTATTTAAATATGATAACAAACCGCCGGCCGCGGTGGTCTAGCGGTTCTGGCGCTGCAGTCCGGAACCGCGGGACTGCTACGGTCGCAGGTTCGAATCCTGCCTCGGGCATGGGTGTGTGTGATGTCCTTAGGTTAGTTAGGTTTAAGTAGTTCTAAGTTCTAGGGGACTGATGACCTAAGATGTTGAGTCCCATAGTGCTCAGAGCCATTTGAACCATTTGATAACAAACCAAGTGCACAGGTTCACAGCCACTTGATAACAAACAAGTGGCCGAACACGCTGGTCGTTTCAGTTTTGATTTAAATAACTGATTCACGACTTCTTCCACCTACACCAGTTTTTCTGGCGTGTGCGGTACCTACTGCCCTCGATTATGACCTAAATAACTGTCCGTTTCGGCCTTGTCTCTCCCATCCACCCATCTTCCTTTACCAAAAACTATAACTGTTTCAATAATATTTCCATCCTACGTCTCATACACATTCTTCATGTACCCTCTTTTGTTTCACTGTACTATAATTGATTGTCAAATGGTAGTGTGGCTCCTGAGAAGACTCAATCTACAGTTTCTTGTTTGTACCACAATGAGGAATGGAATTTTGGGTCTTCTGGGATGAAAGTGTCTAGATAACACTTGTCAGACAGCTACACACATTTTGTTGGTTTCCTGACAGCAAAACTTGTCCCCTTAGGTTACATGATGGCTTGTTTTGTGTACAATTGGACTAAAATTGGTCGGTTTGTCATTATTTTTATACGTGATTTCACTGACTTATTCAATTGGCCCACCTATTTGTATATATATATATACAACTGAATTCGTGTGAGACTCTGATCAGCCACTAGTTCTTAATATTATTGCTGTTTTCATTATCACAAGTATCTTTCCAGTAGCTGTTCTCCACCTTTTCACAAGCCATTCTACGCGGTTGACACACACCCCTCCAGCTGCCCTCCATTCTTACCCTGTGCCATTCCTCTGCTAACACTGAGGTGATGCAGTGCCCAACATGCTCTGGTAGCAGTTGGGAGGCTCAGTGATGGTTCTTCGACCGGCCATCCAAATTTAGGTTCTGTATAGTTCTCCAGATCTCACCAGTCAGGTGATAAACCTTGTAGCATGTGATAGCCAAGAGGGACTACAAAATGAGTATCAGTACAGTTCACCCACATGAATCAACTACACATGAAATACTGTGTATTTAATTTTACTTAAATATGACAACAAACCAGTTGCAGGTATGGTTCCTTCTGAAGTCCACATCCACTTATTTTCCCAAAAGGTCTGACCAATACCTGTCTCTAACGACCATGGTGATCAACAGGACATACAACATTGCACTTACTTCCATTACTAAAACAATAATATAAATCTGTGATGATATTCTCATAAATTTGGCGGAGGAATATGCTAGTGCAAAGATTTACCCCTAAGGACACCCTTACCTGGGAGCAAGGCACCACCCCCTTCCTCTCCCAGCTCTCATCAAAAGGAAAAATATGGTATAGTCAGGTGTTTTTCTTTCAAGAAAATGATTTAAAAGGTGGCATTACTCAGATTTCTGGCAGGGATGGACCTGGAACTATTTTATGGCTACTTAAATGTCGCCATTCGAAAAGTTTACTTCAGTAGTTCTGACATTTTCGTTAGCATACAAACGTGCAGGGATAGCAAAGTAACAAATTAATATTACTACTCATTCTCTTGGGTAATTCCAAATATTTTATCAGCTCATTGAATACAGAATGACAGGTGCTTGGCAGAAATCATTTCACACACACACACACACACACACACACACACACACACACACACACACAGTGTTTCATTCTTTCCAGTAATCAAATTTTAATCATACCTTCTGAGTTAGTAAAAGCCATATTGTTAAAGCATGTTTTATAGATACACTAAACAATACAGGCAATGTATTGGAATGGGATCTTTGTTTGCTGTTGTAGTTCCAAGACCGTGTGCTAAGCCCTTAACTGCCGGTGGTACAAGTAACGCGCAAACTGGAATTGGAAACTATGAAGTTTGCATATTATGATAGGTAGCGTCCTAAATTTTGCTGAAACACACTGAAACATTGCAGCAGATACTGAAGGATTAAGAAGTAACAGTTCTCATTCAACATTTGCAGGCCATCTAATGGCAGAGAATCACCATTCAACAAAAATACAAAATGATTTACAAGTTCTTAATAGTTTCTGAATATAAATGAACATTTTGAAATTCGTGCGCCAATGAACAAATAAAAGCACAACGACACAAATAAACAGCAAATAGACACACTAATGTGGTACACAAGAACAGAAACATTTTATACATTCACTATGTTGATAAGTAAATATGTCCCATAACACATTGTAAATAACGGAAATAGACTGGAAGAAGCAAAAATCGTATGTAACAGTATAAATAGTGATGCAAGAAGAAAAGAAGCCGTTTGTTTCATGTTGCAGGTGACAGGTTGTAAGAAAATGTGTCATAGTTAGCAATTTACCAACAAAATTGCAATTTGTTAGCATATTGTAAAGTATGTACAGAACTATGTAAGTATTTGTTATCGAAACCTGTATTCTGTGTCTAATATTCATGACAACAAAAACATTCAATGTGTCGTGTGTAGGGTAAGTGCCATTGCGTAATTGCCTGCATCTATAAACCAACGCAAATTTCATGCCTGATGATCACTCCTTCATATGTACACACATAACTTCTTAAGTTGAAATTTGATTGCAACCAGAACATAATAATTTTCAGAGTGGAAATTACAAATATCTCACTGATGAACGCACAGAAAGGGCAGCAATTTGGGAAAGGTCAAACAAACAGTGTCTTGAATAAGGCGGAATTTTTATCAGCAAGCACGGAAAGA
Organism: Schistocerca cancellata; assembly: GCF_023864275.1. Classification (NCBI taxonomy): domain Eukaryota; kingdom Metazoa; phylum Arthropoda; class Insecta; order Orthoptera; family Acrididae; genus Schistocerca; species Schistocerca cancellata. The sequence continues at coordinate 16,583,457 of NC_064636.1, forward strand.
AGGAGAGCAACATGAAAACATGAGCTAAAACTGAATTCACACAGTACGCAAGAACTACGTAAGTTAGATCTTCACTCCTCAAGGAGCAGGAAGATTATAGATGAGAAGTCTATTGATGAAAAATTTTGATGAGGACTTGAGTTGTACACTATGTAACGCAGAAAAAAAACTGGGGGAACTGTAAGGATACTGTTTGCTTTAACACATTCTTTACATCATACAGGTTGCAGTAAACAACAGATGAGAATGTCAGACTCACTTTCACTGCAGGTTGTGGTTAGTGTAGAAGATTTATTGGGTTTTACCATTGAACATAATGAATATGTATACTAAACACATGTTGTTTACCATTTACTGTGTACTTCATGAAAAACAGTATACTTCACCATTTACAGATACTGGAATGTGTTCTTCTGACACTTCGAGTAGAAAATTTGGAACAGATTTTTTTAGATTTCTCTTTCATTTTGAGAGTATGCAAGTTCTATCTACAAAAGAGATTCCAGTTGCAGACTACCTTCTGAAGCCTCAACATACGTTAGCAACTGCATTAATTCTTAATTAAAATATCACTTGTGGGTAAAGCCAATAAAAAATAAATGCTATTGTATTCCTCCTTAAGTCACACGAGTCATTTCTGCCAGCAGAAGAGAGGCGCCGTTGTCTTCACTGTCCTCTTCCTCGCTCACAAGGAAAATGTAATGCACACAAAGAAGATTACTGTTGTTCATTACCTGGTTGTGTAACACTGAGGTATGTTAAGAGAGAACATTTATTTGCATCAGTGCGTATCACTTTGACTCAAATGAACATCTTCAAGATGCAATAAACAGGAGCACAGCACAGCTAAACTCATGGCTTAAATCAAATAGACTACAGAACTCCTGAATATATAAAAAAAGACAGCTGGAATTACTTTCCACACAGTCCAAAACAAAAACCCACCAGTACCAAATATATCACTGACTGATGATAAAATCAACTATGTAAAGGAAACCAAATTTTTGGGGGTTACCATTACTGACACATTTACATGGAAAAGTCATATTGATATAACCTCCACCAAATTGAGTAAAGTATGTTTCATGATTAGACAAATAAGGAATATTGTTAATACCAGCACCCTCACATCTACTATGCTATTTTCCAGCTATATTATTCAAACAGCAGAAAGAATCCTGTAAACCACTGTTCCAGATTCTGAACATATTACCCCTCCCATGTCATTACATACTGTAACTACTATGTTTCACCAAGAAAAATATTAGCAACTTAGATATAAACTCAAACTGGCACCAACATGATGCAAGGTCACAGAACTCTCTACGAGTAATTCCACTTTCAACAAAACTATACAGTAAAGATGTCAAATTTATGGGAATAAAATTCTACAATATCTCCCAAAAGCAGTGAAGAACATTAAACAAGTGAAGGATCTTAAAGTAAAACTATGGTCACTCCTAATTAAACACTGCCTCTATAGCATAAAGGAATTCCTCAAAAACAACCTGCTATAAGGACTCCGCAACAAAAACATCAGATAATGGATCCCAAACTGCTGACCTTATGTAACATAACTGAATTTAAGTTTTATTGGTATAAATGCTAAATTCTGGTACAGAATAAATATAAGACCTAAGTACATTACACATGTGATATAAATATGTAATCATTTTATAGATTCATAGACATGTACCTCATCTTGTAAATACCTAATATGTATCCAATGACCTGTACACTGTATGATTCAGAGGATCAAAACAAATAAATATAAATTAAAACTCTTTAAATAATTGCCATAGCAATATGCTGACCAAAGTCAGACAAAAGATAAAAAAAAAAAAAAAAAACTATGCTTCGTATTCGCTTCTTCCTGCCTTTAAAGACTTATACTTTAACAACCACGCGTCATTGAATTTGCATTTTTGTTTCGGCATTTCGGCTTGTAAAAAAAGGACTGTGAATTAACTGCCGGCTTTCCACAATCTTAATCATCAATAACCAAACTGAAAAGGGAAGAGAGAGAAGGACTGTCATGTCTATTCTTCCCACCGACATCAGTTTTAGTGGTTGTGCAGATGGAAACTCTCCCTGCAAGAAACTCTCCCTGCAAGATAGTCTTTGTTTCCATAACACCACTGGCCTCAACCTTTGCTAGTCTATGTCATCCACCTACCTATCCCCATCCCTGCTCTCACTCAAGCTTTACATGTGCCTTCTATCCACAAGGACAGCTACACAGTCATTTTCCCCTCTTTACTTTTCTCCTCTCCCCTTCCTCCCAAGCACAGATGAACCTAGCAGCCCATCTGTTCTGTTTGCATCAGATCCCTGTAAACTCCCACATACTGCACTAGGATCTCCTCTAACCCTGCTCTTCCTCGTCTTGCTCCCAATGTTTGCCTCATAGCTAATATTGCTTTAATAGACCTAGATACAAGACCTGTCACATACATCCTCCCACCACCACCTGCTTCAGTCTGGGCTTAAGTGTCACCTATCTCATCAAAGGCAGGGTTACCTGCAAAACCAGCTAAGCTGAAACCGCTGCACTGCATTTTATGAGGGCATGACAGCCAACAAGCTGTCTGTCTGCATGAACGGCTGCCAACAAACTGTGGCCAAGAGACAACTGGACCACCCAGATGCAGAACACACTGTCAAACACAATGTGCTTCACTTCAGTGACTGCTTCACAGCCTGTGCCATCTGGAGTCTTCCTACCAACACCAACTTTTCTGAATTGTGCAGCTGGAAACTTTCCCTGGAATATATCCTATTTTCCTATAACTGCCCTGGCATTGGCTCTTCACATCTGTATTACGATTCGTTGTCTCGATTTCCCGTCATTCATCGCACCGTTACCAATATCTGTACCGCATGCCGACACTGAAGACCATTTTAACCCAGACTTCAAATGCTGTGTAGCCACATCCATCATTCTTTGTTACTATGGAATTTATATGCTCTATCACTGTAGGTGTGTTGCCGTAGTGACTTGCAGTTGTGGCTAATAACTAGTTATTCATTTCTATTTTCACAGCTGCCAGTTCATATCTAATGATCACTGTTTGTTTCCACAAATGTACGACATTAGAAACTTTTCAAAAATTCTCCCCAAATGCCAGACAAAAGGTTAAAATGTAGGGCACATCCAGGAATTTCCGGACGTCTGGTAACCCTAATTATCACACTCAATAAACACATATTTTAGAGTATATCGAGCGAGTCACTGTAAACTAAATTATAGAGCAGAAGGGGAGCATGCCTGATGCTACCTGAGACCCTATTCCCGTTTAAGTGTAGTTACACTGTGTACTTTGTGTTCACATAGAACTAGTTTCCCTCCCATGTCCTTCCCTCCCAGGCCCTCTTCAGAGCCCCCCCCCCCCCATCTCCCTCCTCCTCTTCTCCTTCCGCCCTCCCTCCTACCCTCATCCCTCATCTGTATGCCCCTGAGATCCCTCATCTCTCTCCTTTCCACTACCTACTCCCTCCCCCCTCCGCACCTTCTCTCCTACCCTCCGTCTAAACTGCAACACTTCACTTTCTGCCTCCCCGACTATACTATCCCTCTCCCTCCCCCTGCCTGCCTCCTCCTTATCCCCCACCCAGTCGCCACTCCCATCATGCACTGGTGCTGCTGCTCGCAGTGTAGTTTCAGCTCTCTGAGACTGCAGACGTGTGTGCGAGTTGGGCTTGCGTGAGTGTGTGTGTCTACTGCTGACAAAGGCCTTAATGGCCGAAAGCTACGATTGTGTGGTTCTTTTTATTGTGCCTATCGCGACTCAGCATCTCCGCTATATGGTGAGTAGCAGCTTTCCTTCTCTTGTATTGTTACATTCCATCCTGGATTTTCCATTGTTTGATTTTTGCCTGACGGCTTTTCTTCGATCCTAACCCTATGCTGTTTTCCTTTGTAACTACTTTCTTTTGCATCGCTATTCTCAATGTCCATCCTTCTTTCTTTTCTTTCCTGTGTTTCTCTTGTTGTCTTACGATCTGCACTGCACGCACTACTTATGAGCCACACTGTATCAACAGACTTGGCCGCGTGCAACTGACGGCGTCAAGAACACGCTGATTGTTGGTGCAGCATCTTATGTCCCACATTACTCCCACCGATATATTAAGTATATTCCTTCAAACTGATCAAGCGCTCTGTATCAGTTCCCGTATTTTTGCGTGTTATCTCCCGCACTTTTCCGGTGCCACACGATCTCACATCTCTGACTACGAACCCCTCCCCACCCCCCACACTTTATCCGTTCTATCCCTGTTCACACCCACTAAATCCACCTAATCCACTCACATCTGCCGTCCCCCTTCTCTACGCTTATCCGCCCTCAAACCTGCTACCCACAGTAATATACATATATTTATTAATGATTAGTTATTCTCTACTTTGACCTTTGTGACTTCTTTGCAAAAACAGACATAATGTCTTATGGGATAACAGCAATCAGTGATTTTATAATGTTACTTAAAATCCGTCTTGATTGCAAAAATTTTTTTTATTATTCATATGACCGGTTTCAGTTCATTCAGAACCATCTTCAGATCTGATATTTCAGTTACAGGAGTAACCCGTCCAAATCCAGCAACTTTCACATGCTACGTCACGTGTGATCTTCAGATCTGAAATTTCAGTTACAGGAGTAACCCGTTCAAATCCAGCAACTTTCACATGCTACGTCACGTGTGACGTAGTATGTGAAAGTTGCTGGATTTGGACGGGTTACTCCTGTAACTGAAATATCACATCTGAAGATGGTTCTGAATGAACCAAAACTGGTCATATGAATAATAAAAAATTTTTTTGCAATCAAGACGGATTTTAAGTAACATTTGTGACTTCTCGCAAATCGCCTTCCACTATCGTTGTCTTCCTCCGATTTCATCTCCTTTCTCCCCCCCCCCCCCCCCCCTGTGCATCCATTTCGTAATTTTCACACGTATTTGGGTGTATTTTTGCGTAATTTTTCCGACATAATTCTACCTTTGTAAGTATTTTTTCGCATTTTTGCACCACCATGGATCCATGCTCCTTCCATCTGCGTCAATACAGAAAAGTTTCCTTATCCCTAGCCAGATCCTAGTCCCACATACTGTTCCTGCGTTGTTGCTTGGCTCATGAAATCCCCTCTAATGGCCTTACCATCAAATTACCCATCTCTGGTTGCCACCCCTCCTTCCACAATGACCGCCACCTGTTCAGCTTCCGCCAATCCTTAGCCCTCACCAACATAGTCCTGCAAAACCATATCAACCAAGCCCAATCCTCATTGCAGTACATTCTCTCCATCCGCAAAATTCTCCTGCTATGCAATCCCAAATTGCTGGACCCCATAACACACATTGAAACTGTTGCCCTGCAGGAATTTGAGCAACATGCACAACACCACCTCATAAAGCTCTCCATCTTGCTCACTTCCTACTCCTGCCTCTTAGTATCACTGTCCACCACCTCTACAGCAACCTCCAAACCTCCCCCACGCCCCCTCATACGTGACAAACCTTGTCTCACAGACCTACTACCCTTACCCCACCCTCCGAAGCTCCCTCCCACCACCACACAGAACTCAAAACCTAAACAGACCTGGAACACCGTCATAAACCTTTCCTCCAGAAGCCTTAGTCCCACAGAAATATCAGTCCTTTCCAGAGGCCTCACCTTTTGCCACTCTCCCAAATTCAACCATGCAGGACTAGTTAAAGACCTTCTCTCCTTCCCCTGGTCCCTACAGTGGAAACACTTTTTCGCCACCTATGCGACCAATCAGACTCAACCAAAGACCAACACTGAGCATTGCGTAACTCAGTTCACTCCTCCATCCAACCCTGATCCACCCCCACTGCCCCCAAACCACCCCCTGTTAACTTTCCAGAATTTCTTATCCTTGAACTGTGCCTCGCCATCATTCCCCAAATCACTCAACATTCATACTAACCTTACATCCGCAGAAAGAACTGCAGACCACAACCTAAAAACTTATCTCGATCTTTTAATTCTACCTGCAGAGAAAGGCTCCACCACTGTAGTTTTGAACCACAAAGATTACATGGCAGAAGCACTCCGTCAGCTGTCAGATACTTCCACCTACAAACCATGCCACAGTGATCCCATTCCATCAAGATCTCCAGTCACTATGCAAATCCTTAGGCCTATCCCAGAATCTCTCCCCAGAGTCCAAGTCTCTACTTACCCCTACCACTCCCCGCACTCCCACCTTCTACATGATTCCTAAAGTCCATAAACCCAACCACCCAGGACACATAATTGTGGCCAGTTACTGTGTGCCCACACTGAGAGAATCTCTGCTCTCATAGACCAACACCTTAAACCTATTACCCGAAACCTATCCTCCTATATAAAAGATACCAACCATTTCCTCGAATGACAGTTCCTCTCCCTTTACCACATGGTGCCCTGCTCGTCGCTATTGATGCCAGCTCTCTGTACACTAACATTCCTAATGCCCAAGGCCTTACTGCTATCAAACACTAACTTTCCAGACGCCCTATGAATTCCAAACCAACAACCACCTTCCTAGTCTCCATGACCAACTATATTCTCACCCACAATTACTTCCCCTTTGAAGGCATTACCTACAAACAAATCCCCGGTACGGTTATGGCCGCCCGCATGGCACCATCCTATGCTAACCTGTCCATGGGCCATCTCGAGGAATCCTTCCCAAAATCCCAGAATCCTAAACCCCTCACCTGGTTCAGGTTCATTGATGACATCTTTGCTATCTGGATTGAAGGTGAGGACACATCATTCACATTCATTCCAGAACGTCTCCACCATTTGCTTGACCTGGTCTTACTCAACCCAACAAGCCACCTCCCTAGATGTTGACCACCTCAGAGATGGCTACATCAGTACCTCTGTCCATATCAAAGCTACTAACCACCAGCAATACTTCCAGTTCGACAGCTGCCACCCATTCCATACCAAGAAGTCCCTTCTGTACAAACCCAGCTACCCGTGGTCATCGCATCTGCTGTGACGAGCAGTCCCTCTCTAAATATACCGAGCATCTCACTGACCATATTTATCCTCCCATCCTTGTACAAAAACAAATCTCCTGTGCCTTATCTTCACAGTCTCCCACCACCTCCCAAAGTCCACCCACAAAGGAGCATTACCCACATTTGCCAGAGTTTCGATTACCTCTCATTGTGCCCGTGAAATGAGAAATGTCCTGCCCACTATCCTTCCCACCCCTTCTACTGTGGTATTCTGCCGTCAACCGAACCTACACAATATACTCATGCATCCTTACACAACCCCTGCTCCCAATCCCTTACCTCACGGATCATACCCCTGTAATAGACCTACATGCAAGACCTGTCCCATACATCCTCCTACCACCACCTACTCCAGTCCAGTCACTAACATCACCTATCACATCAAAGGCAGGGCTACCTGTGAAACAAGTCACGTGATCTACAAGCTAAGCTGCAACCACTGTGCTGCATTCTATGTAGGCATGACAACCAACAAGCTGCCTGTCTGCATGAAAGGCCACCTACATTAACTGTGGCCAAGAAGCAAGTGGACCACCCTGTTGTTGAACTCTCTGCCAAACACGATATCCCTCATCTTAATGACTGCTTCACAGCCTGTGCCATATGGATCCTTCCCACCAGCACCAGCTTTTCTGAATTGTACAGGTGGGAACTTTTCCTGCAATACATCCTACGTTCCCGTGACCCTCCTGTCCTCAAACTTTGTTAGTCAGTGTCCTCACCCATCCAGCCCCCTCCCTGTTCTCATTCCAGCTTTACACAGCCGTCATTTCACCGCTACACCCAGTCTATTAATTTCTTTTATTATTATTTTAATTTTTCTCCTTTCCACTACTTACCCCCTCCCCCCACCGCACCTTCTCTCCTACCCTCCATCTAAACTGCAACACTTCACTGTCCGCCACTGCCACCATACTATCCCTACCCCTCACCGCCCCAGCCTCCTCCTTACCCCCACCCAGTTGCCACTCCCATCGTGCACTGGTGCTGCTGTTCGCAGTGTAGTTTCAGCTCTATGAGACTGCAGACATGTGTGAAAGTTGGGCTTGCGTGTGTGTGTGACTTTTTTTATTGTGCCTAAGGCGACACAGCATCTCCGCTATTTGGTGAGTTGCAACTTTCCTTCTCTTGTATTGTTACAAATGGTTTAGAAAGATACATATTTTCCCAGCAAGGGCCCTGTAAACTGCCAAAAACTGACTTATTATTTGTAGTAATTTCGATTCCACAGGCTTCAAAGTGAGAACATTATAGTGTAACAGGAAATGCTGCAAAATGGTTCAAATCTTATATCTGTGGAAGGAAACAAAGGGTGTTTTTAGGAAAGAGGCATGTATTAAGCTATCAGGAATCATCCAACTGGGAACTAATTACATGTGGGGTCCCACAAGGTTCCAGTCTGGAGCCCTTACTTTTCCTTGTGTATATCAATGACATTTCTTCAGTAACATTACCAGATGAAAAGTTCATTTTGTTTGCCCATGATACAAAAATTGCAATAAATAGCAAGTCAAGTGTAGTCTTAGAAAGATCAGCTAATAAAATATTTGTGGACATTAACCACTGGTTCCTAGCCAATTCCTTGTCACTAAACTTTGAAAAAACACACTACATGCAGTTCAGAACTTATAAGGGGTGTCCCACGAGTATATGTCTAACATATGATGACAAGAAGATAGAAGAAGTGGACACACCACAGAACCGTTGAAGCATCTTAACAAATCTCTATTTGCAATGTGAATTGTGTCAGACATAGGGGATATAAAAATGAAAAAGCTGGCTTACTTCCATTCCATAATGTCATATGGGATTATTTTTTGGGGTAGTTCATCAAGCCAAGCTAAAGTTTCTGGGCACAAAAATGTGCAACAAGAGTTATATGTGGTGTGAACTCAAGAACACCCTGCAGAAGCCTGTTTAGGGAACTAGGGATACTACCTACTGCTTCCCAATATATTTATTCCTTAAGTAAATTTGAAATTAAAAATATATCACTTTTTCAAACCAACAGCTCAATTCATGGAACAATACTAGAAATAAGAATAATCTTCACAAGGATAAACAAAAACCTTTTTTAATTTGAAATTCAGTGCATTAGTGTTTGCAAAATGATTCTTTCACCATAGTGTCCATTAAAAAAGTGATGATCATTCCACTTGGGACATGTGGAATGGTACATTAGCATATTTGTTTGAGTTGTAAATATTTGTCATGTATTATTGTTTTTCTGACATGTTCTACATCCTGGAGGACCTCCTCAATATGGACCAGTTGGAATGAAAGTAAATCTAATCTAATGTACACTACAAGTACTTATGTCTAGGAATTTGTATTTTACATTAGTTTTGACATAGATTGCAGTCCCTCCTTTCTCCTGTATGGGTCTCCAATAGCTGGCTGCTAATGAGTATCCATCAATTTGAGGGTTTTCAGTTCCACTGGTCACATGGTGTTCTGAAAGGCATATTACTTGTGCATGATTTAAAGATTCAGCGTCAATAATGTCGGGATTTAGAAACTCCAGTTTAATTCTGAGACCAGTGATGTTTTGGTGGAACACACAGAGTTTACTGCTAATGGTATTTCTTGGTTCGTAGCTACACTTCGATAGCTTAGCATTTCCCCATAAACTCTGACTGTTTATTACACCTCAGATTACCACCAGTCTGAACATTTAGCCTAAAAAAAGCCTTCAAAACAGATTGCCGATGTTCGTCTAACGATACTGACCATGTGATTACCGCTTGAGGCTTATTTCCCATTTACTCAGCACTTTGTTTGCTACAAGTTTTTTTTTTTTCTTTTCTTTATTGTTATTTTGAAACCTGTGTACAGGCAGGCCAGCAGCAGCATACTACACCACTCTTGGGCCTCAGAGAAACACAAAAGATACAAATGAAGACATTTAGAGAAAAAAGTATGGTGGACATATAAACGGAGACAAACACTTCTTAAAATACATGGAGCCATTCACGGGCGTAGAGTCCAGGATAAAATTTGTTCAGACACTGCGACACATACATAGACGAAAATTGTCACACGTGAACGGAGGTGCACAAAACGAATAACACTGAACCACTTAAGCACAAAATGATGGCACACACCTTGATCTCCGGCGCACGAATGTTCACTAACCGTGTACGAGTCCGAGGACCTGCCAAGAGAGGAGGAGGGCAGGTGGGAGAGGGAGAAGGGAGAGCAGATGCCACGGGCAGGGGAGATAGGGGGAAGGGAGGAAGGGGGAGGGGAAGCCCGGGGGAAGAGGGGTGGAGGGAGAGGACGGGGGAAAAGGAAAGAGAAGCGAGGGAGGGTGCCTAAAGGAAAGGACACAGGAAGTGGGGGGGAGGATCAGAGTTGATAGGAGGGGTAAATGGAGGGGAGGAGGACATCATCAGGGAGGGGGAGCTGGCGGAAGCCACCTTGGGAGAGGGTAAGGAGAGTGGAGAGATGGAGACTGGGTGGGACGTGGGAATACAGGCGCGGCAGCGAGCAGGTGTGGGAGAGGATGGGTGAGACAAGCGGATTGGGAGGATCGAGTTTGCGGGAGGTGTACAGTATCCGTATCCATTCGAGGAAGAGGAGGAGGTGGGGGAAGGGGATGAGATCGTACAGGATCCGCGTGGGGGAGGGAAGACAGATGCGATAGGCGAGGCGGAGAGCATGGCATTCAAGGATTTGGAGGGATTTATAAAAGGTAGGGGGAGCGGAGATCCAGGCCGGATGGGAGTAACAGAGGATAGGGCGGATGAGGGATTTATAGGTGTGGAGGATGGTGGAGGGGTTCAGACCACAAACAAGTTTTTTTTTTCCCCTAGGCCATTTAAATGCAGCCCATGAGTCGTGTGGAGTCGGCGGCCAATATAGTTTATATTCAATACTGCAACGTTTTTGAAGTAGTACGCTCTTTCTGTTCTATGATGAAGTTTACAGTGACTTGGTCGATATGTACTAAAATATGTGTGTGTACTGAATGTGACAATTTACAATGGAAAACAATTTACAATGGAAAACAATTTACAATGGAAAACATTGAAGGCCACCGACCTCCTGCAAGCAGTGTACGCGCTGCCATCTGCCGGCAACTTGGAAAAATAGATTGAAGGTTAACTTAAATGCTGCCAGATGTCCTAATAACTTATCATACTGTACTTCCGTATATAATTGTCAATCAAAATCACGGGTGGGACAGATTGTTATAAAATTCAAAACTATAACTTCGTATGAAATACAACCTGTGGCAGGTTAAAAAGAGATGACTGCATTATAGAATTTAGAAAATTTAAAGCTGTTCTTACAAGGTATAGTACTAATAACGTTTTTAATTATAGTCTTTGCATGTGAAATTACTGTTAGAAAACGGCACCTCTCTAACCCAGACGATTTGTTTGGGTGAGTCAGCCAAGAATTTTTGAAGGGAGAAGAGTTAATTTATCTCCTAACGAAATTACTTGTTCGCTAATATTTGTTACATGCATAGCCTCTGAGAAGGCGTTAAGATAGAGAAATAGGCGTGTTTGAGAGCTCTGAAAGATGCAATGCTTAGGCAGCAACCAACAACCACCCAAGAAAGCACCAGACGTAAGTGCATTGGTTCGTAATTTTTGTACTAGAGATTTAGTACTACATAATTACATACCGGTAGTTGTTATCCCCTTCGGCTGTTGAAAATTAGTTTAAATAAAGAGTTACCATAAAATGTTTGTGGTAAAGCAGATTTTCACGTTTTCTGGAGCTATCTATTTCTTGTATCTTCTAATCTTGAAAATACACATCAGTTTACACTTCGTGGCCACTACAAGAAAATAGGCAGAGGAAGGAATACGAGGTGTAGCATGCATTGCATTTGCTTGTATATACGGCATTTAAGGTACCACACAAACGTGCTGAAGCATATGTAGCTGCAAGAATGTGTACGTACACATCAATCACACTGTGCACACAGCTCATAAAATTTATGCATTTACACTATATAGCGTTGTTGAAAAACAGAACTCTTTACTTGCAGTTAATGATTCTCATCTAATAATCCTCGTATGCATGTGATAGTTGGCAGCACTGGCGCCGATCGCACAAGCTTGAATTTTAAGCTCAAGTAATTAATGTTATAATAACTGTCAATTAAGTTAATATTACATCATAACAAAGTTAATTATAGTCTGTTTTATATTACGTATATAAGGTTTTACTCGTCTTAAAGTATTTTTCGAAAAAAAAAGAAAGAAAAATAAACTGAAGTCCGGTTTCCGCACAAATTTAAGACATTTCTTCAAGTATTAAGTGAAGAATTTAGGTTGTTTTCATTACACATATATTTAGTAGTGCTGTATCTACTCGGGGAATCAAAAGTTTTAAATTTTATCTTTGATTTCCTTTCAAAACGCGTAAAGTACGTATCGTCCATACTAGATCTTAGGCCTAATCTTTCGGGTATAGAAGTTTTGATTTTTAACGTTAGTTTAACTGCATTACGTTTCTATTTTAATAGTATACATGTATATTAGTGTTCCACATAACTGTAGCGACTCTTCTGATCTGTAGTTAATAGAATATTACTGTCATTGCCTAGATAAATTTCTTAAAAATATTGTAAACAACCATGAGCGAGAAATGTTTGAGTTGTAGTTAGGAAAGTCAGTTCTGGGGTTCTGTGCAGCTGTCGTGGCAGGTGGTTACATTGGGGTGAATGTAGTGGCATGGAATGTAGTGGCATGTAGTGGCGGGGAGGTAAATGGGTCTCTTTTATGGTATTGCAGATTATGTTCCAGGGATAGGAAAACAGCGAAACAAGAAGTTAAGATTAGAGCCCTTCAGGCTGAACTGGATAGTTCTAGGGAGGAACCGATAAGGTTAAGGGGGTAGAAGGGTGAAGACAGGTGGGAAGTGGCAGCAAGGAACAGGGGCCATAGAAAGAGAACAGTATCTGACAGTTTCATCATTGATGCAAACGATAGATTTGACTTGCTACCTCAGTCAACTAATGAAGAGGCTCAAGTAGATGTAAGTGTAATCAGCTATCAACAGACTTTCACTAGCAAACCAACTGTTTAAAAAAAAAGTAGAATGTCGGAGGAAAGTTCTGTTAATAGGTAGTAGCCATGGAAGAGGTGTGGGCCAGATCTTGCAGGATAAATTAGGTGACAGGTACAAGGTCACAAATATTTTCAAGCCCAGTGCATGACTTAGCCAAGTGATAGAGGATGCAGGATCATTGTGCAAGGGTTTTACAAAGAAGGATCATGTTGTGGTAGTGGGTGAGCAAGAAACAGTATTGATAGGGATTGATTTGGGTGGCTACTTTGTGAGGCATAGGTTTGGTTTCTGTTGATGGTATTGGTAGGTGGGACTTCACAAGACACTGCCTCCATCTCATGGGAATACTTTTTTAGGCTAAAGTCAGTGTCCAATCATACTACAATGATTGAAATTAAGCTTAATGAGAAGTTCAGACAGGCAGGTACTAGAGATGTCAAAATACACAAGATTCTCATAACAGTACAGTGAAAAATGATGTTAGTATATTGCATCAGAATATCAGGGGATAAAAAAAACAAAGTAGATGAGCTTCTTGTTTCTTTAGAAGATTTAGAAACTGAGGGTGGAATAGATGTACTATGCCTGTCTGAACATCACATAGTCACAGGTATGGAAATAGTAAATGAAGGTGGATACAAGCTTTCAGCACCTGTAAGTAGAGACACTATGGAGAGAGGAGGAGTTACCATATATGTTAAAATCTGTCATAGTGTGAAAAATTTGGAAACTAAAAAATGTTGCATAGAGCAACATATAGAAGCATGTGTGTGTGAGGTTAAACTAAATAATGGCACTTTTATAATTGTAGCCTTGTATAGGTCCCCATCGGGAAAATTTCAACTATTTTTCAAAAACTTGGATTCTTGATTGTGCTGTCTGTCAAGACAGAGGAAAGAAAATTATTGTTTGTCGGGATTTCAATGTAGATTTTATCAAAGAGACCGATATAAAGCTTGACCATGAAGTATTACTAGGCTCTTTCAATTTGACATCAGTTATTGATTTTCCTACTCTGATTGCACAGGAAAGCAGCACACTGATAGATAATGTTTTCATAGACCAAGATAAATTTAATAAAAACTTTTCCTGTTAAAAATGGTCTGTCTGATCATGACGCACTGCTGGTTACAGTATATGATATAGCTCCATACAGTAATGCAAAACAATCATCCAAAATAGTGCTGTCAATTAACGATTTAACAATTCAAAATTATGGGGAAAGCTTGCAACAGTTAGACTAGGATGAGGTGTACAGGCACCATAACACTAATTTAAAATTTAATCTATTTCATGGTACCTTTGTGAGTGTATTTGAAAACTGTTTCCCTAAGAAAACAGTGAAATATAATTGTAAGAAACCATGTAAAAAGCCATGGCTTACTAAAGGGATACAAATATCTTGTAAACAGAAAACGGAAATGTATCTTATAGCTAGCAGCAGTAATGATCCCGAAACAGTAAATTATAAAAACTATTACACTGTATTAAAAAAAGTTATTAAAAAGTCCAGAAGCATGTGCATTATGTCTGAGATTAGCACACCTCATAATAAAATTAAAAGGGAAACAGGGCAACTGAGAGCACAGGAAGACAGTATTTCTATCAAACACAATGAAAAGTTTGTTAACAAGAAGTCAGAAGTAGTAAACATTATTAATAATGATTTTTCCAATGTTGTAGAGAAAATAGGATCCATCTATTCATTAGAAAATGCAAGGCAGTATATGGAAGAGGCAGTACCTATGCAATTTGATAAAACTGTAATTCAACCCACCTCTCCTACGCACATTAGGAAAATAATAAATTCACTCAAAAGTAGAAGCCCACATGGAATTGATGGCATTTCCAACAGAGTACTAAAAGCTTGTTCCCAACAAATAAGTAGGATTCTCAGCCACATATGTAGTGGCTGGCTGAAACACTGCATTTTTCCCGATAGACTGAAATACGTTATTGTTAAACCATTGCATAAAAAAGGGGATAGGTCTGATGCTAACAATTACTGCCCAATCCCACTTCTGACAACTTTATCCAAAATTCTTGAGAAAGTAATGTATTCAAGAGTAGCATCACATATTTGTAAAAATGAAGCACTAACAAAATGTCAATTTGGTTTTCAGAAAGGCTTTTCAACAGAAAATGCTATATATCCCTTCACTGATCAAATATTAAATGCATTGAATAACCGAACATCACCCATTGGGATATTCTGTAACCTCTCAAAGGCTTTTGATTGTATGAATCATGAAATTCTTACAGATAGTCTGCAAAAATCAGCAGTGTCTTCTAACTTGGGAGGTATCAAGAATGGTGTCCCAAAGGGTTCAGTCTTGGGTCCCATATTGTTCCTAATATATATTAACAACTTGCCATTCTATATTCATGAAGATGCAAAGTTAGTTATTTTTTCTGATGATACACAGTGGCTACTTTTCGCAAAATGTCTGATCAGCACTGTCTCTAATGACCATGGCCATCAACAGGACATACAACACTGCACTTACTTTCATTACAAAAACGGTGATGATATTCTTCTAAATTTGGCGGAGGAATATGCTAGTACAAAGATTTACCCCTAAGGTCACCCTTACCCGGCAGCAAGGCAAAGGGAAAAATATGGTATAGTCAGGTGTTTTTCCTTCAAGAAAATGATTTAAAAGGTGATTACGATGACAGGGATGGATTTGGAGCTTTTTTATGGCTACTAAAAGGGCAACATTTGAGAAGTTTACTTCAGTAGCTCTGACATTTTCGTTGGCTTACAAAAGTGCAAGGATAGAAAAGTAAAAGATTTATGCTACTTTTTATTCCCTTAGATAATTGCAAGTATTTTATCAGATCATTGAATACAGAATGACGGGTGCTTGGTAGAAATCATTTCACACACACACACACACACACACACACACACACACACACACACACACAGTGTTTGATTTTCCCATAAACAAATTTTGATCGTATGTTCTGAGCTAATAAAAGCCATAATGTTAAAATATGTTTTATATATACATTAAACAATACAGAAAATGTATTGCAATGAGATCTTTGATTGTTGTTGTAGTTCCAAGACCATGTGCTACATTCGTAACTGCTGGCAGTAAAAATATCCTGCAAACTGGAATTGAAAACTATAAAATTTCCATATTATGATAGGCAGTGTCCTAAATTTTGCTGAAACACACTGACACATTGCAGCAGATACAGAGAACATCTGAGAGTATTCACAAGTAACAGCTCACGTTCAACATTTGCAGGCCTTCTAATGGCAGAGAATCACCATTCAACAAAAATACAAAATGATTTACAAGTTCTTAAAATTATAAATAGTCTACATAGTGGAAGTTTCTAGATATAAATAAACCTTTGGAAATTCGCGCACCAGTGAACAAATAAAAGCACAATGAAATAAATAAACAGCAGTCACACTAACGTGCTAGATAAGAAACGAAAGATTTTATGCATTCGCTATGTAGATAAAGTAAGCATGTGTCAGATCGTGAGAGCATCCCTTATAAAGTAAGTCAGTCCCACAACACATCATAAATAATGGATATAGACTGGAAGAAGCAACAATCGTAACTAACAATATAAATAACATTAGTTTCAAACTGTAAATGGAAGAGGAAAAGAATCCGTTTGTTTTGTGTTGCAGAGGACAGGTAAGAAAATAGTTTGGTAGTTAGAAATTTACCAACAAAAATGCAACTTATTAGCATCACATAAAGTATGTACAGGACTGTGTAAGTATTTGTTATCGAAACCTGTATTCTGTGTCTAATATTCATGACAACAAAAACATTCAATGTGTCGTGTGTAGGGTAAGTGCCATTGCGTAATTGCCTGCATCTATAAACCAATGCAAATTTCATGCCTGATGATCACTCCTTCATGTGTACACACATAACATTTTAAGTTGAAATTTGATTGTAACTGGAACATAATTTTCAGACTGGAAAATACAAATATCTCACTGATGAACGTACAGAAAGAGCAGCAATTTGGGAAAAGTCAAACAGCGTCTTGCATAAGGCGCAATTTTTATCAGCAAGCATGGAAAGAAGGAGAGCAACATGAAAATATGAGCTAAAACTGAATTCACACAGTATGCGAGAATTACGTAAGTTAGATCTTCACTATCCAAAGAGCGGGAAGTGTATGGAGGAGAAGTCTGTTGAAAAATTTTGATGAGGACCTGAGTTGAACCCTATGTAACACAGTGAAATATCTGGGGGTACTATAAGGATATTTTTTGCCTTAACACATTGTTTACATGATACAGGTAGCAGTAAACAACAGATGAGAATGTCAGACTCACTCTCATTGCAGGTTGTGGGCAGCATAGAGGATTTATTGGGTTTTACCATTGAAGATAATGAATATGTAAATACTACTAAACACATGTTGTTTACCATTTACTGTGTACTTCAAGAAAAACTGTTTACTTCGCCATTTACAGGTACTGGAATTGCGTTCTTCCGACACTTTGAGTAGAGAATTTGAAACATGTTTTTTGGATTTCTCTTTCATTTTGAGGGTAAGAAATGGATGAGCTACAAGTTCTATGTACGAAAGAGATTCCAGTTACAGTGAAACCTCAACATATGTTAGTAACTGCATTAATCCCTAATTGAAATATCACTTGTGGGGAAAGTCAATTAAAAATGAATGCTACTGTATTCCTTCTCAGGTCACACGATTTATTTCTGCCAGCAGCTGAGGGGCACCATTGTGTTCACTGTCCCGTTCCTCGCTCTTCTGGAAAATGTAATGCACACAAACAAGATTACTGTTGTGCATTACCAGGTTGTGTAACACTGAGGTGTCACAAGAGAGAACATATATTTGCATCAGAGCATATCACTTTGAAATGTTTCAATCCTTAGCATGTCAAGCTCCTCCATCCGTTTATCGTTGTGATCTGAAAATTTTAAATCTTGACAGTGGTGGTGCATTGGAAAATGACATTGTATGAATCTTTACTGAAAACAGGGCACATAGTATTGCTGCTTATGGCCAGTTTATTGCCATAACGTATGTAGTATGGGTGCTGACAGATAAGATTCACAAATACATACAAAATTATAATTAATTGTTCCCAGCCCACTTACATATACGTACACTGATGATGGCTCAGTACTTAATTGCTAACCTGCCATTGTCTTTACATTAACACACTCCTTGATAATTTTTGCAATATTGATATGTGATACACTTCATAATGTTTACTTAGGTGTGCACCCTTACCATTGAAATAGCGCATTATCTTGTGCCCAACCACCTTTTTTGCCTTCAAGTCTGACAATTTATGGACTCAGCCTTTGTCAGCAACTCTCAACTTTGTGGTTTTGAATCAGTTGCAAGAGTATGAGACCTTAATTAGTAATACAAAAGAAAATAAGTTATAGAGGTAACCAGAGCAGATTTTTAGAACTAATTATTTCTTGTACCATTAGATAGGTTTTGTAAGGCATAACGCACCACTTTCTTATATCGTAACTTCATGTGCAACAAAACTTCTCCAGCTTCTGATCGTCACAATTTATTTTAAGTTAACCTAAGTTACAGTTTCAAATATTTCCCTTAAAATCCAACACATGGAAAAATTAAGAACTGTACCGTATTCAGTAAATTTGTGTAATTCAGCTATATCAGAATAGAAACATTATAGGATATAAAAATAGTTGGTGTCGTGAAATTGTATTTTAATTAAAGGAGCTACTAATTTTTGAACTAAGGGAATTGAGGAGCATTTTTTCAAAACTCGATAAATGCAAGATATACAGTTGTTTGTGAAATGAGTTTTTCTGTTTTCAGCGAGATAGATGTGTTTGAATTTTTACACGATTACTAGATCTCACTGGCATTAATAAAGCATTGTAATGAAAAATATTAAAATTTACTTTTAAAAGCGGTATATGATGCTGTGATTTTTTCCTCAAGTTGATAAATGCTTATAATTATTGCTAGTATTAGTTATGTTGCCTTTTTTATTTTAAGTGTGTCTATTTTTTTGTACAGCTAATTTTTCATGTACTGTAGAGTTTATTATATGCCTGAATTGTTGTGAAATGTGTATTTTTTATTTCATACATTACTATATATGGCATTTTTAAATTATAATTTTATGATTTATTGAGAACACAAACAATACTAATAGATAATAGCGTACTACAATAATAGCAGTGATAAGTATTTTAACATAATTGTTTAGCTTATATTGTTGTCATCAGCACCACATGAAGTTCAAAATGACTCTTCAAGCTTTCCTTGCGGATGTGATGTAAATAGTCTTCACGGGTTTGCCGCCAGATCACGTTGTGCAAATTACACAGTATTTCCTCGGAACAACTGTCTGACACCTTCAGGTGGTTCAACCTTGCTGGTGGCCACCATGTCGGACAGCTGCGCCAAGGAAATATTGTGGAATTTGCACAATGTGATCCAGCAGAAAACCTATGAAGGCTATTTACAAAAAAATTATTTCTCTTCATTTTTAATAATTTTGGAACAGAATGTGTTTAGAACGTTGTGTAATATTGTAATATAGCCTACACTATCCAATAAGTGATTGTTTATTTCATCAAATATATTAACATTAGCTTCCTACACTGCTATGGACTTTTGGACTGGAATGGTTAGAGATTAGGATTCAACCTCCCATCGAGATTGAGGTCATCTGTGATGGAGCATGAGCTCAGAATGTTTTGAGAACAGGGAAGGAAACTAGCATTGCACATTTCTATCGAGTGAGTTTGAGAAATCACAAAAAATAAGAATCTGGATGGCAGACTGTCATTTTCAGTTTGGATTGGAGTTCCAGTAGTGTTCCATGAACAGAAGCTTTTCTAGCTCTAAATAGGCAATAATGTCACTTAGTTCAGGATTCATAAATACAAATTTTCTGTGTGATACAAAACAAGCAGAAATACTGCTTTATGGAAATGCCGGAAAGGATTATTGTAAAGAAGGTATTTTGGTAAAAGTTACGTAGCAGCCTGCCATTGCATTTATTGTAGTTTATGAACAATACATGTTGCTACATAATAAGCATAATAATGCTTGTCAGACACTAGTCCATTATCTAATACTGGTTTCCTATGTTTACCATGTAGCTTTGGTTTATGTAACAAAAATGTGTGTAAAATATAGCAAAGTATGATAAATATGGTTTTAATGCAGGCATCAGTCGGTGCTACAGATCAGTCTCCTAACACAACATATATTTCTGTCTCAGACTGGCGCAGCAACACCCAACCAGATTGTCACCATCCACCCTTACCTAGAAGTTGGGGTGCTCTACGGATCAGTCTGTCACACCAACCAAGATTTCGTGGGAAGGGGGCCACGATCACAATGTAGCTGATATTTTTTGGTAATCACTAAGCGGCCATTGGTACTACTCCCTAATTTTGAAGATGGCAGTGCTCGTTAGTTTTGTGTAGGGTAATTTCATTTCCCATTCTCTTATGACATAATAGGGAACAGCACCAATAAGACATACGTCATGACTTTCAGAGTGATGCAACACAAATTGACTAACTATAATTTGCGGAAATGCTGCATGTGTACATTAATATATCTTGTTAATGTGATCAGAAATGTTAAGCTTAAAATAGAAAACTGTAGAAAATGATTGTGCTTCAAACATTTTGGGTCTACAAGCTTGTCAGGACTTCAAATAGGATACGTACTTATGTAACTTGTCAAAGAAACTCTACAGTGTGCTATGGTCTGAGGATATTAAATGCTGCAGTAAGTAGGGAAGCAGTGGTGCAGACATACTGTGCACAGTACCAGACACTGCTTCACAGCAAAATAATTTGGTGATGAAATGTAGCATAAATACATTTAGAAGGAAAAAATGCACTAAAGCTATTTTGTCGCCTTAAAAATGGAATTGTATAAACCCAGTTATCTTAAGCTTGGTGTCACAAATGTCCTGTGTTTGTTTATCATTTAAACACATTAATTCACTAAGGACTACCTCACGAAAAGTGGCTAATGAATGGAGAATAAGGACGTGCACTATTGTGGTACCAGGTGACAGTCAAATATGCACAAAATATTTTCCAGATCAGCTTTGTATGAGAAAAGAGTAATCCACTGAGGCATCGTATACAATAACACACCAGAACAAATAAATATTACTTGAGAGTAAATAAAAACAAACTAAAGGCATTCCTAATAAAGCTGTGTTCTTACTTTGAAAAAGAATATTAAAATATGAACAACAGAAATTTTTCTTCACATATAGTAATACCAATCAACTGAACATAGAGTATAGACCTTTCTGTACACATTAACTGATTTTTCTGTCACCTATTGGTTGAGCTGCATAACTATAAAAGAAAAACACACATTCTGTATGTTCTACAGGATCAATTTATTTAGTTGATCTGTTTGGTTTACAAGTTGATCATCAGATTTTAACATACTACTCACATGAAACAAATTACAATAATTGTAAACAACACTGTCAAGGATGTTACTCATCTAGACTGAACACAGGGGTATAATACCTCCATGAATCTGGTGGTAATGAAATTAAAAAGGTAAAAAGTTGAACAGTAAATAATATGAAGCGATTATACAATAGACAGCCTGCAAAATCTGCAGCTGTGATACACTGTATGTTAATTGAAGGTGTAGGGAAGGAGACAGGAAGAGACTATCAATGTAAGTTGCATCGGTACTTTACACGGAATCAGCAGTGATTAGCGAAAATGTGTGTGGGACCGGGAATCAAACCCGGGGTCTCTTGCTTACCACCAGTTGTGTTAACCACTGCACCACTCTTACTTCACAAAGTTGCCTGCTATGTCAAACAGCCATCTTTGAGTCCTCCTTTCACAGACTAGACTGTCTGTATACAGAGCTGTGGCTCAAACATGGAAAAAATAGAAGAAAAGTAATATGTCTACAGAATAATGACAATATTATGGAAAATTTAGAGTGCTTCTCATTATGTAGCAGAGATGTTGAGTTGCAGACACACAATAAAAAGACTGCTAAACATGTATTATGTATGATAATCTTTTCTGTGCATCTATAACGGACTGATTCTGCTTGTTTTATATTGCATACATTTGCATTCATGAATGCTGTACTATCCAACTTTTCCAATTCACAGCATGGAAAGATAGTGATCAAACACTATTGTAAACTCGAGCAGGTATAAATCTTTTAGTCTTCCGTCATGATATTTGGATTAATGATATTATGCCATTGATTCATCCATAGTAGAAAATACATTCTGTGTATGTCCCTAATTATATTTTTAAAAAATTTGCTCTCCAAGCCTGAATAGTGGGATGCAATATTAGTACACGTACTCATGAAACAGTGCATGTAAAAACTTACAACATATGTAATTTTTTTGTTTTTGTTTTTTGCAGAAAAAGAAACAGGGCAATTTGTTGCTCTTCAGTCTGATTAACTAATGAAATTTGTGAGAGATGTATAGTAAAATATTCATATTTGCTGGTGAATGTATGAAACTATTTGTATCAGCTCATCACTTGTAACGTACAT
Organism: Schistocerca cancellata; assembly: GCF_023864275.1. Lineage (NCBI taxonomy): Eukaryota > Metazoa > Arthropoda > Insecta > Orthoptera > Acrididae > Schistocerca > Schistocerca cancellata. Next base: position 16,606,062 of record NC_064636.1, read on the forward strand.
AATCATGTTATCTTCACAATTTTCTCAAGCAGTGTGGGAGTGATACAGACGACAATTTAAGAGAAAATATAAGTAAATTATGGGTCAGTTACTGTTTAGGTGAATGCTATTTTTGTGAAAGGTTGTTTATTGTGTCATATAATTTTCATCCCCCCAGGGGGCTCACGGTCCTTTCGTGAGCACGTGCGTGGCGAGCATGGGGGCCCAAGGTATTGCAGCCTTTCTTCGTTCCTGGGCTGCATTTCCTTTCCCTTCCCCTCCTTTCCTGTCCTTGCTCCTCCCCCTCCGCCCTCTCCTCTCCCTCTCTGGGTGTCCGTGTATATGTTGGCCCCGCTATCTTCCTGGTTATATTCCTTTGCGATTTGGTTTTGTCGAGTAATTACCTCCTCCTTTTGGCATTCTCTGGTCCCCCCTCTGGGGTTTGACCTCCATTACTAAATTCCTATTTCGTCGTGTGAGCCATCTGGGGAAGAGCACCTTACCTAGTGTTTCCAGCGTGTGCCCTCCTAGTTCCTTCCATCTTTCCCTTCACGTCGTTGTCTGATGCTAGGGTACATAGCCAGCACGGTAGCCAACCAGTGTGGTGGGGTCGCTATGTACCCTTTTGGTTGACCCCCTGGAAACATAGGGATCACACTTCTGATCCCTGAGCTGTGACCTTCTCATGTAAGCCTAAGAGTGGTTGCTAGTCATCCTGGAGCATCGGAACTCCCGGCAATGGCCGCCGTGCCAGACAGTCCTCGCTGTGGCTGGGTGGTGCCCGTGGGGAGAGCCCCTGATTGGAGTGGGTGGTACCAGGGCGGACACTATGCAAATGAAACGCATATGGGTCCAGAACTGTGGCCGTTCTTCTATGGCTGTCTCTTCGAATAGAAATGATTCTTTTAGTGCTGCTTCTTCTGCCCCCTCAGCCTTCCCTTCCATGGCTACCCACTGGGAGGATGGTCAGGCTTGTCGGCTAGGGCGAAACCTTTCCCCTGCTATCTGGTTTGCACCGGGACTGATGGGGATACTTCCACCAATACCAAACCTTTATTTTTTGTGGAACACTTTGAAGACAAGTTTGTCGAAGAGGGCTCCCTGAGCAAGATGCAGTCGGGTTCGTTGTTGACCAAAACTGCTTCAGCTGCCCAGTCTGCGGCCTTTCGTGCCTGTGACCATTACCCCCCACCAGTCTTTGAATATGGTTCAAGGTGTAATTTTTCACAGGGGCCTCATCAGAAACTGAGGAGGAACTTAGGGACAGCCTAGGACAGCAGGGTGTTCACTTTATTCAGCATGTTCAGAAGGGCCCGAAGGACAATCGCATCAATACTGGTGCCTTTATCCTGGCCTTTGAAGGGGATGCCCTCCCTGAGGAGGTCAAGATTATGGTTTATCGATGTGACATGAAGCTGTTCATCCCATCACCTATGAGATGTTTTAAATGCTTGCATTTTGGACACTCATCTTCCGACTGTTCGCAGATCCATCTCTGTGGTGACTGTGGATGTCCACTCCATGAGGGGAGTTCCTGTGTTCCCCCTCCTGTGTGTGTTAATTATAATGGAAATCATTCTCCACGTTCACCGGATTGCCCGGCTTATAAGAAGGAAAAGAAGATACAGGAGTATATATATCCCTTGATCGTCTAACCTACACTGAGGCTCGTAAGAAGTATGCACGTCTTCATCCTGTGTCAGTGATGTCTAGCTATGCTTTAGTTACATCTTCACCCCTTCCTTATCCCAGTCTCGAAACCCTCTCCTCCCCCCCTCCCCTGCAGTTCCCACACCCTCCCCTGGGGTGCCGCTCCCTCTCCCCATCTGGAGAAGTGTCCCACTTCTTTGGCGTCTCACAGTTTCGTTTCCTGGATCTTCTTTTCGAAAACAAGCCCACTTGGCTGCCTCATATCGGACTTCTGAATACACGATGTTTCCGTAAACTCAATGTCCTTCACTTCCTTGCCCGCACCTCCTCAGGTGCGGATCATTCCACTCTTCTCTGCCTTTATTGGGCTTTAGTGCTGTCTCGCTTGGACTATGGTTGTCAAGTTTATGGTTCAGCTGCTCCTTCCACACTGCGCCTCCTGGATCCGGTCCACCATCGTGGTATCTATTTGGCACCGGTGCCTCCCCTACTAGCCCTGTTTATAGTCTCCTCGTAGAAGCCAGGATCCCCCCCCCCCCCCCCCCCCCCCTTTCTCTTTGATAGTCCCAGCTTCTGGTTTCTTATGCAATTGCTGTCCGTTCCTCTCCCACTCATCCTTGCTATTCTATCGTGTTCCCATACCAAAGACATTGCCACGTGACTGGCTCAGCCTTGCATCTCTTCACCCTGATTTTCAGCTTCCTGCATTGTCATGTCTCCCACATTCCTTCCCCAACACCCACCCCCCCTTGGTTAGTTCCTTTGCCCAGATTCAGATGCATCTCTGCTGAGGTCCGAAAGATTCCGTTTCCCCAATGGTGTTCCGTTATTTTTTCCACTGACTTTTATGGGAATTTCGGGATGCTGTTGTTTTTTCACACCGATGGCTCTAAATCTGGGATATGTCTTCACGTCCTCCGTTGGCATGGAAAATCATCTCCTGCTACCTACATATGGGATGTTTACTGTGGAATTGATGGCAATTTCCCAGGCCCTTACTTTTATCAAACAGCCCCAACTCAACTGCGTTTTCTTATGTATGGACTCAATGAGTGGCCTTCAGGCTACTGATCGGTGTTTTTCCCACCATCCCTTGGTCTCAGCCATCCGTTCTGTTGACTTCCTTTGGGTCCCTGGCTATATGGGTATCGCAGGTAATGAGCTTGCTGGGGAAGCAGTCACTTACCCCCTCCCCCTTCCACTGTAACCCCTCTTGAAGCAGATTTATGGCTCCATATCAAATCCCACTTCGCACAGTCAAGGGCCAACTTTTTGGAGCCTACCTCCCTGTCTAATGAACTTTGTGTGATTAAGGTGACATCTGTCCTGTGGCGTTTTTTGTTCCACGTCTCCCGAAAGGACTCTGCCACCCTCTGTTGTCTCCGCATCGGCCATACCAGGCTGACCCACAATTTTCTTTTGCGTAATGAGCCACCCTTACATTGTGGTAGTGGGGCCTCCCAGTCAGTAGCCCACATTTTGGTGCAATGCCCCCTTCTTTTGGCTCTCCATACCAAGTACAGAATTCCCCGCACATTACCTTTAATATTGGCAGGCGATTCCCGGATGGTTGAACTGGTTCTCAGTTTCCTCCGTTAAAGTGGTTTTTATTTTCAGTTCAAAGGGTTTTAATCTCCCTGTGGAGTAGGGACAGAGCAGTGAGGGTTGGGGTGTCTCCCACTGTAAGCAGTGTTTGGTGATTCCTGACTCCCCTCCCTGGTGAAGACCCTCATTTCTCTCCTTTTACTCAATTTTTATCACTTTATAGATTTGGTTAGTCTCTTTTTACAAGACGCACTTTTACATTCTAGCGCTTGAACGCTTTTGAATAGCAGGTGGTCTTTCCTGTACGGCATCAGAGGTGGGATATTTCCTGCCTCTAGCATAGCCTTGGGGTTCCCACTTGCTGACTTCTCTCCGTTTGTTTTCACCGTTGACAACACGACTGCACTTTTATGTTTTCTAGCCTTTTCCCTTTTATCATTATGACTCTTCTGAGATGTAAATCCGTCCGAATGGACCACCTTTGAAACAAGAGACTGATGACCTTGCTGTTTGGTCCCTTCAACCACAACCAACCAACCAACCAACCAACCAACCAACAATTTTCATGAACAATGTGTGTGGTCTCCAGCCACACATCAGATAATTGTGGTTCCAGACATACAGAATTGTAGCAATAGTGTACGACAACCTATTAATAAAAACTGAAAATAAGATAAGCTACTGCATGAAAGTATGTGGCTAAACATAAAAGGCAAAATAAGTGATGAGATAGATTTGATTAACTCTGTGCTTTGAGTGGCTATTGGTTGGCCATAGTAGTTTAAGCTTCTGCACATTTCATTTATTGTTTACAGAGGGAGTTGGGTTTCTGTTAACTACAGCAAAGCAGAATCCTGTAGATATTCACCAATTTGCTATGTGGCTGTAAAAGTGTATCGTTGTTGTTGTTGTGGTCTTCAGTCCTGAGACTGGTTTGATGCAGCTCTCCATGCTACTCTATCCTGTGCAAGCTTCTTCATCTCCCAGTACCTACTGCAACCTACATCCTTCTGAATCTGCTTAGTGTATTCATCTCTTGGTCCCCCCCTACGATTTTTACCCCCCACACTGCCCTCCAATATTAAATTGGTGATCCCTTGATGCCTCAGAACATGTCCTACCAACCGATCCCTTCTTCTGGTCAAGTTGTGCCACAAACTTCTCTTCTCCCCAATCCTATTCAATACTTCCTCATTAGTTATGTGATCTACCCATCTAATCTTCAGCATTCTTCTGTAGCACCACATTTCGAAAGCTTCTATTCTTTTCTTGTCCAAACTATTTACCGTCCATGTTTCACTTCCATACACGGCTACACTCCATACCAATACTTTCAGAAATGACTTCCTGACACTTAAATCTATACTCGATGTTAACAAATTTCTCTTCTTCAGAAACGCTTTCCTTGCCATTGCCAGTCTACATTTTATATCCTCTCTACTTCGACCATCATCAGTTATTTTGCTCCCCAAATAGCAAAACTCATTTACTACTTTAAGTGTCTCATTTCCTAATCTAATTCCCTCAGCATCACCCGACTTAATTCGACTACATTCCATTATCCTCGTTTTGCTTTTGTTGATGTTCATCTTATATCCTCCTTTCAAGACACTGTCCATTCCGTTCAACTGCTCTTCCAGGTCCTTTGCTGTCTCTGACAGAATTACAATGTCATCGGCAAACCTCAAGGTTTTTATTTCTTCTCCATGGATTTTAATACCTACTCCGAATTTTTCTTTTGTTTCCTTTACTGCTTGCTCAATATAGAGATTGAATAACATCAGGGAGAGGCTACAACCCTGTCTCACTCCCTTCCCAACCACTGCTTCCCTTTCATGTCCCTCAACTCTTATAACTGCCATCTGGTTTCTGTACAAATTGTAAATAGCCTTCCGCTCCCTGTATTTTACCCCTGCCAGCTTTAGAATTTGAAAGAGAGTATTCCAGTCAACATTGTCAAAAGCTTTCTCTAAGTCTACAAATGCTAGAAACGTAGGTTTGCCTTTCCTTAATCTTTCTTCTAAGGTAAGTCGTAAGGTCAGTATTGCCTCACGTGTTCCAGTATTTCTTTGTTGACTGCTCAAGCATACTAATCAAAGGTGCAAACACAACCCTAGCTGAGAGCTGAAAATGCCTACATGTAATTTACAGCTTATTGTTCGATTCTTAATCTCGCAAAGACTCATATTGTGCCAATTCAGACCAACACCAATTACCTTTTAACACCAGGTATAGACAATAATGGTCATGGCCAGTGCCTAAAATTCCACGGGTGAGCTGGACAAGAAGTTCAAATGGAGTCAACACCGAACTACGCGAGAAGCTCAGTTCAGTGTGTTGTTCCTTTAGTAGCATCCCTCATTGTGTTGACCTAAAGAAAAAAGCACTGGTTTATTTTCCACATTTCTCACTAAAGTAACTCAAGTACTTTTCAGCAGATGCAGGCAGTAAGAATATTTTGTGAAGTTCATAACCACACTTCTTGCACAACAGCCTTTTTAAGGATCTTGTAATTGTTTCAGTTCCCATTACATTTATTCTGCAATGGGTTTTGATGTCAATGACAAAAATCAGATCCAACTGAAGTGTGATACACAAACTCATAATACGAAACACAGAATTAATTTCCATGCCTCCTTTGCCAGCATTAAGGTTGGAGTTACGAAGTGTGGTGAGAAGATATTCAACAAGCTTTTTTACATAAATTAACAGACTGGGAAATCCTGCTGACTTAGAAGAAAATTAATAATGAGCTTGTTTAGCTGCTCTTTCTACGAATTAACTAGATTCCCTGTCATACTGGCATGTTCATTTATAATTTTTTCAATCATAGACACCTAAAATTGAGTATGCACTACACTTAAAAATTAGAACAGTCACTGGCCATACCTCATCTTGTTAAGTTGATGATAGTAGTAACACTAATAATAATCATAGTAATAATAATAATAATAATACCTCAACACATTCACATCTAACTAAGTTATTTAACAGTTACATTGCAGACCCATACACATTCCCTGATACACTTGCACATGGAATAACCTATCTGAAACCTAAAGATCAAGCAGACACAGCAAACCCAGCTAAATATCGCCCCATAACATGCCTACCAACAATATACAAAATATTAACTTCAGTCATCACACAGAAATTAATGACACATACAACACAGAACAAAATTATAAATGAAGAACAAAAAGGCTGCTGCAAAGGAGCACGAGGATGTAAAGAGCAACTGATAATTGATACAGAGGTGACATATCAAGCTAAAACTAAACAAAGGTCCCTACACTACGCATACATTGATTACCAAAAAGCCTTTGATAGTGTACCCCACTCATGGTTACTACAGATTTTGGAAATATACAAAGTAGATCCTAAATTGATACACTTTCTAAACACAGTAATGAAAAACTGGAAAACCACACTTAATATCCAAACAAATTCAGATAGCATCACATCACAGCCAATACAGATTAAGCGTGGAATATACCAAGGAGACTCATTAAGTCCTTTCTGGTTCTGTCTTGCTCTGAACCCACTATCCAACATGCTAAATAATACAAATTATGGATACAATATTACTGGAACATATCCACACAAAATCACACATTTGCTATACATGGATGATCTAAAACTACTGGCAGCAACAAATCAACAACTCAACCAATTACTAAAGATAACAGAAGTATTCAGCAATGATATAAATATGGCTTTTGGAATAGACAAATGTAAGAAAAATAGCATAGTCAAGGGCAAACACACTAAACAAGAAGATTACATATTGGATAACCACAGCATAGAAGCGATGGAAAAAACAGATGCCTATAAATACCTAGGATACAGACAAAAAATAGGAATAGATAATACAAATATTAAAGAAGAACTAAAAGAAAAATATAGACAAAGACTAACAAAAATACTGAAAACAGAATTGACAGCAAGAAACAAGACAAAAGCTATAAATACTTATGCTATACCAGTATTGACCTACTCATTTGGAGTAGTGAAATGGAGTGACACAGACCTAGAAGCACTCAATACACTTACACGATCACAATGCCACAAATATAGAATACATCACATACATTCAGCAACAGAAAGATTCACATTAAGCAGAAAGGAAGGTGGAAGGGGATTTATAGATATAAAAAACCTACATTATGGACAGGTAGACAATTTAAGAAAATTCTTTCTAGAACGAGCAGAAACTAGCAAAATACACAAAGCAATCACTCATATAAATACATCAGCTACACCATTGCAATTTCATAACCACTTCTACAACCCTTTAGATCACATAATATCAACAGATACAAAGAAAGTAAATTGGAAAAAGAAAACACTACACGGCAAGCACCCGTATCATCTGACACAGCCACACATCGATCAAGACGCATCCAACACATGGCTAAGGAAAGGCAATATATACAGTGAGACGGAAGGATTCATGATCGCAATACAGGATCAAACAATAAACACCAGATATTACAGCAAGCATATTATTAAAGATCCCAACACCACAACAGATAAATGCAGACTTTGCAAACAACAAATAGAAACAGTAGATCACATCACAAGCGGATGTACAATACTAGCAAATACAGAATACCCCAGAAGACATGACAATGTAGCAAAAATAATACATCAACAACTTGCCATAAAACATAAACTAATAAAACAACACGTTCCCACATACAAGTACACACCAGAAAATGTACTGGAGAATGATGAATACAAATTATACTGGAACAGAAAGATTATAACAGATAAAACAACACCACATAACAAACCTGACATCATACTCACCAATAAAAAGAAGAAATTAACACAACTAATTGAAATATCCATACCCAACACAACAAATATACAGAAGAAAACAGGGGAAAAAATTGAAAAATACATCCAACTGGCTGAGGAAGTCAAGGACATGTGGCATCAGGATAAAGTCGACATTATCCCAATTATACTATCAACTACAGGAGTCATACCTCACAATATTCACCAGTACATCAATGCAATACAGCTACATCCAAACATATATATACAACTACAAAAATCTGTAATTATTGATACTTGTTCAATTACCCGAAAGTTCCTAAATGCAATATAACATATACCATACAGTTACAAGGAAGTCACGCTTGACCGAGGTCCGCGTCACGTTCCATTTTTAACCAGACTTAAGTCTGAGAAAAAAAAAAGTCAATAATAATAATAATAATAATAATAAAATAGACAAAGACTAACAAAAATACTGAAAACAGAATTGACAGCAAGAAACAAGACAAAAGCTATAAATACTTATGCTATACCAATATTGACCTACTCATTTGGAGTAGTGAAATGGAGTAACACAGACCTAGAAGCACTCAATACACTTACACGTTCACAATGCCACAAATATAGAATACATCACATACATTCAGCAACAGAAAGATTCACATTAAGCAGAAAGGAAGGAGGAAGGGGATTCATCGACATAAAAAACCTACATTATGGACAGGTAGACAATTTAAGAAAATTCTTTATAGAACGAGCAGAAACTAGCAAAATACACAAAGCAATCGCTCGTATAAATACATCGGCTACACCACTGCAATTTCATAACCACTTCTACAACCCTTTAGATCACATAACATCAACAGATACGAAGAAAGTAAATTGGAAAAATGAAAACACTACATGGCAAGCACCTGTATCATCTAACACAGCCACACATCGATCAAGACGCATCCAACACATGGCTAAGAAAAGGCAATATATACAGTGAGACGGAAGGATTCATGATTGCAATACAGGATCAAACAATAAACACCAGATATTACAGCAAGCATATTATTAAAGATCCCAATGCCACAACAGATAAATGCAGACTTTGTAAACAACAAATAGAAACAGTAGATAACATCACAAGTGGATGTACAATACTAGCAAATACAGAATACCCCAGAAGACATGACAATGTAGCAAAAATAATACATCAACAACTTGCCATAAAACATAAACTAATAAAACAACACGTTCCCATATACAAGTATGCACCACAAAATGTACTGGAGAATGATGAATACAAATTATACTGGAACAGAACCATTATAACAGATAAAACAACACCACATAACAAACCTGACATCATACTCACCAATAAAAAGAAGAAATTAACACAACTAATCAAAATATCCATATCCAATACAACAAATATACACAAAGCAATTGCCCGAAAGTTCCTAAATGCAATGTAACATATACCATACAGTTAAAAGGAAGTCAGGCTTGATCAAGGTCTGTGTCACTTTCCATTTTTAACCAGACATAACATCTGAGAAAGAAAATAAATAATAATAATAGGTTGGAGCATTTCTCCATAAGTTTAGTATACACAACAGATGCACATAATTGAGACTTTAGTCATCAATAATATATTCTCTTTCACTATTTCAACAAACTGCCAATACTAGGCATTACACGACTGTAGCAATCACTTGGTTTTGACACAGAGAATTCGTTGAGCCATGTTTTTAGTGCATTTTCATCTGGAAAGGAAGTTCTTGAAGGTTTTTTTTATAAAGAGCAGGACAGATGAAATTCTGAGGGGATGAGAGCAGGTGAATAAGGCGAGTGTTGAATGACTTCCCAGCCCAACTCCTGCATAGTCTAGCAGAATGTGGGGGGAGGAGGATGTTATAGTGGAGTAGTATCACTTCATGCAGTCCCTGGTCCTCATTCTTTTATTGCGTCTGCAAGATGTCTCAGTTATTGACAGTAAATGTCAGCAGTGATGATTACAACTCTGGGAAGCAATTCGCAGCACACCACACTGTCGCTACTCCACCAGATGCACAACATAATCTTTTATGGATGGCTGCATGTCTTTGTATGGGGAGATGCTGCTTTATTTGGACTCAACCATTTATTTCTGGGGAAGGGGACCTGATAACATACTCAGCAAAAAGAAGAGACAGAGGATAACATTAATCCTTTATCCACCTCAGGCAGCACAAAATTACACTGATGACAAATGGGTCTCCACACTGTATGGGGATAGGACTTCAAAGGCTCTTGCCAGGAAACTAAAATCCAGAAAATATACTGTAGCTTTTTACACTAGGGATACGGTTGCCCACCTTCTGTTCAACAATAAAGATAAGATTCCACCTTTAGAACAGAATGGAATTTATAGAATTTTCTGCAGCCTGTGAGGCAAATTGTATGTCGATCTATCAGGTAGGGCCATAAGCACTAGACTGACTGAGCATGAAAGGAGTTGGAGAGTGAAAAAGGAGGATTCCACCTTTGGTGAATATGTCATTCATATGGTGTGAAATGTGATTGTCTCCATAAAGGAACAAAAGGCAAAAACTAACATTACTCGAAATTCTAGCCATTAATAAATGGCAATCAAAGAATTCTGACCTGGTCTTTAAATGGCCAAACAATTCCATTACCCACCCATATTAAAGTATCAGCCAGTTATTCCTCTCACCATTTGGTAATAAGCCTGTTACAAATTTCTTCTTGGCCTCCCTTTTTTTGGTCTGTACGTTACATTCAGCCATTTCTACATACGATGTAGTAGCCTGTGCCATTACTGACTTGTAGAAAATTTTTGGCTAACACATTCCCATAGTTTCAATATTTGAATATGCTGTAATATAAGATTTATTTGTTCAGTCCTACATCATGCTTGTGTTTTGTATTGATGTTGTGTTTTGTATCAATATAATCATAAAATGTCACATATCTTTGTACAGCCGTCTTTGTGCAGGTACGAATTCTCGCTGAAGTTGTGTGGACTGACTGTTTAGTATTAAGTTGCCTGCCGATGGCCTAATAAGTCAAAAGCTGGTTCATAATGAACTGTTAAATAAACAGTATTGTGGAACATTAGTGCTTTGTATTCAAGTTATTAATATACATATATCAATACAGAAATCGGTATGAAACAAATAGTCAATTCAAACAATAGAAAGTAACGGTATTATGAAAAGCATAGTTGCTACACATCAGACCGTTAGCATCAACATCATTGCATGATGGGAGAGGCAACTGTGTGGGGTAAGGAGGAGGCTGTGGTGGGGAGGGGGAGGGATAGCAGGGTAGGGGTGGGGGACAGTGAAGTGGTACTGGGGAGCACGCAGGGACGAGGTGGAGAGAGGATAGGGTAGCTGTTGTGCAGCCAGGGAGTTAGATAGAGAGCGGGCAGTGAAGTGCTGGAATGGGATCAGGGTAGGGGCTAGATGGGTGAGGGAAATGACAAACTAGCCTCAACCTTCATTAGTTACTGTCCTCACCTAAGCCCCTTCCCTGGCCCCATTCCAGCACTACACAGACCTCCACTCCACCAACAAACCCAGTATTTTTACTTCTCTCCTTTTCTGCTGCCCACCCTCCCTCACCCCCACCCACCGTCTAACCTCCAGACTGCACCTAGCTGCCCTACCCTCTCTCCACATCGTCCCTGTACGCTCCCTAGCAGCACTTTTCTGTCCCCCACCCCTATCCTGCTATCCCTCCCCCTCCCCACCACAGCCTCATCTTTACCCCCGCCCAGTTGCCTCTCCCATCATCCACTGCTGTTGCAGTCTCCCTTTAGCTGCCAGAGACTGTGGAGAGAGAGAGAGAGAGAGAGAGAGAGAGAGAGAGAGAGAGAAGCCTCCTTGACCGAATGATAATTTTGTGACAGTCGTCTGGCTGTGCCTATCTGTGACACAGCATCTCCGCTACATGATGAGTAGCAACTACTCTTTTCATTATATAGTCAATTCAAATGACACACAGAAATGGTCAGATCATAACCATTTCATAGAATTGGTCAACAATGAGCTGAGATTAACACAACTGTAACAGTGTGTAAGCCAAGCTCGTCCTTGGCGTCTCTAGTAAACACTTGCTTTGCAGCATGTCCCTGAATCATCACAAAAGCTCTGTGCATATTAGTTATTACAAAACAATGTCAACAAAATTATATATATTGAAATATCACATATAGGTAGCAAATTATTCTTTCTTGATGTGTAGTGCACATCAGATTGTATCATGCAAATTTTTTCTAAACATTTCACTTTTGTCACATCCTTTTTTGGCAAGAGTGTCAAGTATCCAATAAGATGATGTGGTGTAGTAATGAGCAGTCAGCAGCCAACCCACTTTTAGATGAGCTCTCTTTGGAAGAAGTTAATAATAGGCGTTGTTATGTGGTAATATACAGTTTGGAGTTCAATATTTTTTGCTATTTATCTGTGTACTTTAACAGAGAAATGAAAGCTTTTAAAGTTAATTATGAACATCTAACTGGTACAGAGAAAGAAAGAAAGAAAGAAGCAGTGAAAATTAGAAAAAGAAACAAACACATTAATGAAAATAAGTAACTTTTTTCTCTTCCTAGTGGTGGTTTGCGGAGGTCTGCAGTTGACATGTGAGTGTGATTCTGAGGTGAAAAGTGGTACCACCAATTGGGAAGGTCAAAAAGACTATTGTAAAATTGAGATAAATATAATTAGATCTATTAATATTGCAGACTATTCAAGTGATCATGTGTATGGTCTGTTTAGTACAGATGATGAAACTAAAAAACACTTTGTTAGACAAAGTCCTTATGAGGCGGTAGATCCATTACTCAGTGTTGCCGAGCAGGAAAACTGGTCCTTCTCCACTAAATCTTGCAAAACGTTTACATTGAAAGACCATAGATTTTGGATAGAACAGTTGAAATATTCATCTAAAATAGATGCTTACTCTGCACTCTGTTCACTCTTTGGAGGACTGAAAGGATAGTCAGATGGGAGGGAAGGGGTTTGGGTTTGGAAGTGTATGACCAAAAGTGTAGTGCAACATGAAACTAGCTGTGCATCTTTGAACACTATTTTGGAGTATGATTTACCCATTAAAACTGAAATTTGGCATAAACAAAAACAGCACATGTTGCACTATTTTGGCCTTTCTAACACCTGCCAAATCTTACCAAGATAATTTACTGATGCTTGGGAAAGTGCACCTGTTAGATATACACACATTTAATTTTTGTTTTCAACTCACTTCATTTAAACACAAACATTAACTTTATATCATCAGAACAATATCATTAATAATGTCCAATTTCTTCACCCCTTGCAACATGGAAACTACTATCCCTAGAGAAAAAAATAATATTACTTTTGCTGTAGGAAATTTAATGTAGTTTAACTTTGTGCCAGAAAACATTTTCACTACGAGTGGAGTAAACTGTTCTGTAACTTTAATTGATGTAATGATATAGAAACTATGTATGTAACAGCCAGTATATAATAGACAGTCATAAACAAATGCTTAAATGTAAATACACTACAAAATACCTTGCTTGCACCAAGGCAGGGAAATGGAGTTTTCTCAAATGTGGACACTCTAATTACAGATGTTCAATGAAGAATAAGTGTATCGGTTTCTGCAATTGAGCTACCGTACGTAAGTCTAGTTTAGTTAACCATAAAATGTTTACTACAAATCTGCAACTTTACGTACACTTGATCTATGTTGACAAAGCAAGAAAAAGACAAACTAACTGATTCATAACACATAATAAGTGCACTACATTAGCAAATCTTAGCTTGAGCAACTGTAGTCCATTTTGTAACTTCATTCTCAGTTATCCTTCCCCAGTGGGAAATTTCTTTTGCTACATTAATTTTATTTAGGAAATCTTTTTCATGTGTTACATGACTTGCTGTCTTCCCCATCCCAAATAACGATTTCTTTAACCGATTTAAAAAGCATGTGGTTCAGAATGAAAAGTGTAATGTGTTGTTAGTATTAAAATACACGAGGACATGTTTAGCTCTGGAAAAACGAAAAATCTGCCTTCCAATCAACATTCTTCACTATAACTACGGTAACTATTTTATCACTTAATTTGTAGCATAGTGGAGAGAGCTAAGTGACAACAATAATGTAACACCTAAGTAATGAAATTAACTTTATCTCTGGTATTATGAATTTAGGCATTTAATCCATTACCTTTCGTAACATCTGAAGATGACTGACAGTAACAGGTGTTTATTCTTACTGACTTTGAGTAAGCATACTCTGTACTCAGCTTGCTCAGGAGATGCAAAATATCTCCATTGCTAGCGAAATGTACCTCCTGCAGAGTTCATGTCAACTTTTCAAACACATCCCCTTGTCGTGCCAACATGGGTAGATATATTCTCAGAATCCTCCATACTGCAATTGAGCAGATAACAAATGGAATGAAAGCCTGTCAGGTTGAGCCACCACTTTCACACTAACTTGATATGTAGTTACCTACCAATGTACACAGCCAATCTTCAGGTATATATAAGAGGATGTGAAAAACCCTTTCCAAAAACTGTTGGCAACTAAATCTCATGGGTGCTATATTGACCTCAAATAGCACGCTTAACAGGCCTTTTCGTAACTGTGAAAATGGTAAAATATTTTCCCAATTTATTGACTAAAACCAACTTTTTATGTGCCACAGGTAATGCTTTGCATAAAGCACAAATTATATGAAATCTGTAGACCTTATGATTTATCATTGTTTACAGTAGTACAGTATAGCAATTCTACTGGATATCTGGCGGCTGTCATGTAGCCAGGATTTAGTCAAAAGGAATTGGGGGGAGGGGGTCCAATTTGTTAAACATGTCCTTTAAAAGGCTCATGTTTTTCATTCTATTCTCAAAACATATGTATTTATTAATTAATTTTTGCCATCGTGAAACCTTCATACAAATAGTATGTGGTCAATAAAACTAAGCAGGAAAAGTTTTTCTTAAAAAAGTGTAACATGTAATAAGAAATACCCAAGTGTATAATTAAGTATTACATCCGTAAAATAAAGAACTGCCTTCAGTCACAATCGTTATTTTGATATACAGGACATAAAATCCCGTCTGAGGCCTCCGATCATTTTTATGTTAATAATTGGCAACCAATACTGTACAATCACAATAAATTCATGAGATGTTCAATTGACTCTTATTAGAACATGTTACGCGTTTCGGGATTACATCCATCTTCAGACATGTTACAAAAAAGTACAAAACATAAGTGAACAGCACACTCGACACGTCTCAACATTACAGAAAATGAGATCTGGTCATATGAGTTACATACCACAAACTTCAACTCCTTCCTTACAGCTGAAGCTGAATCAATTTACATACAACACAAAACAAAGATGTTAATTTAGGAAAACTATAGGACAAAGACTGCTTCTAATTTAATCACTACATATTGCACTGACCTCTCTAAGGACTTTCAAGTTCTCGAGACTGCTGACTAGTGCATTTGTTTCCACTTTGATAAACATGTTAATTTGTTCACTGCTGCATATAATCACATGAGATTGATACGAGTTCTCCATTACTACAAATTCCTAGAAAAAAACTGTTGTATGTGACACACCCTAGACTTAGTACATAAATTTGTTACTGTGTTGGTTACTGAAGACTATGTGCTGTTTTCTTATGTATAGCCAGTCACAAACTGTACTCCTCGTATCTTAAAAAGTACAAAAGTATCCCACAACGGAAAAGTAGCAAATCACCTGAGTGATGAATTGTTGGTTCCACAGAATATGATCTGGTTTCAGAACTGAGAACTTAATATTCTGTAGATATGACAGTCTTATGGAAAAGATAGTTTACTACACACAGTATAGTGCAGATGATGAGTCGCTGAAAGGCACAATAAAAAGACGGACAAACATGTAAGCTTTTGGCCAAAAGGTCTTCTTCTGAAACAGACAACATAGACACACAGACAGCCAGTCTGGCCTCAGCTGCCAGAGACAGTGGTCATGCATGTGAGCTGCATTTTGTGTTCATGTGTATGTTGTCTGTTTCACAAGAGGGCTGTATGGCCACAAGCTTACGTGTTTAGCACTCTCTTTATTGTGTCTGTCTGCAACTCAACATCTCTGCTACATAATGAGAAGCACTCTAACTTTTTCATAATATTGTCATTATTCTGTAGATAAATTACTTTTCTTTTTCTATTTTTTCTGTGTTTGAGCCACAGCTGTGTATACAGACAGTCTAGTCTGTGAAAGGAGAACTCAAAGATGACTGTTTGACATAGCAGGCAACTTTGTGAAGTAAGAGTGGTGCAGTGGTTAACACAACTGGTGGTAAGCAAGAGACCCCGGGTTTGATTCCCGGAACCACACACATTTTCGCTAATCACTGCTGATTCCGTGTAAAGTACCGATGCAACTTACATTGATAGTCTCTTCCTGTCTCCTTCCCTACACCTTCAATTAACATACAGTGTATCACAGCTGCAGATTTTGCAGGCTGTCTATTGTATAATCGCTTCATATTATTTACTGTTCAACTTTTTACCTTTTTAATTTCATTACCACCAGATTCATGGAGGTATTATACCCCTGTGTTCAGTCCAGATGAGTAACATCCTTGACAGTGTTGTTTACAACTATTGTAATTTGTTTCATGTGAGTAGTATGTTAAAATCTGATGATCGCCTTGTAAACCAAAACAGATCAACTAAATAAATTGATGCTGTAGAACATACAGAATATGTGTTTTTCTTTTATAGTTATGCAGCTCAACCAATAGGTGACAGAAAAATCAGTTAATGTGTACAGAAAGGTCTATATTATATGTGAAGAAAAATTTCTGTTGTTCATATTTTAATATTCTTTTACAAAGTAAGAACACAGCTTTATTAGGAATGCCTTTAGTTTTTTTTATTTACTCTCAACTAATATTTCTTTCTTCTGGTGTGTTATTGTATATGATGCCTCAGTGGATTACTCTTTTCTCATACAAAGCTGATCTGGGAAATATTTTATGCATATTTGACTGTCACCTGGTGCCACAATAATGCACATCCTTATTCTCCATTCATTAGCCACTTATAGTGAGGCAGTCCTTACTGAATAAATGTGTTTAAATGATAAACAAACACAGGACATTTGTGACACCGAGCTTAAGAAAACTGGGTTTATACGATTCCATAGATTCCATTTTTAAGGCGACAAAATAGCTTCAGTGCATTTTTTGCGTTCTAAATGTATTCATGCTCTGTGCAACATTTCATCACCAAATTATTTTGCTGTGAAGCAGTGTACAGTACTGTGCATATTACTTCTGCACCACTGCTTCCCAACTTACTACAGCATTTAATATCCTCAGACCATAGCACACTGTAGACTTTCTTTGACAAGTTACATAAGTACATATCCTATTTGAAGTCCTGACAAGCTTGTAGATCCAAAATGTTTGAAGCACAAGCATTTTCTACAGTTTTCTCTTTTAAGCTTAACATTTCTGATCATATTGACAAGATAAATTAATGTACACATGCAGCATTTCTGCAAATTATAGTTAGTCAATTTTTGTCGCATCACTCTGAAAGTCATGACATATGTCTTACTGGGGCTCTTCTGTATTATGTTAGAAGAGAACGGGAAATGAAATTACCATACTCAAAACAAACAAGCATTGTCATCTTCGGATTAGGGAGAAGTACAAACGGCCATTTAGTGATTAATAAAAATATCAGCTACATTGTGATCGTGGCCCCCTTCCCATAAAATCTTGGTTGGTGTGACAGACTGAGCCGTAGAGCACCCCAACTTCTAGGTAAGGGTGGATGGTGACAGTCTGGCTGGGAGTTGACTGAGCCAATCAGAGAGAGAAATAAATGTTGTGGTAAGAGTCTGATCTGGAGCACTGACTGACGACTACTTCAAAACCATATTTGTCGTACTTTGCAACATTTTACACACTTTTTTGTTACATAAACCAAAGCTGCAAGGTAAATGCAGGAAACCAGTATTAGATAGTGGACTAGTGTCTGACAAGCATTATTATCCAGAATGATATTTTCACTCTGCATCAGAGTGTGCACTGATATGAAACTTCCTGGCAGATTAAAACTGTGTGCTGGTCCGAGACTCGAACCCGGGGCCTTTGCCTTTTGCGGGCAAGTGCTCTACCAACTGAGCTACCCAAGCACAGCTCACACCCCATCCTCACAACTTTACTTCTGCCATCCCCCAGGTTGTGGCTAAGCCATGTCTCTGCATTATCTTTTCTTCCAGGAGCGCTAGTTCTGCAAGGTTCGCAGGGAAGCTTCTGGGAAGTTTGGAAGGTAGGAGATGAGGTGCTGGCGGAAGTAAAGCTGTGAGGACGGTGCGTGAGTTGTGCTTGGGTAGCTCAGACAGTAGAGCACTTGCCCGCGAAAGGCAAAGGTCCCGAGTTCGAGTCTCAGTCTGGCACACAGTTTTAATCTGCCAGGAAGTTTCAAGCATTATTATGCTTATTATGTAGCAACATATATTGTTCGTAAAGTACAATAAATGCAATAGCTGGCTGCCTTGTAACTTTTACCAAAATACATTCTTTACAATAATCCTTTCCGTCACATTCATAAAGCAGTACTTCTGCTTGATTTGTATCACACAGAAAATTTGTATATATGAACCCTGCACTAAGTGACATTATTGCCTACTTACAGCAAGAAAAGCTACTGTTCATGGGACACTCCTAGAACTCCAATCCAAACTGAGGATGATAGTCTGCCATCCAGATTCTTACTTTTTGTGATTTCTCAAACTCACTTGAGAAAAATGTGGGTATGATTTCTTTTTAAGTGCAAGGCTAGTTTCCTTCCCCGTCTTCAAAACATTCTGAGCTCATGCATCACCACAGATGACCTCTATCTCGATGGGAGGTAGAATCCAACTCTCTATTCATTCCAGTCCAAATGTCCATATCAGTGTAGATAGCTAACGTTAAGATATATATGAAATAAACAATCACTTATTGGATAGTGTATGGTATATTAGCATATAATATCATGTTCTAACAATATTGTGTTCCAAAATTACTAAAGACAAACAGAGAACGTGCTGATACTGCATTAAACACTTTTTTCTTTTCCTTTTTTAGAAGATGCTGCTAACTATTGGGAACATGCAGAAAGGTAAACAAGTGATAAGACTCAAAACATGTAGTGTGCAGTATACACCACCATTGGAGTCCTTGGGTTTAATTTATACCCTGAGCTGGACACAGATAAAATTTGGAGGAAACATATATGCTACACAAGAAGTGAGAAGGCTACACACCATTTAAAAGTTTCCATTTATGGGAAATGTGTGCAAATTAACTTAAAAATGAAATAAATCTTGAACTTGTGAAATTTCAAATGTGTGCATTACTTAACTTGTCTCTAGAGACAAGTAAGTTATGATTTGAAAAGCGAAAATTTTGTGGTGAATGGGAGTCACACTGAAGCATACAAAACATACAGGTTCTATAGCTCATTACACATATGAAGAGCTTTCTGCATGTTAACATGTAGCTGCTGCTAAAGCAACATTTTTAAGACGCAGCCCATCAGACCAACAACTCACAACACATCATACTACTCCCAGTCACTGAAATGGAACATTGAGAACAAAATTCTTTCAGCAGCTTGTTTAAGAGAGGATTTCCAGGTAATGACATGAAATGAAGTAGTCCAAAATACATAGATCATTTTTTACTTTACCACGATCAAAACACTGCAGATAGTTTTTAGAATCATATCTGTTTTGCACCCCTACATTACACGGGAAATAATTTATCTGTGACCAGTGACATTGGAATGTTAGGTGCTTGTGGTACGTGAAATTTCAAATGAAACATAACATACAAGGCAAACCGAGTCATCTGTTGCAAAAAGCGACAAGCTCGATGTGTAAGAAAGTAGAATTACTGCAAATTATTTTAAAATTATTATTCTTTAATTATAACAATGTAATGTGGGTGTATTTATTGAAAAGTTTTACACAATTTTACAATTATAACTTAAAACATATCTCTTGCAAGTTATCACAAACACACCACAAATTCTTTCTTGGGATAGTACTACAGACATTTCTCTTGACTTTGTTTTTCTGTATTAACAGCATCGAGTTGTTTCTCTCCATAGAATCGTACTTACCTGAAGCCAACATGGTTAGTACTTTGCAGCTGTGACTTATTAAACTGATTGTTCGGTAATTTTCACATCTGTCAACACCTGCTTTCTTTGGGATTGGAATTATTATATTCTTCTTGAAGTCTGAGGGTATTTCGCCTGTTTCATACATCTTGCTCACCAGATGGTAGAGTTTTGTCAGGACTGGCTCTCCCAAGGCCGTCAGTAGTTCCAATGGAATGTAGTCTACTCCGGGGGCCTCGTTTCGACTCAGGTCTTTCAGTGCTCTGTCAAACTCTTCACGCAGTATCGTATCTCCCATTTCATCTTCATCTACATCCTCTTCCATTTCCATAATATTGTCCTCAAGTGCATCGCCCTTGTATAGACCCTCTATATACTCCTTCCACCTTTCTGCTCTCCCTTCTTTGCTTAGAACTGGGTTTCCATCTGAGCTCTTGATATTCGTGCAAGTGGTTCTCTTTTCTCCAAAGGTCTCTTTAAGTTTCCTGTAGGCAGTATCTATCTTACCCCTAGTGAGATAAGCCTCTACATCCTTACATTAGTCCTCTAGCCATCCATGCTTAGCCATTTTGCACTTCCTGTCGATCTCATTTTTGAGACATTTGTATTCCTTTTTGCCTGCTTCATTTACTGCATTTTTATATTTTTCCTTTCATCAATTAAATTCAATATTTCTTCTGTTACCCAAGGATTTCTACTAACCCTCTTCTTTTTACCTACTTGATCCTCTGCTGCCTTCAATACTTCATTCCTCAGAGCTACCCATTCTTCTTCTACTGTATTTCTTTCCCCCATTCCTGTCAATTGTTCCCTTATGCTCTCCCTGAAACTCTGTACAACCTCTGGTTCTTTCAGTTTATCCAGGTCCCATCTCCTTAAATTCCCACCTTTTTGCAGTTTCTTCAGTTTTAATCTACAGGTCATAACCAATAGATTGTGGTCAGAGTCCACATCTGCCCCTGGAAATGTCTTACAATTTAAAACCTGGTTCCTAAATCTCTGTCTTACCATTATATAATCTATCTGATACCTTTTAGTATCTCCAGGGTTCTTCCATGTATACAAGCTTCTATCATGATTCTTAAACCAAGTGTTAGCTATGATTAAGTTGTGCTCTGTGCAAAATTCTATCAGGCGGCTTCCTCTTTCATTTCTTAGCCCCAATCCATATTCACCTACTACGTTTCCTTCTCTCCCTTTTCCTACACTCGAATTCCAGTCACCCATGACTTTCACTATCTGAATAATTTCTTTTATTTCATCATACATTTCTTCAATTTCTTCATCATCTGCAGAGCTAGTTGGCATATAAACTTTTACTACTGTAGTAGGTGTTGGCTTCGTATCTATCTTGGCCACAATAATGCGTTCACTATGCTGTTTGTAGTAGCTTACCCGCATTCCTATTTTCCCATTCATTATTAAACCTACTCCTGCATTACCTCTATTTGATTTTGTATTTATAACCCTGTATTCACCTGACCAAAAGTCTTGCTCCTCCTGCCACTGAACTTCACTAATTCCCACTATATCTAACTTCAACCTATCCATTTCCCTTTTTAAATTTTCTAACCTACCTGCCCGATTAAGGGATCTGACATTCCACGCTCCGATCCGTAGAATGCCAGTTTTCTTTCTCCTGATAACGACGTCCTCCTGAGTAGTCCCCCCCCGGAGATCCGAATGGGGGACTATTTTACCTCCAGAATATTTTACCCAAGAGGACACCATCATCATTTAATCATAAAGTAAAGCTGCATGCCCTCGGGAAAAATTATGGCCGTAGTTTCCCCTTGCTTTCAGCCGTTCGCAGTACCAGCAGAGCAAGGCCGTTTTGGTTATTGTTACAAGGCCAGATCAGTCAATCATCCAGACTGTTGCCCTTGCAACTACTGAAAAGGCTGCTGCCCCTCTTCAGGAACCACACGTTTGTCTGGCCTCTCAACAGATATCCCTCCGATGTGGTTGTACCTACGGTACGGCTATCTGTATCGCTGAGGCACGCAAGCCTCCCCACCAACGGCAAGGTCCATGGTTCATGGGGGGGATGTAGTAATTATGTTAATTATTTTGGCATTGTAAGAAATTATATTGTAATTATACCTCTGGTTCTATATGTAATACTTCGTGAACATAATAATTTGTAAAAACTCTGTATATTTTACTGGTCTGTAAGTAGTGCAAAGTTTGCAGTAAAGTCCTGTCATTAACAAAATAGTTTGGCAGGGCTGGAAAAGGTGGACTTGGCGTGCAAGATGCTTGATTCCTTTGTGGCGAGTGGCAATTCGAGTTCTGATTGTGATAGTGAGTGGTCAGCATGTGACGAAGCAAGCTGGGATCTTTTTACTTCCACTCTTGTTATGCCATCTGCCTCCTTGAATTCATTTTACTTTCATTTTTGCCTAATTACGATTAAGATGCACGAGTATAATCTGAATTTTCATAAATGAGTAAAGTTTGGCCCTCAGTCTTAAGAAATATAACACCAGGTCTAATTTTGTGCTTAGTTTTGTGTATGTAATTAATTTTCTAATTTATATTGACCATTCTATTGTTGACTTATAAACACATACAAATTCTATAATAATTATAAACATTTGGAAGAAGAACTACCAGGATTCTTAAAGTATTTATTTGGCTCTATTCAGAAACATATTAGCAAAGTCAGCTCTTAATTAATTCCAAAATAATTATCAGGTTTGTCAAAGGTATTGTTTGTATAACTATATATGTTAATTTCGTTATTTAATGAAATTATTCGGCCTAACCTTTGTGATAGAAGCAGCCACTAAAAAAGGAAGATTTTTCAGTGTATTCAGTTAATTGAGTGAGTTACGTTTTTGTTAGAGTAGATCCACCAAACAGCTGCTTATAATAAGTAATCTTTATTTACAACAGACTGATACTACTCAATTACCATTTTCAAGTACATCTAGATTGATGTGACGTACACATTGCATCATTAGTGGACTGTTTTGTAAATGTGACTGCTTTATTAAGATCATATATGGTGTCAAGATGTTGAAATTAAATGTTTGTTACGATGTGACAGCAGTTATGTTTTAATTGTAATTTCTGTAACTTAAATGTGAAACAATGTATATTATCAGTGCCTATCATTGTGAGGATGTATAAAGGACTGATTTTTGGTTCCGAGACAGTCAGTCCACGGCCGATTTTCAGACGGAAAACGTGTTGGTTAAATTAACAACATTGCATCAACTAAACAGTGGAATAAGCGTAACACAAATAGGCGGTCTCTCAGAAGAATTAATATCAATGTCTGCTTAATTCATTTGAAAAATTGTGTCACATGTGCCGTATTATTCTGCAGGAGGTGTGAACTCTGTGTTTAGGTTTTTACTGCCCATAGATGTTCAGCATCGGACTATTGTAGCAGTACGCTGATGTTGCCTTCAACCTGCTAATGAGGCTTATCAACATTTACCAATAGTGAACTGGGCATATAATTGTTTAATATTTGGGGGGTGTTGGTTGTGAACAGTGAAAGTAAAGAACTGTGAAACGCAACTGTGCCACTGCTGGCTACATCATTTACAGTAGTTAGTGTTGAACTGCTGCCTCCCATTTTTCAGCCAGTATAACAATGCAGTAAGTCAACACCGAGGACTATCAATGAAGTAATAAAGTAGGCTAACATCACAAGCAGCAATCTTGGTCAGCTATTGTGATTAATTTGGGTGTGTAAATTGAGGCAAGAAGAGCTTGTGAACATGTAAATTAGCCCCGGATGGAATGTAAAGTGGCCTATCACCCACGGTATCATTATTGGCTCTCCTTGGTTAAATTTACAACGCCAACAAAGGGTTATATCTGGAAGTGGCTAACATCAAGAACCAGGGTTGCTTTACTGCCAATTTTATAGCCGCTGTAATGTGCCACTAGGGCCACCAACTTCAGCAGAACAGTTCTTCAAATATGTACGTCCAATGGACCAGGTATTATGTATTGAATAATGCCTTTTTGTGGAACTTCTAACTTACAGGTGCACACCTGTGATGATCCCCAGCCACATTCCTAGACAGGGGCCTTTCTAAGTGAATTAATTCTGAGTATCTTGTTTTCATTAAACTGACAATTATGGGAGTATAACACTGTGTAGTTTTTACTAACTTTGTAGAGTATGAGGTTGGATTAGGTTTCTGTACAGTAGTAAATGATTCAATACAAATTACTTTTCATCTTGAAATGTGTATATAAAGAAAGCTTTGTCATTAAATAAGAAGATCCCATTAAAATAACAATAATAATAATATAAATTGCTTATAGCTCTCTGTAAGTAAAAGTTATAAAAAAGACAGCAGAATTTCATTTTGAACAGGTTTGTAAACTTGCAATTGTTTGCTTCTTTGTATATGTTGTTTCAATGCAGTTTTTCAAGCTGTGTACCCATTTACAAAGCCAGTGTGCTCTGTTCCTTATGCACACTTCATGCAAAACACTGAAATGTGCTGCAGAAGTTTTTAGTCATTTTCTTTCCAGCCTGAATCAGAATCATTTTCTGCAGTATCTGACCAGTAAATGTCACGACAAAGAAATCCCTGGTGCCATTCACAAGAAGAAATGAATCAGAGCGTTGTGTGACAGAAAGTTTTTTTTTTTTTTTTTCACCACAAACTGAAATTAGCGAAAGCGTGAGTGACAACGGATGAGGGATCTTCCAATTTTTTTTAGTGCACTGTCCAGAGACTCATTGTTGTAACCACAGAAAACAGTAAAGTCTTGTAGAGAAATAGGGCTCAAGTCTAGATCAGGGCCAGCGACAGTCACAGAAGTGCTTGTCTACTTCTCACAGGTTGACACTGTGTCGGTTTCGCATAGCCAATGGGTTGATTCTTTAATGTAACCAAAAAGAGGCAATATGACAGGCAGTGTATTTCTAGTACCTAAATTGAAACCACTGCCTGTTTTACGTTCTTTGGTGCAGTGGTGAGTTTCGAGAGAAATACTTTGCGATTATGACGGCGAATGATATAAAGTGGACCGATTCGAGTGATTTGGTTCTGCACAGCGACTTCATCCACTGGTGCATGTCTTGTAGATTAAGTGTATCAAAAATGTATCTACTTGGTAGTGAAATCACTACTACTACTACTACTACTACTACTACTATTGCGGTCTGCAAGTCACATGTGGCCCATATCGAATATTCGTGCAGCCTGTGGTTCTCAGCTGTACTTAAAATGCTTACAGAGGCAGTAATATTTTAAGATGTGCTTAATTTTAATTGATGTCAGTGAACAGGGTGAAGTAAAGTTGGCAATACACATCGGGGAGGGGATCGAGGGGTGGGGGGAGGGGCAGAGGTAAGCAGTGCAACGGCTGTAGGTTGGAGGGCATCAGAGGGGGGTAATTTTTTATTGTTTGTTTTCTGACAACTCATGGGCATGCGCAACTCATTCCAGTCAGCTGCTATGGGATTAGTCTTGATGCAGAAATAACAGAGATTTGTGAATGCCCATTATAGAGGCAATTATCTTTAAATGCATTACTTATTTCTAACAAGGAATATGAAATTAAATTATACCTGTTGTACAACACAATTAGTGGAAGATAAACAACATTCACAACATTTAGTAAACATTTATGATCATATCTCATATTGCATTTCAGTCCAAATACACTTGCTTATGTTAATCAATTAATCATCCACTCACACCGAGAACAATAGTCAGGCAGTTACAGAGTCACAATTTTCAGGTTTCTGAGGGTGACAGCAGTCTGAAACGAAACAGCTCATACAAAGTGATCTGAATGGTGGGGACTCTTAGCAATTAGTACTTTACGGGTCAGCGGCCAACTTATCGCGTCCTCTTTTAGCTGTTCTGTTGGCGGCTCCACGTCATCTGCCTGCTGCTCTATCATTGGGAGCGTAATACAAACAGCTGATACACATTATTTTGTTCCCATTGTACCTCACTGCAAGCACTGACAACATTCCCGCACAAAACACGTGAAGCGCACCAATGGCCCTTTCTAGGCTTTAACTGAAAAATAGTAACAGGTGGAGCATTACATTAAATCTTACAAGTCGCAGGGCACGGCAATGAAGTCACACGGCAGTCACAGAAGTCACACGGCAGTCACAGGTGTCAGCACGTCAGGTGGCCACGGATAACGATAACGCTATAAGCTACGAACACGGAGTGATCCGAGGCCACGGCAGAGTGCCACTGACAGGCAAAGCTACAAGCGTACTCAGTACACATGTAGACAATATTAGTGGAGCGAGTGTTTCCCAGCTAGACAGAGTGTGTGAGACAACAGGGACAAAGAGAGGGTCTCCGGCAGGGACACCGATACGTAACAAAAAGCCGACGGCAGGCTTAGGACGCAGTGTGTGACCGCCTCTCTCCCTACACCCAGGCTCTAGAAAACTACTGACTAGCAGTACACAACTGGAGCCAATGAGGTGGGGAGACACCCTCACTGTCACATCACATCAGGGACAGGTGGGGGCGCAAGGGAAAGCCGAACAAAAGTTGAGGCAGAACGCTCCGAGTGCAGTGTCAGAACAGTTAACCAAATCGTGGGAGATTAGTTTTGGAACTCTCGTGTGTCGTATTGTGGATGCAGGCGCTGTTAATAATGACAGCCTCATTTCTAAGCACACCGAATTAGCCAGTCACTGTCACTGTACTAAGGCTCAGCCTCACCTGGGTACAACTCCTTCCAGGCAAGTACAGCAAGAATTGAAACTGTTTCCTGGATAAATTTAGACATTGCAAAACACTTCAAGTTGAGATTATTTCAAGTCACTTTCCAATCCTTACCTCGTGTGATAAGGGATTTAACATTACAGGCTGGCCAAGACTCCCTCTCACACAGGCCAAATGGCTAATTCCCTTCTCACAAACATAGTCACCAAATCTCAGGTAGTACTCAGACTTGGGATACCACATCACGTAGCGTGTTGTGTTGAACGTATTAAGTGTTTCAAAAGCAGAAGTATCAAGAAAGAAAAAAAATTAAACATTTCAGTGGCATTTAAATTTACTACCCAGAATGGGGACTGGATAAATTTATAGAAATAGCCCATTAAAATTGAAAGTCTAGATTAGATATATAGATGTGGCTTGCGCATTAGTTTCTATGCATGTGCCAACATTGGGTCAAATGGTTTGAAAGAAACCAGTAGTGAAGTAAAAAAGAAGAAGAAGAAGGACTTAGAAGCCTGAGGCAATAGCAACAGAACAACAGGAGACAAGGGAGTTAGGTAAACATGTTGTCAACTCGGCGTACAATAGCAGCAACAGAAAAGCATTACACAGGACAACCAACAGACTTAGAGAATGTGCTCATAATTTATATCATCAAACACTGAAGTCGAGGTTCTTCCAGTACACTCAATCAGGGTAACTTTTTACCAGTGAGGGTATCTTTGTAATGGGCAGCTATTAATATCAATGGGGGCTACTCTGGGAAGAAGGTAGAGCTGGCAGAGGCTGCAAGTAAGATGGGGCTGGACGTTTTAGCTGTTAGTGACATTCGGGTAAGGGGTGAGAAAGAAGAGGAAGTGGGAGAATACAAGGTCTACCTGTCAGGAGTCAAAGCAGGAATACCACAATGGGGTGTAGGGCTTTACATCAGGAAAGAAATGGAACCCAGCGTAGTTGCAATAAGGTATGTAAACGAACGACTGATGTGGATAGATTTGACAGTGTCTAGCAAGAAAATTAGGATTGTGTCAGTATATTCGCATTGTGAAGGGAAAGATCGAGATAAGATGGATAGTTTTCATGAGGCACTCAGTGATGTAGTTGTTAGAGTAAAGGACAAGGACAGTGTTCTGCTCATGGGTGATTTTAACGCCAGGATTGGAAATCGAACAGAATGGTATGAAAAGGTTATGGGTAAATTTGGAGAGGATATGGAGGCCAACAGGAACGGGAAAAAACTCTTGGATTTCAGTGCCAGTATGGGCTTAGTAATCACAAACTCCTTTTTTAAACATAAGAACATCCACTGGTATACTTGGGAAGGCAGGGGAACCAGATCTGTCATTGACTATATAATAACAGATCAGGAATTCAGGAAGGCTGTGAGGGACACACGTGTATTCAGGGGATTCTTTGATGACACTGATCATTATTTAATCTGCAGTGAAATTGGGGTTGTGAGGCCGAAAGTGCAGGAGGTCAGGTCCAAATGTAGGAGGATAAGAGTGGAGAAACTTCAGGATAAGGAAATCAGGCACAAGTACATAACAGCGATCTCAGAAAGGTACCAGTTAGTTGAATGTAGTCAATTACAGTCATTGGAAAAGGAATGGACAAGGTACAGGGACACAGTACTAGAAGCGGCTAAAGAATGTCTTGGAACAGTAGTGTGTGAAAGTAGTATGAAGCAAACAGCTTGGTGGAATGACACAGTCAAGGCAGCCTGTAAAAGGAAAAAGAAGGCGTATCAAAAATGGCTACATACTAGAACTCAGGTAGACAGAGAAAATTATGTTGAAGAAAAAAAACAAAGCCAAACAGATAATTGCAGCATCCAAGAAGAAATCTTGGGAAGACTTTGGAAACAGGTTGGAGACTATGGGTCAAGCTGCTGGAAAACCATTCTGGAGTGTAATTAGCAGTCTTCGAAAGGGAGGTAAGAAGGAAATGACAAGTATTTTGGACAGGTCAGGAAAACTGCTGGTGAATCCTGTGGATGCCTTGGGCAGATGGAGGGAATATTTTGAAGAGTTGCTCAATGTAGGTGAAAATACAATCAGAAATGTTTCAGATTTCAAGGTAGAATGGGATAGGAATGATGATGGAAATAGGATCACAATTGAGGAAGTGGAGAAAATGGTCAATAGATTGCAGTGCAATAAAGCAGCTGGGGTGGATGAAATTAAGTCGGAACTCATCAAATACAGTGGAATGTCAGGTCTTAAATGGTTACACAGGATAATTGAAATGGCCCGGGAGTCGGGACAGGTTCCATCAGACTGGACAAAAGCAGTAATCACACCAATCTTTAAACATGGAAACAGAAAAGATTGTAACAACTACAGAGGTATCTCTTTAATCAGCGTTGTGGGTAAAATCTTCTCAGGTATTGTTGAAAGGAAACTGCGAGTATTAGTTGAGGACCAATTGGATGAAAATCAGTGTGGGTTTAGGCCTCTTAGAGGTTGTCAGGACCAGATCTTTAGCTTACGGCAAATAATGGAAAGTGTTATGAGTGGAACAGGGAACTGTATCTATGCTTTATAGATCTAGAAAAGGCATATGACCGGGTTCCTAGGAGGAAGTTATTGTCTGTTCTACAAGATTATGGAATAGGAGGCAAACTTTTGCAAGCAATTATGATCTTTACATGGATAGTCAGGCAGCAGTTAGAGTTGACGGTAAATTGAGTTCATGGTTCAGAGTAGTTTCAGGGGTCAGACAAGGCTGCAACCTGTCTCCACTGTTGTTCATATTATTTATGGATCATATGTTGAAAACAATAGACTGGCTGGGTGAGATTAAGATGTGTGAACACAAAATAAGCAGTCTTGCATATGCGGGTGACTTAGTTGTGATGGCAGATTCGATTGAAAGTTTGCAAAGTAATATTTCAGAGCTAGATCAGAAATGTAAGGACTATGGTACGAAGATTAGCATCTCCAAAACGAAAGTAATGTCAGTGGGAAAGAAATATAAACGGATTGAGTGCCAAATAGGAGGAACAAAGTTAGAACAGGTGGACAGTTTCAAGTACTTAGGATGCATATTCTCACAGGATGCCAACATAGTGAAAGAACTGGAAGCGAGGTGTAGCAAAGCTAATGCAGTGAGCACTCAACCACGATCTACTCTCTTCTGCAAGAAGGAAGTCAGTACCGAGACTAAGTTATCTGTGCACCGTTCAATCTTTTGACCAACTTTGTTGTATGGGAGCGAAAGCTGGGTGGATTCAGGTTACCTTATCAACAAGGTTGAGGTTACGGATATGAAAGTAGCTAGGATGATTGCAGGTACTAGTAGATGGGAACAATGGCAGGAGGGTGTCCACAATGAGGAAATCAAAGAAAAACTGGGAATGAACTCTATAGATGTAGCAGTCAGGGCAAACAGGCTTAGATGGTGGGGTCATGTTACACGCATGGGAGAAGCAAGGTTACCCAAGAGACTCATGGGTTCAGCAGTAGAGGGTAGGAGAAGTCGGGGCAGACCGAGGAGAAGGTACCTGGATTCGGTTAAGAATGATTTTGAAGTAATAGGTTTAACATCAGAAGAGGCACCAATGTTAGCACTGAATAGGGGATCATGGAGGCATTTTATAATGGGGCTATGCTCCAGACTGAACGCTGAAAGGCATAATCAGTCTTAAATGATGATGATGATGGTATCTTTGTACCACTACTAACTACTTGTGTTTCAAATGGCTGTTCCACCTATTTGCTTAATTTGTACTAAAAGTAACAGTTTTATTACCTCTGTGACTTCTAGTTACTATTTCAGCTGTCTTTCCAACTTACTACAAGCTCTTAGGCTTGTGATTATTCTTTCATTGCACTGGCCATGAATAGAGCTTCTGGCAACTATGGTTTAAGATGAACAATGCCTGGTTGATACAAATATCTTGATATGTCAAAATAAACCCCCAGTACTGAATTCACACTACTTGTTTTTACTTCTTTTTAACAACTGATTTTCTTCTGGTGTGATCCAAATTTACCCAGGGTATTAAATTTTGTAATTTTTTTTTAAGACTGGTCTAAAGTTATCTGAGATGACAAAGTAACATTAACCCAGCATTAAAATAGAAATTTTATTCTAACAGAGCATAGTAACTATAGGTGTAAAATGTTAAATTGACCGTTGTAATGTAATTTATTTTGTGTCCAGTACTTTCAAAAAACGTTAAAAAGTGGCACACATTTACTCCAACTGACTGTAGCAGTACTACCAACAAAATTTCAGAACAGAAAGTGGCCTGATTTCCTTTATCTCATCTCAACACTAATGTCAATTCTGCAGCAACCTTAATTCTTGCTTCAGGATTACCCATAACCTATAACACAATACAAATATATTGATACTTGATGCTTCGATGCTTCGATAATGGTTCAAATGGTTCTGACCACTATGGGACTTAACTTCTGAGGTCATCAGTCCCCTAGAACTACTTAAACCTAACTAACCTAAGGACATCACACACACCCATGCCCAAGGCAGGATTCGAACCTGCGACCGTAGTGGTCGCACGGTTCCAGAGTGTAGCATCTAGAACCGCTCAGCCACACCGGCCGGCCGATGCCTCGATAATGTGTTTCTACAAGTACAGTTCCGAAACTGATACTCTCCTTTCGTATTCCAGTTATGGTATCACTGAATATAAAACCTGGGGTGACTGCAACTGTGGCTGAGCACTCTCTTGCTGGCATTCTTTACATTCTGTCCTTAGACTGACATGTCTGGCTCTAACTATAGAGCATAACATTAAATAAGAATTTAAAAATTATTTGCCTGGAAGCTGAAACATAGCAAGTTGAAACCAAACAGTTACATGGTACATCCATCCTCATTATCTTATCGTCATAACTAGAGAACTGTGATTACACCTAAGCGTACATACATATTCATCAAATTTTCCATTTGGTTATGGGTTTCACGTTTGTATAATTTCTCCAACCCTGAATTCCCCCCGCGCTCCCTCCACCAAAGCTCGATACATTCAAAAAGTTTCTAAATTGAATTAGGTGTGATAATGGCATGATGTTGGCCTTTTGCACCAACCCATGAACCAAGTTTTAGCAAAACCCAACTACTGCTGTGTGTATTAACACTCCAGATCAGTAGGTTTTAGCAAAACACAATATATGCATTCTTATAGTAACAGCATGAGTTGACAAATGCAATGTAATTACTGTCTCACATCTCGACTTTCTTTCCACACCTCAACTCTCTTTTCACAGCAAGTGGGTAACAACAATGGTGTATATTGGTTGCTTTAAGTGATGTTACTCATTGTTGTAACAATATTTACTGGTGGGAAGAGTGTTGCAACCAGGCTTCATTGTTTTCAGAACAACTGAGGTTTGCTTTTAGACAAGTATTCACATGACACTCATGTGCACGTCTACAAGTAAGTGTTGCAAGTGGAAGCACCATGGATGATGATTCTTGTGGTTCTGGGAACAACATACAGGTCAAAGAATGTTCGGATGGGAGAAAACTCTGATTTGAGAAGAGCTTACATTGACCGGAATGGCAAAGCAAAAACCATGGACTTGACATTTCACCTTCAAAAGCTAAAGAAATGAAAGAATTTAAAGTGGCTGAACTCTGCTTTGAAGATATTTTGCACCTTCATCATCATGTGACACCCTTAAATAAAACAGATCAGGATGAGTTTCCATTCAAAGTTCCTAATATTTCTTCACCTCAGCACAAAGCAGTGGACTGCCAGAATGCAAAAAGGAAGAAAACAGTGACAGTGAAGTATACCATTAGAAAAAGGAATGGTGAGGTAGTGCCTGTTTGTGCTGCAACTTTCCAAGGAGTATCTTATGTGTCAAAGGGCAGGTTATCCTATCCAGCAAGCAGGTTCCATGAAAGATGAAGGTTGCCAAGGAAAGGAGAGGAGGCAACAGAATGAAAAGGATCATAGGGAGGTAACTATTGTCAGTAAGGATCATGTAAAATATGTAAATGCAGAGAGAGCCACCATGGAAGGGGGAAGTCTACAAGAGGTTATTTGCCTTCATATCTCACACTCAATAAAACGTTCAACAGATTCTGTGAAGAAACAAAACAATTTAAGACTGAAATTGTGCTCCTTATCAAAATACAAGCATATATTTTACAAACATTTTAATCTATCGTTCAGGAAACCTCATAATGATATCTGCTTCACTTGTGAGGTTGGTTTAAAGGACATACAGTGAAGGCATAAACATGTCTGCAGGAGAAGAGTGAACTACAAACTAGATACAGATTACATAAAAATTCATGCAAAGCGATTTTATGATACAACGAAAGGAAGATAATCCTACTATCATTAAGAGTTCCTTTGACATGCAGCAAAACCAGCCTATTGCAAAACTATCAGCCTGTACTTGGTTTTCTATGCTAGACAAGTATGGTTATACAATCTGTGCACCATGATCCACACGAAGGAGCAAAAAAGTGAAAGCATCGTTTTCAACAATTGGCTGGAGACAGAATCTTCAAGAGGATGCGATCAAGTTGCTTCATCTTTGCGGGACTTTCTTTTGGACTTAGATTAAAAAACAACCAAATGATGGCACCAACACTACACATCTGTTCTCAGATTCTTGAAACAGCAACAATAAAAACAACTGAATGACAGTGATGCTTACAGTGTTCTTGGGAAGGAGCACAAAATTCAATAATATTCATCACTTCTTCCCTACCATGGCCATAAATATATACCTACAGACAGAGTGTTTGGTAGAACTGAGAAGTACAGAAAAAAAGAAAGCATCTTGTCTCCTAAAGAATATTACGATTTTTGAGAAGAGCATGGTACACTCAAAGTTCTAAATACAGACTGGACTGTTAATAATCTAAAAGATAGCACACAGAAAGTACTAAAATCCACGCTGTCATTCAAAATGAACAGCCAGCATGTCAACTCACACAAGAAAACAAAGACAATCATTAATGTGCCAGTAAGTGATACACACTCTGGCAATCCAGAAAAAGTTGACATTGTGAACTGAAAGAAATCATGCTGTCCAACAGTACTAACATCCGCTATTTTACCAAAACAAAATATGGTCAGCAAAGAAAAGAAGAAAGATGGGCCTACCTTGCTAAGTACTTTGAAATTCCAGATGATGCAATGGAGTTTTACAAAGACGTCCTAGATTTATATTATATAGATGTAAGAGGGAAAAGTAAACAATAACAGTGAGCAACATGCAATACTTTTCTATCGCACTGAAAACAGAAAAACTCATTTTATGAATAACTGTATCTGTTGTAACATGCAATACTTTTTGTGTTATTCATTTCATACTTGATGTGGTGCTGATAACAATGATACAAGCTAAACAATTATCTTAAAATATTTATCACTGCTATTACTGTATTATGCTATTATCTATTAGTATGTCCGCCCCTGGTAGATGAGTTCTCAGCGCAACAGAATGTCAATCCTAAGGGCCTGGGTTCGATTCCCGGCTGGGTCTGAGATGTTCTCAGCTTAGGGACTGGGTGTCGTGCTGTCCTAATCATCATCATTTCATCCTCATGACGGGCAAGTCACTGAAGTGGCATCAAATCGAAAGACTTGGACCCGGCAAACGGTCTACCTGACAGGAGGCCCTAGTCACATGACATTTACATTTTTATTTTATCTATTAGTATTGTTTGTATTCTCAATAAAGTATAAAACTATAATTTAAAAACGTTATGTATAATAATATATGCAAAAATACGCATTTCACATCAATGCAGGCATATAAGAAAGACTACAGCACATGAAAAATCAGATGTACAAAAAAATACAGAAACTTAAAAGAAGGCAACGTACCTGATACCAGCAATAATTATAATTATCAACCTGTGGAAAAATCACACTATCATATACTGCTACAAAAATTCAATTTTAATATTTTTCATTACAATGCTTTATTATTGTCAGTGAGATCGAATAGTCACGTAAAAATTCAAACACATCTGTCTAGGTGAAAACAGAAAAACTAATTTTACGAACAACTGTATATGTTGCATTTATTGAGTTTTGAAAAATGCTCCTCAGTTTCCATAGTTTAAAAGTTAGTAGCCTGTTTAATTAAAATACAATTTCAAGACACCAACCATTTTTATATTCTGTAATATTTCTATTCTGATATAACTGAATCACAAAAATTTACTGAATATGGTGCAGTTCTTAGATTTCCCATATTTTGGATTTTAAGCGAAGTTTTCGAAACTGAAACCTATATTAACTTAAAATAAATGGTGACTATCAGAAGGCGGAGAAGTTTTGTTGCACATGAAGTTACGATACATAAAAAAGTGGTGCCTTATGTTCTACAAAGCCTATCTACTAGTACAAGAAATAATCTCCTCTGGTTAGCTCTATAACTTATTTTCTTTTGTGTTACTAATTAAGGTCTCATACTCTTGTAATTGATTCAAAACCACAAAGTTGAGACTTGCTGACAAAGGCTGGGTTCATAAATTGTCAGACTTGAAGGCAAAAAAGATGGTTGGGCACAAGAGAATGGACTGTTTCAATGGTAAGGGTGCACACCTAGGTAAGCGTATCACATAGGCCTATCAATATTGTAGAAACTATCAAGGAGTGCGTTAATGTAAAGACAATGGCAGGCGAGCACTTAAGTACTGAGCCATCAACGATGTACGTATTTGTAAGTGGGCTGGGAACAATTACTTATAATTCTGTATGTATTTGTGGATCCTATCTGTCTGCAACCATACTACAAACTCTATGGCAATAAACTGCCCATAAATAGCAACACCATGTGTCCGTGTTTTCAGTTAAGATGTATACAATTTCATGTCCCAGTACGGCCACCAATGCTGTTAAAATCTTCAGTTCACAACGATAAACTAATGGAGAAGTTTGACATGCTAAGGATCGAAACATTTCAAAGTGATATGCACTGATGCAAATAAATGTTCTCTCTTAACATACCTCAGTGTTACACAACCAGGTAATGCACAACAGTAATCTTCTTTGTGTGCATTACATTTTCCACAAGAGCGAGGAAGAGGACAGAGAACACAACAGTGCCACACAGCTGCTGGCAGAACTATATCGTGTGACCAGAGACAGACTGCAATAGCATGCATTTTTAATTGACTTTGCCCACAAATGATATTTTAATTAAGAATTAATGCAATTGCTAACATACATTGAGGTTTCACTGAAGGTAGTCTGCAACTGGAATCTGTTTCGTACATAGAACATTTAGCTGATCCACTGCTTACATTCAAAATGAGAGAGAGATACAAAAAACCTGATGTGAATTTTCTACTTGAAGTGTCAGAAGAAGGCAATCCCAGTACCTGTGAATGGTGAAGTAAACTGTTTTTCACAAAGTACACAGCAAATGATAAGCAATAGGCGTTTAGTAGGAGGGCCTATTTACAGTGTGTTAACTGTAAGACGGTAAGGTTGTGAGGGGAGTGTGGGGAGAGGACGAAGCAAGCATTGGCCGGCAAGGGGAGTGGAGCCCGGCGGGGGGGGGGGGGGGGGCACGCCTACCAAATGCAGTGCTGGCACTACAAATTGCGCGTCATGCTCACACGAAAGCAGACAACAGGCTTGGAAGTAAAACTCGCTTTAAATGTTGTTCGTGAACGAAACTGAAATCGTCATGTACATTAAAATCTATGTATGTTTGTCTACTGTGCGCTCACATACCATTGATCCGATTGCAATGAAACTTTGGTGAGTTGTTGTCCGAACGCCCGAAAAGAGTAGTGATACGCCAGGATGATTCTTGGCAAAACTGTTTGAATCTCTCACTGAAGATTTGTAAATGGGGTGAAGCAATTTTTTCTGTTCCCTTTCGCAGCATTCAATCACACGCAATATAATTTTGCGAGCATCGCTACGTAATACTGGTTTCCTTCTAACCGTAGGCCTACCGGTAGGGGTTGTTGGCAACTCCTGAGATGGGCCTCTTCACTCATTTTGATAATGTTTAGCACAACTGCACAATAAAAACACGCAAAACAGGACAGCGCAAAACAATAACGAAGCAGACGACAATGGCTACCTTGTACAACACAGTCAGCTACGTAATGTCGGCAGCAGTCGAAACTGCGTGCCTACCGAAGCCTCCCGACGTTTACCGACTTCTACCGATTCAGGACTAGGGAGAGGTCTGCCATCCAAAAGTTTACACACTGTAGATATACAATGTGTTCAACGGGTAAAACCCAGCAAGTCTTATACACTTCAGACAACCTTCAATGAGAGGGTAATCTATTTGCTAAGGCGATTAATGCACTGTGTACCTAAAAATTATGTTAGAGTATCTTACTACTCATTTTTCCAAAGCATCATATCCTATGGTATCATTTTATGGGGAAACTCCACTTGTGTGGATGATATACTATTGCTGCAAAGAAAGCTATTAGGATAATTACAGGCTCACCATAGAAGGCTCATTGTAAACCTTTGTTTACTCAACAAAAAATCATGACAGTAATAAACCTATATATTTATTATGTTTTAATATACACAAAAAAGAACTTACCCTAAGTAAAACGCAGGGCAAATATACCTTGTTACAACGCTAGGACAAACAGCTCTATCTATACGCCCTACCACAGACTGTCGAAATCAGTTAACAGTTATGAACTTATGGGCCACAAATTATTTAACAAACTTCCACAAGCTATACAAAATTTACCAGAGCAACAATACAAAAAAACACTTTATGATTGGCTAGTTGCAAACCCCTTCTACAATATAAAGGATTTCATGACCTGTGATATTAAACTGTAACGTTATTAACAATTCTGTTCTTTTATAGCATGTACTGTACTGTATTGTAGGCCTATTATGTGTATGACTTTGTGTATTGCTGTAATGGCTTAAAGACAATAAAATTATTATTATTACAGTGATTTTGAAATTCTAATCTGTTGTTTATTGCAACCTGTATGATGTTAAGAATGTGTTAAGGGAAAAAAATATCCTTGCAGTACATATATTTTACTGCGTTAGGTAGCCTAGAAGTCCTCCTCAACATTCTCCATCAACAGATTTTTCCTCCATACACTTTCTGTTCTTTGGACAGTAGTGAAGATCTAACTTACATAATTCTTGTATACTGTGTTAATTCGTTTTTAGTTCATCTTTTTGTGTTGCTCTTCTTCTTTCCGTGCTTCCTAATAAAAATTCCGCCTTCATGTGAGACGCTGTTTGTTTGACTTTTCACAAATTGCTGCTCTTTCTGTGCGTTCATAAGTGAGATACTTGTATTTTCCAGGCTGAAAATTATTACGTTATGGTTAAAGGCAAATTTCAACTTAGAAAAGTTACGTATATACATGTGAAGGAGTGGTCATCTTGCATGAAATTTGCGCTGGTTTATAGATGCAGGCAATTACACAATGGCACTTACCCTACACACGACACATTGAATGTTTTTGTTGTCATGAATATTAGACACAGAATACAGTTTTCGATAACAAATACTTACACAGTTCTGAACAAACTGTATATGATGCTAATGAGGTGCATTTTTGTTGGTAAATTTGTAACTACCACACACGTCCTTACCTGATATCTGCAACACAAAACAAACGGCTTCTTTTCCCCATCCATTATAGATTGAAACTCGCGTTATTCATATTGTTACTTACGATTTTTTCGTTTTTCAGTCTATCCGTTACTTAACATGTGTTGTGGGACATATTTTATTTTTAAAGGATGCTCTGACGGTTTGACACATATTCACTTTATCAACATAGCGAATGCATAACATGTTTCTGTTGTCTATATTGCAATCAGAATTACTTTAGGATCGACAGTTCGGGTTCGGAAGCAGCACAGGCGTGTGCTGAACAGAGTTGCCAAGTCCCAAACGAAACTCGCGCGTAATCTCAACTCGCTCACACACGCTATTAGATCTATAAATGTGGAGCCCACTGTAATTCGTTGTGTTTCACTATGTGATGGCTTCATTTTTATTTTTTTTAATGTTTATGTAGACAATAAAACGACAGTTTTCAAGAAACAACTTTCCGACGTCGTTATCAAATTTTCGGTATGCGATAAAGTTTTTTGTTACTGAAGTTAGTTGTACAAATTATGCGGTAATTTCCAAGAATGATTGCCTATCAAAATCGCGGGGTCGAAACGATACATACCGAACGTGTCATCGTAAATCGATCATGCGACTCTGTTTACGTTTGTCACTACAGCAAGCACAAAAGAAGAGAGTTACAAAAATAATTGTAATTGCAAAGGAGACGACTTACCTTACTCGTCGTCGGTGTTGTCGTCATGTGAAAGTCCATTACGGTGGTTTGTATGGATAATTTGGAAGAGACGAACCATGTATTCTTCCTGATACTCGTTCGTTTTTCACACTGTCCGCAATGAAATTGTAACGGTATTTCAGCGTCGAAACTGTTTTTACGAAGTTTTATGTATTTCTCACCACCACAGTCTACACAGTCCCTTCTTTCCTCATCCGGTAGTACTCCATATTTGCTACAAAAAGTCAAACAGTTTTCTACGCTGCATAAACATGGAATTAGATTCTTAAATGTGAGAGAATCTGCCGAAGAAACGTCAAGAACACCAAACATCCCACTCACTAACGGCATAAATCGTCTGGGTTTCCCTGCGAAATCACAAATAATTCGCGGAGGTATGTAATTTGGAGAAGTAAGGCGACAACGGAAAACAGATAAAAATGACGATCACAACGCCCGCCACCGGGGTCGCATGATCGAATTCGATCGCACGTTCGATATGTATCGTTTGGACCCCGCGACTTCGGTAGGCAATCATTCTTGGAAATTACCCATTATGCAAATGAAGTGTCAAGAAAAATTCCTTTCTATTTCAAACCTTACCTGTGTAGAAGACCTCTCACGTGAGATACAGGGCTGTAAATAATATGACGCGCAATCGTCTGCTCGCGTATAGTAGCGATAGACAACAGATGTCTATATTTGTAAAGACGTAATATATTTCTGATATGGAGCCTTATTTCCAACACAACAAAAAATTAAGTAATGCTTGTTTGGTATCTTAAATTGGGCAACTTAAATAATATATAACATATATTATGTAATATATTAGTATTATATTATTATTATATGTGATATATTAATTCCAAAGAAAGTACATTTCTAGAACTCAGTCTGTGCATAGATATTACAGTATACAAAATGTCTGCAACACATGTATTTTGTAATATATTACATAATATATGTATTGCAGACATTTTGTATGCTGTAATATCTATGCACAGACTGAATTCTAGAAATGTCCTTTCTTTGGAATTAATATTTGATAATGTCGCCATATTAAAATTACAAAACTTAGTGTGAATTAATTTTCTTACGCCACTACTTAAAATTGCAAACTGCGCACTCCTGACGTCTAGCTGAATTCGCTTGTGCTGTATCTTTATCTGGATAATGGTAAAACTCCACTGACATCACTCTCGTCGCTATTAGAGACACTAGAAGTTTCGGTGTCATTTTTCTTATTTAAAGAGATAATCATCTCTTCCACTAAAGACTCCAAAGCACCTTCATGCTGCCATGCTCTTTCCATAATGTTGTGTGTGCGTGTGACGGCTTTCTTCCAGTCTTCGGAGGTAGGCCTAACGTGAGTAATAGCTTCTACTGCTGAGAGCGTAAATGTTTGGTTGTTCTTTAATTCGGGTACATATAAACTCTATAGGGTTGAAGGGGGGGTGGTACTGTGGCAGCCCAACGATTGTATGCCCATTATTTTTATTTTTATTTTTTTTGCTAGTTCATCGATTTCATAATTTGGAAATTGCGGTTTATGAAAATTTATTTTTTCCATAAGCTGGACCTTCTTAAGGTTATAAGATGCATTTACGTTACGACGCCCACGCCAATTAATCATTTCCTCCTTTCGCTTTCCCATGGTAGGTGCTTTATCAACAACTGAATCTCCTGTCTTCTTCGATTTAAAGAGGAGGCCAGTTTGGTACGAAACCTAGAGATGTGTCTGCGAGCAGTAAAATCAGTCGTGTTGTCTGTCCTCCACCGACTAACTACGTGACCAGAATTAACCCACGTTTCATCTAGCCAAACCGCTTCACTTCATTAACATCTATGCTAAACATTGTCTTAAAAATCCTCATCGCCATGCAGCATTATCCTCCTTTTCCATCAATAGCTTACGACCGCAAAATTGACTGTGATGAAATCCTGTGTTGTGCAAAAC
The DNA here is from genome assembly GCF_023864275.1 of Schistocerca cancellata. Taxonomy (NCBI): domain Eukaryota; kingdom Metazoa; phylum Arthropoda; class Insecta; order Orthoptera; family Acrididae; genus Schistocerca; species Schistocerca cancellata. The sequence continues at coordinate 16,647,090 of NC_064636.1, forward strand.
TGTGAATGACGATTTTCATCTGCCCTGAAAAAGTCATGATTCTGTGTCACCAGTAACTTTTGAGAGTGTGGGATGTTCCTTTCTGCGATAATAACCGTAAATATGTCGACGAATTGCGTCCTCTGCAAATGAATCTAACTTCGTTACACGCTTATCCATAAAACGTAAGCTCTTAACGAAAAAACCATTTATCTACACTGTCCTCGTAAGGCAATCCCCTGTCCATGAGAACGACGTCGAACTTTTCCACTTCTAACTTTCGATGTACTTTCTTCTGACATGTTAACTAAGACAACTAATAACTGTCACAAAACAATACGGTAACTCCTAAACTGCAACGAAACAAACACATCGCGCAGCGATCGCGAAGAGACCCTCACTGCAACTAAATCGCGACGCGGCTACAGCCATCGCGGGATTGGCTGAATCCGAGCCGTGCCTCCGGCGTAGTCTTCTCCCTACCACTTTCGTCGCAGTTGTCAACACCAAGGAACATAGAATGGTCAACACGAAAGTAATTTTGAATAGACTGATACCACGTTAGTGCGACTCTTCGCTGTTCATTTCTATTTTTTTCCTTTATTGAATTTCGATTCCCCCCCACAAAGGAGGGGGAGGGGGCGGCAACAACACAATACGCCGCTCTGCATCCGAAAGAGAGAGAGAGAGAGAGAGAGAGAGAGAGAGAGAGGGGGGGGGGAGATTAGTGTTTAACGTCCCGTCGACAGCGAGGTCATTAGAGACGGAGCGCAAGCTCGGGTGGGGGAAGGATGGGGAAGGAATTCGGCCGTGCCCTTTCAAAGGAACCATCCCGGCATTTGCCTGAAGCGATTTAGGGAAATCACGGAAAACCTAAATCAGGATGGCCGGAGACGGGATTGAACCATCGTCCTCCCGAATGCGAGTCCAGTGTGCTAACCACTGCGCCACCTCGCTCGGTCGAGAGAGAGAGAGGATAACAATAAAAGCGATAAAGCTGTGGCTGTTAAAAACTTAAACATAGCGAAAAAGATGCGAACAAAATAGAAAAATTTACTGTTCATTTGTTTCGTTGTGCTTTTATTTGTTCAATGGCTCGCGAACCTCAAAAGGTGTATTTATATCCAGAAACTTCCACTGTGTAGGCTATTAATATTTTTAAGAACTTGTAAATCATTTTCTATTTTTGTTGGTGATTCTCTGCCATTAGATGGACTGCACATGCTGAATGTGAGCTGTTACTTTTTAATGCTGTCTGTATCTGGTACAATGTGCCAGCAAAATTTAGGACGCTGTCTATCATAATATGAAAATTTCATTGTTTTCGATTCCAACTTGCGGGATACTTTTAGCACCGATAGTTAGGGGCTAAGCACATAGTATTGCAACTATAACAACAATCAAAGATCCCATTGCAATACATTGTCTGAATTCTTTAGTGTATGAATGAAACATGCTTTAACACAATGACTTTTACTAACGCACAAGATATGATTAAAATTTGTTTCTGTATTCAATAAGCTGATAAAATATTTGGAATTACCCAAGAGAACGAGTAGTGGTATAAATCTGTTACTTTTCTGTCCCTGCACTTCTTTTGTATGCCAACGAAAATGTCAGAGCTACTGAAGTAAACTTTTCTAATGGCGACTTTTCAGTACCCATAAAAATGTTCCAGGCCCATCCCTGTCAGAAATCTAAATAATGCAACATCTTAAATAATTTTCTTCAAAGAAAAACACACGACTATACCGTATTTTTCCTTTAGACGAGAGCTGGGGGAGGAAGGGGGTGGTGCCTTGTTCCTGGGTATGGGTGCCCTTATGGGAAATCTTTGCACTAGAGTATTCTTCCACCAAATTTATAAGAAAATCATCACAGGTTTACAATATTGTTTTTGTAATGGAATGCAGTGTTATATGTCCTCTTGATGGCCATGGTCATTAGAGACAGGTGTTGAGCAGAATTTTTGGGAAAAGAAGTGACTGTGGACTTCTGAAGGAACCATCTCTGTACCTTTTTTCCTTTCTTTTTTATTTAATTTCAATTCCCGATCGAGGAAGGCTGGCAGCAGCATATGCGCTGCTCTTCAGCCTCTGCACCTGGTTTGTTATCATATGTAAATAAAATTAAATACACACTATTTTGTGCATAGCTGATTCGTGTGGGTGAATTATATTGATACTATTTTCTAGCATACGAGGATTATATGATGAGAATCATTACTGCAAGTAAAGAGTTCTGTTTCACCAATGCTATATATAGTGAATTAATATTATGAGATGTATGCGCAGTGCGATTGATGTGTACTTACATTTTCTTGCAGCTACATATGCTTTAGCACGTGTGTGGGGTACCTCAGATGCCATCTATACAAGCAATACATGTTTCACCTTGTGTTCCTTTCTCTGACCATTTTCTTGTGGTGGCCACGATGTGTAAACGGGTGCGTTTTTTTTAAAGAGCACGTCGTTTGAGAATCAAAACCGTAATGTTTTTTCTGGATTGAAAGATACGAGAAATATGTAGCTCCAGAAACACGAAAATCTGCTTTACTACAAACATTTTCTGGTAAATATTCGACAAAATAAATTTTAAATGCTTTCGAAGGGGATAATAACTATCGGTACTGGTATATAATTATGTAATGCTAAATCTCTGGCACAAAAAAATGCGAACGAATATACTCACGTCCGGAACTCTATAGGATGATTGACGGCATATGCCAAGGCAATGCATCTTCCAGAGTTCGTAAACACGTCTACTTCCCAAAGCCAAGGTTGGGTCAGCGTTATAACATAACAAAATTAATACCTCGATCGACGTTTGACTGAGGACATGTGATCACACATCCCCTTCCAAAAATTATTAACTCACCCAAACAACTCGTTCGGGTTCAGTGGTGTCAGAAGTTCAGAATAACATGAAAATTTTGTACTTATAAACGCCATTGATAGTATGCCTTCTGAGAACATCATTGTGCTTTCCAAATTCTTTAATAAAATCATCTCTTTTTAACCTGCTACAGGTTGTATTTCATACAAAGTCATAATTTTGTTTCAACTGTATAACAATCTGTCAGTTTGATTGAAAGTTATACACTGAAGTAAAGTACGGTAAGTTATTAGGACATCTGGCGGCATTTAAGTTAACCTCTAATTTATTTTTCCACGGCGCCGATAGGTGGCAGCGCGTACACTCCTTGCAAGACGTCGGCGGCATTCATTCAATGTTTTCCATTGAGAGTTTTGGTGGGTAATTTATCACATTCAGTACACACAAGTATTGTAGTATATAATGACCAAGTCACTGTAAATTCCGTTATAGACCAGAAGGAGCGTACTGTTCCGGAGGGAAACCATGATAGGTGGGAACCCATTCTTGATTGGGTGTAGTTACACAGTGCATTTTCTTTTCGGAAGTGCCATCTTTACAAGCAATGCATGCTTCACCTCGTATTCCTTCCTCTGCCCATTTTCTTGTGGTAGCTACGATGTGTAAACCGATGTGTTTTTTTAAAAGAGCACGTCGTTTGAGAATGAAAACAGTAATGTTTTTTCAGGATGAAAGATACAAGAAATATGTAGCTCCAGAAAAGCGAAAATCTATTCTACACACTTATTTCATAATTATGACACTTTTAAACTGCAAATCTTGCTGTAATGAATCCACTCAATGGGGGATGTTTAACATTTGCAAGAACGATCTCATTTAAGTAATTAAGTTCATCGAAACACTTAGAAACTAACCTCTCGTCTGACGAAGACAGTCTAAAGACGCAGTGGCAATTTCATCAGATCTGTTGATATTGATATTTTGAATTATCGTTTTACTGAGTGACTGAAATGTAGTTTGGGTAGCAGTGAAAAAAAAGCAATATGTTAGAATTCATTTCCTAAACACGTACTATTATGCTACTGTATGGCTACCTACATATTAACTCCACTACACTATTAATATTTTCACAAGTGTTTCTTTAATACAAAAGTAAAGCCAACGGAAGAACAAATGTAAAACATGCTTACTAATGACAGTTTTGTTGAGATGCAATTTTCTGCGTGAACAAGTGTTAACTTTTTCATACGGAAGTAAGTCGAAGAAATCGCAGAAGTCGCAGACATGGCAGTGGTAGAGTGCGGAGGGATACAAGATCTGGTTTCGTTAGCTGATTCTCAACTGCGACAAATCACAGTTAAGAACAACACATAGCATTCACAGAAATCACTGGTCGGGAAATCGCAGTTTAGCCCACCACTTCTGTGTGTACAGCCAAAATTAATTATAAATTAAACACTGTGCGAGGGAATGTGAATACACATGCCCGTCCAAAAAATCCTTAAACCACAAACTCGCCCAAACAATTCGTCCAGGTTAGAATTGTGGTATGAGTACGGAGCAGCCAATCAGCAATGCACTACGATGAAAACGTTATAATTAAAAACCAGATTATTAGTATACGTTGTGAGAACAGCAATATGCTTCCTAAATTCTTTGATGAAATCATCTGCCAAAGGTTGTATTTTATACAAAGTTGTAGTTTTTTGAATTGTCTAACAATCTGTCATAACTGTGAGTTTGATTGACAGTTATATACGAAAGTAAAGTACGGTAAGTTCTTAGGTTATCTGGCGGCATTTACGTCAACCTCTAAACTTATTTTTCCTAGTCGCCGGCAGATGGCACCGCGTAAACTCCTTGAAGGAGGTCGGCGGCCTTCAACTTTTTCCATAGAGAGCTGTGGTGGGTAAATTATCACATTCAGTACACACAAATATTTTAGTATACCTCGACCAAGTCTCTGTAAACTGCATTATAGACCAGAGAGAGCGTACTGTATCGGAGGGAAACCCTGATGATAGCTGGGAACCCATTCTTGATTTATTTATTTTTTCGTCAGGTTAGCGAGATCGCTACCCCGACTTGATTTGGTGTTGTTACACAATGCATTTCGTGTTCCCATCGAAGCAGTATTGGTTTCTTACCTGATGCATGTATTTACATTTTGTTTACATTTAACAACACATACTGACCTTTTTTTATAATTGTTACTAAAAGCTTTCGGTAAATAACTTGCACACAAGCAGTTGTATTTGTTTCTGTTCTTAAAGGATTTCGACTATGCCAAATATTGACCAGCTATTCACAATTACATTTTTCTATACATGTATTCCTATAATGACGTTACGTTCATAAATAAATGGAAAAAATGCGCGTAGCTTAGGCGCATAATTTTTGGTAATCGGGATAGCATTTACGCTGTCCCGAGAATTAAAAAAAGAAAGAGAAAAGTAGCGAACCAGACAATGCTTCGCTATTGGTAAAAATATTAGGAAACAATAATATCCAAATCTACTTCCCTTAACGCCCCCCCCTCCCCCCCCCCCCCCCCCCCCCCCCCCGCTCCTTGTCGTTCGTGAAAGTACTTAGCTTGATCTCAAGGGTCAAGGGTGGGCGTATCAATGCTGCTTACCAGTCAATCGAGAGAGATGAACAAAGATGCTAAGTTCCAGTTCCTACAAAACTTATTAAACCATATTGCACCTTTGGCTTTTAACTAAAACAAAACATGTAACATTAACTAACGAATTATACACAAACTACAACAGTTGTTCACATAAGGAAATGAACTGAACAGTAAACTTTGCTGACATATTCCAAAGGTGTAGCCGAACAAAATAAACTAGTTCTTAAGCAGTCCTAAATTACAAACAGATAAGATATACTAGTTAGATTAAGTAGATAAGTGGAGCAACTGTAATTACACGAGGTTGTTCTACGTGTGTGTTTTCATTCATAACGTGTAAAATATTGTACCAAGAGCCAATGGAACAGTCAATCAATCCAATTTCTATTCGGTTTCTACACAGAATGCGACATCAGCTAACCTAGGGGTAAAAGTTCTTGTTTTGATATCTGTCTGACCACTGTTATGTCGAAACTTTCATCCCACAAGACCCGAAATTGTGCTCTTTGATGTGGCACAAACAAGCAAACGAAGTAATGTAGACAGAGTCTTCCCAGGAGCCACAGTACTACTCGACAATAATTGATTATAGTATAATGATGCAAACGGGAGGAAATGAAGAATATTTATGAGAACTGGTTCTGCTCGAAATGTGAAAGTAAAGAATTTGGCCTAAAGCTAAAAGAATACAGATCCATTACCGAAATTATTTCAGTGCTACTGCAGAAAATATCACACTTAAAACAAAAAGTAATGCAGCAGGAAGCATTTAGTGCATCGGCAGAACTCAATAACGGTAAAACCGAAAGTAAAACAGAATGGAAACGAAAGTGTTTGTGCAAATCTTTGCAAAAAGTGTTCCAAACAGACGAAGAATGGTGGCGCATGTGTGTGCTGCAAAAGCACATATTATCGACGCGGCAAACTAGAAACCTCACTAAAGAATAATAAGTGTGGAAGTGTAAATTATGCAGACTCAATAAGAACAGCAGTCCAGATCTCTCCGAGACTTCTGGTATAAACATCGCAAATAAGTGCTCGCCAGTCATACGAGTGAAAACATTTCTAAGGATTATAGTGTTTACAGTGACGAAACCCTCTCATCACAATTAACTGTGAAGGCACACTTAATCGGCGTTCGACGGACATTCAAATAATTGGTGCTTTAGGTGAATAACAGCGCTGAAGATACTCAGTCCGATCAACACGCAGCTGCTCCCCAACACCGTCACCCACAATCTCAAAGCTCCAAGGAAGAAAAATCAAGAAGAAAACTGATGCTTATTACCGACAGCCATGGGCGCGGAACGCCTCTCAGATACTATATGAGGCATCTACAACGATTGCTGCTGCGGGATTCGTCAAACTAGGTGCAGGCTAACAGAATTGAGGAAACATGCAAACTCGGCAGAAGTCGGTAAGTTATCCACAAATGATTATGTTGTGCTAATTGAAGGACCAAACGATATCTTTAAAAACGAAACATCAAATGCCTGTCAGAAACAAAAGGAATGTTTGAGTCACTTAACAGTATATTCACTGTACATATACCAAAGCATAATGGCTGTAAGGTCAAGTGATAAACACCTCCTAAATAAAGATGTACACAAGGTACAAAAGAAAATGAAAATTACTACATGATAAACAGAAATCTAAAACTGTCTGTGACTGCCCCAGAAGAATCAGGCCAAAGGTTTTTTAATAAACTCCCCAAAATCATTAAAAAAGAAACAAACCTAAAATGTTTTAAAAATCATTTGAAACTATATCTCACAGAGAAATGTATATACAGTTTGAGGGAATACTAAGATGGTGTTTAATATGTTATACCACTATTGAAATGTATCTTTAAAAATTATCATGTATGTTGTTTGGATTTGTGTGTACATATAATGTGAAACATGTAATACCTTTGTATGATTATGGACTATTTCTGTTTAATCATATGTTTCATTTATATATAATGAAATCAAGTTTGATGTTAATAGCCTATTGTATGACACACCCAATACTCTCAGCTGGATTTTCAGCTGGAGTCCATGGGCAAAGAATAAATAAATAAATAAAATAAATAAATAAATAAAACTCGTACTAACATCGTTGTTCTCAACATCCCGCACCGTCATGATCTACCATAACGGTCATGTATGAATCATGGAATACGTGCAGCTAATGAGCAATATCAGTCAGTTGCTAAATACTTCAAGAACGTTGCTATATTAAATGCCTATAAACAACCTTGGCCACCGATTTCACACGACTCATAGACTGCATCTAAAAGGCCTGGGTAAACGACTTGTAGCGAATAAAGTGCTGAGTGAAATAGGAAATAAGCCTGAAGAGGTAATCACATGGTCAATATCGTTAGACGAACATCGGCTGTCTGTTTCTAAGGCTTTTTTTAGGGTAAATGTGAATACTGGTGATAATCAGAGGTGTAATAAACAGTCTGAGTTTATGGGGAGATGCCAAGCTATCAAAGTGTAGCTACGAACCAAGAAATACCAGTAGCAGTAAACTCTGTGTGTTCCACCAAGACATCACTGGTCTCAGAAACATACTGGACCTTCTAAGTCTTGACATAATTGACAATGAATCTGTAAACCATGCACAAGTAATATGTCTTACAGAAGGTACCTCAAATTGATGGATACCCATTAGCAGCTACTGTAGATCCATAAAGGAGAAAGGAGGGACTGCAATCTATGTTGAAACTAATTTAAAATATAAATCCCTTGACATAAATACTTACAGTGTAAATTCTCACTTTGAAGCCTGTGTAACAGACATTACTATAAATAGTAAGTCAGTTATAATATTGACAGTTTACAGGGCCCTTGCAGGGAAAAAACGTAGTTTTCTAAACCATATGGAACAACTTTTGAACCAAATATATTCAAAACACAAGAATTTAATCATCATGGGTGGTTTCAATATTTACTTCTTAAATACAGATAACAGTAGAAGAGAACTAGAGCAGTTGAGAGAATTATTTAATCTAATTTCAGTAGTTAACTTTCCCACTAGAGTAACTAGTACTTGTAAGAGCCTCATTGACAATATATTCCGGAACAGATATAGAAGCAGCAGTATTATTGTAAATGAAATTCTCAATTGTCTCTCAGATCATCATGATCAGCTGCTTACAGTAAATGATATCAAACTTGGTGATAAACCGAAGCACTCCTTTAAAACTAGCAGGTCAGCCAATAATGATAACTTAGAAATCTTCTACCTTCTCTTACAGCAGATAGACTGGACCCCTGTATTAATGGGAAGGAATATTAATGAAAAATTTAATCTGTTCTCTAATGATTTTGTGTCACTGTTTGAAACTGCGTTTCCAAAAATAATCTTGAGAAACAATCCTCAGGCCACCATACGGAAATCCTGGATTCTGAAGGGATCAGAATTTCCTGTAGAACAAAAAGAAATTTATATGCATCCCTATGGAGATCTACTGATCCCATCAAACAGGAGGACTATAAATTGTACTGTAATATTTTAAGAAGAGTAATAAAAAATCTAACACTATGTACATAACGTCTGAAATTGATAAGTAAAACAACAAAGCAGAAACCATTGAGCAAATTATAAAAAGGGAGAGTGGTAAAAAAGTAGAGTACATGACTGACATAGACTTAATTCAGAGTAGAAATGTTGTAAAAAATACTGAGCTGTTAATATCTTCAATAAACATTTTTTAACAGCTGCCGAAGAAATTGGCTGTGAAGGCTCATTGGATGATGGGATAGCCCTTCTGCATAAAGCTAACAGTGCCAGAGTTTGCCAGATGCAGATAACCCCCATAACAGTTAGTGAGATCAATAAGACAATCAGAGAGATGAAGTCCAAAACTCTTGTGGGGTTGTTAGTATTTCATTAAAGATACTCAAGCACTGTCATGGCTATATAAATACAGTCTTGTGTCATACTGTTTAATGAATCCCGAAAACGAGGTATTGTTCCACTTAGATTAAAATATGCCTGTGTGAAAACCACTTTTCAAGAAAGGTGAAAAAACTGATGTAACAAACTACTGCCCAGTATCCCTGCTAACAAGTTTTTCAAAGGTCCTTAAGAAACTGGTATACAGGAGAACTGTTAAATCACCTGAACAGCCACAACATACTCAGTCAATGTCAGTTTGGTTTCCGGCAAGGCCTACCAATCGATGATGCTATTTTCTCTTTCACCGTGATGTCACCGACAAAACTAGTGTGGAGATTCTGTCAAACCGTGTACAGAAGTGGTACTGAATGTCAACAAAGATTTTATTTGCAGATCTAAAGTGTTTTTTATTATGCGACCAGATAATGTGTGTATCTTCTATGAACGAGCCAGCTACCCCGATGACAACTTAACCCACATTCATCTTGTTCAGTCTGTCCCCTTGCCTGCTGGTACTGACCCCACCAAAGGTAAATTACTGCGTACGGCAACAGGCATTTAGGTCCGCTCGCCCGGCTCCTCACAACCTACCGTCCCCTTCCTAGATTCCTCGAATTCCCAGATTCACCCGGTCAGGCAGGACCATCGGCCCCCCTCGCTGGCTCGAAGACTTTACTTACTAATGTAATGTGAGGTATGGTTTTGGTTTAAACACTCTCTCCCTCCCCCCTGGGTGTTTCCATTTCATGTATACCCCAATATTTATGTTTTGTGCACCACATCGAAGTTGGGGGCGGGGGGGCTAATGTGATGACTATCGACCAAGTCGCATTTAATATCTTTGTTTTCAGCAAGCTCTTTGCAGTAGTCTGTGGCCGTGTGCAAAAGAGTACACGTGTGGACAGAGAATCAAAAATGTATATAACTGTATCTGTGTGCTTCTGAGTAATAAACTAGTGCTTGCTACATGTGGTATAGTGCACATCATTCGTTTGGGCAGTCCTACAATACAAAACCCATAGAGTTATCTTACATATTTGTTGGGTTAAATAGTTCTATTTTCTTTTTAATTTTATTAATTGTATTTCAATGTCCCATCTGTGGTGGGGTGGCAGCAGCATATGCGCTGCTCTTCAGCCAGAAGACAGTAATTATACAAAGGAAGACATCTGAAAGAACAGAACAGGGAAAATATGGTGTACATATACATAAAAAAGGAGGAAACAGTACAGAGAACAGACAAAAAGGGGACAACTGTAAAACGCAGATAAATACCGTAACAAATGAGTGCACCCAAACCAAAACTACACACTGGATCATAAAAGTATCGGGGGTGGCGTAGCACATAACAACCACTGACAATAACGCTATGTACAAATCAAGCACACAATTAAAATCACAGCTCTTGACGCACAGGAGAGCAGCACCCAACACAACACTGACACAGTACACTGATGACAGTGAGCAAACAGAGGGGATCTGCCAGGGGCATACAGACAAGGGAGGAGGGAAGAAGGGAGGGATGGAGGGGAGGAGGGGGGAAGAAGGGGAGGAGAGGGGAAGAAGGTAGGGGAGGAGAGGGGGAGGGGGGAAGAAGGGAGGGGAGAGGGGAAGAAGGGGATGGGAGGAGAGGGGAGGGGGAAGAAGGGAGGGGAGGAGAGGGGGAGGGGGAAGAAGGGAGGGGAGGGGGAGGAGAGGAGAGGAGGAGGGTGGAAGAAGGGAGGGGAGGAGAGGGGGAGGGGGAAGAAGGGCCGGAGGAGAAATGACAGGTGTGGGGGGGGGGGTGTGCTGAAGAGGGCCTGGGAAGGAACGACGCGAGACGGAAACTAGTTGTATGTGAACGCAAAATACACAGTATAACTACACTTAATCAAGAATAGGGTCCAAGGTAACATCAGGCTTTCTCTCTTTCAACTCTATAATTTAGTTTACAGTAACTTGCTCGATATACTCTATAATTCGTGTTTATTGAGTGTGATAATTAGGGTTACCAGACATCTGGAAATTCCCAGACATGCCCAACACTTTAACTTGTTGTTTTCGGTCTGGGGGGAATTTTTGAAAAATCTGTAATGTCCTACATTTTCGGAAACAAACAGTAATCATTAGATATGAACTGGAGGCAGTGAAAATAGAAACGAATAACTTGTTATTAGCCACAACTACAAGTCACTATGGCAACACAGCTACAGTGATACAGCATATACATTCCATAGTAACAAAGAATGATAGATGAGGATACACAGCATTTGAACTCTGGGTTAAAATGGACGTCAGTGTCAGCGGCGTCTGCATGTGGTACAGATATTGGTAACGGTGCAATGAATGATGGGAAATCGAGACAACAAATCGTAATACAGGTGTGAAGAGCCAATGACTTGATTTTCTCTCTCTTCTCTTTTCAGTTTGGTTATTGATGATTAAGATTTTGGAAAGCCGGCCGTTAATTCACAGTACTTTTTTTACAAGCCAAAATGCTGAAACAAAAATGAAAATTCAATGACGCGTGGTTGTTAAAGTATAAGTCTTTCAAGGCAGGAAGAAGCGAATACGAAGCATAGTTTTTTTTTATCTTTTGTCTGACTTTGGTCGGCATATTGCTATGGCGATTATTTAAAGAGTTTTAATTTATATTTATTTGTTTTGATCCTCTGAATCATACAGTGTACAGGTCATTTGATACATATTAGGTATTTACAAGAAGAGGTACATGTCTATGAATCTATAAAATGATTACATATTTATATCACATGTGTAATGTACTTAGGTCTTATATTTATTCTGTACCAGAATTTAGCATTCATACCAATAAAACTTACATTCAGTTATGTTACATAAGGCCAGTAGTTTGGGATCCATTATCTGATGTTTTTGTTGAGGAGTCCTCATAGCAGGTTGTTTTTGAGGAATTCCTTTATGCTATAGAGGCAGTGTTTAGTTAGGAGTGACCATAGTTTTACTTTAAGATCCTTCACTTGTTTAATGTTCTTCACTGCTATTGGGACATATTGTAGAATTTTATTCCCATAAATTTGACATCTTTACTGTATAGTTTTGTTGAAAGTGGAATTACTCGTAGAGAGTTCTTTGACCTTGTTTCATGTTGGTGCCAGTTTGAGTTTATATCTAAGTTGCTAATATTTTTCTTGGTGAAACATAGTAGTTCCAGTATGTAATGACATGGGAGGGGTAATATGTTCAGAATCTGGAACAGTGGTTTACAGGATTCTTTCTGCTGTTTGAATAATATAGCTGGAAAACAGCATAGTACATTGATGTGACGGTGCTGGTATTAACAATATTCCTTATTTGTCTAATCATGAAACATACTTTACTCAATTTGGTGGAGGTTATATCAATATGACTTTTCCATGTAAAGTGTGTCAGTAATGGTAACCCCCAAAAATTTGGTTTCTTTACATAGTTGATTTTATCATCAGTCAGTGATATATTTGGTACTGGTGGGTTTTTGTTTTGGACTGTTTGGAAAGTAATTCCAGCTGTCTTTTTTATATATTCAGGAGTTCCGTAGTCTATTTGATTTAAGCCATGAGTCTAGCTGTGCTGTGCTCCTGTTTATTGCATCTTGAAGATGTTCATTTGAGTCAAAGTGATACGCACTGATGCAAATAAATGTTCTCTCTTAACATACCTCAGTGTTACACAACCAGGTAATGAACAACAGTAATCTTGTTTGTGTGCATTACATTTTCCTTGTGAGCGAGGAAGAGGACAGTGAAGACAACGGTGCCTCTCTTCTGCTGGCAGAAATGACTCGTGTGACTTAAGAAGGAATACAATAGCATTTATTTTTTATTGACTTTGCCCACAAGTGATATTTTAATTAAGAATTAATGCAGTTGCTAACATATGTTGATGATTCGCTAAAGGTAGTCTGCAACTGGAATCTCTTTCATAGATAGAAATTGTAGTTCATCCATTGCTTACCCTCAAAATGAAAGAGAAATCCAAAAAAACCTGTTCCAAATTTTCTACTCAAAGTGTCAGAAGAACGCATTCCAGTATCTGTAAATGGTGAAGTATACTGTTTTTCATGAAGTACACAGTAAATGGTAAACAACATGTGTTTAGTATACATATTCATTATCTTCAATGGTAAAACCCAAATCTTCTACACTAACCACAACCTGCAATGAAAGTGAGTCTGACATTCTCATCTGCTGTTTACTGCAACCTGTATGATGTAAAGAATGTGTTAAAGCAAACAATATCCTTACAGTTCCCCCAGTTTTTTTTTCTGTGTTACATAGTCTACAACTCAAGTCCTCATCAAAATTTTTCATCAACAGACTTCTCATCTATACCCTTCCTGTTCCTTGAAGACTGAAGATCTAACTTACGTAATTCTTGCGTACTGTGTGAATTTGTTTTTAGCTCATCTTTTCATGTTACTATCCTTGTTTCCGTGCTTGCTTATAAAAATTCCACCTTATCGAAGACGCTGTTTGTTTGACTCTTCCCAAATTGCTGCTCTTTCTGAGTGTTCATCAGTGAGATATTTGTATTTTCCACTCTGAAAATTATTATGTTCCGGTTGCAATCAAATTTCAACTTAAAAAGTTATGTGTGTACACATGAAGGAGTGATCATCAGGCTTGAAATTTGCCTTGGTTTATAGATGCAGGCAATTATGCAATGGCACTTGCCCTACACACGACACATTGAATGTTTTTGTTGTCATGAATATTAGACACAGAATACAGGTTTCGATAACAAATACTTACATAGTTCTGTACATACTTTACAATATGCTAATGAATTGCAATTTTGTTGGCAAATTTCTTACTACCACACTTTTTCTTAAAACCTGTAACCTGCAACATAAAACAAAAAGCTTCTTTTCCTCTTCCATTATTATTTATACTGTTACATACGATTTTTGCTTCTTCCAGTCTATTTCCATTAGTTACGATGTGTTATGGGACTTATTTTCTTTATAAGGGATGCCATGACAGTTTGACACATTCTTACTTTATCAACATAGTGAAGATATAAAATGTTTCTGTTCTTATCTAGCACATTAATGTGACTGTTTGCTGTTTATGTGTTTCGTTGTGCATTTTATTTGCTCACTGGTGTGCGAATTTCAAAATGTTTCTTTATTTTCAGAAACTTCCACTATGTAGGCTATTGATAATTTTAAGAACTTGTAAATCATTTTGTATTTTTGTTGAATGGTGATTCTCTGCCAATAAATGGCCTACAAATGTTGAATGTGAGTTGTTACTTATTAATGCTCTCAGTATCTGCCACAATGCTTCAGTGTGTTTCAGCAAAATTTAAGACACTGCCTATCAAATATGCAAACTTCATAGTTTTCAATTCCAGCCTGCAGGTTACTTGTACCTCCGGTAGTTAAGGGCTTAGCACATGGTCTTGGAACTACATCAGCAATCAAAGATCTCATTGCAATAATTTGCCTATATTGTTTAGTGTATCTATAAAACATGCTTTAACATTATGGCTTTTACTAACTTGGAAGATATGATTAAAATTTGTTTATCAGAAAAATTATAACACTGTGTGTGTGTGTGTGTGTGTGTGTGTGTGTGTGTGTGTGTGTGTGTGTGTGTGTTTTTCTACCAAGCACTTGTCATTCTATATTCAGTGAGCTGATAAAATATGTGGAATGAGTAGTAGTATAAATCTATTACTTTGCTATCCCCCACTTTCGTATGACAACGAAAATGTCACAACTACTGAAGTAAACTTTTCGAATGGCGACTTTTAAGTATCCATGAAAAAGTTTCAGGTCCATCCCTATCAGAAATCTGGGTAATGCCACATTTTAAATCATTTTCTTGAAAGAAAAACACATGACTATACTAAATTTTTCCTTTTGAGAAGAACTGGGGGAGTAAGGGGGTGGTGCCTTGCTCCTGCATAAGGGTGCCCTTAGGGGTAAATCTTTGTACTAGCATATTCCTCTGCCAAATTTATAAGATCATCATCACAGATTTAAATTATTGTTTCTGTAATGGAAGTAAATGCAGAGTTGTATGTCCTGTTCATGGCCATGGCCATGGTCATTAGAGACAGGTATTGATCAGACTTTTTGTGCAAACAAGTGGCTGTGGACTTCTGAAGGACCCATATCTGCAACTGCCATCTTTATACGTGGTAAACTGTTGTACAGTATGTGCCCAGCATTTACTGGTTCTTTGTCTGTTAATTTTAGCCTATTTCCTTCTATATGATAGTCGTTTTTTATTCTTGTATTATGTTCGTGATATTCACCATTTAGCAACACACACACACACACACACACACACACACACACACACACACACACACACACACACACACACACACACACACACACACAATTCTAGCTTTCGCAACCAATGGTTGCCTCGTCAGGAAAGAGGGAAAGACGAAAGGATTTGGGTTTTAAGGGAGAGCGTAAGGAGTCATTCCAATCCCGGGAGTGGAAAGACTTACCTTAGGGGGAAAAAAGGACTGGTATACACTCGAACACACACACATATCCATCCACACATATACAGACACAAGCAGACATATACAGAGGCAAAGAGTTTGGGCAGAGATGTCAGTCGAGGCGGAAGTGCAGAGGCAAAGATGTTGTTGAATGACAGGTGAGCTATGAGTGGCGGCAACTTGAAATTAGCGGAGATTGAGGCCTGGTGGATAACGGGAAGAGAGGATATATTGAAGAGCAAGTTCCCATCTCCGGAGTTCGGATAGGTTGGTGTTAGTGGGAAGTATCCAGATAACCCGGACGGTGTAACACTGTGCCAAGATGTGCTGGCTGTGCACCAAGGCATGTTTAGCCACAGGGTGATCCTCATTACCAACAAACACTGTCTGCCTGTGTCCATTCATGCGAATGGACAGTTTGTTGCTGGTCATTCCCACATAGAATGCATCACAGTGTAGGCAGGTCAGTTGGTAGATCACATGGGTACTTTCACACGTGGCTCTGCCTTTGATCGTGTACACCTTCCGGGTTACAGGACTGGAGTAGGTGGTGGTGGGAAGGTGCATGGGACAGGTTTTACACCGGGGGCGGTTACAAGTGTAGGAGCCAGAGGGTAGGGAAGGTGGTCTGGGGATTTCATAGGGATGAACTAAGAGGTTACGAAGGTTAGGTGGATGGCGGAAAGACACTCTTGGTGGAGTGGGGAGGATTTCATGAAGGATGGATCTCATTTCAGGGCAGGATTTGAGGAAGTCGTATCCCTGCTGGAGAGCCACATTCAGAGTCTGATCCAGTCCCGGAAAGTATCCTGTCACAAGTGGGGCACTTTTGTGGTTCTTCTGTGGGAGGTTCTGGGTTTGAGAGGATGAGGAAGTGGCTCTGGTTTTTGCTTTTTTACCAGGTCGGGAGGGTAGTTGCGGGATGCGAAAGCTGTTGTCAGGTTGTTGGTGTAATGGTTCAGGGATTCTGGACTGGAGCAGATTCGTTTGCCACAAAGACCTAGGCTGTAGGGAAGGGACCGTTTGATGTGGAATGGGTGGCAGCTGTCATAATGGAGGTACTGTTGCTTGTTGATGGGTTTGATATGGACAGACGTGTGAAGCTGGCCATTGGACAGGTGGAGGTCAACATCAAGGAAAGTGGCATGGGATTTGGAGTAGGACCAGGTGAATCTGATGGAACCAAAGGAGTTGAGGTCGGAGAGGATATTCTGGAGTTCTTCTTCACTTTGAGTCCAGATCATGAAGATGTCATCAATAAATCTGTGCCAAACTTTGGGTTGACAGGCCTGGGTAACCAAGAAGGCTTCCTCTAAGCGACCCATGAATAGGTTGGCGTACGAAGGAGCCATCCTGGTACCTGTGGCTGTTCCCTTTAATTGTTGGTATGTCTGGTCTTCAAAAGTGAAAAAGTTGTGGGTCAGGATGAAGCTGGCTAAGGTAATGAGGAAAGGGGTTTTAGGTAGGGTGGCAGGTGATCGGCGTGAAAGGAAGTGCTCCATTGCAGCGAGGCCCTGGACGTGCGGGATATTTGTGTATAAGGAAGTGGCATCAATGGTTACAAGGATGGTTTCTGGGGGTAACGGGCTGGGTAAGGATTCCGGGCGTTCAAGAAAGTGGTTGGTGTCTTTGATGAAGGTTGGGAGACTGCATGTAATGGGTTGAATGTGTTGATCTACGTAGGCAGAGATACGTTCTGTGGGGGCTTGGTAACCAGCTACAATGGGGCGGCCGGGATGATTGGGTTTGTGAATTTTAGGAAGAAGGTAGAAGGTAGGGGTGCGGGGTATCGGTGGGGTCAGGAGGTTGATGGAGTCAGGTGAAAGGTTTTGTAGGGGGCCTAAGGTTCTGAGGATTCCTTGAAGCTCTGTCTGGACATCAGGAATGGGATTACCTTGACAAACTTTGTATGTGGTGTTGTCTGAAAGCTGACGCAGTCCCTCAGCCACGTACTCCAGACGATCAAGTACCACGGTCATGGAACCCTTGTCAGCCGGAAGAATGACGATGGACCGGTCAGCCTTCAGATCACGGATAGCCTGGGCTTCAGCAGTGATGATGTTGGGAGTAGGATTAAGGTTTTTTAAGAAGGATTGTGAGGCAAGGCTGGAAGTCAGAAATTCCTGGAAGGTTTGGAGAAGGTGATTTTGAGGAAGAGGAGGTGGGTCCCGCTGTGACGGAGGACGGAACTGTTCCAGGCAGGGTTCAATTTGGATAGTGTCTTGGGGAGTTGGATCATTAGGGGTAGGATTAGGATAATTTTTCTTCGTGGCAAAGTGATACTTCCAGCAGAGAGTACGAGTGTAGGACAGTAAATCCTTGACAAGGGCTGTTTGGTTGAATATGGGAGTGGGGCTGAAGGTGAGGCCTTTGGATAGGACAGAGGTTTCGGATTGGGAGAGAGGTTTGGAGGAAAGGTTAACTACTGAATTAGTGTGTTGTGGTACCAGATTGTGTTGATTGGAATTTTGAGGTTTTGGAGGGAGTGGAGCTGGAAGTGGGAGACTGAGTAGATGGGAGAGACTGGGTTTTTGCGCAATGAGCGGAGGTTGAGGTTTGCTGGAAAGGTTGTGAAGGGTGAGTGAGTTGCCTTTCCAGAGGTGGGAAACCATGGTGATACTTTTGCGATGCATCATATGGCTCCCTTTTGTAATCTTAATACTGTTCCTGTGTGCACATTTGCAGCATTTCCCTGTGCCAGGATACCATATGTGAGGTGTGAAAGGACTAGTCCATAGTACATTTTTTGTAGAGTGTGTCTGTTTACTAATTTTGACATTTTTCTCATGAGAAATATGCTTGAACCTATTTTGCTCCACAAGTTATTTATGTGATTCTCCGACATCATATACCTATCCACTGCTACACCTATTAATTTGTAGCTGTCTGTCTCCTTTAGTTCTAGGTCTCCAAGCCTGACTATGATGTTGTCTAAAGTGTGTTGTTTGTTTGCATGTATCTGGATATATGTTGTTTTGGTTTCATTTATAAAGAGATTGTTTTCCCTGAAGTAGTTGTTTCCACTTTTCATACTTAGCGAAGCCTTCTCTTGCACGTCATCTGTTGTAGAACTGGTATCACCAATTGAAGTGTCATCTGCATTCATGACTACACTATCATATACTGATTTGGTTGCATCATTTAAAAACAAAATGAAAAGTAGTGGACCAAGGACAGATACTTGGGGAACTCCATATTTAACAATTTCATAATTTGAAAAGACACTTGTGATATTATTGTTCACTTTTTGCTTTATTTCTACACACTGCTTTCTATTTTCCAAAAACAATTTAATGATGTCTGCTGCTTTCCCCCTTATACCATAAAGATAAAGTTTTTCTAATAGTATGTCATAATGTACACAGTCAAATGCTTTAGATAGGTCCAGGAACACACCATAGACTTTCTTCTGTTCATCAAGTGCTTTAGTTACCATTGTTATTAATTCAGCTATTGCAGTTTTGGTAGATTTGCCCTTTCTTAATCCATGTTGTTCATCATTTAGAATATTGTATGTTTGTATAAAATTTAATATTCTGTCTTTTATTATGGTTTCTATTATTTTAGAGAGTACAGATGTAATGGTTATAGGTCTGTAGTTTTCTGGGTCTTTTTTTTTTTTGCAGTCTCCTTTAGCAATAGGAATTAATTTACTCTTTTTCAGGCACATTGGAAATATTCCTTTTTCTATAGGTAAGTTTATCAGACAGGTTAATGGCTTTACTACCCACTGTGAGCAGCATTTAATTAGTTTAGTGGATATACCAACAAGTCCCTCAGTGTTTTTGTTTTTAGACTATGTATTATTTTTACAATTTCTGATTCATTAGTTGGGGTCAGGAATAAGCATCTTATCTGACATGGAATTTTTATTGTATTTATTTTGGAAATATTATTTTGAGTTATTAATTTGTCCACAACTTCAATATAGCTTTTGTTTAAAGTATTGCTGACATTTTGTGCATCCCTCAGTCCCCCCCCCCCCCTCCCCCCCACTGCCTCGAGTGTTATGTTACCCGTGTTTTCCACACCTGCACCTTTCCTCTTTCCATTTATGATAGACCATATGGTCTTTGTGATATTTGTTGATGTTGCTATCTTGTTTTTATAATATGTCAACTTAGTGTCTTTTATAAGTTTTGTGTATGTATTCTTCTTTTCCCTATATGCATCCCTGTTTTCTTATGCTGCATCTATGTAATGAGATGCTGCATCTATGTAATGGGCTAATGTTTTGCATAATGATTCCCATCCTTTATCTACGTTTTCTGTTAAGTATACTTCACTAAAGGCTTCGCTTTCCAATAGCCTTTGTAGCCTACCTGTGTTTGTTTGTCTAAACTCTTTAAATATTTTTTCTGGCTTCCCTATGTTGCCTACTAATTCAACTACTACCCCATAGTGGTCTGCAATGGTTGTGTTTATGACCTGTACTGTCTGCCTGATCTGTTGTACATTAGTGATCACGTGATCTATTGGTGTTTCTGTATTTTTACAGTATCTTGTGGGACTGTCTACTTCTAAATAAAGTCCACAAGTTTCAATCAGATCTTGAAAACTCCTTGTATAACAGTTGTTTTTCAGTGATTTAATAGTTATGTCACCAGCTACAACTAAACAGGAGAATTCCCTGCTATCCTTATCCAACAGTACTTCTAACTCTTTTAGAAATCCATTTATTTGGCTGTTTGGTGATCTGTAGATACCTATCATCACACATTTCTCCCCATAATATTTTGTTTGTAGTGCTACAGCTTCGAACAGCATTTCTGTACAGTTGTCTATTGACCATGGAATAGTACCCTCTATTTTACTATGTACATAGACTGCCACCCCTCCACCCTTGTGTTCAGATCTGCAGAAATTTGCAACTCTTTTATATTCCTGTATGTTGTAAGCATTAATTTCATTTCCTTTCAGCTCACGTTCTGACATAATAAATATATGTGGTAACTCCGCAGCTATTAGTACTTCTATCTGTTCTAATTTACTGGATGCATACTGTACATTCTGCTGCAAGATTCTTATATTATTAATATTTGTGTTGATTTTTTGATTTTCTGTGGCACCTTTCTTTTTATGTGCTGGTACAAAAAATCCTGGTCCTTGAGATGCTTTTGCTACCAATCACAATTAACAACAGAGCAAAAATAGTCATGTTTGCCGACGATACGAGTATCCTTGTAAAAGGACCCAACTCAACAATGCAGTATACAGCCATGACAGTCTCTACTCAAGGGCACAAATGGTTCACTGCAAATAGCCTACCCGTAAATATTTCAAAAACCAATATGATACAGTTTCTGACAAAAAATAAAAAAAAAATAAAGCTCCTGAAATACAAGTTAACAATCACAAAATTAATAAAACCACACATACAAAATTCCTAGGTATCCAGATAGACAGTCACCTAAGATGGAAAGAACAAATTGATCAGCTGGTCAAGAAACTTAGCTCATCATGCTTTGCACTAAGAGCTCTACATCCGTTAGTAGACAGAGAAATAATGTTGTTGTCATACTTTGCATATTTCCATTCTGATCTCTCCTACGGCATAATCTTCTGGGGAAATGCTGCAGGTGTTGAAAAAGTCTTCAGAATACAAAAACGAGCAGTGAGGCTAATATGTGGGGTCCCTAATGGGACATCTTGCAGAGGTCTCTTCAAATCTCTCAGGATACTTACCCTCATAGGTCAGTATATATACTCACTGATGTTATTTGTAGCCAACAACAGGGAACTGTTTCAGAAAAATTGTGACATCCACAACCGTGACACAAGACAGGTGAATAATTTTCATCAAGGCTCTGCATCTCTCACTAAAGTACATAGGGGAGTTACTGAGTCAGGTATAAAGGTCTTCAATAAGCTCCCCATCAATATAAAAAAGGAAATAAATAATGTACAGGTTTTCAAAAAGAAACTAAAATTATTTCTCATCGAACAAACTTTCTATAAAATGAATGAATACTTAAAGTTATGATGTACAAGAGTAGGGGAAACTGCCTAAGAAAAGCACTCCCTTAAAGATAAAGTGTGATGCTGTTACTTGTGGTTTAACTGAAATTGTGGTGATAAAATGTAAATTTATCTGTTTCATTATGAGAAAA
Organism: Schistocerca cancellata; assembly: GCF_023864275.1. Lineage (NCBI taxonomy): Eukaryota > Metazoa > Arthropoda > Insecta > Orthoptera > Acrididae > Schistocerca > Schistocerca cancellata. The sequence continues at coordinate 16,668,993 of NC_064636.1, forward strand.
TGTGATCTCCCATGTATCCCACTCTCTTGAGGCATTCACTTAAACCTCTTCTTAAGAAAATTTACTTCCTTATATATGTCAGTACCATATAAATATGCATTGTCACTTATTCTACTATTTTAAACAATCACTTAAACTGTTTTTGGCATAATGCAGGTTTTAATACTGCATGCAGGTAATTGTTCTTGTAAAATAAACCAATGTCTGTGCAATGTGATGTATAAATGTTAATGCACTACTGTAATTGCATCAGTTTACTTGTACACTGGCTCTATAATATGTGATCAACAGGACCAAATAAATAAAAAAATAAATAAATTCTTTGTTCTCTCTCTCCTCTCCCGTATCTCGCCTGCGGGATGTCTGACACTGTTTTTCCCTTTTGCACGGTAGAGTGTAGTTTTTCTCTTCTGTTCTTTCATCTTGTGGTTGTTTAGAGCCAGATACTGGATACAGTATTGCATCTTCTATTACTTCACTCATTGACAGTGGTATAGGTCTATGCACCTGTTCTTGTATCCTGCTAATTTCCTCTAATATTTCTTTGCACAGAACTTGTTCACCGTAGTTGCTTCTGTGCAGGCCATGCATTGTGAAATGTTCTCTCACTGAGCTTCTTGCTTTAATAAATGTAACATTAGAGAAATAGCTACATATCTTCCTGAATTTTCTGTTTGTGTTGACGATTTCTCTGTTTACACATGAAGCTTCTATCAGGTCATGCCTGTGTGGAATGCTTATGACATATACATCTACATCTACATCTACATTTATACTCCGCAAGTCACCCAACGGTGTGTGGCGGAGGGCACTTTACGTGCCACTGTCATCACCTCCCTTTTCTGTTCCAGTCGCGTATGGTTCCTGGGAAGAACAACTGTCTGAAAGCCTCCGTGCACACTCGAATCTCTCCAACTTTACATTCGTGATCTCTTCGGGAGGTATAAGTAGGGGGAAGCAACATAATCGATACCTCATCCAGAAACGCACCCTCTCGAAACCTGACGAGCAAGCTACACCGCGATGCAGAGCGCCTCTCTTGCAGAGTCTGCCACTCGAGTTTGTTGAACATCTCCGTAACGCTATCATGCTCACCAAATAACCCTGTGATGAAACGCACCACTCTTCTTTGGATCTTCTCTATCTCCTCCGTCAACCCAATTGGAATGTATAAGTTTTTCTAACGATTTTCTTAGAGCCCTGGTTGCATTTACACTTTCGTTCTTATATACATCGTTTCCTCCTCCAATAACAACACATTTGGAACCATATGTTACTGTTGTTTCACAGTCTTCTGTAACTTTGTTTAGAGGTGCATCCGGATGGGTGAAACCAGTTACTTTTAGTTTATTTTGCATAGTGGCCATAATACCTACTAAATCTTTCCGTGGCTAGTTGAAAATATGTAAACATCACCTTTCTTATTTTTCTCACTTGGCAGGCGAACATCATAGGCCACACCACTCGCTCCTTTCGTCTCCACGATTTCTACCTCACCATTTAAAGCCGTCCTACCCATCTCACTTCTACCCTCAAATACCTCGGCCTCACCCTCGACCGCCACCTCACCCGGACTCCCCATCTCCTTACCATCCAAAACAAAGCTCACAACTGCCTCCGCCTCCAGAAACTCCTGTCCGGCCGGACATGGGGTTTGCATCCTTCCACCATCCTTCACACCTAGAAATCCTTGATACCCCCATCCTCTGTTACGCCAGTGTTGCTTGGATTTCTGACCCTCCCAGGTTCTATAAATCCCTCCAAATCCTCGAACGCCACGCTCTCTGCCTCCCCTTCCACATCTGCCTCCCACCCCCCACTCACACCCTCTACGACCTCATCCCCTTCCCCCACCTCCTTTTCCTTGAACACATCCGCACACTATATATTGTCCACCGCGTTGATCCCCCTCACCCCCTGGTGTCTCCCTTCCTCTCCACTCCCAACCAGTTGCCGCGCCTTTACCGTTGTGTCCCACCCTCTCTCCATCTCCACACCCTCCGTCTCCTTTCCCGACGCAACTTCCATCTACCCCTCCCGGATGATGAGCTTCGCCCAGACATCTACCCTTCCTACCAACTCTAACCTACCTTCCCCCTGCCTCCTCCTCAGGGCTCCCTCTCCTCCCCCTCCCTCCTCCTGAGCAGCTTTCTCCTCCTACTCCCCTCCCTCTCCTGTGCTCCCCTTCAGTGTCTCTGCAATCCCTCCTGATTTTTCTTCCCTCATCATCTTCTGCCCCACTGTCTCCTGCTCACACCCCTACTCTTTCCATCCCGCCCCCTCCCCTGCTGCACCTTGCTCTCCCCTCCTATTCTATCCCCTCCAACCTCTCCCTCGGCAGGTCCCATCTGGCAGTTTTATACTTCACCGTGTGTGATCCGAGTGGGTTTTAAGTTTGTGGTTCTTGAGAGTTTTTACTACTGTGGCCGACTTTTAACCTGTGCATGTGCAGCTAGTGTCTTCTTTGTGTTATAAGAATCGCCAACTGTGTTTTTTAACTTTGTGGCGACTTTTTTAATTGTCCCCCCATGAACGTCTCCCTGTCATTGTATTTTTACCTCTGTTATCTCCCTTTACTCTGTTTTATGTCCCCCTTTTTTATCGCCTTATATGTAACATTTTATTCTCATATTAGTTATCGTGTCACTCGGCTGAAGAGCGGCGGATTGTGCCACTGACAGCACTCCCCTGCCCATATGGGGCAGGGGAATGAAATCACAATAAAGGGGAAAAGAAATTCGCACTTGGCGGAAGATTCCGCGAATGTTTAGTATTTTCTTGCTTCTTCCAGGTACTTCTTGGAGATGTAAAATCTTTTTTCTTAATTCCGTGCTTGACTGTATCTTCATTTTTATCTAGCAGATCATATTATTTGTTTTTAATTCGAAACGTTTTGTTTCATACACCAGCTTTTTGTAGGCCTAATAAATGGCTCATTTTCCACTTTTTGTTCTTGCTTGAATTCATTTATTACTGTTTCCACGTTATTTATATATTGTTCTGCACACAATAAGTCCTGTTGTGTATGCATAGTGTGACTGATTTCTACTTACATTTTCTTGCAGCTACGTTTGATCTGACACAGATGTGGTCTACCTCAGATGTTATCTACACAAGCAATGCATGCTTCACCTCGTATTCCTTCCTCTGCCCATTTCCTTGTGGTGTCCACGATGTGTAAACAGGTGAGTGTTTTAAAGACCACATCATTTGAGAATGAAAACCGTTATGTTTTGTTCCAGAAAACGTGGGAATCTGATTTACTACAAACAGTACACCGGAGTACCTAGCATAAAGAATTACGGACAAATTGTCTTAAGCCCGTAACATTTTTGGGTGGTTGGTGGAAGCTACGAAAGCATCGGATCTTCAACAGCTTCCAACCACGTCTGTGATCCCCACCAGTTACTATCAGTGACAAAGTTTATCAAATGGTTAATGAGGAGACGCATCTAGCATCTCTCTTCAAAAATTAACACGCAATCTGACTCGCAGATGTAAACTGAAGTAGTACAATTACGTTACCTGACAACGTTGTACTTAAAAACGTTATTGATTGTATACATTGTGAGAACAGCTACACATTTTTTAAATTCTTTAACGAAATAATTCCTTTTGAACCTGCCAAACCTTGTATCTCACACAAAATTGTAGTTTTGTTTGAATTGTGTGACAATCTATCCTACCTGTGTGTTTGATTGACAATTATATACGGAAATAAATAATTGTACACGTGTTCCGACATCTGGTGGCATTTAAGTTAACCTCTAATCTATCTTTCCACGTAGCCGCCAGATGGCAGCGCGTACACTCTTTACACGAGTTCGGCGGCTTTCAATGTTTTCCATAGAGAGCTAAACGTTCGTGGTTCGCGAAGGTATGTTAAACACTAAGCTTGACTCCAAGGGTGGGCGTATCAATGCTGGTTAGCAGTCATCGAGAGAGATGAACCAAGGTGCTGGATTCCAGTTCCTACAAAACTTATTAAATCATATTGCACCTTCGGGTTTACACAAAAGAAAACATTATCTAATGAGGTATATACAAATTACAAAGTTGTTCATATAAGGAAACGAATTGAACAGTAAACTTTGCTGGCATATTTCAAAGGTGTGGCTGAACAAAGTAAACTTGTTTTTAAGCTGTCCTAAATTACAAACAGATAAGATGTACTAGAGAGATTAAGTAGGTACGTGAAGCAACTGTGATTATACGACGTTACGACGTAATTCTTTGTGTGTTTTTCCATTGATAATGAAATATTGTACCAAAAACGAATGGAACTGTCAATCAGTTCAATTTTTATTCAGTTTGTACACAGAATGGGACATCAGCTAACCTAGGGGGAAAAGTTCTTGTTGTGAGATCTGTCTGACGAGTGTTACCTCGAAACTTTCATCCCACAAGACCCGAAATTGCGCTCTTTGGTGTGGCACAAAAGCAAACGCAGTAATGTAGACCGAGTCTTCCCAGGAGCCACAGTACTACTCGACAATAATTAATTATAGTATAATGAAGCAAAAGGGAGGAAGTGAAGAATATTTATGAGAACTGGTTCTGCTCGAAATGTGAAAGTAAGGAATTAGGCCTAAAGCTAAATGAATACAGATCCAGTACCGAAATTATTTCAGTGCTACTGCAGAAAATATCACACTTAAAACAAAAAGTAATGGAGCATTTAGTACATCGGAAGAACTCAGTAACAGTAAAACCCAAAGTAAAATCCAATGTAAACGAAAGTGTTTGTGCAAATATTCGCAAAAAATGTTCCAAAAAGACGAAGAATGGTGGTGTATGTGTGTGCTGCAAAAGCACATAATATCGACGTGGCAAACTAGACCCCTCACTAGAGAATAATGTACATTACGTACAAGTGTGGAAGTGTGAATTACGTAGACTCAATAAGACTGCTAGATCTCTCCGAGACTTGTGATATAAACATCGCAAATAAGTGCTCGCCAGTCATACAAGTGAAAAACAGTTCTAAGGATTATAGTGTTTACAGCATCGAAACCCTCTCATCACAATTTATCGGTGAAGGCACACTTAATCGGCGTTCGACAGACACTCAAATAACTGGTGCTTTAGGTTGATAACAGCGCTGCAGATAGTCAGTCCAATGAACAAGCAGCTGCTCCCCAACACCGTCACTCACAATCTCGAAGCTCCGAGAAAGAAAAAACAAGCAGAAAACTAATGCTTATTACCGACAGCCATGGGCGCGGAATCGCAGCTAATGAGCAATATGAATCAGTTGCTAAATACTTCAAGAACGTTGCTATATTAAATGTCCATAAACAACCTTGGCCACCGATTTCACACGACTCATGAATTGCATTTAAAAGGCCTGGGTAAACGACTTGTAGCGAATAAAGTGCTGAGTGAAATAGGAAATAAACCTCAAGACGTAATCACGCGGTCAATATCGCTAGACGAACATCGGCTGTCTTGTTTCTAAGACCGTTTTAGGGTAAATGTGAAGACTGGTGATAATCAGAGGTGTAATAAACAGTCCGAGTTTATTGGGGGATGTTAAGCTATCGAAGTGTTTATTTATTTATTTTTATTTATTTGTTGTTTATTTTTTTGATCCAACATGAACTGATTACAAAAAAAGGTTTTTTTTTTTGTTCCAGTCTTCTGGATAAGTCAGAGCCTTACGTACTAGGGTTACATATTATTGGCTGGCTACACAACTTTTTCTAAATTTAGTTGAGAGAACAGAGTTAGATATATGGACTATACATAAAAAAAATTCTTATTACCATACTTAGATTAAGGTATCTACGAACCAAGAAATACCAGTAACAGTAAACTGTGTGTTCCACCAAAGCACAGTGGTCTCAGAAACAAACTGGAGCTCCTAAGTCTCGACATTATTGACGGTGAGTCTGTACACCATGCACAAGTAATATGTCTTACATAACGTCATGTGACAAGCGAAACTGAAATGCCTCGAATTGATGGATTCCCATTAGCAGCAGCTTCTGTAGATCCATAAAGGAGAAAGGAGGGGCTGCAGTCTATGTTAAAACTGATGTCTAATATAAATCCCTAGACATAAGTACTCACAGTGTAGTATCTCACTTTGAAGCCTGTGGAACTGACATTACTACAAATAATAAATTAGTTATAATTTTGGCAGTTTACATGGCCCCTGCAGGGACAAAATGTATCTTTCTAAACCATGTGGAACAACTTTTGAACGAAATATATTCAAAACACAAGGATTTAATTATCATGGGTGGTTTTAATATTAACTTCTTAACTATAAGTAACAGCTGAAGAGAACTAGTACACCTGATGGAATCATTTAATCTAATTTCAGTAGTTAACTTTCCCACTAGAGTAACTAGTACTTGTAAGTGCCTCATTGACAATATATTCCTGGACAGATACAGGTACAGAAGCAACAGTATTATTGTAGGTCAAATTCTCAGTGGTTTGCCAGATCATCATGATCAGCTGCTTACAGTAAATAATATCAAACTGCGTAATAAACCAAAACACTCTTAAAATTATTGTAACTTAGAAATCTTCTAACTTTTCTTACAACAGATCGACTGGACCCCTGTATTTGTCGAGAGGAATATTAATGAAAAATTTAATCAGTATTTCCAAAAAAATAATCTAATCCTCAGGCCGCAAAATGGGAATCCTGCATTACTAAAGGGATCAGAATTTCCTGTAGAACAAAAACAAATTTATATGAATCCGTAAGGCTATCAAATGATCCCATCAAAAAGAAGGACTATAGATTGTACTGTAATATTTTTGATCCCATCAAAAAGAAGGACTATAGATTGTACTGTAATATTTTATTTTAAAAAGAATAATAAAATCCAAAACAATGTACACAACTTTTGAAATTGATAACTAAAACAACAAATCAGAAACCATGGGGCAAATTATAAAAAGGGAGAGTGGTAAAAAAGTAGAGTACATGACTGACATAGATTTAATTCAGGGTGGAATACTGAGGAAGTTGCTAATATCTTCAATAAACAGCTGCCGAAGAAATTGGCTGTGAAGTCGCAGTGGATGATGTGATAGCCCTTCAGCATAAAGCTAGCAATGCCAGAGTTTGCCAGATGCAGATAACCCGCATAACATTAGTGAGATCAATAAGACAATCACCACGTCTGTGAGCAAGTTCACCCTATTCGCTGACGATACTTCTTTTATTTATTTATTTAGCCATCTGTGGACATTTTAAAATGTATGGATGTTGTCAGTTGCGTACATTCATGTATTTATACAGTTTGTTGTTACATGTAGTTAAACATTGTGACATATAAGTTATTTACAATAATTTTTGCTTCTTATCAAAATATTGTGAAACAAAAGCTATTTACAATCATTTTGTAGTAAGGAATTCACTTATAGTGTGAAAGCAGTGTTCCTGCAAAAACAATTTAAGATTTTTCCTAAAGCGGTACATATTATCTGCTTCTTTTATTTTCTGCGGCAGTTTATTATACAGTTTTACACCTTTATACAAGAAGCTATTTTGAGTCCTGTGTTTATTCTTCCTGTCTAGGTGAAGACAGTGACTTGTTCTTGTACTATAGTTATGAGAACTGCTATTTGTGCTATAATTTTCTATATTTTTATTGATGTACACTATGGTTTGGAATATAAATTCACAAGGAACAGTTAGAATTTCTAACATTTTGAAAAGTTCTCTGCAGTGGGCGCACTTACTGGTTTTTGTTATAATTCTTACTGCTCTCTTTTGCATTTTAAATACTGTTTGTAAATTCTGAGCACTGTTTCCCCAGAAAATAATACCATAACTGATTATTGAATGAACATAACTAAAGTATACAGTTCTCAAACATTCACTACTGTGTGCAGATACAAGGACTCTTAAGTGCATAACATGTTGTGGATATGTTTTTCGAGAGTTTCATAGCATGTTCATTCCACTTCATTTGACTGCCAATGTGCAACCCTAAGAAATTTGTTGTGGGTACATCATCTATGGAGATGTTATCTAGTTTTAAATTTAAGGGACTCTGTTTTCAGTTCATTCTGAAGCATACTGTATTTGTTTTCTTTAGGTTGAGAGTTACTTTGTTTTCCAGAGACCATTTGTGAACATCCCTCAGCACTTCAGTAGAATTTTCCAACATTTGTGCTGGCGTCTTACTGGTGATTACTATGTTGCTGTCATCTGTAAACAATATCTTCTCTCCATGGCTGATATGTTGCGGGAAATCATTTATATACACCAGAAATAATACAGGGCCTAGTACACTTCCTCGAGGGACCCCAATATTGTGGATCAGATATATGTTTCTCAATGTACTTTGATCCACTGGAGACATGTGTGATCTCTACTGACTGTACTCGGTTTTCTAGATATGAATGAAACCATTTGAGAACCACTCCCATTACTCCTAGTGCCTCTAATTTATGCGACAGCTTCTGGCGGTCAACTGTATCAAATGCCTTAGACAGGTCTAGGAAAAGGCCAGTTACATAGTTGTTCTCATCTAGTGCTTCTAAAACTGTTTTTGTAAATTGTGCTACTGCAGATTCTGTACCTCTACCAGGCCTGAAACCATGCTGATCATTGCAGAGGAGGTTGAATTTACTTAGATAGAAACAATAATGAAAAACAGGCTTTTGAGCTATCACTGTGGAAAAGCATGACAATGGGGCTATTGGTCTGTAGTTCTCAACATTTCCTACGTCACCTTTCTTGTGAACTGGTAAAATTATGGCGTGCTTCAGATAGTCAGGAAAGCAACTAATTTTGAAGGATTCATTTATGATTTCTGTTAGCGGAGCTTTGATACCGTTTATGCATTTTTTCAGCACACACATTGAGATTTTATCTAAACCTGCTGAGTTTTTGTTCTTTAATTGCCTTACAACATTGCATACTTCCTACTGAGTCGTTGGAAGCAATACCATTGAGTTTGCTATATGCTTCTGTATTGGTTGATTAGAACCTTTTGGAAAATTTTTCTGTAAGTTCGTTGCAATGCTGCTGAAGTAGGTGTTCACATAATTTGCTAATTCTTTTGGGTTACTTTCTAAGTTTTCCTTGTTCCTGATTTGTGTGTTTGTACCTCTCTGCTTCACAGTTCCTGTTTCTTGTTTCACTACAACCCATGTAGCATTACTTTTATTATTGGCTAAATTTATGAACCTATCGTTGGCTGATATTTTTGCAGTGTTGAGTACCTTCCTGTAGATCCTTTTGTAGTTTTTGTAGTAGTGCAAAAAAACTGGATCACTATTGTCCTTTTTAATGGAGTTTAGGTATTTACAAGTTTGAGCACTTTTTATAATTCTTTTAGTAATCCATTTATTGTTGGTGGGTGTTCCAATGGGAATTAATGCTTTGGGGAATGTTTCTTCAAATTTTAAATTAAACTCAGACATAAAATTGGAGAACTTGCTATTCACTTTAGTTTCTATGTATACTCCTTCCCAACTCTCATGTGCTAACTTTAAGGAAAACTCTTGCAAAGCTGATGGAGAGTAGACTCTTTTATATACATACAGTTTTGATTCTTTTTTTACACAAGCTTTTACTTTTATAATCTGACATAAATGGTTAAACAGTCCCAGATTTTTGACAAGTACATCACAGTTTTCTCTGCCTAGATCTGTAGCGACATGGTCAATGGTAGATGATGAATGTGTGGTTATTCTTGTTGCACAGTTGACTAGTGATGATAGACCAAAACTATGTAGGATATTCATAAATGTGTTACTGGTGTCATCTGTTTTATTGACAAAGCAACACGGAACAACTGGGTAACATCTGCAAACAATGCATTTGACGACATTCTGAAATGGTTTAACTGTAATGGACTCACTTTGAATATGAAATAACTCATTATGTACAGTTTCACATGGCACAAAAAGAACTGGGGGATATAAATATAGAATGTAATTGACAACAAATAAAGCAAGTCGACTGAGTCTAGTCCCTGAGTGTGTACATTGACTGCAAAGTAAATTGGTCCAACCATATCCTAGATCTAAAAAAAAGGCTACATTCTGTAGCATTTGCCTTACACATAACTGCATCAGCCACACATAAGGAGGCTATAAGTGCTGCTTATTACGGATATTTCCATGCACTTTTGTCTTACGGAATCATCTTTTGGAGCAACCAGTCCTTGGCAAAAATTATTGCTCAGAAGAGAGGTATATGTATCATTATTGGTGTTCAACCAAGCCACTCATGGCGGAATCTGTTTACAAAACTACAGGTATTTACAATATCTCAGTACATATATTTTATTGTATGTTTCATTAATACAAATCACTCTCTCTTAAAAATATATGTGCATGCATATCATGGTCAAAACACAAGGTAAAAGGGGGGGTTTCATAGTAAGCAGTCAAACTATACCCTTGTACAGAAAGGAGTAAATTATACAGGCATCAATGCCCTATCCAGTGTCATCAAAAGACTTGCTTCTGAAACACCAAAGTTCAGTAGCAAAGTGAAGGAATACCTAATACAAAAGTCATTCTATTCAATCACTGAATTTTTTACTGCATAGGAGCAAGTTTTTATTATATAACCTAGCTAGCCATGCAATGTCAGCATAAATGTGAACTGTTTGTTGCTGTAATGTTATATTGTTGCTCAAATACTTTGATATTGTTTATCTGAATGTGTACACGTAACTGTTAGTTCTGAAGTATGTAATGTGTTTTTATTTCTTTTAGTGCCCCATGTTGTTACTATGAGTCTTGTCATGAATTAACCATATTGTGTGCTGTTGTATTGTTAATATTGTAAAAATACTGACCCATTCCATATGCTTGTAACTCCATTGTTATCAAGATCAACGGAACTCACAATAAAATAAAATAAAGTAAAATTAACTAGGGTGTCGAGTGAAGGGGGCAAACCAAGGCGGAGAGAGAAACAATTTGCTGAAAGGAAGATTTACAGGGTGGAAAGATTATGGGAACAGGAGAAGTTTTTGGTAGTGCGTGATGGATGTGAGGGGGGCAGAGGGTAGGGGGGGGGGGCGTGAGCAATGGTGACCATTGTTTTAGAGCACAAGTCCTGTTTTCTTTTGTATATTTGTTGTATTGGGTATGGATATTTCGATTAGTTGTGTAAATTTCTTCTTTTTATTGGTGAGTATGATGTTAGGTTTGTTATGTGGTGTTGTTTTATCTGTTATAATGGTTCTGTTCCAGTATAATTTGTATTCATCATTCTCCAGTACATTTTGTGGTGCATACTTGTATGTGGGAACGTGTTGTTTTATTAGTTTATGTTGTATGGCAAGTTGTTGCTGTATTATTTTTGCTACATTGTCATGTCTTCTGGAGTATTCTGTATTTGTTAGTATTGTACATCCACTTGTGATGTGATCTACTGTTTCTATTTGTTGTTTGCAAAGTCTGCATTTATCTGTTGTGGTATTGGGATCTTTAATAATATGCTTGCTGTAATATCTGGTGTTTATTGTTTGATCCTGTATTGCAATCATGAATCCTTCCGTCTCACTGTATATATTGCCTTTTCTTAGCCACGTGTTGGATGCGTCTTGATCGATGTGCGGCTGTGTTATATGATACGGGTGCTTGCCATGTAGTGTTTTCTTTTTCCAATTTACTTTCTTCGTATCTGTTGATGTTATGTGATCTAAAGGGTTGTAGACGTGGTTATGAAATTGCAGTGGTGTGGGCGATGTATTTATATGAGTGATTGCTTTGTGTATTTTGCTAGTTTCTGCTCGTTCTATAAAGAATTTTCTTAAATTGTCTACCTGTCCATAATGTAGGTTTTTTATGTTGATGAATCCCCTTCCTCCTTCCTTTCTGCTTAATGTGAATCTTTCTGTTGCTGAATGTATGTGATGTATTCTATATTTGTGGCATTGTGATCGTGTAAGTGTATTGAGTGCTTCTAGGTCTGTGTTACTCCATTTCACTACTCCAAATGAGTAGGTCAATATTGGTATAGCATAAGTATTTATACCTTTTCTCTTGTTTCTTGCTGTCAATTCTGTTTTCAGTATTTTTGTTAGTTTTTGTCTATATTTTTCTTTTAGTTCTTCTTTAATATTTGTATTATCTATTCCTATTTTTTGTCTGTATCCTAGATATTTATAGGCATCTGTTTTTTCCACCACTTCTATGGAGTCACTGTGGTTATTCAATATGTAATCTTCTTGTTTAGTGTGTTTACTCTTGACTATGCTATTTTTCTTACATTTGTCTGTTCCAAAAGCCATATTTATATCATTGCTGAATACTTCTGTTATCTTTAGTAATTGGTTGAGTTGTTGATTGGTTGCTGCCAGTAGTTTTGAATCATCCATGTATAGCAAATGTGTGATTTTGTGAGGGTATGTTCCAGTAATATTATATCCATAATTTGTATTATTTAGCATGTTGGATAGTGGGTTCAGAGCAAGACAGAACCAGAAAGGACTTAATGAGTCTCCTTGGCATATTCCACGCTTAATCTGTATTGGCTGTGATGTGATATTATTAGAATTTGTTTGGATATTAAGTGTGGTTTTCCAGTTTTTCATTACTATGTTTAGGAACTGTATCAATTTAGGATCTACTTTGTATATTTTCAATATCTGTAGTAACCATGAGTGGGGTACACTATCAAAAGCTTTTTGGTAATCAATGTATGCGTAGTGTAGTGACCTTTGTTTAGTTTTAGCTTGATATGTCACATCTGCATCTATTATCAGTTGCTCTTTACATCCTCATGCTCCTTTGCAACAGCCTTTTTGTTCTTCATTTATAATTTTGTTCTGTGTTGTATGTGTCGTTAATTTCTGTGTAATGACTGAAGTTAATATTTTGTATATTGTTGGTGGGCATTTTATGGGGCGATATTTAGCTGGGTTTGCTGTGTCTGCTTGATCTTTAGGTTTCAGATAAGCTACTCCTTGTGTAAGTGTATCAGGGAATGTGTATGGGTCTGCAATGTAACTGTTAAATAATTTAGTTAGATGTGAATGTGTTGAGGTGATCTTCTTTAACCAGAAATTTGCTATTTTATCTTGTCCAGGGGCTTTCCAATTGTGAGTAGAATTAATTGCTTGGGTGACTTCATGTTGCAAAATTATCACTTCAGGCATTTGTGGTATCATCTTGTATGTGTCTGTTTCTGCTTGTATCCACCGTGCATGCCTGTTATGTTGTACCGGGTTTGACCATATATTGCTCCAGAAGTGTTCCATGTCTGTTATGTTTGGTGGGTTGTCTATTTTAATGTGTGTGTTATCTATTGTCTGGTAAAATTTCTTTTGGTTTGTGTTGAATGTTTGGTTTTGTTTCCTTCTATTTTCACTTTTTTTGTATCTTTAAGTTGTTTGGCCAATGCTTGTAATTTCTGCTTCTTTTCATCTAATTGCTCTATTGCTTCTTGTTGTGAGATTTTACCTAACCTTTTTCGTTTTTTTGTCTGATATTTCATTTCTTATAAATTGTGTTAGCTGTCCGATGTCTTTTCTCAGTTTTTCTATTCTGATCTGTAGCCTGTGTTGTCATGCTGGTTTTGTGGGTTTCTTGTGTGTGTTGGTTTGTTCTGATCTCTGCCTAGTGTGTATATTTAGTGTAGTGAGTGCTCCTATATAAACCAGTAGTCGTAACTCTTCCATAGTTGTGTTTTCATTTATTTTGTTGTATATGATTGTGTTGATAGTTGTTGTTGTTGTTTCGACTTGTGGGTTATTTGGTGGTCTATGCAAGAATGGTCTAATGTCTGTATTTGTGTCTTTGTATTCTATATATGTCAACTGAAATTTTTCTTCTATATCTAACATGTGTGTCACTTCATGTTCTATTTGTGCTTGTTCTGGTGGCTGTCTTAAGATTTCGTTTTCCTCTGATTGTTTAATTGACGCGTTTTGTTCTTTGTTTGTTTTCTCTGGGATGTTTGAGTCCATTACTGTATTTTCTTCTTCTGCTAATTGCACATTATTTTGTTCCAGTATTTGTTGTACTTGTTGTTTGATGTTTTCTAATTCTGACTGGGGTATCCTGTTATTTTTTTATTATTACATGGATCTGATCAGCTAGTCGTTGTTCTGTTAAAAATTTTAATTCTGGGTATCTGGTAATGAATGTTGTGTATACTTGTGATCTGTATCCAGTTGTGTTGGTCCCTAGGTTTGTTGCTTGGTAATAACAGAACATGAGGTGTCGATAAACTTCATCTGACCATCTCATCCTCTGTCTTTGTTTTCCTTCTAGGGTGGTTGCAGGAAGTATATCCTGCAAAACATCTCTATTTGGATTTAAATCATTTTCCGGTTGGCTAGCAGTGTCGTTAGCATTGTGGGCGGGCATAGGGTTTATGCGTCGTCCCCAAACATGACGGCGCTTGTTCGAGGCTTCTTTAGTTCTATCATCATCATCATCATCATCATCATCATCATCATCATCATCATCATCATCATCATCATCATTCTTGTTGTTATTATTACTATTATACTTATCATTACTGGCAGTGGCTCTAGTTTTATATAAAAAAAAATGTTGATAAGCTATTATACCGCAATGCTATTGATTTTGAAATCTCATATTTATCTGAATAAAAATCTGTGAACACCCAGAATGTATACTCATGAGTCAGTACTGATGGGTAGGCCAAAAGTAACAGTTATTTAGCTCAGTTTGAGGGAAACTGGCAGCCGCCTAGGCCAGAGAAATGGGTGGTAGGTGGAAAAAAAGCACAGGTTGAGAATGATGTTCACCCACATGTGTGTATTATCATATTTAAATAAATAGAAATACATACTAGTGCATACAAAACTGATTTATGTGCCTAAACTACACTGATACTCATTTTGTAGTCCCTGCTGGCCATCACATGCATACAAGGCTTATTTGTTTGAGCATCATTGAGTGCAAAGAAAGAGTTTTGTTTCAACGATGCTTTATACTTAAAGCGCATCAATTTAATGAGTTGCATGTGCAGTGCAGTTCATTTGTACTTACATATTCTTGCTGCTACATTTGCTTTAGCACAGATGTAGCGTACTGCAGATGCCATCTATACAAGCAAAGCATGCTTCATTTCATATTCCTCCCCTCTGCCCATTTTCTTGTGGTGGCTCCAATGCTTAAACTGGTGCGTTCTTTTTAAAGAGCATATTGTTTGAGAATAAGAAGTTTAATGTTTTGTGAGGAGTAAGAGATACAAGAAATGTGTAGCTCCAGAAAAGCTGAAAATGTGCTTTACCAGCAACACTATTTACTGCTAATGCGGTAACTATTTATTTACATCAATTTTTAACATAGCCAAAGAAGATAAGTGGACTACAACTACTGGAATGTAATTATGTAATATTAAATCTCTAGCAGAAAAAAATTAGGCGCCAATTCACTTATGTTTCGTAACACCTTTAGGTGACTGGAAGCATAGCTGTGGACTCTTACAGCTTGCTCATAAGTTTCACGATCCCTTTCACCTTGCATAAGCTATTGATCCCTGCATTGCTACCAAAATCCATATCTTTCAGAGTTCTCAACTTCTCAAACATCTATTCTTCTCGGTCCAGAATGTGGCCAGCAGACATGTTTACATAATTCTGCATAATTAAAAACGAGTCTCATGACCATCACTTAGTGAGTCAAATGTAGGACCATTTCTGAAGGCTCGAATTTATGCGATCGATCGGTGTGTATAACTATATTTAACATTTCAATATACAAGAGGATCATGACATCATCAATCGAAAATCTTTTGAGTAAGTGAGAGATTCGCCTTAACAATACATTCTGCCGTCCTGATGCTGAACAGCTTCTTTCTTTTTCTTTACTGTAACTTCACGTAGGGCTGGAAGTGGCACAATTCACCGCTCTTCAGCCGAGTGGCATACTAATAATAAAAGAGCAAAATGATACACAAAAAATGAAGGAAAAAGGGGGATATAAGAACACAGTAAATGGAAACAACGGAATATACACTAACATGCAGGCATTGATTGGGGCACCGTTAAAGTTTTGACATACAGTTACAATAACACAGTTGGTAATTTGTGGGCCACTTAACGTACAGTGAAGTTGAACACACAAGTTAAAAGTCGGCCACAGTATAAAAACACACATAGCGAGAGACACTTAAAAAAACCAATGCAAGCAACAGAGCACAAATGAAGAATAAAAACTGCTGGTAGGGACTTGCCGAGGGATGGTAGGCCAGAGATGAGGGAAAAGAGGAGAGAGGAAGATGCAGTGTGTGTGTGTGTGTGTGGGGGGGGGGGGGGGGGGGGGAGCGGCAGAGGGTGTGAGAAAAGGAAAAAGGGTGGTGGTGGGTGGTGTACCAAGAGGCAGGAGATCTGTGGGGTGGGATATGAAGAAGGCAGGCAAGGCAGTAGGGAGCACAGAGACACACAAGGGATGCACGGGAAAGAGGTATAGGAGGGAGGAAAACCACTCAGATGAAGGTAGGGGGAGGGGAGAGGGAGCCCTGAGGAGGATGAGGGGGAAGGTGGGTAGGAGGGGTATATGTCAGGGCAAAGCTCATCATCTGGGAAGGGCAGGTGCTGGATGTTGCATTGGCAAAGGAGATAAAGAGTGCGGAGATGGAGAGAGGGCAGGACAGTAAAGGTGCAGCAACAGGGTGGATGTGGAAACGAAGGGGGACACCAGGGAGTGGGGAGATTGAGTTGGCGGACAGTGTACAGGGTGCGGATGTATTAGAGGAAAAGAAGAAGGTGGGGGAAGGGGATGAAGTCATAGAGGGTGACGGAAGGTGGATATGGAAGGCGGGATGGAGTGCTTGGCGTTAAAGGATTTGGAGAGCTTTATAGAATCTGGGAGGGGTGGAAATCCAAGTGACACTGTCATAACAAAGGACGGAGTGGATCAAGGATTTGTAGGTCTGAAGGATGGTTTAAGGATGCAGTCCCCATGTTCAGCCGGACAGGAGTTTCAGGAGGCAGAGTCTACTGTTGGCACTCAGTTGGATTGTAAGGAGATGGGGACTCCAGGTGAGGTGATGACAGGCAAGGGTGAGGCCATGGCATCTCAGAGTATTAGTGAGATGGATAGGATGACCATAAATGGTGAGGTAAAAATCGTGGAGTCAGAAAGAGCGGGTGGTACGACCTGTGAAGACTGCCTTGGTCTTGGAAGGGTTGATGCGAAGGAGACACTGGTAGCACCAGGCAGTGAACTGTTTGAGGTGGGTTTGGAGGGTATGTTGGGACCATATGAGAGTAGGATAAAGGGCCAGGAAAAATGTGTCATCAGCAAATTGGAGGAGATGAACAGGAAGATGAGGTTTGGGCATATGGGCAGTATACAGCAGAGGGGAGAGGACGGAGCCTTGGAGTGCGCTGGCAGCGGGATGGAAAGTGCAGGCATTGGAATTGCGGATAGTGACAAAGAAGCGACAACAGGAGTGGAAGGATGTAACAAGATGGACAAAATTGTTGGGGAGAGTATAGGTCTCGAGTTTGAAGAGGAGCCCAGAATGCCAGATACAGTTGTAGGCATTCAGTAGGTCGAGGGAAATAAAGATAGATAGAGCAATGGGAGTTAAGTTGGAGGGACACTAGATTGGTAAGGTTAAGGAGCTGGTCGTTGGCCGAGAGGGAGGACCGGAAGCTACACTAGGTAAGGAAAGAAGGTGGTGCTGGTTAAGGTGGTGATGAAGAGGGCAGGAGAGGATGGACTCAAAGACCTTACTGGACACGGAGGTGAGGCATATGCGATGATAGGAAGACGTGTCAGAGAGGTGTTTGTTGGGCTTAGGAACAGCAGAACATGGGAAGTCTTCCACAGTTCAGGGTAAAAACTGGTGGAGAGGAGGACATTGTACTGCGCAGCAAGGGCAGCCAGGAAGGACAGGGGGGATTCCTTGAGGTGGTGATAGGTGACACTGTCGTGACCAGGAGTGGTGTTGTGTTTGGGATGGAGGATGAGTTTCATATGTGTGGTAATGGGAGTCTTTATGTTGGAAGTGGGTAACTGGTCCAAGTACCAGAAACCGGGGGCGAGTGGTGGGACAGTGGCATCTTTGTGTTCAGGGATGGTGGAGAAGGGGCAGTAATCAAAATGGGGATCATTAGGAATGGATTAGACCTCAGAGAGGTGGAAAGCAAAATGGTTAGCCTTATGGAGGTTGTCAGGGAAGGGGCGGTTGTCGTGGAGAAGCACGATAGCTACCAGTAAGGTGGTGGAAAGCAGACCAGTACTTGAAGAAGTTGACAGGGAGGGCGGAGTTGAGGTGTGTGTATGTATCTGGTGCCAGTCCTACATTTCTTTGCTGTGAGTAGGTTGCGGATACGTCATAACTGCTGGATGTGGAGCAGTGTATCCCAGTCACAGAGCAGAGGAAGGAGCGACAGGGCCTCGTAGGGTTTACAGAGTAGGACGTTCTGTGGAGGAAGCATAGAGTGGTCAGGGTGGATGAGTTTGATAGGAATGTGGGCCTCCACAGTGTCAGTTATGGTCTTCTGGAGGAAGGAAGAAGCATGGGTGATGTCAGCAGGATGGTGAAAGGTAAGGGGGTACCTTTTGACCTGAGGCAATGGATTCCCAGTAGTCATTCCGGTCAACATGGCAGTAATCTTGGCTGGACTTCTCAGAGGCAGCAGGGCAGGTTGCAGAAGGGGTGTGATGGGCAGAGGAGATGGTGACAAGGACGGAGAGGTGGTCACTACCAATGGGATCGAGGAGGCCCGCGTCGATGTGACCAATTAGGATGGGGTAGTGAGGATGCCATCCGTGGTGGAGTTACTTTCAGGACGGGTGTGCTGTGGGAAAGGAACAAGGTCACCATGGAGGGGGGAAAGGTACTGATACCACTGCCAAAGAGTGGCAGGGTCACGGCTGTGGATGTTGAGGTTGGCAGCAATCACACAGGTGGAGAAGGTATGGTCAACATGGGAAATGAAGTCATAGGGGAGAGGAGCTGTGGGCTCGATATAGATAGCGGCACAGGTGATGGTGAGGGAGGGACAAAGGTGCTGAGGATGTGTTCGGTCGGGTCATCACGTAGGGGTTGTGGCCAGACAAGGAGATGCTTGAGGTGACCAAGAGAGACCCTGCCTCATGCAAAGAGAAGGGAGTTGTCAGTGCGGTGAAGGAGATAGGGACAGGTACGGACAACATGGTGAGGTTGGAGGAAGGATTCATTAAGGATGCAGCAGTTGACCTGGTTCTGGGACAGGGTATGCATGAAGAGGTATTTGTTGGCAGGGAGGAGCGAATGTTTAGGTAGAGGAGACGATTGTATTGATGTGCCAGGAGCTGGGATGGGGAAAGGAAGTGGCAGGGGAGGACAGAGGGGCTTAAATGATGGTGTCTAGGCGGGTGAAGGTAAAGAGGGCCCGGTTGTGGGAGTAGCTGATATAAGCATTCAAATGGAAGACAGAGCAGGCGGCAAGGGAGATCTGCTGGATCGTATGGGGACGTCGGAAGGGGTGGATATTCTACAGGACGATGATCAGGAACTGGTTGATGTCTTCAGCCTTAGGGGGATGATGGAGGGAAATATTTGGGGTCAATTGTATGCATTTAATTAGCATTATCTATGTACAGAACTGTGTAAATATTTTTTATCATTTATTTATTTAGGTCCCGTAAATCCAATACAGTGAGACATTCGCATGGATGTAGGACGTGTCATATTATTACAGAATATACAAAATGAACACATAAAAAATCCCTCTTGCAAGAGGTGATATAGGTGTAAGACAAAATATGAATTAAGGTGTATAGACTAAATTACATTTAAAAAAGTTAAAATGAAGGTAGATATTAATAGCTACTTAAAAGACATAGAGTGTTAACCATGATTCCAACTATTGTAATGCATAAGAGTACATCAGACTTAGTTAAAAGAAAAAAGTCAATGAGTGTTGACACAATTGAAATATTCTTCAACTGAATAAAAAGAATTATCTGTAAGATAGCATTCGAGCTGCTGTTTAAATGTGGGAAGCCCATGCACAAGTGATTTCATTGAGGTGGGAGAGGATTCAGCACCTTGCAGTACCTGTAATGGACCACTTTTCGTACAATACTAGGGTTTTTTAATTCATAATGGAGGTCCATCTTCCTCCTGGTATTGTGAGTATGGTCTGAATCATTGCTTTTGTGTAGTTTCTCATTTTTTCCAATTAAACGTAACAGGTAGTAGATATATTGACATGCAGTTGTCAGTATCCCCAATTTTCTAGAAAGGTTTCTACAAGAATATCTAGGATGGACTCTGCTCATTATCCCAATAATTCTCTTTTGGGCAGCGAATATGTTTGGGGAGTGGCTGATTACCCCAGAAAACTACACCATACAACAGTAGTGCATGGAAGTAACTAAAGTAAGCAGTTTTTGAGGTGTCTTGGTCACAGACAGTGGAAATGATATGAATAGCAAATGTTGCTGAGCTGAGTTTTTTGAGAAGTTGTAAAGTATGTAAAGACCATTTTAGATGGCTGTCAATGTGTACACCAAGGAACTTTGATGACTCAACTAGTAGTAAGGCACTACCACATTACATGTAATACTTACCTGATCCTCCACCTTTTTACTTACTTTGATATGAACAGACTGGGTCTTATGAACATTTAGCGATAACCCATTATTTTTACACCAAGTACGTACCTCATTAACGACAATAATGGAAAATTCCTCAAGATTGTGTTTAGAAGTTTTGTTGATGAGGATGGAGGTGTCTCCAGCAAAAAGAGTAAAGTGAGTTTTAAATGCAGTACACAAGGAAAGGTCATTGATGAAGATGAGGAAGAGAAGAAGGCCAACTACAGATATTTTATATATATATTTATTTATTTATTTTCGCGTTCCATAGATCCTTGATATGAATGTATCACTAGGATGTAGAATGTGTCAGATTATTACAGTAATGACCAAATCTAAATGGTCATGAGGCTTACAAACTAAATCATATATAAACAGGTACATGAGGTTCAAGTGTTTAAACAACACAGATTATAGTAGTATTAATGATTACACAAAAAAATTATTAGTCTTATATTCTAATACATATAAAATGCGTTCCGTCATCAATTGATATGCTGGTGCTATATAATCAGTTCTTATAGCAGTGCTTCTAATTAAATACATTGTACTAATTGTTAAAAACTGTCAAAAATTTCCTGTAAAGAATAGAAAGAACTATTCAATAGATAATGTTTCAGCTGTTTTTTGAGTTTAGTCATATTCCCGATGATTATTTCATCTGCTTTTACACAGTAAATGTATATCTACAAAAATAATTTTTTCTGTATTAACCCAATGTAGTCTCATACACAAGAACATTTGTACATCATCTTTCTGTACATAGTGTAAGAACATTTATTTAAGCATTCATCATTAATTGATATATTAATGAGTGTTATTATGTTCAAAGGTATAATTATACATGAACTGTTAATATTAATAAAAAATCCAAGTATCTCTTGCACATTGTGCAGCTGTAGATAAAGATGGATCAATAAATCAAAAAATGAATCAAATCAACATGAAATGGAAGTTTACTGTATAATTTTATGCTTGAATAATGTACATTTCTCTGTACTGTGATAAGATTTTGTGGGTTTCCGGCTGTAGCAGCTGACCGAGCACAGAGAACACCAACTAATTACAATCAGGCACTTTCAGTAACTTTGCATAATTGGACAAAACACAAGAAAGGCACTACAGAAATTCACAACACGCACATTGCAACACCACTTTCTAGGCCGAACCAAAGAACTCCGTGTCCCCCAAAGACCATTTACTCTGCACTTTGTAGGTGGCAGTTACAAGCGAAGGATTTGTAGGGTGCTCGCTGGTTTTGTAGAGGTGTGTGCGAAGAGTCCATGCTGTCTGTACAGGTTGGACTAGCGCTTGTATAATCCACCGTCCAGTCGGGGGGACGGACTGGTCGACCTACACGCACGAACTGGACTGGCACGGAAGATGCAGGTGTTGCAGTACAGGCAGAGAGGGGGGTGCGAATCTGGAGCATCCCCTTGGTGATGAACGTTTTGGCTGTGCCAGCCATATCCACCCCGTTTGGGATGGGGACTAAGAGCAGGATGTCGATGTGTGACGTGGGGGTGGACTCGCGTGAAGATGGATCCCTCGTGGAGCTGCAAGGCAATCTCGTCACGTGGGCACTCGGAGGCATTGATCAAAATGCAGATTTCATCGACAGTGAACACAGGGGGCACTAGGGGAGGTGGTGGGGACAAACAGCGTAGTTCAGGGTAAGCACTGGAGCACTCTGTGGGAGCATTTGCTGCCGACACTTGCGACGGGGTGAAGTCACGCACAACATGTGGTTGGGCCTGAGGTTGTGGATCGTCACACGCAGTGCGCGAGTGAAATGAGGGTAGAGTATCGTCACGCGCAACTGAGCTGCCCACAGGTGTAGGCTCGGTGCACACACGATCACGGTGGCAGGTAGGGGAGTGGGGGTCTCTGTGAGCTCGGAGTCGTCACCTGACGGAAGAACACTCGACTCGAGAGGGTGTGGTACAGATTCCTCGATCGTCCAGGCTGGTTTCGTGCACTGAAGGGAAACTGTCTGCCGATGGCCACTAAAGAGAATGTCCGTAGTATTATTCGTGCGAGCCAGTACTCGATGCAGGCCAGAGTACGGTGACTGTAATGCCGGTTTGACTGTGTCATCCCATACATAACAAACTCGCAAGAGTCCAGTGCCGAACGCAGAAAGACGCGACGGAGGGTGTGTGGTCGTGGAAGGGGGCGTGTGGATCGCGGCTGTGTGTGTCCGGACACGCTCGACTAGGGCAGGGAGGTCGGACAGGTAGACGATTGCTTCGTCGTTGACGAACTCTGCAGGGAGAACTAGGGTCTCACCGTACAGGACCTCCTCAAGTGAAGCCTGGAGGTCTGTCTTGTAAGCCGTGCGTATTCCCAACATAACCCAGGGAAGGGCGTCGGACGACTCACCAGCGTGGCACACGAGGGCCACTTTCAGAGTCGTGTGCCACGGCTCGACCAGTCCGTTGCTCTGTGGGTGGCAAGCCGTAGTGCGGAATCTATCCACTCCACAGAGTACGCAGAGTTTGTTAAGCAGCAGGCATTCAAACTGCCTTCCACTGTTGGTGGTGATGGATGTGGGGCAGCCAAATCGAGCTATCCAGGACGATACGAATGCGCGTTGTAATGGTCACCTAGTCGTAGATATTCCTAATTGCTATAATCACACTATTTAACTCCCATTTACGGAGCTTGTTAGCACTTGATGTTAGGTTGGCACCATTAAAATGCATTGTGGTAATCGCTGCTGCTTGCTGGATCGCTGCTGTGTCTCGATGCTGATGCTGGCTCTAAATCTGGTTGTCTAGGGTTAAAAACATGAGGTCCCGTGTTTTTTGTGTGCTTTTGATGATAAAGAACGAGCAAAACCAACAAATATGTAAACTTCAAATATTTATTACTTTGGTGGCCATCTTAATTCCACTGTCCACCAAAGACCATGACACAACACAAAGTATTACTTCCTTTACATGTTCTTTGCATTGTTTATCCACCTCAAACAATAACACACAAACACACTTTACCAAAGTGACATTCCAACTGCGCCCCTGACTCTTCTTGCTGTCGGTATTTATAACATTGTCAAAGAACTACTAAAAAGAGATATAGTTTGTAAGTCACACGTACATCTGATATCATAATTTGTGCAGAAAAGTTATTAATTTGCATTGAGTGACATAATTTAACATGTTATTAAAATGACAGACAGATTTGTTGACTTGACAGAATAATTCTTTGTTACAAAAAGGCCGTTTTTTAGAAGTTCATCAATTGACTTCTCTAATTTGCATAAATAAGTAAATAACGTGAATTATTAAGAATTACATTGGTTTTCGTCTAAAATGGGAGTGTCTACGTGAATACTGAGTGAAGACGGTCCTAGTGAACAAATGGTTTCACTGGGTGATTTTTATTTAAGGACATCCAAAATACATAAGTTGGCCACTATTTTTCGTACTTCATATTAATTATTTAAGATGAACTTAGTGTTTTTACATGATGACATTTGCTGTATCAGTGATCAAGTGATATTAACTTTTGTGTGGGTCAGTTATTCAGTATAATTTAATGGGTTGACTATTTATGGAGACATGTTATGCAATCATTGTTAACATACACAATAACTTTTCTATAATCATAAATACTCGTTAAACTGGTTGAATTTGGAGGGTATCACATACTTCGGTAAAGTAAAGCCTTTAATATGTTCCGTTACAGCGTGCTACGGAATCCCCTGTGATGTCCTGCAGGGGTTTTGCCTCCACCCAATGTGTAACACGGTCGATGACAGACAGGATATACCTGAAACCGTCAGACACGGGTAACTGTCCTACGAGGTCCAGATGCACATCAGAAGTGGCCTTTTGGGATGTCTGCCAACTTTGCTGCGCTGCCAATGTAAACAAGCAAGAGCCCAATTACGACAATCCCTCTTCACAACCGGCCACACAAAGCATTCTGTAACAAGGTACGTAGTAGCCTTAGCACCAGGAGATGGAACTTTATGTAACTTGGTGAATACTTGGCGCTGCAGCGCAGGGCGAACAATAGGCCGGGTGGTGCCCTTGAACGTATCGCACCACAGTGGCCCGACTAAGCCTGGTAGGTTGCAGGAAATGATCTGGAGAGAAGTATCTGGGTCCTGTCGGAGGTTGTACAATTCGGTATCATTGTCCTGTAAGCAATGATACATGATAGGTAGTCAGCCACCACATTTTCTGAACCATGGATGTAATGGATGTCTGTCATGTATTAGCAAATTAATTCCATCTGCCGAAACCTACATGGGGCAAGGTGAACAGAAGGATTACAGATAGCCTACGCAAGGGGCCGATGGTCTGTGAAAATTGTTATGTTCCTTCCTTCGATGTCTGTGCAGAAATATTTTACCGCTTTGTAAACTGCAAGCAATTGACTGTCGAATGCTGACCATGTATGTTGAGCCATAGGTAGTTTTTTTGGATAAAAATGGAGTGGTTATGTCGTGTCACTGACGTGCTGTTGGAGGACTGCACCGATTGCAAAATCACTTGCATCTGCTGTAATAGAGATGCAGGCATCTGGCAAAGGGTGGGCGAGAGTGACACCATATGCTAATGCTGACTTAAACTCTTCAAAAGCCTTCACCATGGTGTCAGACCACTGTACTTGGCGATTGCCCGAGGTTTGTTTCCCGGCCAATGCGTCAGTCAAAGTGGCTGGAATTGTTGCCGCCATCGGCAGATTACGATGGCAGAAACTGACAGTTCCTAAAACCCGCCACAATTCATGAAATGACACTGGGAGAGGTAGATCGCAAATGCAGTCAACCTGCTCCTGAAAGGGGCGTATACCTTCTGAGGAGACAATGATCCCCAGAAAAGTGACAGCAGTGCAGCAGAGTTGTGACTTCTCGTTACTGATCTCGACTCCGTTATGTGTCAATAAGCCCTGTATTTTCGCCAGGCAGACTTCGTGTTCTCTGTCAGAGGAGAAAAAAATGAGTATGTCATCGAGGTATGCATAACAATATGTGCAGTTAAATAGAACTGAGTCTATTAAACATTGCCAAGATTGGGCTGTGCTTTTGAGACCATGAGGCATGTAACAAAATTCGTAGAGGCCGAAAGCTGTGATCAATGCTGTCTTTGGTATGTCACTCTGTGCCACGGGTATCTGTAAATAAGCCTTGCGGCAGTCCAAGACACTGAAGATGCGTGCTCCACTAAGTACTTGTGTGAAGTCTTGTATACGAGGTATCGGATAATTCTCTCATACAGTCCATGCATTGAGGTGGCGATAGTCACTGCAGAGGCAAACTGTGCCATCCTTTGTGGAAGACCAGTTACTGTCTGATGGATGAAGAATACCCACCTGCAGAAGTTCCTCCGCTGCAACCTTAGCGAGTCATAGTTTATGTGGTGGCAGTCGGCACACTTTATGACGCACTGGTGGCCCATCTGTTGTGACAATTTAGTCTGTCGTGCCATTCGTGATAGCGTTCAGCTGGGCTGCCAAACTCGCTCGGAGGGCATCGTGAGCTGGAGTCGGTAGCATACGAGAGTCACTAACCTGATGTGCCAGGGAAGCTGTCGGCGTCGGAGGTGACAAAGTTCCACGAGCTGCGCCTCCGGTGTCAGGGAAGCGGCAATGTCAAAGTCCCACGCGGTGCATCACCGCGGTGTCCGAGGGTGGCTGTGTCGACAGGTGTCGTACGGGGTACCGTGCCTCAGCGACGGCTCACGTAGCCGACGATACGACGCAGTTCAGTTTGGCACTGCTAGCACGGAGATTGTTGACTGCAGAGCGCTCGGACTGAAGCTGGGCGATGGGAGTTGCAAAGCTGTCCACGAGTGAAGAGAACTCGATGAGAGCTGCGTCGAAATCATCAGGAAGCTGAGGGGGAGGGGAGCTGAGGAGGCGACTGAACACACGATGTGAGTGGGCGAGGCGTGGTGCAATAATGCGGCTGATTGGAGGATGGAGACAGTCTGAAATGAGAAAGGTCTTCTACGTCAGTCATGTAGAAGGACCAAGTGAACTGTTTGCCAGGTACGAGTTCAATAGGTAACTCTGCCAAACCGTTGACACGGAGTGGTTTATTTATTTGCTGCTCGAATGAACACTTTGGCTGGTGCGTGTTTTTTACAGTAAATGTGGGAGGTATGACACTAATGTATGCTCCGTTATTGACGAGAAAATACCGGCTTGAACGTAAATCCAAGGCTTACAGACATCCTCGTGAGGTGGGGGATCTGACAGAATGCAACGTCTGTGGGCACCCTCGCAGGCATCTGCGAGCCGTGGCGCCCACGTGCGGCATTTGGGAATGTGCAGGGCAGGTGGCAGCTGCAAGCGGCGTCCCTGCAAGTGGAGTCGAACCAGCATACGCATGATTCGGCTGTACTCGTCCCGCCAGCCAAAGAGTCAGGTGAGGGGAAGGCGGGGTGGGCGGGCACTAGCCCAGTTGGGGTGGGGAGTGGCTGGTGCCGGCCTGCTCGCAGTTCCCGATCTCGGCCGCTAGACGGCTGCTGTTCTGTGTGCCGTCCACGGTATGCACGTGCCCAGCCTCTACCGCCCGACGGTGGACGTATACTCACAGGATTACCAACCTCAGCAGTATTAGGCACTGTGCTGTGCGGAGGGAGGTGGCTGTGCCGGATAATGGCGTACGCCTCGTCTGCCGGCCGTGGTTTATCCTGCGATGCTGCAGTATGTGGGAGCAAATGTAATTGTAGTTCTTGCAGCAGCTTCACCAACCACAATGCCCCGAGCGCTAAGTTCGGCAAGATCTCGGTACTGACCTGCACACGCAAGTGTCGCCACAGCTGTGAGGGGGTTCTATCGCCTGAAGTCTTGCCATAAATAATGTTGTGAATCGTATCAGCTGGCGTACAAGAAAGGCATTCAATGAGCAATGTGCAGGCAGAGGCATATTTGTTGCTCTCGGGTGGGTTCAGCAACAAGTCACTGATGAGACTAGAGTGGTCACGCAGGTGGTTTACTAAAGACACAAAACGAGTGTCGGCAATACCGTGTATGTCCAACATGTTGTCCACCGAGGTAAACCACATCAGTGGGTTGTCCAGTAGTGACAGCGGCAGCTGCGGAAGACAACCGGAGACTAGGGCTCATGGGGATGTAGGACAGGCACGAATTGTACAGGGATTCTGCACAGTGTTCACTGATGCAAACTATGCCTCAGTGGTGGGTGATGAATCGTGTCAAATGTCCACTAACTATGCAGGTGAGACGTGATATCCAGTCGTAGGCAGGAAATCTGCACTGCCACACGACGAGCCCGGCACGGGAGGCACGGAAAGATCGACAGCCGATGCAGACGAAGTCTCGAGTAGTGGCGCAAAATCGAGATCGAACGCCGTGTGACGGGGCGGAAGCACGGCAAGTGTGTAGCTGAGGTGCGCGTGTGGGGGCAGGACGGGTAGGTGTATACACGGCCCGGTGCAGTTGATGCGAGTGTCCCTTCGACCGGCACGGAAGAGGAACCGTTAAACGATGGGCCACTCTGAGGAGGGGGCATCCGTGCATGTGGACCCCAAAACTGGACAGCCGCATGGTCCGTGTCGGGTAGTAGAAACTCGGGCAAAGGGTTTCTGTGATCATGTGCTGGAGGAGCATTCTGTCGAGCACAGAATGCGGTAGAAGGTGTCCCCACCGACGTGTACAGTTGTGGCGTGCTGGCGGAGGTTAGGATCGTCTGGCTGGTCGAAGCAAACGCCGGAGATACGAACATTCCCAGTGTATTAGTAGCACACGGGGTAAAGTGCTGCACTTCACAGTCAAATGTCCAGTCTGTGGTCGCGGCATCCTGCACTGCCGGAAAAACTGAAGGTTGCGACATTGCCTACTGGCATAAAACCGGTTGTACACAGCAAGCGAATGCAGTGTATTTTCGTGAATTGGGGTCACCAATGTGAGTTTTCTGGCAATAGCGACTGGCCCCACACAGAAAACTCCAACTTACTGCAATCGGGCAC
Organism: Schistocerca cancellata; assembly: GCF_023864275.1. Classification (NCBI taxonomy): domain Eukaryota; kingdom Metazoa; phylum Arthropoda; class Insecta; order Orthoptera; family Acrididae; genus Schistocerca; species Schistocerca cancellata. Next base: position 16,697,453 of record NC_064636.1, read on the forward strand.
TTTTATTAATGTCCGTATAATTACACGAAACACAAGAAAAACAACACAGAAAACTCACATTACGCACATCGTCACCTCAGTCCACAAAACCGAACCAAAGAACAACTGGACTCCAAAGAATGTTCACTCTGCTTCTTTGTAGGTGGAAGTTACTAGCAGTCGATTGTCACCACACGTACTTGTCAGTGTGACCCAACTAGAGCGTGAGAGTTTTCCTCATCATACACACAGCTATTCCTGCTGTTCAAAATACCATCACGATGAAATGAAGCCTCGTCGGTAAACAGCACAATCTGGAGGAAATCTGGTCAATCAGTCAACTGCTGGACCAACCACTGACACAATGCGATCCTTGGTGCAAAGTCAGCACTGCGTGGACTCATTGTGGGTGATACGGGTGTAGTTGTTGTTTGTGGAGTACTCGCACACACACTAATATGTGGACTGCCCATTCCACGTGCAATACAACAAGTACTTGTAGTGGGGTCTGCTGCAACACATTCCAGCACCCCTTCCTCAAAATCTGGCATGTGAGTGGTCCTCATGTTGCCATGTCCCTCATTTCTTCTTTCCAATGAACCAGTCTCCCGCATTTGTCAATCAAGAGCAATAAACACTCCTCACGACGAATGATGCCTGTTAGGAAATTGTACCTAGGAATCACACTCCTCCTGCTTGTTTCCTTGCAGGTAATAAGAAATGTAAATGTAAGTAAACAGTACAGTATGTGTAAACTTATATGCACGTTAGTCGCAAATAAGCCGGAAAACATTAATGCTAGGCAAAGCAGTGCACAACATTAACTCCATATCTCCTTAAGCTGACTTCTCCAATCCCAGGTCCCCAAGATCAAATTGTTTAGTGGAGCATTCTCTATGTCCTGTTTCATTTATGCACTCTTACAGAAACACCGTGCACATTTGATCAGAGCACAATTACATCACATGTTGTCTAAGCAAAGTACTGGCAACAACTGTCTTTAGGCAGCAATAACACTCACTGTGGGTGTCATCACAAAGACTATCTACATGGTGTCACAGATGTACGAATATTTTCCTCAAATAATGCCGTTGCAATCAAGTACACATTATGCATATGACAGCAGATAAACAGCAGCTATACAGTAAAGCCACAGAGACACCAGCTTTTGCCAAAGTAGTAGCTTCCTTACTGTTGTTGTTGTTTTTGTCTTCAGTCCTGAGACTGGTTTGATGCAGCTCTCCATGCTTATAAATCCTGTGCAAGCTGCTTCATCTCCCAGTACCTACTGCAACATACTTCCTTTCGAATCTGCTCTTGGTCTTCCTCTACAATTTTTACCCTTCACGCTGCCCTCCAATACTAAATTGGTGATCCCCTGATGTCTCGGAACATGTCCTACCAACCGGTCCCTTCTTCTTGTCAAGCTGTGCCACAAACCCCTCTTCTCCCCAATTCTGTTCAATACCTCCTCATTAGTTATGTGATCTACCCATCTAATCTTCAGCATTTTTCTGTAATATATTCAATTACCTTTAGATGGCATATGTTTGAAAAGCATCAAGCAGTGTACTGGTGGTTTATTGTTAGTACAGTATGGGGTGGATGGAAAGTAACTCCTTGTTTTTAATATTTTTTCCCTCCTAAAATACTGTAGGTGTAAATGCAACTGTTTGTACTCATGTAGTTATTATATACCATTATCTTTAATGCAGTCCAGTATTTAATATGTACTTTCTGTAATCAACAGATATGTTTGCTATGACCTTCCTCAATAATCTGATGTGAATACCATTTATGATCCCACAGATCTTATTCTTAAAGTTCATCAAGAGTTTGCGGTTTGCTGCAATACAGTTCTTCCTTAGCCTACTACCATAAAAAGAAGCTGCATGGGGTGAGGTCTGGATTTCTTGCTGCACATTCTGTGGGATCTTGGCGACCTATTCTGCATCCTGTGAAGTGTTTGTAAAGCCATTGTAGGTGTAATGAGGAGCAGGTCCATCTTTGTAAACAGCAGTTCGTGTGACTTGTCCCACTCAGAAATGGTAGGCCATTCAAAATGTTCTAACGTCTGTAGATATCTGTCATTGTTTCAATCGATAGGGTCCAACGGTGCTGGAAGAAGTTAATCCACACCACATTGTCACTTTTTGCTTTCCCTGCATTTTTTCAGTAGTGCCTTTGGGATCACCTTTTGTCCAGTAATCACTATAATGATGATAAACAACCCCCCTCCCCAGCATGAACCATGGCTTCATCACCCCACAGGTGTTGACGATGATCATGCCATGCCAGTTCCTCCCAGAGCATCTAGAAAGAACAAACCACCTTCATCATTACCAGTTTTTTGCATAACATTGCTGAAAACTGTTGTCTGTTCTGTATTCATTGTGGAACACATACACAAGGTTGCTGTTGCAACGAGACAGTGTCATAACTCATTTCTCGTAGTAAATCACTGCTAATCTCTTCAGTTTGAATTTGTCTACTCAGTACAGAGTATGATGAATCTTTACCAGGTATCATTATTATGTGGTCTTCCACCTTCACGAGAACTTCGTTGTAGTTCAAATCAATCTATGCAGTAGTAAGGTATTGAAATGTGTGCATTATATGCTCTCCCATGTCAGTTTTGTTTTTTTCCCCACATCTGTGGTGGATCTGAAAGCCCAGAGGTTGCCATTAATATTGCAAAAAGCTGCCTCACTTTGGTCACTGATCTGTGCCGTACAGCCTCCTCCAGTGTTGGAGCACAATGGTTATCACTTCCTACCAACTCTTAGACCTCATCTGTCTGAATATTAATAATTCCTGATGCATTTTTTATGATCTTTGAAACAGATTGGGCCTCACACATGGTGCAGCATCATTTTCAAGCAAAAGCATTCCATGATGCTGACATGCACCGTACAGACCCTGCCTACAACACAGCCACAGCCAGGTTTAACACCAGGCCATTTGTGAACAACAGTTCCTTGAATGCGACATTTCCATTCTGTCCTTGATATAGTCCAGGTATTATACCTAGTCACCTCAACATATCAAAGGGTTTTGTGAAATTGTTGGACAATGATCAACAAATGCAATCAGTGGTGTTTTTTGCAGGCTTAATATTCTCTAACAAAAACTATTTATTAAAATACACTCTTTCACTATTCTCTAAATGAACATTGATGTGTGTGATGGTGGGATGTCTCCACATTGCAGAAAACCTAAATGACGCCACACAGCTTTGTTGCTACTGAAATAACAGCTGAACTGATATCTGTGCATTGATTTACCAGATTTGTGAGACCTTTGTTTCTGAAGTTTAAAATAGCTTATTCACTGCCTCTGTTAATGTATTTCCAGATACATTTTATGGCATGCACTGAACTGCAAGCCTCCAGATTGGTACGCACTTTAAATAATATTGACAAAATTGGGTAATAGAGGACAGCCAACCTATTATCGACATTAACATAACCGTCATTATGAAGCTTTACCACTGCTGTCTGACTGTCATGTTCTGGTGCTCTACGCAGTACAGAGGATGTGTGATTGCATTGTGTATGGTCTGCTTTTGAGGCCTACATGGGAACTTTTTTTGTGCAATATACATCTTTGATGCAAGGAGATTGAGAATTATTAAATCCATGTAAGCCATGGATCATGCTTTTACAATAATATTGTGCAGTGTGTTGTCAGTAGTTGAATTGGGTATTTTTGCACTTTGATGAGGTCTCAACCTATATTTTAACCAAAGTAAAATGTGTACATGCTATAAGCTGCACTTTTGTCACACAGCAGAATACATAAAACATAGAATTGTCCCATATTTTTTTCCCTTAGTTATAAGTGACATTAGCTTCTTTATTTTTAGCCTAAAAATTCTTGCTACTATATCATGTCTATCAACAGCCACATGTCCTGGTAATAACTCATCATCTACTTCCTTCCATGCTGGGTTACATGTTGTCTCGAGTATACTCATGCAGGTATTGTGGATGTTAACACACGAATAGGATAGGGTTACCATCTTGCCCATATTATTAGGATTTATATTTGCATCATTTGCAACACTGATGAATGTAATTCCCTTCTCTCAATTAAGTTTATTAAATGATACGTATCACAGCCATTCACTTCCACCTTAACATACATTTCCAAGCAATGTTGATCAGCCAGTTGCTTGCATTGTGATATCATATTAAACTCATTTTGTTGTATAATCATATGATCTGCATAACAGTCAATACATGGCACTTTTTTGTTTGGGAAGGATAAGCATGTTGTAGGCTCAAATTGTGGTAATTGGAAATGACAACTTTCTTGCCCCTTACTAAAAATTACCAGATATTGGAATGCATCACAATATATTTGTGCATGAGACAACCTGGTTAGCCTGCCATCATGAACATACAAAATTATTCTGTAACTTTAGAACTGTTCGATTATACCCAAGGCTGCTACTTCATTTATTAATGCTGCAATATATCACCCTCAAATTCCCTACTTGGATATTACTAAACCTATAGTCTGCTTCATTGGTTTCATCGCCCCTGAAATAAATCTGTAGGAACTTGCGGTGATGATTGTCTGGTGAAAGCAAAGAGACAATTCCATGTTCTAAATGTAAAGGCATAACTTCTGTGTCTCTCCCACAGCCTTTAAATGATGCTGTCATTGTGAACATTCAAGGGTCTCAAAAACTGTAATAGAAGCACGATGCTCAGCCTGAAGACAGGAATTGGCTTCTGTCTATTCCACCATCTCCGTAGGTCTGAAGACTGCATTATGTTCTGCCTACGAGGTTGGGCAGATCTGAGATTGCTCCAAGCTTTGTTGCATTCTAGTGACTTCAGTAACTTGACCTCTCTTTGATCTATGTGCTAAATCAGACTTACATTTTCAAGGCACATCATAATAATTTTAAATATAGTTCTCAAGTTTGCCATCAGATTTTATTGTCATGTCTCCACAAAGCTCTCCAGCTATGCAAAGTGGTACAGCAACTCAATACCATAAGCCATGCACTCAGTAGCGCTGGATTCATACTGTCATGCAATAATGTATAAACAGGAAATCCCATATTACACAAAGGCATATACCTGCACCACAGCACCCCAAACGCATGTGTTTGGAAGTGCATACCGGTTCACGTTGTCCGATTACATGACACATGTGGGATAGAATTACGCGAATTCAAACATGTGCATTAGATGGTAATATCATGAAAAACTCATAGTGCACTTTCCAATTTCTTGTAAAACCATTCCTTCAAATTAAAAATTTCTAAGGGCTCAAGATTCTTTTTCATTAGGTATTTGTGTTTATTTTTGTCATTATTGGCTATTAAGTAACTATTCTCCACATATATAATGTAAAATGGAGTGAATAGAAACAATGGGGGTGAATACAGACCAATCTTCATATACATAATTACTCTGAAAACTGTAAGTTTGTATTTGACATTATTTTTAATTACTATTGGTTTTGGGTCAGCAACACTTTAAACCAACAAGTAAATTATGTTTTGTTCATTTGGCAGCACCGTACATTGACATTTATCCTAGTGTCCTTCTCGAAAGTTTTCAAGATGTTTTCCTACCTACTTTGAGCTTCTCTGGAAAGTAAATTTGTATTATATGTGTGATAGTTAATGGCATTGTAAATACTACTTATAACATCTGTATAAAACAGTAAAGGTTGGGCTCTGTTCTACATTAAACAAATCAACTCTTGAGAATTATCATATTTTTTACATTTGGTTTTTAAAGTTTGTGCAGTGAATAGAAACATAACAATTTTGGCGTTTCTATTCACCTGATTATAGCAAGATTAAAAAGAAATCTGGTATGCCATGCTAATGCTGTATAAAAGGCTATTATCCATTGTCTACTTATGTTATATGAATAACTAACATATTATTCTTGTTTCAGAGTTGCTGTTCAAGTATGTCATGGAAATACAAACACAACGTTGGAGGCGGTTACAAGAAATACTGTCCTGATCGTATAAAAAATGCTCTCTCTAACATCGAATATGGTGTTAGCCTGCAGAAAGTAGCTGAAAAACGTGGGATCCATCACAGTAAATTACACAGACACCTTTTTAACATTAAACATCAGGCTCGAAAAACTCTTCTGTCTTTCGAAGAAGGGAAGCTGTCTGTAAATAGATTGAAAATATGCAGCAAATGGGGCTATTCTATCGACTCTGCAGTTTTACGACTTCTACTAAAGGACTTTCTGGACAAAAAGGGGTGCAAGTGGAAAGGTCTAAGCATAATCTCCCAGTCATGATTTTGTGGAATCATTATATGAGACAATACAAAGATCAATTGACAGAGCAAATGTGCCAAAACATAAAACACTCCAGAGCCAGTGTCCATCTACATCTACATGGGTACTCTACTAATCACACTTAGGTGCCTGACAGAGGGTGACACCAGAAACCGTCAACAGTTACTTTGATGAACTGCCAAACAAAATAGAGAATGTGTCGCTGTCTAATATAATAAACTATGATGAGGTGGATCTTACAGGCGGTTGAGGAAAATGAAATGTAATCACATGGACGGGAACTAGATATCATAAAAGGGTCATTAACTCCAGGAAGGTATTGACCCTCTTGCTGTTTCCAGCTGCTTCAGACAGCACAATACCATCCCCTTATGTTGTGTATAAGGCCTGGCATTTGTATCAAGGCTGGACTAAAGGTAAGCCAAAAGATGCAGGATACAATCAGATTAAGTCTGGCTGGTTAACTGTGTTCTGCGTCACAGATTAGGTCCTTACAGTTGCTGCCCAATGTCCGATAAAGCTGGAAGTGAAGAAACTTCTCACTGGAGATGATTTATCATTGCGCCTGTCTAAGAATCAGTTGAGATTTGTCAAGACAACAACGTAAGATTATATTCCTTCCAGCAAATTCAGCTCACCTTACACAACCATTGGGCATGGCATTTTTTAAGACTCTTAAAATTACTTGGCGCCAAATAGTAGATGAATGAAAGAAAGGACCAGGAAGAGATAAGGCAACAGTTCGTAAGGATGAATTTCCTTTGCTTTGGACTTCATACTTCTCGACACCTGCATAACACATGAAATAAAGACAGATTTTGATTATTCAAATGAGGAGTGCTCCTCTAAAAGTAGATGTGTTGAACTAGAAGACATGAACAAAAAATTACATCAATTTACAGAATTCTGGGAAGTGCAGTAACTAAAACATTGTTGTCCAAATTCCAGTGTCTTACAGATAAATTTAAGAAAGTAAGGGGGAAAAATATCATCATAGTGGCTGATTGTAATGTAATTGTGATAAGTCAAGACAGTGACTCAATACAGTTTGTTGACATAATTTAGAACTCTGGTCTTAAACTACTTATTTTGAAATCACTAGAGAAAATGCCAATTCAGCTACTTTTTATACACAACATCTTAACAAATTATGTATTCAACAGTGAAAACAAGTCCTGTTTGGACTTAAAAATTTCTAAACCATTCTGCATTGTTTATTGAGCTGCCACAGAAAAAAATAAACCAAATGTTAAGAAAGATTTTATGAAAAGAGACTTAGTAAAAATAGCACATTCTGTGACAAGGTAGATACAGTGAGATGGCCCATAAATAATAGTGTGTCAAGTATTGAGAACTTTGGTAATTTTCTAAGAAGTTTTCTGGAGATATTCAATGAATCATTTCCACCTAGGATCTGGCACCAAAAAGTTAAAAGTAAACTAAACTGTGAAACATAACAGTCTAATTGAAACCTATTTAAACACAAATTTTAACCATAAACAGTATTTTCTGACAGAGGTGTATGGAAACATGTACTTGTCAAAAAGTTATCAAGAAAATAATTACAGAATCTTAATTACACTAATGTGTAGAAGTCCGTTAATTGGTAGGAACATTTTATATGATATGAATCTTCTGTAATTAGTAAATATAACAAGTGTATTGCTAACATTTGATACCTAAGCATTTATACACACTTCAGTTAATATAGACACTAGAATTCAATCGTGTTTAATATATGAGTCAAGATAATCATTGAAATGTGTCATTTGTTTCAGGATGAGAGTTTTAATTGTTAATTAATTTTTAAAAAATGTTTCTAAACAATGTTGAGGATTGTTTAGGATTGTTAAGAAAGTATAAATAGTTAACAGCCATGTTGGCAATGTATGTCAGTACTTTGTGTGATGTCGGACAGAAATCATGTAGCTTGTTGACCATGATTTATTTCATTATTAAAAGTATGTTACAACTTATTTCAGATTTGTCAAGATGCTTTTAATTAATTTGAGATAGTAATAAATGTTCAGTGGAAACAATAAACAGGATTAATCATTTAAAAAATAACTTTATAGTTTTTTATAAGGGAAACATTCCACATGGGAAAAATATATCTAAAAACAAAGATGATGTAACTTACCAAATGGAAGCGCTGGCATGTTGATAAAGACACAAACATACACACAAAATTCAAGCTTTTGCAACCAACGGTTGCTTCATCAGGAAAGAGGGACAGAGAGAGAGAGTAGCTGATATCCAGGACTTCTGCTGTGACAGATTGCCAGATCTGATGAGTAAAATAACCCATAGAACGTTATAACTGGATTACTCCAGGTTCAAAAGTATCTAGTGCTCAAAAACAAAAGCAAGAAAAAGAAATGAAACACAATAAAAGCCCTGAATTTCTTAACTATGTGAGAAATTATAAAGTTGTATTTAAAAGTGCTGTTAAGGCTGTCAAAAGAATGTCAAATGACAAGTTCATTTTTGGATGTAGGAATAAGACTAAAGGAGTATGGTCTGTTATTAAATCAGGATTAGGTTAACCACCAGGAAATTTCAAAAATCGAAAAAAAACAATGACATTATTTCAAACCCTGCTCAGATAGCTCAATGTTTTAATAAGTTTCTCATAAATGAAACAAAATCTAATGTAAATGTGACTACTTATCAACACTGTGTGAATTTTTTGGGCTGAACCAGAACAGTAACCCCCTTGTGTCATTTAGTAAAGTCTCAGCTGAAGATGTAAAATATGCTATTTTGTCCTTAAAAAAATTAAATAAAAATAAAAAATAAAAAAAACACTGCAGGGTAGATCAAATACCCACCAAAGTAATTAAATTTGTATATGATAAAATAACACACCCTCTGTCCTTAATAATCACTCAGTCATTTGAGCAAGCCAACTTCTCTCATGTGTGGAAGTATGCACTACACAAAATAGGATATGGGAAATTACTGCCCCATCTCTATCCTCCTAGTGTTGTGCAAAGTATTTGAAAAAATGGCTGCGGTTCAGATAGCAAATTTTATTGTGAAACATGGTGTTATTCTTAAAAACCAATGTGGGTTCCAAAAAGAGAAAAGCACCATGAGTACTATTACTGAATTAATAAAAAAAAAATCTCCTCTTCAGTAGAGAAAAGCAAAGAAGTAGCTGGTATCTTCTGCAACCTTATAAAGGTATTTGAATCTGTGAATCACTCCATGCTGCTTTATGAACCAGACAGATATGGCATCAGACAAAATGCTCTGCTATTGCTCAGGTGTTATCTGTCAAACAGGAAGCAAAGGATAATCATAACATCTAATACTATAAATCATGCATCTCAGTGGATACACTAGCACAAGGAGTCCATCAAGGTTCAATCTTAGGGCCAATATGGATTCTCTTTTACATAAATGATTTACCTCTTAATATCAACGCCCAGCCCATCGCGTTTGCTGATGATACTTCAGTACTCCTTGAAAAACAAAATGTGGGAGAAATTCCAGATGGTGTTATAAAGACATTAAACAACCTAGATACATAGTTTCTATAAAATGACCTTAAACTTAACTTTTCAAAGGCATTGTTTACACAATTTAGAACCAAACAATCAAAAATCAGTGACATCAGTATTGTACATAAAAATCAAGTTGGACAAAAATCTAAGCTGGCAAACACAGATACATTATTTAACTACAGAATTAAACAGCCTTGCCTTTGCAATGGATATACTACCTGGTATAATAAACATAAGCTGCAGAAAAGTTGTGTCCCACAGTTACTTTGAATCCATAATCAGATATGGTTTAATTTTTTGGGGAAATTCAAGTTAGCTACACATCATGACTGCTGCTACTTCAAAAAAGAATTGTTAAAAAATGTGTGCTGCCCCTCTAAGAACATGCTGCCACACATTATTAAAGAACCTAACAAAATTACCTATCCATGCATTGTCCTTATTTGAAATTATCATCTTTTTTTACATAGTAACCCAGAGCTAACAGAAGAAAACCATTTCAAACATATGTACAATACTAGGCACAAATAAAATTTCATGCTTCCTGAATATCACTTAAAACACCCCAGTATTTTGGAATGAAAATTTACAATAAACTCAAGGGTAGAGATGTACTAAGTATGGGGATAGGTTCACTGAAGAGAAAACTACATGATATCCGGGTGGAAAACTGCAACTATGGGAACAGGATACGAGTATCGGTATATGGAATAAACTGTCCCAATTAATATCTGCACATAAATATATTTCGACAATGATCATACATCTGCACACAGTACAAGGTACAAGAGTAGACTGAAATAACACGGTGGCTCAGCTGAGCGATCTGAGTCCCATGTTGTTCACGGTCGATATGACCTATTGACTCCACACAGCCGCCGTGTTTTTTAGGCCGATGGCATGAAGTTTTATTGGAACAAACCAAGCGGCATGATAATAGCTGTTTTAGGGATGTCTTCTAGAGCTACAGGCATCTGGTGGTAGGCACATTTACAGTCAATGACACTGAAAATTGTAGCACCTAATAACATATGGATGAAATCATTTATGTTAGGCACGGGGTAATTTTCCAGGATAGTACAAGTGTTCGATCTGTAATCGCCACACATTCGGAAATAACCGTCATGTTTGAGGACGAGGTGAATTGGTTAAGACCAGTTGCTGTCTGACGGTTGCAGGATACCAGTCTCCAAAAATTCGTTAATTTGCTGCCGGGCCGCGCACAACTTAATAGGGTTGAGGCACCTAACCTTGTGCCTAATAGGAGGACCGGCAGTGGTAATAATCTTGAGTTTCGTTCCGTCAGTGACAGAAGAAACTGAGAACTGCGGACCAGTCTGATCATTGTCCTGACGCAAAGTTTTTGGACGAATAGAGTGTGATGGGGCAGAGCCATTAGTCCGAATGGGAAAGGGCTGTCTGAAAGTCACACACCTAGTACACGAGTGTGGCGTGCGCTTATTTGGAAAGGGCGACTGTCTGCTGTTAACCTCGTACGGGGTAACCGTCGCGGGCAAGAGCGGCGTTGGTGTTGCACTCTGAATAGCGATTGCCGTCGAGTCACGTGGCTGGCGCGCACACGCGCACGAGAGAGAGAGAGAGAGAGAGAGAGAGAGAGAGAGAGAGAGAGAGAGAGAGAGAGAGAGAGAGAGAGAGAGAGAGAGGAAGAGGATGGATGTTTATCAACACGTGGGGCAGCTGCCTGCGCTGTGGGCACGGTCATATCGCACGCACGACTGTCATTAGAAGCACTGGTTGAAAGCAATACGCAAAGTTGGTTATCTTATTGATAATGGCTTTATTGGAACATTTTTTAAAAGAACTCCTCAAACAAGAAGTTCACAATGACTAACAAAGAACCTTCTGTTTACAGAAACAATGATGTCCTCTAACTGTCATCACCAGCTCTCAGTTTGAGTACCTGTTTCAAAGACATGCTATGTTTTGAGGATAACTTGTCTGATTTAACAGTTTATTAATGATACAGTACCAGGGCCATAGCAAAGAGTTGTGTTATGATCGTTCACTTTAAGTTTGAATACATTACCCTTGTGACATAAACATTTTTGTATATTTTAATTACTTTTACATTAATAAGCCATTATCTTGTGGTATACATTTTTATTTATTTATTTATTTTCTAATAGAAGAATATATATTTCATAGTTTCCATTCACCTCTCTTTGCTTTCAAAAGAAACAACCATGGTTCTATAACATTGTTTCTGTTCATCCTTATCCTGTCTGCAGTGTGATTGGAAACACCGTGTTTACATTTTTTTAAATTTATTGAAATAAAATAATTTAATAACAATACATAAGCTGACAGGGGCAATGCAGAACTGAGTTTAGGGTAGCAATTTTGTAGTAGCAGTAGTAGTAGTAGTAGTTGTTGTTGTTGTTGTTTTAACCCAAGAAACAATATGTAAATTTCTAATCCAAAGTTCAAATTTGTTTCTATAACCCCATTTCACAGTAACTATCACAAAATTACCTTATCACTGATCTGAATTATAGACAGAACTATCCACTTCATATTTTGACACATACCATCACTCACACTGTTTTTGTAAAATCCTCAGGGCATGCTTAATAGATCATTGCTTCTCTTCAGTAGCAGAATTTTAGAACGTTTAAGATACAAGACTTTAAACAAGAGAGTGCAACTGCAACAAGTAGTGTAAGATGTGGGAAGGTGATGAGGTCATAGGGAGATATGGATTTTATCCAGCTATCTCACATATTTGTTGAGATCGCTAGTTCTGTGTGAACATGAAATACATTGTATAACTAAACTAAATCAAGAATAGGTCCCCACGTAGCATCAGGGATTTTTATCTTCATGGAGTATTACTGAAATGTTGTATGTTTTTGTATATTCAGCCAAGCATGAGATTATTTATAATGTTTGCATTCTTTGAGATATTATGTAATATATATATTGGCTATCTAACAAATTACCAGATGACTGAGGGATTGCTATTAGTTCAGATAGTAGACTGTTATAAAAATTGTAGTCATGCATTAGTATGTGTGGTCCATAGTCTTGTCTTAATGTTGTGATACAATCTCCTGTGGCTTTGAACACCAGGCCCTCACCATCACCCGTTTGTTTCCTATTTAGCTTAGTTCTTCCCTTGCCCATGCCTCTTCACCTTTCCATTACTCGTGAAAAATCCAACCCACCTCCACCCCCACCCCAATGCATACTCTGCCTGTGTAATTACGTCAACTCTGTCAAGGAAACCAAGACATGATACCACTCAACTGAGCCATGTGGTCCAACACATAGAAAGACTACAGTTCTGTGGTGCAACAATGAATAAGACAAGTAGAGTCTAAACTGGCCAAGGAACCAGACCAGTCTTCTGGCCCACCAGGAAAATTAAAGACACATGATCTGTCAAAAATAATCTCAGACTCAGAGTACCGGGGATTTATAATATTTCTTGCAATTATGGCGTCTGTTATGTAGGGCAGTTGCTAATTGCTGCGTTGAACATTGCCACCTTAAGTACACAAACATTAAAAACAGCAGTTTCTGAGGAGAGTCTAATGAATAAACACAAGACTGTTTGTACAGACAAGGATTCAGGCCCACAATTCCAACGTGTGGGTGTCTGTGATTAGGGAAGTAACAGAAATTGGAATGTACGGTCACAACTTCAAGAGACACTGGTAATGCAGTTAGCAATTTATTTATTTATTTATTTATTTGATATTGTTTTTAGGCATAGCTAGATATCAGAACAGATCAAAGGTCACAAGTAAGTCAATATATATGAATATGAAAAATAATATTTTAACACAATTTCAAATGCAGTAGTATAACTTAAGAAATGCATGGAAACATGCACTTGAGGAAAAAAATAAATAATTGCAGAGGAAAACTTTACATAGTTTTACATCCACACACAAACTCTGCAAGTCACCATATGGTGTGTGGCAGAGGGTATCTTGTACCAATAGTCATTTTCTTTTCCTGGAGTTTTCAAATTGAGGTGGCTTGAAAACAGAGATAATTTTATTCATTAATTTCCTGTTCCACTCACAAATATTGCAAGGGGAAAAAAGATTGTCTACATGCCTCCATATTGGTCCTAATTTCTCTCATCGTATCTTTGTGGTCCTTACGTGAAACATACATTAGTGGCAATAAAATTGTTCTGCAGTCAGCTTCAAATGCTGGTTCTCTAAATTTTCTCCAATTGTGTTTCTCAAAAAGAACATTGCTTTCACTCCAGGAATTCCCATTGGGGTTGCTCAAGCATCTCCATAATATTTGCACAATGTTCGAAACTACCCTCCTCTGAACTGTTCCGACATTTTCCTTTAATCCGGATAGGGATCCCAAACACACTAAAAGTTCCCAAGTAGTGTCACACAAGTGCCCTATGTGCAGAGTCCTTAACAGATGAACCACACTTTTCTGAAAGTCTTCCAACAAACTGCAGTTGACCATTATTATGAAAAGGAAAGTTACCACTCACCATATAGCACAGATGCTTGCCACAGTGCCCCCATTCCAGAAATCCAGCAGGATCTCCAGTCACTATGCAAATCCTTAGGCCCATCCCAGAACTTCTCCCCAGAAACCATCTCTCTTCTCACCCCTACCGCTCCCCACACTCCCACCTTCCACATGCTTCCTAAAGTCCATAAACCCAATCATCCAGGAAGCCCTACTGTGGCCAGTTTCTGTGCCCCTATTGAGAGAATCCCTGCTCTTGTGTACCAACACCTTCAACATATTACCCGAAACCTACCCTCCTACATAAAAGATACCAACCATTTTCTCCACCGACTCTCCACAATTCCTATCCCTTTACCACACGGTGCCCTAATCGTCACTATTGATTCCACCTCCCTTTACACTAACATCTCTAATGCCCATGGCTTTACCACATTGAACACTACCTTCCCCAACACCCAACAGATTCCAAACTGACAACCTCCTTCCTAGTCACCATGACCAACTATATCCTAACCCACAATTGCTTCTCCTTTGAAGGCATTACCTACAAACAAATCTGAGGTATGACTATGGGCACCTGCATGCTACCATCCTATGCCAACGTATTCATGGCCCATCTAGAGGCATCCTTCCTACAAACCCAGAATCCTAAAACCCTCACCTGATTCAGATACATTGAGGATATCTTTGCAATCTGGATCAAGAGTGAGGACACCCTATCCACATACCAACAACAACTTCTCCCCCATTTGCTTCACCAGGTCTTACTCAACCCAAGAAGCCACCTTCATAGAACCAAATGTCCAGCTCAAAGATGACTACATCAGTACCTCCATCCCTTTCGACAGCTGACACCCATTACATACCGAGAAGTCTCTTCCACACAGCCTAGCCACCCGTGGTCGTCACATCTGCAGTGATGAGGGGTCCCTCTCAAAATATACTGAGGGTCTCACTGAAGGCTTCTAGACCGTAATTATCCTGCCAACCTTGTAAAAAAACAAATCTCCTATACCTTATCTTTCCAGTCTCCCACCACCTCTCAAAGTTCCAACATCCGGCCACAGATGAGAATACCCCTCGTAACTCAGTACCACCCAGTACCGGAGAAACTGAATTACATTCTGCACCAGGGTTTCGACTACCTCTTGCTGTGGTCTAAAAGGAGACCTCGTGCCTCGTATTCCTGTAATAGGCCCAGATGAAAGACGTGTCCCATACATCCTCCTACCAGCAACTACTCCAGTCCACGGACAAACATCACCTATCCCATCAAAGGCAGGGCTACGTGTGAAACCAGTCACGTAATCTACAAGCTAAGCTGCAAACACTGTGCTGCACTGTATGTGAGTATGACAACCAACAAGCTGTCTAACTGTGTTCAAGGAACAAGTGGACCACCCTGTTGCTGAACACACTGCCAAACACGACATCCTTCATTTCGATGACTGCTTCACAGCCTGTGCCATACGGATCCTTCTCACCGACACCAGGTTTTCTGAATTATGCAGTGGGAGCTTTCCCTGCAATATATCCTACGTTCCCGTAACCCTCCTGGCCTCGACCTTCACTAGTCACCGTCCTCACCCAACCAGCCTCCCTGGTCCCATTCCAGCACTATACAACGTACATTCCACCACAGCACCCAGTCTTTTTACTTCTCTCTTTTTCCGCTATACCTCATCCCGTCCCACCTCTACCCCGCCTGACGTCTAAGCTCCCGACTGCTCGTAGCTGCCCTACCCAGTCTCCACTTTGTCCCTGCACACTACTCAGCAACACTGCACTGTCTGCCACCCCTACCCTACTATCCCTCCCCCTCCCCACCCCAGCCTCCTCCTTTCACCCACCCCGTCCCTGCTCCCCTCATGCACAGGTGCTGCTGTTCGCAGTGTGGCTACAGTTATGTAAACTAAGGCGGTAACTGTCCTTACGGACATTTCTAAAAGAACAGATACCATCGGTGACCGTACAGCTCATTAGAATGAAATTACAATGAAATGAACACCCTTAGCTGCTTACGTCAACGGGGACAGATGAAAATGTGTGCCCCGACCGGGACTCGAACCCGGGATCTCCTACTTACATGGCAGACGCTCTATCCATCTGAGCCACCGAGGACACAGACGATAGTGCGACTGCAGGGATTTATCTCTGGCACGCCTCCCGCGAAACCCACATTCTCAACGTATTGTCCCGCACTACATTCGTAGTGTCCCCGCCCATTATACTCATTACTCGCGGCGCATTGCCGATTCCCCTAAGAGTTCGGGCACTGTTTGTACATCCGCACAGAATAAGAAGATAGTCAAGTGGCCGGTGAGCCTTAACTATATATATATTAATACTAATACTATATACTAATATATGTCCGGAAGAACAGATACTATCTTAGTATATACATATATAGTTAAGGCTCACCGGTAACATGACCATCTTCTTCTTCTGTGCGAATGCACAAACAGTGCCCGAACTCTTACGGGAATCAGCAACGCGCTGCGAGTAATGAGAATAATGGGCGGGGGCACTACGAATGTAGTGCGGGACAATACGTTGAGAATGTGGGTTTTGTGGGAGGCGTGCCAGAGATAAATCCCTGCAGTCACACTATCCTCTGTGTCCTCGGTGGCTCAGATGGATAGAGCGTCTGCCACATAAGCAGGAGATCCCAGGTTGACCGTGTGTGTGTGTGTGTGTGTGTGTGTGTGTGTGTGTGTGTGTGTGTGTGTGTGTCCCCTTTTGTTAATATTGTTACATTCCATCCTGGATTTTCAATTGTTTGAAAGTTGACCAGTAATACCTTATGTACTACAACCCTTACACACCTATTCCATTTTGTACTGCTTTGCTGAATTATGCCTAGACATTTAAACAACACAACTGCAATGCTGTATTTTGAACGCTACACAACTGTTTTTCCTACTCATCTGCATTACATACATTTTTCTACATTAGAGCTAGCGTCTGTTCGTCACACCAACTAGAAACTTTGTCCAAGTCGTCTTGTATCCTCCCGAGGTCCCTCAACAAAGACACCTTCCCATACACCACAGTATCATCAAGAAACAGCTGCAGATTGCTGCTCATCCGGTCTGTCAGACAGTATCAGCAGTCCTACCACACTTCCCTAGGGTGCTCCTGATGATATCCCTATCTCTGACGAATACTCACCATCGATGACAATGTACTGGGTTCTATTACTTAAGAAGTCTTTGAACCACTCATATATCCAGGTCTCTATTCTGTACGATATTCACCAACCGATACGAGTGACGATGTTGCAAGCTATGCTGGACAGTAACACAAATAAAGCCTACGAATGCAGAGAACGTCACCTTAGCATACGCCATCTGTACGATGTCATCGTGAAATAGTTTAGCCAATCAGGCACTGTCCACTGGGCATAAAAGTGTGACTATCAGCAGTTTTATGACGGTCAGACACAGTCTCTGCTGATGTTGATGGAGGCTGTTATGAAAAGCTTAAGATTTCATACAAATCTGACATGGCACGTTAACAGAACTTTTTATCCATGTGAGTAAAATTATTGCATAAAACAGATAGCTCATCATCTTACAGAAATCTCTTCAGGGTCCTGGTAGTCCTACACTTACACGTCAATATAATTACTCCCTAATAGTATTTGTAGTTAATAACACGTGTAATTTTATTACCTTCAGTGAAATGAACTTGCAAAATATTGGAAGTAAAAATAATGTCCATGTAGACTATGCATCCCTGCCTACAATTCAGAATAAAAATTCATGTTCTGATACAAAAGTCCTTAACAGGCTGCCATTAGACATCAGGCAGAAAATTGGAAACCCTAGTATATTAAGAAAAATACAAAGTAAAAAATGATTTTACTAGTCTCACCTTTTATAATTAATTATAATTAAGCATAATGTTTCAACTCAAGGATGCATATGCTGGTTCACACTAAGGTTTGTATTAATCTAATTTTGACGTTGCTGTTATAGGTAAGGCTGACAATACTCTTTGTAAAATTTTGAAATGCTTTGTATGACATAAGAGAGGAAAACAGCACTTGAATACAAAAACTATTTCTAGCTTTCAGAACCATTAGTTCCTTCCTCTGGGAAGATGGATACGTTTTGGAAGATTGGGAATGAGAGGCAGATCACTCTGACCACCTTTGTAGGACACAGAGTGCTGCTGCAGTGTTTGAGATCCCCAGCAGTTCAGATTAAACCAACACACTGATGTGACTCAGAGCAAGGCTGCTAGATGGGCTACCAGTGGTTTCAAACAATGTGTGAGTATTGTGAAGGTGCTTGGCAAACTCATATGAGAATCCCTGGAGGGAGACAATTTTCTTTTTGTCAAACACTATTGAGAAAATTTAGAGGATATGAGAAATTAGGGCCCGTATAGGGGCCTTTCTTCTCTCACTCTATATGCGAGTGGAACAGGAAAGGTGATGATTTTTAGTGGTACAAGGTATCCTCTGCCGTGTACCATTTGGTTGTTGTATAGTGTGTATATATGTCAAAATGGTGACTGCCTACTACATTAAAAAAAATTTAATTGAAACTAAGTTAAAGCTTTGTGATTTATTTCAAATGTTTTGTTCCACATTTAACTGTACCTGATACATTCTGATAATCAGTGACTTGCATCTGTAACAGTCTTACAATTTGGAGATCTCAGTACTGCTTAGATCTATTAATAATCCCTCATTCAGTTCTTTTTAACAAAATATCACATAAAAATAAACTGCATTTTGAGAAACTACTTATAGGAAGATGCGAATGGCATACAGCGGTTCACTTACAAAACAACAGCGATCAGAATTTAAGCATATCAGTAACACAAATTGGGCAAGAGCACATAAACATAACTGGGCTAGAGTACAATATTGAATATGCCCCCCACCCCTCCCCCACCCCTCCCCCCCGCCACCCCCCCTGGAAACCTTGGCTGGAATAATAAGTTTATCTGTAGCATAGTCTCAGCTCTATATTAGCTTGAAAAGTGATAATTTTGTCGACAGTTATGGAACTCGGTAAATGAGAAATGAAGGTCATGGTAACAGACAGATGTGTGACATTGCTTAATATTTTGTTTGTGCCATATTTAAATGCATTTTCCCATATTTAAATCATTTTTTCATAATAAAAAATAAAACTACTAGGTTGTGCCCGAAAACATGTATTAGCCAATGAACAAGCATCCGACGTGTGTTTTGATGCACGTTACGTACATGTATCGTACACAAACTGCAAAAATGCAAGTGGCGTTCCGCTACGTAACTTTTACCCATATTTAATACATTTTTCCACATTTGTTACTGCTGGCATGAATGCAAACAAATTCATAATTATGTATTGCAAATGTCTTAGTGGTAGTTACATTAGTAATTCGCACTCAACATGTTAAAAAAAATTAGAGATATTGTCCTGAAGGCATACTATGTAATATGTTATATGTTATAAATCATTCTTCCACTCAACTAATAATTCGTAATCAGTTGGCTACAATCAACCACGTAAAACTCTGATCTGTAACTCTGATTATGTTACTAATTAGTAGGTCACTATAATCGAGATTATATTCGAATTTGAATGTTGTTTTTACATTTCATTCTGATAACGGAAGCTTCGTTCAAACAATCTGTGTTGACTTGACATTGCGAAGTGAAGATAGCTGAGGGCAAGGTTGTATAAAGGCTGTAGCAAACGTGACTGATTTCGCTTATGTCAATAAGTGCTGCTTACACAGCTAATCACGAGGTAGCACTGTCATATTTTTGGCCTTTCTGATGACATCATGAAGTGATTCCTCGGAGCCCACGAGACACGCATCCCGCCAGTGGTGGCTAGTGAATATACATTCTGGGTGATCACAAATTTTTACATTCAGATAAACGTGAGATTGCGAAATTAACAGCATATGCAGTGTAATAATTAGCTTATCAACTATTTTTTAATAAAACTACAGCCACTGCCAATAATGATAATAATAACAGTAATAATAATAAATGACGATAATGGTAATAACAATAAATAATAATAATGCAACGGGAGACCCTAGCCACACGACATTTCATTTTTCATAATAGTAACACATAGCTTGTCTGAAAAAGAAAGAACTGTTTTGTGGAATTTTGTCAGATAATTAAGTACAGATAGATCAAGAATGAAATAATGTTGAAGTTTTGATACTATCCATTTCTCATTTTTGTGTAAACGGGAGTTTTTGTGCTTTTTAATTTTTTCGTAGAAACATACAGGATCCTTACTTAACAAATCAATTTCTGGGCTGAAAATCAAACATTCTTACTTCACATCCATAATGTTTGATTTCGTCACTTTCACAGTAAATGGATCTGGTCTGGGAGGCTCTAGTTTCTTTGTGCTTAACTTTTCCTGGTAATTTTCGTTTCTGGTAACACTTAAAACAAAATCTAATTCAGAATCTCACAAAATATGTTTTTCTGTCATCAAAACGTATACTGATGTCTGATCTAATTTTTAGTGATTTAATTGGCGTATCTGTGGACTGTTCGGCTATCTACAGGGATTTTTGCCAAGTGAAAGAGGCAAAACTCAGCAGTAGTGTGCAGCGTGGCATCGAACTAAACGAGTAGTGTAGCAATAAGTGCTAGCTGTGCATGCTGCAAAACGTGCATGCTATTTACCAAATCCTTATGTATTTGGCTCGTAAGGCAATTAAGTCATGCCAGATGGGCATGTGCAAAAGGTTCTTAAAACATGCCCAACTGAAGGAGTACTTCAGATGGAGTCTTATAGAGGAGAAGAATATAGCAAAGTGTGGTAGATTTAGCACTGTGTATATCATATTACCATTATGTTCAACAGCATTAATAAAAATTGCCGAGATGTTAAATGTCAGGGTGTTCACATGCACTTGTGCTCTAACACAATGGCAGCCACTGCCTGTATACCCCCTGCCCCTCCCCTGCCACCTTCCATCATGCACTACCAGGAACACTTACCATAATCTTTCCACCCTGTAAATCTTCCTCGCAGCAAATTCTTTCCTCCACCTTGGTCTGCCCCTTCACTCCCTTCTCAAACATTCTTCACTTCCTGCCTTTTGCTTCATTATACTATAATTAATTATTGTCGAATGACAGTGTGGCTCATGGGAAGACTCGGTCTACATTAGCTCATCTGCTTGTTTATGTCACACCAAAGAGTGCAATTTCGGGTCTTCTGGGATGAAAGTATCGAAATAACACTCGTCAGGCAGATCTCACAACAAGAGCTTTTCCCCCTAGGGTAGCTGATGTCCCATCGTGTGTAGACTGAATAGAAATTGGATAGATTGACTGTTCCATTGGTTTTTGGTACAATATTTTATACATTATGAATGAAAACACACACAAAGAATTATTTCGTATAATCACAGTTGCTTCATGTACCTACTTAATCTCTCTATTATATCTTATCTGTTTGTGATTTAGGACTGATTAAAGACACCCCTGTTAACTTACAAGAATTTCTTAACCTCAGACCTTGCCTCACCAACTTTCAAACCAACCTTGCATCTGCAGAAAGAACTGCATTACACCGTGTAAAAACTGATCCCAATGTTATAATCCTAGATGCGGACAAAGGCTCCACCATCCATCACATACTTCCACCTACAAACCTTACCACTGTAACCCTATTCCAGGAATCCAGCAGGATCTCCAGTCACTACTCAAATCCTCAGGCCCATCCCAGAATCTCTCCCCAGACTCCATCTCTCTACTCATCCTTACCACTCCCCGCATTCCTACCTAATACAGGCTTCCTGAAGTCCATACAGCTAACTACCCTGGGCACCCCATTGTGGCCACTTACTGTGCCTCACGAAGACAATTTCTGCTTTCATAAACCGACACCTTCAACCTATTACCCAGAACCTGCCCTCCTACACAAAAGATGCCAACGATTTCCTCCCCCGACTCTCCACACTTCCTTCCCTTTACCACACAGTGCCCTGCTCGTCACTATCGATGCCACCTCCCTTTACACTAACTTTCCTAATACCCACGGTCTTATCACTATTGAACACCACCTTTTCCAATGCTCGACGGATTCCACACCGACAACCTCCTTCTAAGTTGCAATGGCCAACTATATCGTCACCTACAGTTACTTCTGCTTTGAAGGAACCATCCGAGGTATTACTATGGGCACCCACATGGCACCATCCTGTGGGCTATCTAGAGGAATACTTCCTAAAAACCCAGAATCCTGAAGCCCTAACCTGGTTGAGATTCACTGATGACATCTTTGCGATCTGGATCGAGTGTGAGCACACATTCCTCCAGAACCTCAACAATGTCTCCACCATTTGCTTCACCTGGTCCTACTCAACCCAACAAAGCATCTTCCTAGATGTTGACCTCCACCTCAAAGATTGCTACATCAGTACCTCCATCCATATAAAACCTACTAACCACCAGCAATACCTCCACTTCGACAGCTAGGCACCCGTGGTCATCGTATCTGCAGTGGCGAGCAATCCCTCTCAAAATGTACCAAGGGTCCCACTGAAGCCATAACTGACCGTAGTTATCCTCCCATCCTTGTACAAAAACAAATCTCACGTGCCTTATCTTTCCAGTCTCCCACCACCTACCAAAGTCCTACAGTCCGGTTACAGAGGAGCATTCCCCTCATAACTCAGTACCACCCGGGACTGGAGCAACCGAATTACATTCTCCGCCAGGGTTTTGACTACCTTTTGTCGTGCTCTGAAATGAGAAATGTCCTGCCCAGTATCCTTTCCAACCCTCCCATAGTGCTATTCCTTGTCCACCGCACCTACACAATATACTTGTCAATATTTACACAAGCCCTGCTCCCAACTCCTTACCTCATGGCTCATACCCCTGTAAGCAGCCTAGATGTGAGACCTGTCCCATACATCCTCCCACCACCACTTACTCGTCACGTCACTAACATGATGGGATAGGTTATCCCATCAAAGGCAGGGCTACCTGTGAAACCAGTCATGTGATCTACAAGCTAAGCTCCAACCAATGTGCTGCATTTCTATGTGGGCATGACAACCAACAAGCTGTCTGTCCTCACGAATGGCCATTGACAAAGTGTGGCTAAGAAACAAGTGGACCACACTGTTGCTGAACATGCTGCCTAACATGACATCCTTCATTTCAATTACTGCTTCACAACCTATGCCATCTGCATCCTTCCCACCAACACCAGGTTTTCTGAATTACGCAGGTGGGAAATCCCCAACAATACGTCCTATGTTCCCGTAACCCTCCTGGCCTCGACCTTCGTTAGTCACTGTCCTCACCCATCTAGTCTCTTCTCTGTTCTGTGTCAAATCTAACAATGACAAAATCACCAGGCTGAAGTTCATAAGGCGAGAAGACTTCAGATCCACTGATTACGCTTGTGCCCTCGTCTGGGTTCTCACATTCATTGGTAGAGAGAGTTGGTGAACCATTATCTCCAGAAACATCACTTTTGCCTGAGGCATCACCATTTTCATCATCAGGGAAATCACGTACTGACACACTTTTCCCAGCCGGCACTGGAACCCCAGTTTGCCGTTTTCTCACAGGCTTTCCATCGTTGCCTCGAAATTGTTGGAGCAATTCTGTGAGGGCTCCATCAACATCCTGTGGATTTGCGGGTCCTTCACCATCACCTTTAACACCAGGAACTCTGCAAATTACTCTCTCAGGATAGAACACATATCTTGAAACCAGCCTGGATGTTTCCTTCGGCATTTACTTCCAGAGCCCTCACAAGCTGGTTTAGTAATCGGGGGTACATAACCTTTGGAATGGTGGTCTCCTTATGACCGGAACCCAAGTTGTTTTTTGGAGAATGCTTCACCAGGTGGTCTTCAGTGGACGAAAAAATGCCACATCAAGAGGCCGAGTGAGATGCGTAGAGTTTTTAGGAAGAAAAATCATTCTTACACCATTCTCTTCACAAACCTTGACTGAAGCCACTGAAATATGAGTGGAAAGGCTGTCGCTGATTAAAATGTTTGGGCCTTTTAACTTCCTATAATAAGGCAAAATGATTGTGGTAATCCAGTCATCAAAACACTGAGCATCAAACCACCCACTTTCACTTGTAGTAAATCTGGTGTCTTTGGGAACACCATCCATCCATGAAGCATACAAGCGCTTTGAGTGATAAATAACATACAAAGCCAGCAGTTTTCCATTTGCTGTGCAGCAAACATAACTGACGTTGCTGCTTTGGAGGTCTTCATGATTATATTTTGATCCTCTCTCCATAATCACTTTAGCATGTCCCGGATCATCTGCTAAGTTCATTTCATCGAAATTCACAATACTTGGGGGAACATCTTTAATTTCCCTCTCTAAATTATCAAAATATTCGCGCAGGACAGCTCTCAACACAGAAGCACAAGCTCTTTATATGTTCTGGCACAGTCTTCGACTCACTTTACCTCTCTGGTAATCACAGAGTCAACCAGTAAAAGAGGTAGACCCGCTCGGCACAAACAGTGAGTCTGTCCACAATCAGCGCGTCTTCAGCCGTAGAGGGTACAGTTTGTCCCCCTTGGAGGTGCACATTATTATTCCTCAAATGTCGGTGGAGAACTGTGTATGGAATGCTGAAATTTCTCACAGCTTGCCTAATGCTGCTCCCTCCTTTAACAGCAGCAATGGCTTGGGCTAATTCATCTTTGCTTCTCTTTGTGTAGGATTTCCCACGAGGATCAGGAATGTAATTTCTGGGCATTTTAATCAGTCTGGAAATTAAATAGAACAAAACATTCAAACACAAGCAGCTAGTACCCCACAACCAAATGTAAGTCTGCTAATAGTCTTATTTAATACTAATCCTATTCGCCCCAGTTTTTTAAAAAAGTGCGTTCGTTCGAGCCAAATAAAATGAAATCAAGAAATATATTTAATACTCACCAAAAATGAAGGAGGACCTCAATTCAGAACACAATTCTCGGTAGAAGCACTGATTTTGATGATACATAACTCCCAACCAAGTTTTTGGAATATACGTAAACTTGGGATTCCCCGCCCACATGTTTACAGTGCTCTAGAAGCCAGGGTAGCCACTATTGAAACACAAAATGTTCATGAATGTGTTCCTCAAGGGCAATACTGCCGATTGACGCACTGGTCTCCATATTTTATTGCGATCCTGTGTAGTTTCTATTGTTTTAAAGTTTTTCCATCAGAATTGATCCTATTCACCCCTCTTATACTATTAACCCTATTAAACAATATAGACGAAGTATTGCAATGAGATCTTTGATTGCTGTTGTAGTTCCAAGACCATGTGCTAAGCCCATAACTACTGGCAGTACCAGTACCCTGCAAACTGGAATTGCAAACTATGAAATTTGCATATTATGATAGGCAGCGTCCTAAATTTTGCTGAAACACACTGACACACTGTAGCAGATACAGAGAGTACTAAAAAGTAACAGCTCACAATCAACATCTACAGGCCATCTAATGGCAGAGAATCACCATTCAACAAAAACAGATGTTGTTGTTGTGGTCTTCAGTACTGAGACTGGTTTGATGCAGCTCTCCATGCTACTCTATCCTGTGCAAGCTTCTTCATCTCCCAGTCCAATTGTCAGTAATACCTACGTACACAACAGCCAAGTACTTGAAAGGTCTCCTGTCTCGATATGTGGGGAAATGTATTCACCACATCTGCAACTCAGAAGATTTCCTGCAACGCCTCAAGCAACTGCACATCACAGATTCGGACATCGTGGTTAGTTTTGATGTGGTATCGCTGTTCACCAGGGTCCCACTGAAGGACTCACTAGAACTGATTACAGAGAAATTTGACGGTGCTCTGTTGGACCTGTTCAGTCATACACTGACATCCACGTATTTCCTGTACAGAAACCAATATTACGAGCAAACTGAAGGTGTAGCTATGGGCAGCCCACTGTCCCCTTGTGGTTGCCAACATGTTTATGGAGAGTTTTGAGGAGAGGGCATTGGAGACAGCCACATTTAAACCCACATGCTTCTTTAGGTATGTGGATGACACCTTCGTGATCTGGCCACATGGGATGGACAGGCTCAATGAGTTTCTTGAACATTTTAACTCGTGCCACCCTAATATCGAGTTCACCATGGAACTGGAGAAGAATGGCCAGCTGCCATTTCTGGATGTACTAGTCTAGAGGAAAGCAGACGGATCAATTGGCCACAGTGTGTACCGAAAACCAACACACACGGATTTATATCTGCAGGCCAGCAGCTGTCACCACCCTGCACAGAAGAATGGGCTTCTGAAGACTTTGGTCCACAGAGCACGTGCCCTGTCAGACCAAGAGAATCTACCTATAGAAATAGAACGTCTCAAAACAGTTTTCTCCAAGAATGGATACACGGACAGACAAATTGAGAGGGCACTCCAACCGGCGACTATACCACAGGTTCCTGAACAAGACAAAGCTGAAGCAAAGAAGGTGGCATATCTGCCCTATGCTGGCTCTATTTCTGCCAGAATCGGTAGGATCCTCCGTAAACACAATATCAAGTGTGTTTTCTGTCCATCCAACAAGATTGGGGGACTGCTGGGGAGTGTCAAAGACGACCTGGGGTTACGAAACCCAGGGATTTACAATATACCTTGCCAATGTGGCATGTCCTACATTGGCCAGACGACAAGAACTGTGGAAATCAGGTGCAAAGAACATCAGAGGCACACTAGATTAAGACAGGTGACTAAGTCAGCCATTGCTGATCACTGTCTAGAACTGGATCATGCCATGAAGTATGAGGATACCAAGATTCTAGCACAAACACCCAGATTTTGGGACAGTGTTATAAGAGAATCGATAGAAATTAAAATGGCTGACGATCTTATGAACCGTGACACATGGTACCAGCTAAGCAGAGCCTGAGATCCGGCTCTGGAATTCTTAAAGGAGCAACGGGGCCAGCTGCAACACTACACAAACAGAAGAACCAGAGACATGGAGATGGAAAACGAGCCCCTGACGGACTGCCAGGTGCACGAGACCGAAGATGGAACACCCAGAAGTGGGACTGGTGGGTGCGGACCGCAGAGGGAACATCCAGAGCCGCAGCAGACGAAAAACGGAGCGGCAATGCTCCAACAGGTTGTGGTGAGCGGGCGCAGACCGCAGGGGAAATGCTTGGTACCCCAGACCATAGATGAAACCCCCAGGAGCGGGTTTGGTGGGCGCGGACCGCAGAGGGAACACCTAGAACTGCAGCGGACAGAAAACAGAGCAGCAACGCTGCAGCAGGTCGCAGCGAATGGGCGCGGACCACAGAGGAAGCGCCTGCAGCCGTTCGTGGAGGGGGAAGGCCATAGGCATAAATACTGGACCAGGTCCACTCGAGGAGCAGTCTCAGGTCGCACCTGATAAAGGCTACGAGCTACGTGACTGAAATATCGTGCAAGTTCGACGCTGATATCCGGCAGAACACCCAACAACTCAAGATGTCACTATTCAAGCAATCATTTGAACTACACTCCTGGAAATTGAAATAAGAACACCGTGAATTCATTGTCCCAGGAAGGGGAAACTTTATTGACACATTCCTGGGGTCAGATACATCACATGATCACACTGACAGAACCACAGGCACATAGACACAGGCAACAGAGCATGCACAATGTCGGCACTAGTACAGTGTATATCCACGTTTCGCAGCAATGCAGGCTGCTATTCTCCCATGGAGACGATTGTAGAGATGCTGGATGTAGTCCTGTGGAACGGCTTGCCATGCCATTTCCACCTGGCGCCTCAGTTGGACCAGCGTTCGTGCTGGACTTGCAGACCGCGTGAGACGACGCTTCATCCAGTCCCAAACATGCTCAATGGGGGACAGATCCGGAGATCTTGCTGGCCAGGGTAGTTGACTTACACCTTCTAGAGCACGTTGGGTGGCACGGGATACATGCGGACGTGCATTGTCCTGTTGGAACAGCAAGTTCCCTTGCCGGTCTAGGAATGGTAGAACGATGGGTTCGATGACGGTTTGGATGTACCGTGCACTATTCAGTGTCCCCTCGACGATCACCAGTGGTGTACGGCCAGTGTAGGAGATCGCTCCGCACACCATGATGCCGGGTGTTGGCCCTGTGTGCCTCGGTCGTATGCAGTCCTGATTGTGGCGCTCACCTGCATGGCGCCAAACACACATACGACCATCATTGGCACCAAGGCAGAAGCGACTCTCATCGCTGAAGACGACACGTCTCCATTCGTCCCTCCATTCACGCCTGTCGCGACACCACTGGAAGTGGGCTGCACGATTTTGGGGCGTGAGCGGAAGACGGCCTAACGGTGTGCGGGACCGTAGCCCAGCTTCATGGAGACGGTTGCGAATGGTCCTCGCCGATACCCCAGGAGCAACAGTGTCCCTAATTTGCTGGGAAATGGCGGTGCGGTCCCCTACGGCACTGCGTAGGATCCTACGGTCTTGGCGTGCATCCATACGTCGCTGCGGTCCGGTCCCAGGTCGACGGGCACGTGCACCTTCCGCCGACCACTGGCGACAACATCGATGTACTGTGGAGACCTCACGCCCCACGTGTTGAGCAATTCGGCGGTACGTCCACCCAGCCTCCCGCATGCCCACTATACGCCCTCGCTCAAAGTCCGTCAACTGCACATACGGTTCACGTCCACGCTGTCGCGGCATGCTACCAGTGTTAAAGACTGCGATGGAGCTCCGTATGCCACGGCAAACTGGCTGACACTGACGGCGGCGGTGCACAAATGCTGCGCAGCTAGCGCCATTCGACGGCCAACATCGCGGTTCCTGGTGTGTCTGCTGTGCCGTGCGTGTGATCATTGCTTGTACAGCCCTCTCGCAGTGTCCGGAGCAAGTATGGTGGGTCTGACACACCGGTGTCAATGTGTTCTTTTTTCCATTTCCAGGAGTGTACTTTCTAAAGCTATTGTTAAATTGAGAGCATCAAATTTAGCGTTTGATAAACTGTCAATAATTATTTCTTAACACAATTATTTTATTAGAAAGGTTAATTGAATTTGTGTTCGACTGCTGTTCAAGAGCTAGTATTTTATCCTTCATGTCCAATAGATCTTGGCTAGTTAAGGTGCCAAATACAGTACGAAGAATTCTACCTCCAAAAGCAAACCAGGCACGTTTGCGCCTAATCAATTTGCGTTGGTTTATAGATGCAGGCAATTACACAATGGCACTTACCCAATACCGGTACACGACACATTGAATGTTTTTGTTGTGCCAAATTTTAGGCATAGAATACAGGTTTCAATAATAGATTTATACACAGTTCTGTTCATACTTTGGATAAATTTTAGTGTCCAGTTCCACTTGTCAGCTTTGAGCGATGACTTGATATCTAAGGCAAAGCCGCTTCGTGTAGTCAACCTACGAAAGCAACGGTTCATGCACGTAAGCAGACGAATATAGCATACGATATAATTACAATCACATTCATGCAGTTATTTATTTAGTCATGAATTACATCGAATATCTATAAAAAATAAAGAATACTGGAATCGATAATTAGAATTAACATATGTAAGTAAATTCCAGTTATAGTTTCAAACCCACCCCATGTTCATGTATAAATTATTTTTGCACTTGTATGTACTGAAACGTAATACCATTTCTACTTTTGTAATTGCTCTCTAAAACTTCTACGGTGTATAACAAAAATTGGAATCAGTAACTAGAACCAACCTTCTATTTAGGTCAATTCTTGTTACCGATTCCTACCTCTGGATGGTTCACAATTTTTTACATTTTTGCGGTGATTCTGTGAACTATGATTTTGTAGGATTTCTAGATATCTTTTTGATCTCATAATAGGGTTGCCACTTCATTCACAAAAAAAAGGAAGATTTTTCATGGATATATTTTATAATGGCTAGTGCAATCATATTTTTATTAAATGCCATTTTCAATCAAAAAGCTCACATTTACATCTTGAGCACTATTCCTTCATGTCACTATTACTATTTGAAGCTCTCATTTTATGAGTTCTGGTGAACACCTGTTCCTAACATCAGTCCACTTGTTCTTAATCATCGATAACACTTGTTCCACAAATGCATTTGAACCTGGTATGCTTAGTATAAAACACATGAGCTGAGAGATATTTGTCACTTTTTGTTGAGGAACTAGTGTGAAGAATTTTACCCACTTAGACGCAAGATCACCATCCTTAGTGATACAGTTAGCTTTCACTTCACAAAATACTTCATATAGCTGATCCAGGTTGATCCTATCTTGTAGATTGTTTCCACTGCAAGTTCAAAATCACAATATTGTAATTCCCCATTCTTTGTGTAGTCTTTATGTAAATCCACACTCTATGCTGATGATACAACTTTTGTTTCAGCAGGATTTAAGAAAATTAAACGAGGAAAGTTAGGCTCATCTCAGAGCAGCCATCAAGTGGTTCCGCCTCAATGGCTTGCATATAAATCATGATTAAACTGTAAATACTCTCTTTCGCTCGTGTGTTAAGAGTGATAAGATTGAATGTGTTTCAGCTAAACTACTTCAGATTCATCTTGACTCAAAATTAATGTGGAAGAGTCATACCGATTATATTTGTACTAAGTCACCTTGTGTGACATATTTGGTAGGTAAACTAAGGTCATGTGTTAGTGGTAAGTTATTACTCAATGCATACTATGCCTTTCTCCGCACCCATTTAACATATGCCACTTTGTTGTGGGGAAACTCACCCGGAGCAAAACAAGTTTTCATTTGGCAAAAGAAGGCAGTCAGATGCATCCATGGAGTCAGAAATAACGAGTCTTGTAGACCATATTTCAAAAATCTAAAAATACTAACAGTTGCAGCCCTGTTTATACCAAGTTGTCTGATACACACAAAAGAAAAACAAACACAGTCGCAAACTACAACAGTCGATCCATCACCATGACACACGTATAAAACAGCAAATTGACATCCCAGTTGCTAGACTAAAGAAAACTTAAGATAGTTACAGGTACATGGGAGTAAAACTTGTTTAACATGTTGCCAATAGAGGCACATAATGTGTCACTGAATGAGTTTAAAGGTGTCACAAAGAAATGGCTTAGAGAAAAAGATTTTTATACAATAGAAGAGTTTATAACGTGCACTAAAGATGATCTTAAGTACCCGTACTAATATAGTTTCACTTGGATTAAACTTATACATGTAAATATAATGCAAATACCTTATACAGCATCAAGGACAAATTTTTTTATCTTATTAGACAATAATGATCTAAAATATATTACACCTTTTCTGTTAGTTATGTAAACTGTATATGTACACAAATGACATAAATTTTTAATGCGTAAAGATGGATAATAAAATAAATAAATAAACAACTGTTGTAATTTGTAGATACTTCATTAGAAAATGTTACATGTTTTCTATTAGCTGAAGGTGCAATATGATTTAATAAGTTTTGTACGAACTGGAACCCAGGACCTTGGTTCATATCTCTCGATGACTGCTAACAAGCATTGATACGCCCACCCTTGGAGTCAAGCTTAGTGTTTAACATACTTTCGCGAACCACGAACGTTTAGCTCTCTATGGAAAACATTGAAAGCCGCCGAACTCCTGCAAGGACTGAACGCGCTGCCATCTGGCGGCTACGTGGAAAAATAGATTAGAGGTTATCTTAAATGCCACCAGATGTCCACACAGGTTTACTCTACTTTATTTCCGTATATAATTGTCAATCAAAAACACAGGTGTGACAGAATGTCACATAATTCAAACAGAACTACAACTTTGTATGAGATACAAGCTTTGGCAGATTAAAAATGAATTATTTCGTTAAAGAATTAAAAAAAATGTGTGGCTGTTCTCACAATGAACACTACGAACAACGTGTTTAAGTATAACGTTGTCAGCCAACAAATTGCACGTTTTCGATTTCACTTTCAAGATTCTAACCCAAGCTAATTGCTTGGGCGGATCAGGAAATGTCCAATTTTTGACGAGAGATGTCATGTACGTCTCCTCATAAACTACTTGCTAGAGGTGGGCCAAACGGTTATTCTGGAGTAACCGTTATCATAGTTCTAGTTAATCTTTGATAACCGTTATCGTTAACCGTTATTAGTAAGTGTCAAGTTATTTTTCGCTAGCGAATGCCGAATACTCAGTTAAATAACGGCATAGTTGGAATCCATCAGTTTAGTTATCAGTATAACTGCGGGTAGTGTGAAATAGCTGGAATGTCGTATGAATCGTGTCATAACCTTAGCTTATTAACTCCAGATACATTTTGGTTGATGTTAGAACGGAAGCAGCTACTAGGGTAGCAGAGTACGTGTGGCGTGCACACGGGGGTTTTTTAGGTTAGAAGGACCCCCCCTTGGGCGAAACGATAAAATACCTGACGGCTTACCAGAGAGGACATTATCTTCGTTGATAAAGAACGTCCGTCCTCAGAGACCAAAAACAGGAAAAGTTAACGTAATATTGGTAAACTGCAGGAGTATCCAGGGCAAGGTTCCTGAATTAGTATCTCTTATTGAAGGAAATAGTGCGCATATAGTATTAGGAACGGAAAGTTGGTTAAAACCGGAAGTGAACAGTAACGAAATCCTAGACACAGAATGGAATATATACCGCAAGGATAGGATAAACGCCAATGGTGGAGGAGTATTTATAGCAGTAAAGAATTCAATAATATCCAGTGAAGTTATTAGTGAATGCGAATGTGAAATAATCTGGGTTAAGCTAAGTATCAAAGGTGGGTCAGATATGATAGTCGGATGCTTCTATAGACCACCTGCATCAGCAACCGTAGTAGTTGAGCGCCTCAGAGAGAACCTGCAGAACGTCGTGAAGAAGTTTCGTGATCATACTATTGTAATAGGGGGAGACTTCAATCTACCAGGTATAGAATGGGATAGTCACACAATCAGAACTGGAGCCAGGGACAGAGACTCTTGTGACATTATCCTGACTGCCTTGTCCGAGAATTACTTCGAGCAGATAGTTAGAGAACCAACTCGTGAAGCTAACGTTTTAGACCTCATAGCAACAAATAGACCGGAACTTTTCGACTCCGTGAATGTAGAAGAGGGTATCAGTGATCATAAGTCAGTGGTTGCATCAATGACTACAAGTGTAATAAGAAATGCCAAGAAAGGAAGGAAAATATATTTGCTTAACAAGAGTGATAGGGCACAAATCGCAGAATATCTGAGTGACCACCATCAAACGTTCATTTCTGAGGAAGAGGATGTGGAACAAAAATGGAAAAAATTCAGAAACATCGTCCAGTACGCCTTAGATAAGTTCGTACCGACTAAGGTCCAAAGCGAGGGGAAAGATCCACCGTGGTATAACAATCATGTACGAAAGGTACTACGGAAACAAAGAAAGCTTCATCATAGGTTTAAGAGTAGTCGAATCATAGCTGATAAGGAAAAGCTGAACGAAGCGAAAAAGAGCGTAAAGAGAGCAATGAGAGAAGCATTCAACGAATTCGAACATAAAACATTGGCAAACAATCTAAACAAGAACCCTAAAAAGTTTTGGTCATATGTAAAATCGGTAAGCGGATCTAAATCCCCTATTCAGTCACTCGTTGACCACGATGGCACCGAAACAGAGGACGACCGAGAAAGGCAGAAATACTGAATTCAGTGTTCCGAAACTGTTTCACTGCGGAAAATCGTAACACGGTCCCTGACTTCAGCCGTCGCACGGACGCCAAAATGGAAAATATTGAAATAAACGATATCGGAATTGAAAAACAACTGCTATCACTTAGTAGCGGAAAAGCATCCGGACCAGACGAGATACCCTTAAGATTCTACAGTGATTATGCTAAAGAACTTGCCCCCTTTCTATCAGCAATTTATCGTAGATCGCTGGAAGAACGTAAAGTACCTAGCGACTGGAAGAAAGCGCAGGTCGTTCCCATTTTCAAGAAGGGTCATAAATCAGATGCGAATAATTATAGGCCTATTTCGCTTACGTCAATCTGTTGTAGAATAATGGAACATGTTTTGTGTTCTCGTATTATGACGTTCTTAGATAATACAAATCTCCTTCATCATAACCAACATGGATTCCGCAAACAGAGGTCATGTGAAACTCAGCTCGCCCTATTTGCCCAAGAAATTCACAGTGCCGTAGACACTGGCGAGCAGATTGAGGCCGTATTCCTGGACTTCAGGAAGGCATTTGATACAGTTCCGCACTTACGTTTAGTGAAAAAAATACGAGCTTACGGAATATTGGACCAGGTTTGTGATTGGATTCAGGATTTCCTAGAAGAAAGAACACAACATGTCGTTCTTAACGGTTCAAAATCTGCAGATGTAGAGGTAATTTCGGGAGTACCGCAAGGAAGCGTGATAGGACCTTTATTGTTTACAATATACACAAATGACTTAGTTGACAACATCGGTAGCTCCGTGAGGCTATTTGCAGATGACACGGTTGTCTACAAGAAAGTAGCAACATCAGAAGACTCGTACGTACTCCAGGAAGACCTGCAGAGGATTAATGCATGGTGCGACAGCTGGCAGCTTTCCCTAAACGTAGATAAATGTAATATAATGCGCATACATAGGGGCAGAAATCCATTCCAGTACGATTACGCCATAGGTGGTAAATCATTGGAAGCGGTAACGACCGTAAAATACTTAGGAGTTACTATCCGGAGCGATCTGAAGTGGAATGATCACATAAAACAAATAGTGGGAAAAGCAGGCGCCAGGTTGAGATTCATAGGAAGAATTCTAAGAAAATGTGACTCATCGACGAAAGAAGTAGCTTACAAAACGCTTGTTCGTCCGATTCTTGAGTATTGCTCATCAGTATGGGACCCTTACCAGGTTGGATTAATAGAAGAGATAGACATGATCCAGCGAAAAGCAGCGCGATTCGTCATGGGGACATTTAGTCAGCGCGAGAGCGTTACGGAGATGCTGAACAAGCTCCAGTGGTGGACACTTCAAGAAAGGCGTTACGCAATACGGAGAGGTTTATTATCGAAATTACGAGAGAGCACATTCCGGGAAGAGATGGGCAACATATTACTACCGCCCACATATATCTCGCGTAATGATCACAACGAAAAGATCCGAGAAATTAGAGCAAATACGGAGACTTACAAGCAGTCGTTCTTCCCACGCACAATTCGTGAATGGAACAGGGAAGGGGGGATCAGATAGTGGTACAATAAGTACCCTCCGCCACACACCGTAAGGTGGCTCGCGGAGTATAGATGTAGATGTAGATGTAGATTAGTGTTTCATAATATATGTTTGTAGGTTATCGGTCGCTATTCGAAATATTATTTTCGCAGCTGCGACAGGAAGTACGCGGTACTTCGCCAAAGCACTGTTTAAGTAAAATGTTAACAACGTGCGTTTTTAAGTATGAAGTAATATGTAAACTGAGTACTGTAGGTTAAATTCGAAGCTTAATTTCTTGTGCTGCTCACATAATAGAATAAAGTGTACAGCCTTGTAATACAACCGAAAATATACGTAATTTGACAGATTCGTTTACTCCTGTGCTGTAAAAGCTAGACCTATTGGGGAAAGTGTGAGTACGCTAATCAAAGTTTTATGTGAGATTTGGAAACTGCTCGATTTCTCCAGCGACAGCATGTTTATAACATATGAAGACATGCAGATCGAGAAGGTTGACAGTGTTACATTTCTGAGACTACAACTCGATAATATATTCAGTTGGGAAGGGCATACCACATTTTTTCATTCTATTATTTCATAAGGGAGCATATTCTGTGGTAACTTATCAAACATAGCAAAAGTTTTTCGCATGTAAAAGCGTGTGATAAAAATCGTTTGTGGTATCAATTCAAGAACACCATGTAGGTACCTGTTCAAGGAACTTTGTATTCTAACCACTGTTTCCTAGTATATTTATTCCATAATGAAATTTGTTACAAGTATTTCCAACCAATAGCTTAATACATAATATCAGTACTAGAAATGGGAACAGCAATCTACATAAAGACCTAAAATCACTTACCTTGGTCCAAAAGGGGTCCAATATTCAGGAGAATGCATTTTCAATAAACTGCCAGCAAGTCAGCAACCATTAAAAACTTGGTTTCAGATAAAGCACGGTTTACAGTGTGTTTGAAAGACTATTTGATACAGAAGTGTCTGATTCCACCTGTCATCAATATGCCGGAAATGGCTATTTTAAGTGTGTCTATGACGTCACTACATACACATGGCAACAAACACGAAGATACATATAAATAATACAATAACATTTCCCACCAAAAATGCAATAAAACCAACTGGACAACTGCGGGAAGTTGGGGGTTTTAGGGTGAGGACAAGCCAGTAAAAAAAAAAAAAAACACCAAGATCCCAAGACACAAAATGAAGAACAAAAAGAAAAAAAAATACAGCATTCTGCTACACCAACAAAAATCTGCAGGAATCGG
This sequence comes from Schistocerca cancellata, assembly GCF_023864275.1. Classification (NCBI taxonomy): domain Eukaryota; kingdom Metazoa; phylum Arthropoda; class Insecta; order Orthoptera; family Acrididae; genus Schistocerca; species Schistocerca cancellata. The sequence goes on from NC_064636.1 coordinate 16,734,116, forward strand.
ACACTTACCTTGAACAATATAGGTCAACTATAGGTGACCATATCAAAACACCAATACCCACAACTAAAAGTAGGAAAATTGGAATCGGACATTTCCCTTGACCTACATAGGTCAACCTCAGATGACGATACTAAAACATCAACACACACAACTATGAAAATGGGAATCGGTCATTTCCGGCGACCTATACAGGTCCACCACAGCTACTGATGCCAAAAAACCAACACCTACAACTGCGAAAAATAAAACCACAATCCCAAAAGTCCACAAATCAATCATTCCTACATAAATTAAATCACATTCAATGCTTCATAAATACACAAAACATCACAGCTAAGAAAAAAATAATAATTACCACCAGCAAATTCCGGCACTGCAACCTAGATCGACAGCCCCCCCCCCCCCCCCCACACACACACACACACAAAAACCAACTCATAAACACCGTGCCGTAATGACATTCACACAGCACAACACCTTACGTCAAAGCAGACGGGTGGAATCAGACGCTTCCATTGACCCCTCCTTCTACTCTGTAGATGAATATCATAACAGAGACTGATAGACCAGCTTAGGTAAAAATTCTGCTATATTTCAGTGGTGACAGCACTTGGTTGCAACAGTCAAGATCAGGTACTCTGTGTACGATAAATTTATTAATAGTACATAACTGTGTTTTATTGTGTCAGTGTACCAATTCTGTAAATATTAGTAGTTACTGTGATATATTCACATATTTTGACAATCTCCTGACAAATGATGAGGATAATAATTATTATATTCCACTGTATTATGTTATACTTCCTGACATGTTATTTGTCATTCGCGATGGCCAGCGTCTATTTCCGAAGAAGTACGTAAATATTTATTCGCTCCAGTAACTATCGTTTCTGTAATATCACCAGGGGCTAAGACTGGAGTCACTGTATCAGGAACACAGACACACAGTTATTCCGTTACCAACTTCCAGGTTACTTGTAATGATAGTCCGATAACTGCCAGAGAACGAGAACTGTGAGCCAATAACGATAACTGCTAGAGGAATTTTTTTTTCTTTATTGTTATTTTTAGCACCTTACACAAGGCGGGCTGTCAGCAGCAGAGTACGCCGCTCTTCAGCCTTGAGTTTTACAATAAGTAGGACATAGAGGGGGCACAGAGAATACTAACAAAGCGGCTGGCAAAACAATGTAGACACTAAAAAACAAAAAACAAAAAAAACATGGAGCCGTTTATGCTGGACGAGGAAACATCACTGACACTTGTTGACACGGCGTACATAACACAGACGACTGTGACGGCCCACGCGAACAGTGGCGGCGTAACGGCGAACAAACACTAAACACAAACGAAGGCACACACATGATACACTGATGGCGATGACCTCCAGCGTGCGAATGTTCACTGTGCGTGTACGAGTCTGGGGACCCGCCAAGAGAGGAGGAGGAGGAAGGGGAGTGGGAGAGTGAGAGGGAAGAGCAGAGATCCCACAGGCAGGAGAGATAGGGGGAGGGAGGAAGGGGGAGGGGGAGCCCAGGGGTAGAGGGGTGGAGGGAGGGGATGGGGGAAAAGGAAAGAGAAGGGAAGAGAAGTGAGGGAGGTTGCCGAAGGGAAAGGACACAGGAAGTGGGGGGAGGATCAAAGTTGGTAGGAGGGGTAGATGGAGGGGAGGAGGACATCATCAGGGAGGAGGAGCTGGCGGAAGCCACCTTGGGAGAGGCTGAGGAGGGTGGAGAGATGGAGAGCGGGTGGGATGTGGGAATACAGGCGCGGCAGCGGGTGGGGGTGGGAGAGAATGGGTGAGACAAGCGGATGAGGAGGATCGAGTTTGCGGGAGGTGTACAGGATCTGTATCCTTTCAAGGAAAAGGAGGAGGTGGGGGAAGGGGATGAGATCATACAGGATCCGCGTGAGGGAGGGGAGACGGATGCGAAAGGCGAGGCAGAGAGCATGGTGTTCAAGGATTTGGAGGGATTTATAAAAGGTAGGGGGGGGGGCGGAGATCAAGGCCGGATGGGCGTAACAAAGGAGAGGGCGGATGAGGGATTTATAGGTGTGGAGGATTGTGGAGGGGCCCAGACCCCACGTATGGCCGGAAAGGAGCTTGAGGAGACGGAGGCGGGAGCGTGCCTTGGCTTGGATTGTCCGGAGGTGGGGAGTCCAGGAGAGGCGACGGTCAAGGGTGACGCCAAGGTACTTAAGGGTGGGAGTGAGGGCGATTGGACGGCCATAGACGGTGAGATAGAAATCAAGGAGGCGGAAGGAAGGGGTGGTTTTGCCTACAATGATCGCCTGTGTTTAGTAGGGATTGACCTTGAGCAACCACTGGGTTGCACCAAGCAGTGAACCGGTCAAGATGGGATTGGAGAAGGTGTTGGGAGCACTGCAGGGTGGGGGCAAGAGCAAGGAAGGCGGTGTCATCGGCGAACTGGAGAAGGTGGCCGGGGGGGTGACGGCGGCGGCATGTCCGCCGTGTACAAAAGGTACAGAAGGGGGGAGAGGACGGAGCCTTGGGGCACACCGGCGGAGGGGAAAAAGGTGTAGGAATCTGTGTTATGGATGGTGACATAGGATGGACAGGGGGAGAGAAAGGAGCCGGACATAGTTAATGGGAAGGGCAAAGGTTTGGAGCTTGAAGAGGAGGCCGGAATGCCATACGCGTCATAGGCACGTTCGAGGTCCAAGGAGAGGAAGATTGCGGAGCGGCGGGAATCTAGCTGGTCGAAAAGGAGGTGAGTGAGGTGAAGGAGAAGGTCGTCGGAAGAGAAGGACGACCGAAAGCCACACTGGGTAACGGGAAGGAGGCGGTGCTGGCGGAGATGCTGGTGGATGCGCGGGTGAGGATAGATTCCAGGACCTTGCTGAATACCGAGGTAAGGCTGATGGGACAGTATGAGGAGACGGCGGTTTGCCAGGTTTAAGGAACATGAGGATACGGGATGTTTTCCACACGTCGGGGGTAGTAACCGGTGGACAGGAGTACGTTGTAGAGCCTGGCCAGGGTGGAGAGGAAAGAGACAGGAGCTTCACGAAGGTGACGGTAGGTGACACGATCGTGACCAGGAGCGGTGGTGCGTTTAGTGCGGAGTGTATCAATGATATCCTGTGTAGTGATAAGGGCATTGAGTTCCGTCGTGTGTGTAATGTTGCCCAAGTACTGGAAACCAGGAGCGAGGGGAGGGACAGAGGTGTCAGTTCGATCGCGGATATCCGGGAATCGGGAGTAATCGAACTGGGGATCATCGGGGATGGAAAATACATCGGAGAGGTAGGAGGCAAAGTGGTTGGCCTTACTAAGGGTGTCAGGGAAGGGGTGATCATCGTGGAGAAGAAGATAGTAGGGGGAGGGTTTAGTTCCGGTAAGGCGACGGAAGGCTGACCAGAACTTGGACCAGTTGATTGGTAGGGTAGCATTTAAACGGGTGCATGTCTGTCGCCAGTCCCGGCGTTTCTTAACCGCGAGCAAATTACGAATGTGTCGCTGGAATTGCCGGCGGCATCGTAGTGTGTCCGGGTCACGCGTGTGGAGGAAGGCACAGTAGAGATGGCGGGATTCACAAAGGAGGACAGCCTGTGGGGGTAGGGTAGGACAGTGGGGGTGGATGGCGACAGTAGGGACGTGGGCCTCCACGGCCTCAGATAAGGTCTGCTGGAGAAAGGAGGCGGCATGGGTTACATTGTCAGGGTGGAGGTAGGTGAAAGGGTGGCTATCGACCTGGGTGGAGAGGGTATCCCGGTAGACATTCCAGTTGGCACGGGAATAGTCATGGACGTACTTAGGGGAAGGGTCATTACGAGGGTCGGGGCGGGGGCGACGTCCGTCTGAAACGGTGAGGAGGACAGGGAGATGGTCGCTACCAATAGGCTCCAGGACATCCACCGTTATGCGGCCAAGGAGGTTGGGGGAGGAGAGGATAACATCGGGAGTGGAGTTGGATTCGGTTGGTTGGTTGGTTGTTTGAGGTTTAAGGGACCAAACAGCAAGATCATCAGTCCCTTGTTTCAAATATGCTCCATTCCGCTAATGGGACATCTCAGTAAAATCAGAATAATAGAACAGAGAAAGGGAAAAACGTAAAAGGGCAGTCATGTTGTCATTGGTAAAAAACAAAATGAGGGAAGTCGGCTAGAGAACGAACCCAACACTATGCTGAAGCAGCATAAGCAAGACCACCTGTGACTTAAAATGTACAACTGGTAGAATGTAGAAAGTACGTATGAGAATAGAAAGACTAACCAAGCCTTAAAAAAAAGGGTAAAAACAGAGTAAAAGGGGAAGAAAAGAGGATTTCGGTCAGGGAGGTGAATCGGGAATCTCCGAACACTGCTTACAGTGGGAGACACCCAAACACTCACCACCCTGCCCCAACACCAGAGAGAGATTAAAAACCTTAAAACTGAGAATAAAAACCACTTTCCCGGAGGAAACCAAGAACCAGAGAGACCATCCGGGAATCATCAGCCAACATCAAAGGTAAAGTGTGGGGGAGTCTGTACTTAGCACACAGAGCCAAAAGAAGGGGGCATTCAACCAAAATGTGGGCTACTGACTGGAGGGCTCCACAACCACATAGTGGGGGTGGCTCATCACGCAAAAGAAAACCATCGGTCAGCCTGGTACGGCCAATGCAGAGACGACACAGTGTGGTCGAGTACTTTCGGGAGAGGCGAAAGGAAGAACGCCACGGACCTGGTGTCACCTCAATTGCACGAAGTTTATTAGACAGGGGAGTAGCCTCCCAAGAATTGGCCCATGACTGTGCGAAGTGGGATTGGATGTGAAGCCGTAAATACGCTGCAGGAGGGGTTACAGAAAACGGGTGGTAAGTAACTGCTCCCCCAGCCAAACGATCAGCGAGCTCATTACCCGGGATACCCACATGGCCAGGGACCCAAAGGAAGTCAATGGAACAAGCAGCACAGTGAATATCAGCGCGATGGTCATGGATGGCAGAGACCAAGAGATGGCGCGAAAAACACCGGTCAATAGCAAGAAGGCCACTCATCGAGTCCGCACATAACAAAACGCGGTTGTGTTGGGACTGTTTAATAAAGATAAGGGCCTGGGAAATTGCCATCAATTCCGCAGTAAACACCCCACATGTAGGTGGCAGCAGATGACTTTCCGTTCCAACAGAGGACGTGAAGGCATACCCAACATGATCAGCAGATTTAGAGCCATCAGTGTAAAAAACAACAGCATCCCGAAACTCCCATAAAATTTGGCGGCAAAAGGAACGGAACACCACCGGGGGGATGGAATCTTATGGACCTCGCTGGAGATCCATCCGAATTCAAGGCCGAGTAACTAACCAAGGAGGGGTGGAGGGGAGGGAGCGAGGAAGACAGGACAAATAAGGAAGCTGAAAATCACGGCAAAGAGACGCAAGGCGCAGCCTAACCGGTAAACCCGCACGGGGGCGGGAGTCGGGTGGGCGACGTCCATGGTCTGGGAACAGGATAGAATAGGAAGGATGAGTGGGAGAGGAACGGATAACGAGTGCATAAGACACCAGAAGCTGGGACCGCCGAACAGAAAGGGGGGGGGGGGGGATCCCAGCTTCAACCAGGAGACTATCAACAGGGCTAGTAGGGAAGGCACCGGTGGCCGAACGGATATTATGATGGTGGACTGGATCCAGCATGTGCAGTGTGGAAGGAGCAGCTGAACCATAAACTTGACAACCATACTCCAAACGAGACAGAACTAGAGCACGATAAAGATGGAGGAGGAGGGAATGGTCCGTACCCCAAGAGGAGTGAGCAAGGAAGCGAAGGACATTGAGTTTACAGAAACATCCTACCTTCAGATGTCTGATATGGGGCGGCCAAGTGAGCTTGTTGTCAAAAAGAAGACCCTGGAAACGACCAGGAAACGAAACTGTGGGACCACAGGCAATCGTTGTGCAGCGAGATAGAGCTCTGGATCAGGGTGGATCGTAGTACGGCGACAGATGTGGACCACTCACGATTTTAAAGGAGAGAATTGAAACCCGTGTGAGAGGGTCCATGCAGAGGCACGCCGTATAGCTACCTGGAGCTGCCGTTCTGCAGATGCCATCGAGGAGGAACTAACCCAAATGCAGAAATCATCCACATACAGGGCAGGGGCGACCAAGGGACCGACAGAAGCTACAAGTCCATCGATAGCAATGAGGAAAAGAAGGACACTCAAGACAGAACCCTGTGGGATGCCCGTCTCCTGGGTCCGTGGAGAACTAAAAGCAGTACCAACTCGAACTCTGAATGACTGATGGATCAGGAACTGGCGGATAAAAATCGGGAGTGGGCCCCGAAGACCCCACTGATGAAGGGTAAGTAAGATGTGATGGCGCCAGGCCGTGTCATAGGCCTTGCGAAGGTCAAAAAACACTGCAAGCAAATGGGAAAAAGCCTGCCGGATTGCGGATGTCAAGTGGAGTAAATGATCGATTGGAGACCGTCCCTCTCGAAAGCCACACTGGTAAGGGGACAATAGATCCCGAGATTCGAGGACCCAATTGAGCCGACAGGCTACCATCTGTTCAAGTAACTTACAAACAACATTGGTCAGACTAATTGGCCGATAGCTGTCAACAGATAGGGGGTTCTTACCAGGCTTAAGGACAGGAACCACGATGCTATCCCTCCACTGAGAAAAGAAGTCACCCTGGAGCCAGATACGGTTAAACACCCGAAGAAGATGTTGCCGCTGTGGAGCACTGAGATGTTGAAGCAGTTGGTTATGAATGGAATCTGGGCCAGGGGCCGTATCATGAGAAGAAGATAGAGCAGAAAGAAATTCCCATTCAGTAAAAGGTTCGTTGTAAGATTCTGACTCACAAGGGGTGAAACATAAGGTGGAAGCTTCAGCCCGCTGTTTTTGATGAAGGAAAGCAGCTGGATAGGAGGCTGACGCTGATGCCACTGCAAAATGGGTCGCAAGATGTTCCGCAAGAACTAATGGGTCCGTACAAAGGCCATCTGGGAGGTGAAGGCCTGGGAGGGTGGACTGCCGATGGCAACCTTGGAGACAGCGAAGTGTAGCCCATACCCGTGACAGAGGGACAGTAGAACCAAGGGAAGAAACTAATCGTTCCCAACATATCCGCTTGCTCTGTTTGATTAAATAACGGGCTTTAGCGCGAAGGCATTTAAAGGTAGTAAGGCTGGCTACGGACGGGTGCCTCTTAAAGTGTTGCAAAGCTCGACGGCGATCACGGATGGCAATGGCAATGGCCGTACTCCCCCACGGGACTTTCCGACGACGAAATGGTCCAGATGAGCGCGGGACAGCAAGGCTAGCAGCGCGAACAATCGCGTCAGACACGTCACGTAGGACGTCATCAATACAACCCGACAAAGAGGGAGAAAACACGACCTGTGCAGAGTATAGAGGCCAATCGGCGCGTTGGAAAGACCAACGAGGCAACCTGTCCATTGGGGAGCGGGAAGGGAGCGTGATAATCAACGGGAAATGGTCACTATCACAAAGGTCGTCGTGTGGCGACCAGTGTAATGAAGCGGGGAGAGAGGGAGAGGAAAGAGAAAGATCAATGGCAGAAAAGGTACGATGACCGGCACTGAAATGAGTAGGGGAGCCATCATTAAGAAGGCACAGGTCGTAGTCAGCAATAAATTGGTCTATAAGAAGACCTCGTCTAGATGGAAAGGCACTGCCCCACAAGGAATGATGAGTATTAAAATCCCCAAGGAGGAGGAAGGGAGGAGGAAGTTGCTGAAGAAGGGCAGTTAAGGCAGCAGGTGTATGAGTCCTGTCAGGAGGGAGATAAAGATTGCAAACTGTGACTGCAGAGTCTAAGTGGACCCTAACAGCAACCGCTTCCAATGTAGTTTGAAGAGGAATCCACGTGCTAGCAATGTCTGTACGGACCAACGTACAAACGCCACCAGAAGCCCACAGGGGTCCGACCCGATTTCAACAGAAAACACGGAACCCACGGAGGGTCGGTGAGTGAGCATCAGTAAAATGAGATTCCTGGAGAACCACACAAGCTGCAGAGTAGGACGAAAGAAGGGATTTCAATTCCGGAAGGTGACGATAGTATACATTACAATTCCATTGGAGAACCACAGAACGATGGCTTAAATGGGGGCTCAACGCGCAAAATCCAGTCATACCGCCGGCTCCCCACCCATCACCAACAAGGAGGGGGCGACATCCATGAACGACAGGTCAGAATCCGGTTGTGAAGTCGGGGAAGGGACCTCTGGTGACACCAGAGGCTCTTTGTCCCGGGACGTACGTTTCTTCTTCTTTTCAGGCTGAGATCGAGGAGGGCTGTGTGGCATAAAGGAGCCAGCTGCAGCAAGATCAGGAACAGAAAGAGACCGGGCGACCTGGGGGCCGACAGACCGCGGCTCTCGCGGTCGTCACGCGGCAACAGACCTTTGGCCTGGAAACTGCCGAGGGCATCCCGGGAGAGGCGCCCTTGACCGGCAGACGCCGAAGGAGTGGGACACTTCTCCGACTGGGGAGCGGGAGCAGCGCCCATAGGAGAAGCTGTGGGAGCCGCAGGGGATGGGGGGGAGGAGAGGGGTCCGGGATGGGGGTAAGGAAGGGGGAGGAAGGGGTGAAGATGTAATCAAGGTGTAACTAGATGTCATGGACACAGGGTGGAGTCTTGCATATTTCTTATGGGCCTCTGTGTAGGTTAAACGATCGAGGGACTTATAGTCCTGTATCTTTTTTTCCTTCTTATATACTGGGCAATTTGGTGAACGTGGAGAATGACTACCACGACAATTTACACATACAGGAGGGGGAACACAGGGACTCCCCTCATGGAGTGGACGTCCACAGTCACCACAGAGAGGGGCCTGGGAACAGCGGGAAGACATGTGGCCAAAACGCAAACACTTAAAACACCTCATAGGAGGTGGGATGTACGGCTTCACATCACAGCAAAAGACCATAATCTTAACTTTCTCAGGGAGGGCATCCCCTTCAAAGGCCAGGATAAAGGCACCAGTATCAATACGATTGTCTTTAGAACCCTTCTGGACACGCCGAACAAAGTGAACACCCCACCATCCGAGATTGTCCCTAAGTTCCTCATCAGTTTGAAGGATGAGGTCCCTGTGAAAAATCACACCTTGTACCATATTTAGAGACTGGTGGGGGTTAATGGACACAGGAATTGTGTCAAGATGGGTACAGGCACGAAAGGCCGCAGATTGGGCAGCTGAAGCAGTTTTTATCATCTTGCTTAGGGAGTCCACTTTGCCAAACTTGTCTTCAATGTGTTCCACAAAGAATAAAGGTTTGGTATTGGTGAAAATATCTCCATCAGTCCTGGTGTAAACTAGATAACGGGGGAAAGGTTTTGCCCCTAGCCGACGGGCCTGACCCTCTTCTCAGGGGGTAGCCACGGAAGGGAAGGCCGAAGGGGCAAGAGAAGCAGCACTTGAGGAATCAGTTCCACGCAGAGAGATGGCCGCAGAAGAACGGCCAGAGTTCTGGACCCGTATGTGTTTCATTTGCATAGTGTCCGCCCTGATACCACCCACTCCGATCAGGGGCTCTCCTCACGGGCGCCATCCAGCCACAGCAAGGGCCGTCTGGCACAGCGGCCATTGCTGGGAGTTCCAATGCTCAAGGATGACGAGCAACCACTCCAAGGCATGCATGAGGAGGTCACAGCTCAGGTATCAGAAGTGTAATCCCTGTGTGTTCAGGGGGCTCAACCAAAAGGGTACATAGCGACCCCACCACACGGGCTGGCTACCGTGCTGGCTATGCCTCCTAGTATCAGACAATGATGTGAAAGAAGAGGTGGAATGTACTAGGAGGGCGCACGTCGGAGACACTAGGTAAGGCGCTCTTCCCCAAATGGCTCACACTATGGAGGAGAAATTTTGTAATGGAGGTCAAACCCCAGAGGGGACCAAGGAATGCCAAAAGGAGGAGATTATTATGCAACAAAGCCGAATTGGAGGGCCAACAGAACCAGGAGGATAGCGGGGGCCGACATAAGCAAGGACACCAAGAGAGGGAGAGGAGAAGGCGAGGGGAAAGGAGCAAGGAGGGGAAGAGAAAGGAAATGCAGCCCTGGAGAGAAAGAAGGCTGCAATGGCTCGAGGCCCCGTGCTCGCCACGCATGTATCCACAAAAGAGTTGTGGACCCCCTGGGAGGATTCAGGACGGGTGTGCTGGCAGATGGGGATGAGGTTGCCTTGAAGGGAGGAGAGGAACCGATGCCACCGCCATAACTGGGCAGCGGAACGACTATGGATGTTGAGGTCGGCGGCGATCACGTAGGAGGAGAAGGTACAGTCGATGTGGGAGAGGAAGTCGAAGGGAATATGGGCGTTGGGGTGGACATAGATGGTGGCGCAGGTAACGGTAAGGCCGGGGAAGAAGAGACTAAGGATCAGGTGTTCGGTGGGGTCGGGAAGGAGAGGTTGGAGCCGAACAGGGATCTGGCGGTGGTGACCAAAGGCAACTCCGCCACGCGCAATTGGGAGGGGATTATCGGAGCGGTGGAGGAGATAGGGCGAAGTGTGGATGACGTGGTGGGGTTGGAGGAAGGTTTCATTGAGGAGGAAGGCATCCACGCAGTGGTTGGCAAGGGTGTGCAGGAAGAGGTTCTTGTTGGCGGGAAGGGAGCGGATATTGTTGAAAAGGATACATTGCTGTCGCACCATGACAGGGATTTAGACGAGGGTGTCAAGACGGGAGAAGGTGAAATGGCCTGGTTGTTGGAGTAGGTGGCGTACATTTTGAGTTGGAAAATGGAACGGGCGGCGAGGGATATCTGTTGGAGGGTGTGGGGCGCTGAAAGGGATGAACATTCTGAAGGACGATGGTGAGGATCCTGATGCTGTCCTCAGCGGTGGGGGGGGGGGGGACGAAGGGAATTGCCAAGAGGGGTGGGGGCATCCAGAGGACGGACAGGGAGTTCAGGAGTGGTCAGAGGGGGTCGGACTTTACACTTTTGGGAGTAGGTGGGATGGGGGAGATTGCAGGAGGGAGGGGACTGAAGGTTGGGGCACTGCCGGAGGAAGTGTGCGCTTGCCTACAATGCGGGCAGGTGGGGGCCTCGTGGCACTTGGCTGTTGGGTGTGTGTTATAGTGCAGACACCTCTGGCAGCGCAGGCAATGAGGATGGGAACGGGAGGGGTCGGCCCTGTAGTGCTGGTTCAAGAGGAGGGCACCCTCCTTCAAGAGACGGTCAATGGAGGGGGCGTCCTCAGAGAAAACCCGCATAAGGTGAGTGGGTCCGGCCGAGTTCAAAATGCGGCAGACCGCCCGCACCTCCATGGTGGGATGCGCCTTGAGCTCCGCCAACACCTCCTCCTCCATGATCTACGGACTGAGCCGGGTGATCATGGCGGTGAGGGTCGGCGGGCGATGCGGAGGTTGGGGTTGGCGGGTAGGAGATGGAGAAGGAGCAGGGGTGAGGGAGGTGTTGGGGCGAAAACGGGTGATGGGGAGGCGGGACAGGATGTCAGTATGGAGGGTTGGGCTGGGGGAGGTGGTGAGAACAGAATCCTGTCTGGGAGTGAGGAGAGAGATGGGGGCACCAGGGAAGTGTTGGCGGAGGAGGAGGGAGAGATTCCAGGCCTCGAGAAGGGAAGGATCAGGGTGGGAGAGGAGGTATTTGTATAAAGAGGGGGGAGGAGGAGGAAGAGGAGGTGGAGGAGGCGGAGGGAGCAGGGCCAGGTGGGGAGACATCCATGGCACCCTGGGGGTGGGAAGGAGGATGGGGCGGGGCTTTTTTGGGAGCGGAGGAGGTGGTGGTGCCACTAGGGCGTTTAACGGCGGCAGAAGGGCGGGTGGTGATATGAGGGACAGGAGCTATAGGGAGGTGGTGGGAAGGGACAGGTCCCGGTGTGGACGCAGCAGTTGGCGCCGAAGAGGGCGACGATGAAGGCGACGGCGACGGTGGCGGCGGTGATGGCGAAGGCGATGGGGAGAGTTGGGCATGGGCATGGGCAGTGGCCAGACGGGCCACCACCCTAGCTGGAGCTGCAGTGACAGGCTGGGGGAGTGGGGGGAAAGGATCAGAGGGAGAGGAGCGGGAGGAAGAAGCTGGAGAGGGGGCGACAAAGAGCGAGGGCCAAGGGAGAGTGAGAAGAGGTGGGATGGAAAGAGGGGGATGTGACTGGGCACACCATGTTATGGTGGTGGTGGCGGTGGAGGGGGAAGTATAAACGATGGCTGTGGTGGTAGTGGTGGTTGGGGCTGACATGAGGACAGGGAGAAACAAAAACGTACAGAACGAAAAAGAAAGGACAAAAACTGGGGACAGATGAAGATGAAAGAAGACGAAGACGGACGAAGACCAGAGTGCAACGCTGCTAGCGCTGGCGCAGACTCGACGACGGGTGGCAGGAATGCTGCCGCTGCTGCTGCTGCTGCTGGATCGCTGGCTGGCTGGCACCTGAAACCTAGCGCTTCGATTAGTGCTGGAATGGCACAATCAAAGGGCGGTATCCTTGCCGAGTACCGCGAAGATCCGACCGACTGGCGAACCCATAGCGCCCCTTAAATGCACGTGAACAGGCAAGCTTTCCCCTTTCCCACCAGAGGGAGACACCAAAGCTGTGATTTCCACAGCGGTGCCACCGACAGAAACAGAGGGAGACTGCTTCAGACTACGCACTGCGGCACGCTCTTCAAAACAGCAATATTAACCACGGATCAACTATAATCCTTAGAACTGTATTTCACTTGTATGACCGGCGAGCAGTTACTCGCGATGTTTATATCACAAGTCTCTGAGAGATCTGGACAGTGAGGGGTCTAGTTTGCCAAGTCTATAATGAAATGTGCTTTTGCAGTACACACATACGCCACCATTCTTCGTCTTTTTGGAACAGTTTTTGAAAAGATTTGCACAAACATTTTCGTTTCCATTCGATTTTACATCGGGTTCTACTGTTATTGACTTCTTCCGATTCACTAAATGCTTCCTGGCGCATTACTTTTTGTTTTAAGTGTGATATTTTCTGAAATGGCTCCTGGGAAGACTCTGTCTACATTACTTCGTTTGCTTGTTTGTGCCACACCAAAGAGCACAATTTCTGACTTATGGGATGAAAGTTTCGAGATAACACTCGTCAGACAGATCTCACAACAACAACTTTTCCCCCTAGGTTAGCTGATGTCCCATTCTGTGTACAAACTGAATAAAAATTGAACTGATTGACAGTTCCATTCGTTTTTGGTACAATATTTCATTATGAATGAAAAAACACACAAAGAATTATTTCGTATAATCACAGTCGCTTCACGTACCTACTTAATCTCTCTAGTACATCTTATCTGTTTGTAATTTAGGACAGCTTAAAAACAAGTTTACTTTTTTCAGCCACACCTTTGGAATATGTCAGCAAAGTTAACTGTTCCATCCATTTCCTCATTTGAACAACTGTTGTAATTTGTATATACTTCATTAGATAATGCTACATGTTTTCTTTTATGTACAGCCGAAAGTGTGATATGATATAATAAGTTTTGTAGGAACTGGAACCCAGTATTATTTCGTCAGGTTTAGAGTCAAGCTAAGTGTTTACCACACTTTCACGAACAGGGCGGTGAGGGGGGAGGTAGGGGAAGGAGATTTCGAAATTATTCAGTGTCCGTAACAGATTTAGCAACATTGTCTCGTTTGCTACTTCGATTGGAACACGCAATTGCACTGCGTAACTACACCGAATAAAGAATGGGGTCCCTCAGGGTTTCCCTCGGACACAGTACGCTCCTTCTGGTCTATAATGCAGTTTACAGTGACTTGGTCGATATATACTAAAATATTTGTGTGTACTGAATGCGATAAATTACCCAACACAGCTCTCTACGGAAAACATTGAAAACTGTCGACCTCCTGCAAGGAGGGTACGCGCTGCCATCTGTCGGCTACTTGGAAAAAAAAGATTACAGGTTAACTTAAATGCCGCCAGATGTCCACATAAGTTACTATAATTTACTTCCTTAAATAATTGTCTATTAAACTCACAGGTATGACCAATTGTCACACAATTCGAACAAAAAAAAAAAAAACAACATTGTATGAAATACAACCTATGGCTGGTTAAAAAGGGACGATTCCATTAAAAAATTTACAAAATATATGGCTGTTCTCACACTGTATACTACTAATACCGTCTTTAAGTATATCGGCAGCAGCCAACTGCAACTCCATGATGATCACCCTTTCCCTGACACTCTTAGTAAGGCCAATCACTTTGCCTCCTACTTCTCCGATGTATTTTCCATCCCCGATGATCCCCAGTTCGTTTACTCCCTCTTCCCGGATATCTGTGATCGAACTGACACCTCTGTCCCTCCCCTCGCTCCTGGTTTCCAGTACTTGGACAACATTGCACACACGGAACTCAATGCCCTTATCACTACACAGGATCTCATTGCTACACACGCACAAAACGCAACACCGCTCCTGGTCACGATCGTGTCACTTCCTGTCACCTTCGTGAAGCTCCTGTCTCTTTCCTCTCCACCCTGGCCAGTCTCTACAATGTGGTCCTGTCCACTGGTTACTACCCCGACCTGTGGAAAACATCCCGTATCCTCATGTTCCTTAAACCTGGCAAACCGCCGTCCGCCGTCTCCTCCTACCGTCCCATCAGCCTTACCTCGGTCTTCAGCAAGGTCCTGGAATCTATCCTCACCCGCCGCCTCCACCAGCATCTCCGCCAGCACCGCCTCCTTCCCGTAACCCAGTGTGGCTTTCGGCCGTCCTTCTCCTCCGACGATCTTCTCCTTCACCTCACCCATCTCCTTTCCGACCAGCTTTATCTCCCTTGACGTCGAACGCGCTTATGACCGTGTATGGCATTCCGGTCTCCTCTTAAAGCTCCAAACCTTCGCCCTTCCCATTAACTACGTCCGTCTGATCAGTTCCTTTCTCTCCCGCCGTCCTTCCTATGTCACCATCCATAACACAGATTCCTACACCTTTTTCCACTCCGCCGGTGTGCCCCGACGCTCCGTCCTCTCCCCCTTCTGTACCTTTTGTACACGGCGGACATGCCACCGCCGTCACCCCCCGTCCACCTTCTCCAGTTTGCCGATAACATTGCCTTCCTTGCCCTTGCCCCCACCCTGCAGTGCTCCCAAAACCTTCTCCAATCCCATCTTCACCGGTTCTCTGCTTGGTGCAACCAGTGGTTGCTCAAGGTGAATCCCTCCAAAACCCAGGCGATCATTGTAGGCAAAACCACCCCATCCTTCCGCCTCCTTGATTTCTATCTCACCGTCTATGGCCGTCCTATCACCCTCACTCCCACCCTTAAGTACCTTGGCGTCACCCTCGACCGTCGCCTCTCCTGGACTCCCCATCTCCAGACAATCCAAGCCAAGGCACGTTCCCGACTCCGTCTCCTCAAGCTACTTTCCGGCCGCACGTGGGGTGTGGGCCCCTCCACAATCCTCCACACCTATAAATCCCTCATCCGCCCTATCCTTTGTTACGCCCATCCAGCCTGGATCTCCGCCCCCCCTCCCTTTTATAAATCCCTCCAAATCCTTGAACGCCATGCTCTCCGCCTTGCCTATCGCATCCGTCTCCCCTCCCCCACGTGGATCCTGTATGATCTCATCCCCTTCCCCCACCACCTCCTTTTCCTTGAAAGCATACGGATCCTGTACACCTCCCGTAAACTTGATCCTCCTCACCCGCTCGTCTCCCCGATCCTCTCCCAGCCCCGCCCGCTGCCGCGCCTGTATTCCCATGTCCCACCCGGTCTCCATCTCTCCACCCTCCTCACCCTCTCCCAAGGTGGCTTCCGCCAGCTCCCCCTCCCTGATGATGTTCTCGTCCCCTCCATCTACCCCTCCTATCAACTTTGACCCTGCCCCACCCCCACTTCCTGTGTCCTTTCCCTTTGGCACCCTCCCTCCTTTCTCTTCCCTTCCCTTCTCTTTCCTTTTCCGCCATTCCCTCCCTCCCCCCCTTCCCGCGAGCTTCCCCTCCCCCTTCCTCCCCCTATCTCCCCTGCCTGTGGCATCTCTGCTCTCCCCTCTCGCTCTCCCACTCCCCTTCCTCCTCATCCTCTCTTGGCAGGTCCCCGGACTCCCACACGCATAGTGAACATTCGCGCGCCGGAGATCATTGCCTTCTGTGTCGTGTGTGTGATGTCATTTAGTGTTTTTAGTGTCCGCCGTCCCGCTACTACATTCACTTGTGCCGTCGGATTCATCAGTGTTCTGTGCGCCGTGTCAACGTGTTTTCAGTGTTGTTATCATCACGTGTGAACGACTCCGTGTTTTATGTGTCTCTGTGACCTCTCTCTTTTGCCCGTCACTATGTTCATTATCATTCTTCGTTCTTATACTATTGTCAACACTATGGCTGAAGAGCGGCGTAGTGTGCCGCTGCCAGCCTACCTGATTTGTACAGGTATTAAAATAACAATAAAATAAAAAAAACTAACAGTTGTTTGAGTCTGTGTCCACACTCTAACCCGAATTAATTGTTCGTGCGAGTTGGACTTTATCTAATTTTTGAAGGGTGATGTTTGAACTATGTCTCCTCATTAGCTGCTGATTAATCACTTGTACTCTGCATATGCTGACGTGTTCGAAAGTTGATCGGGCACCGTCCACTCAATACGCTACGGAAGGAAGAGAGTTGATTGGTAATTTTTGAAGCCAGGAATTTAGCATTACATACCGGTTGTTGTTATGCCCTCAACTGCGTTGGAAATAACTTTAAATAAATAGTTAACGTTTACTGTAAAGCAGACATCTCCAGCGGTACAATGCAAGGTTACCGCCCTTCGATTGTGCCATTCCAGCACGAATCGAAGCGCTAGGTTTCAGGTGCCAGCCAACCAGCCAGCCAGCCAGCGTTCCAGCCGAGCAGCAGCAGCAGCAGCAGCAGCAGTTGTCCCGGCCAGCAGAATCGGTCCCGGCCAGCTCTCCAGCCGCGGCAGCCAGCCAGCTCTCCAGCAGCAGCGGTCCAGCCAGCAGCGGCAGCAGAGGCGTCCCCACCAGCCAGTCAGCCTGCTGGGTGCCCCCCCCCCCCAGTAGCAGCAGAGTGGGGCTTAGGCCCCAGTCTCCTTCGTCCTTCTCCGTCCGTTTCTCCTGTGTGTCTCTCGTCGCCCTGCCCGTCTCTCGTTGGCTCCTTTGTCTAGTACTGTGTTTTTTTCCCCCTTATCATAATGTCAACCCCCACCACCTCTTCTACAGCCACCACCACTGCCATTATGTACACCTCCCCCTCTGCTGCTGCCACCACTATGACGTGGTATGCCACTTCACTCCCCCCTCAGTCAATCCCGCCACTCCTCACTCTCTCATCTCCCTCCCTATTTGTCGCCCCGTCACCGGCTCCTCCCCCCGCGCCTCCTCTGACCCCTTCCCTCTGCTCCCTCCCTCTGCTTCTGCCGTTTCTGCGGCCCCCTCCAGGGTGGTCACCCGGCGGGCTACGGCCCATGCTCCACTCTCCACTTCACCTTCATCATCCTCGTCATCGTCTTCACCGTCGCCTTCGCCATCACCCTCACCATCTCCGGTGCTGACTCCAGCCCCGGGACCTGCCACTCCCCGCCACATTCCAGTTGTTCCCATCCCCCACACCTCCTCCGCCTCCGTCAAGCGCCCCAGTGGCACCCCTGCCTCCTCTGCACCCAAAAAGGCTCCGCCTCGTCCCCCTTCCCCCACCCATGATGCCATGGATGTCTCCCCGCCCGTCCCTGTCCCCCCTCCTCCTCCTCCCCCTCCTCCTCCTCCTCCTCTACCCCCTCCTCCTACCGCTACCTCCTCTCCCGTCCTGATCCCTCCATTCTTGAAGCCCGGAACCTCACCCTCTTCCTTCGCCAGCATTGTCCTGATGCCTCCATCTCCCTCCTCACTCCTCGCTGTGATTCGGTGCTCATTTCCTCCCCCAGCCCTACCCTCAACACAGGCCTCCTTTCCCGCATCCCTGTCACCCGCTTTGGCCCTCATGCCTCCCTCACCCCTGCTCCTTCCCCACCTCTCTCCCGCCAACCCCAATCCCCACGTCGCCCGCCGACCCTCACCGCTGTGATCACTCGGCTGAGTCCGGCGATCACGGAGGAGGAGGTGTTGGCGGAGCTTCAGACCCATCCCCATCCCCATCTGGAGGTGAGTGCGGTTCGTCGCATCCACAACGCTGCCGGTCCCACCCACCTTATTTGGGTTTTTTCTGAGCACGCCCCCTCCATAGACCATCTCCTGAAGGAGGGTGCCCTCCTTTTTAACCAACGTTATAAAGTTGACCCTCCTGTTCCCCTCCTCAATTTCTCCACTGCCAAAGGTGCTTGCGGTATAATGCGCACCCAACATCTGAGTGCCGCGAGGCCCCCACCTGCCCGCACTGTAGGCAAGCCCACTTTTTACGGCAGTGCCCCAATCTCCAGTCCCCCCCCCTCCTGTAATACCTGTAACCTCCCTCATCCCACCTACTCCCAGAAGTGTAAGGCCCGACCCCCTCCTACCACTCCCAAACTCATCGTTCCCGTCCGCCCTCTGGACGCCCCCACCCCTCCCGGCAACTCCGTTCGCCCACCCCCTACTGCTGAGGACATCATCAGATTCCTCACCATCGTCTTTCAGAATGTCCATCCTTTTCAGCGCCCGCACACCCTCCAACAGATCTCTCTCGCCGCCCGTTCCGTTTTCCAACTCAAAATGTACGCCACCTACTCCAACAACCAGGCCCATTTCACCTTCTCCCGTCTTGACACCCTCGTTTAAATCACTATCGTGGTGCGACAGCACCATATCCTTTTCAACAACATACGCTCCCTTCCCGCCAACAAGAACCTCTTCCTCCACACCCTTGCCAACCACTGCGTGGATGCCTTCCTCCTCAATGAAACCTTCCTCCAACCCCACCACGTCATCCACATTTCGCCCTATCTCCTCCACCACTCCGATAATCCCCTCCCAATTGCGCGTGGCGGAGTTGCCTTTGGTCACCACCGCCAGATCCCCATTCGGCTCCAACCTCTCCTTCCTGACCCCACCGAACACCTGATCCTTAGGCTCTTCTTCCCCGGCCTTACCTTTACCTGCGCCACCATCTATGTCCGCCCCAACGCTACTATTCCCTTCGACTTCCTCTCCCACGTCGACCGTACCTTCTCCTCCTACGTGATCGCCGCCGACCTCAACATCCATAGTCGTTCCGCTGCCCAGTTATGGCGGTGGCATCGGTTCCTCTCCACCCTTCAAGGCGACCTCATCCCCATTCCCCAGCACACCCGTCCCGAATCCAACTCCAATCCCGATGTTATTCTCTCCTCCCCCAACCTCCTTGGTCGCATAATGGTGGATGTCCAGGAGCCTATTGGTAGTGACCATCTCCCTGTCCTCCTCCGTTTCAGACGGACGTCGCCCCCGCCCCGACCCTCGTAATGACCCTCCCCCTAAGTATGTCCATGACTATTCCCGTGCCAACTGGAATGCCTACCGGGATACCCTTTCCACCCAGGTCGATAGCCACCCTTTCACCTACTACCACCCCGATGATGTCACCCGTGCTGCCTCCTTTCTCCAGCAGACCTTGTCTGATGCCGTGGAGGCCCACGTCCCTACTGTCACCATCCACCCCCACCGTCCTACCTTACCCGCACAGGCTGTCCTCCTCCTCTGTGAATCCCACCGTCTCTACTGTGCCTTCCTCCACACGCGTGACCCGGACACACTACGACGCCACTGGCAACTCCAGCGACACATTCGTAATTTGCTCGTGACTAAGATACGCCGGGATTGGCGACAGACATGCACATCCTCTACAATGTCGTCCTGTCCACCGGTTACTACCCCGACCTGTGGAAAACCTCCCGTATCCTTATGTTCCTAAAACCTGGCAAACTGCCGTCTCCCGTCTCCTACTATCGTCCCATCAGCCTTACCTCGGTATTCAGCAAGGTCCTGGAATCTATCCTCACCCGACGCATCCACCAGCATCTCCGCCAGCAGCGCCTCCTTCCCGTTACCCAGTGTGGCTTTCGGCCGTCCTTGTCTTCCGACGACCTTCTCCTTCACCTCACTCATCTCCTTTCCGACCAGCTTAATTCCCGTCGCTCCGCAATCTTCCTCTCCCTGGACCTCGAACCAACTTATGACCATGTATGGCATTCCGGTCTCCTCTTCAAGCTCCAAACCTTTGCCCTTCCCATCAACTACGTCCGTCTTATCGGCTCCTTTCTCTCCCGCCGTCCTTCCTATGTCACCATCCATAACACAGATTCCTACACCTTTTTCCCCTCCGCCGGTGTGTCCCAAGGCTCCATCCTCTCCCCCCTTCTGTACCTTTTGTAGGCGGCGGACATGCCGCCGCCGTCACCCCCCCGTCCACCTTCTCCAGTTTGCCGATGACACCGCCTTCCTTGCATTTGCCCCCACCCTGCAGCGCTCCCAACACCTTCTCCAAACCCATCTTGACCGGTTCACCGCTTGGTGCAACCAGTGGTTGCTCAAGGTCAGTCCCTCCAAAACCCAGGCGATCATTGTAGTCAAAACCACCACTTCCTTCCGCCTTCTTGATTTCTATCTCACCGTCTATGGCCGTGCTATCGCCTTCACTCCCACCCTTAAGTACCTTGGCGTCATCCTCGACCGTCGCCTCTCCTGGACTCCCCACCTCCGGACAATCCAAGCCAAGGCACGTTCCCGCCTCAGTCTCCTCAAGCTCCTCTCCGGCCGTACGTGGGGTCTGGACCCCTCCACCATCCTCCACACCTATAAATCCCTCATCCGCCCTATCCTTTGTTACGCCCATCCGGCTTGGATCTCTGCCCCTCCTACATTTTATAAATCCCTCCAAATTCTTGAACGCCATGCTCTCCGCCTCGCATATCGCATCCGTCTCCCCTCCCCCATGCAAATCCTGTACGATCTCATCCCCTTCCCCCACCTTCTCCTCTTCCTTGAAAGGATACGGATCCTGTACACCTCCCGTAAACTCGATCCTCCTCACCCGCTTGTCTCCCCGATCCTCTCCCACCCCCGCCTGCTGCCGTGCACCCGGTCTCCATCTCTCCACCCTCCTTACCCTCTCCTGAGGTGGCTTTCGCCAGCTCCCCTCCCTGATGATATCCTCCTCCCTTCCATTTAACCCTCCTATCAACTTTGATCCTCCCCCCACTTCCTGTTTCCTTTCTTTTCCTTTAGGCACCCTCCCACCCTTCTCTTTCCTTTTTCCCCCGTCCCCTTTCCTCCGCCCCTCTTCCCCCGGGCTTCCCCTTCCCCTTCCTCCCACCCCCACTCTCCCCTGCCCATCCTCTTCCTCCCTCCCCCACTCTCCCCTGCCCATGGCATCGCTGCTCTCCCCTCTCCCTCTCCCACCTCTCCCACTCCCCTTCCTCCTCCTCCTCCTCTCTTGGCAGGTCCCCGGACTCGCACACGCTCAGTGAACATTCGCGCGCTGGAGATTATCGCCATCAGTGTCTCGTGTGTGTGCCTTCGTCTGTGTTTAGTGTTCTTTCGTCGTCACGCCTCCACTGTTCACGTGGGCCGTCACAGTCGTCTGTGTTATGTGCGCCGTGTCAACAAGTGTTAGTGTCTTTTTTCGTCCAGCGTGAACGGCTTCATGTTTATTGTTTTTGTATCTACATTTTTGCCCGCCGTTTTTATTGTATTATTTGTGTCGCCTATATGTCATATTATTGTACCACTTAAGGCTGAAGAGCGGCGTAATATGCTGCTGACAGCCCGCCTTGTATGAGGTGCTTAAAATTACAATAAAGAAAAAAAAATGTAAAGCAGATTTTCGCGTTTTCGGGAAGTACATACTTCTTGTATCTTTTAATCCTGACGAAACATTACAGTTTTCATTCCCAAATGATGTAAGTACAAATCAAGTCGCTTTGTGCGTACGTCTCATAAGATTAATGCAGTTTAGCTATAAAGCGTGGTGAAACAGAACTCTTTACTTGCAGTTAATTATTCTCATCTGATAATCCTCATATGCATGTGACGTTCAGTAGGGTTTCATACATACACTAAACAATACAGATAATGTATTGCAATGGGATATTTGATTGTTGTTATAGTTCCAAGACCATGTGCTAAGCCCATAACTACCCGGGTACTAGTACCCTCCTAACTAGAATTGAAAACTATGACATTTGCATATTATGATAGGCAGCACCCTAAATTTTGCTGAAACACACTGAACCATTGTACATTAACATTTACTGTTTATTTCGCCTGACGTTTTTTATTTGCCCGTACAGCACTATCTTCAGTATTTTAATATTTGGCGCTAAACTATCGCAGAACCCAACACAGTTCTTCCCATTAAGATACATATAACAAAAATTCACATTAAATTGGTTATATTTGTTATTATTACCGTTCAGATATAGATTTTAGGCTGGTCTACTTTTGAATTGGTACTTCCGATGATCACTCGATCGCATAATCGATAATGTTGTCGATATACTTATTTCCGATTCTGATGTGTACAACCAGCAACCACAGAGCACCAGATCACTGCAGAGCACAGCCTGTGGTACAACTACAGATGCTTGTAAACTAATAAATTTCATTGCAGTGATAATTCCTTGAATCCATACAGTGGAAAGTCTCTTTTCTTAATTTACTTTTCTACAAGAATTGTAATGAGTTCACCAGCGAAGAAGAAACGCGGCAAGCAACAGCAGTACAGTCAAGTGTACTTAAAGAAATGGGAAGATACTTTGCGTGGGTTAGGCATGGTTTAACTTCTGATAAACATGCTTTTTGTACGTTGTGCAGGAAGAGGTTCAGCGTTTCTCATGGTGGACAGTCCGGTCTTAAGCAACACGCTCAGTACAAAGGACACCAGTTAAAGGAGAAAGCAAGTAGTCAAACCACGAAAGTTTCCAAATATTTTGTGAACTCTAATAAATCTAAAGCCAACGATGTCATAGCTTGTGAGTTAGGACTTTTGTATCACACAGTCAAACACAATCTAAGTTATTCAAGTTTGGATTGTAGCAATAAATTGACGGCATGTATATTCACAGATTCAGAAACCGCTGTAATCTACCTGTGGCAAGACGAAGGCAGAAATGTTGGTGAAATACTTATTTGCACCTCAAAGTGTCAGTGATGTTAATATTCTAAAATCTCCTGAAAATATTAAGTTTTTCTCAGTAGCAACAGACGCTTCGAATAGAGGCAACATAAAGATCTTCCCAATTTCTGTAAGATACTTTGAACCTTTAGTAGGTGTGCAGAACAAACTATTGACATTTGTTGAATAGCCTGATGAAACTTCAAATGCAGTGGCAAAGTTAATTGTTGATAGTCTGGAGAGCCATTCACTAAATATTAATAATTTAATTGCGTATAGTGCTGACAATGCTAATGTGAATTTTGGCAGGAAACAATCTGTTTATCAATTACTGCTTTCTATAAATTCCAACCTGCAGGAAGCCAGTTGTTCAAACCACATGGTTCATAATGCGATGAAGCATGCTATGGAAGAGCTGGAAATGGATGTAGAGAATCTTATTTTGAAGATCTATAATCATTTCTCAGTATCAGCTAAAAAGCGTGAGGTACTGAAATCATTTTTTGAATTTATGGATTCTGAGTGGTCTGAGACACTAAGGCATGTGCCCACAAGATGGCTGTCCTTAACTCCTGTCATTAACAGATTGAGTGCTGGCCAGGTATAAAGAGCTATTTCAGGAGCATTGATACCTGTCCAAAGCAACTTGCATCAGTATTTTTAGCTGAAGACCCATTGAATGGAATTATTCCTGAAACTTACTTGCATTTTGTGTCAAATATAGGAGAAAAGGGAGCTAAGCATCATTGAGAATGAAAACCGTTATATGTTGTTCCAGAAAACGCGGAAATCTGCTTTACAAGAAATATACCGTACCTATTTATTTAAACTAATTTTCAACGCAGTAGAGGGGAATAAAAACAACTGGTATGTAATGGAAAGTCCCTAGCATAAAGAATTACGGACAAATTCTCTTAAGCCCGTAACAGTTTTGGATGGTTGGTGGCAGCTACGAAAGCATTGCATCTTCAACAGCTTTCAAACACGTCTGCCTCCACACCCCCGTCAGTTCCATTCAGTGACAATTCACATGTAGTGTTTACCAATTAGTTTATGAAGAGATGTACTTGACATCTCTCTTCAAAAATTGAACGTCTAGTAATTCGCCCAAGCAAATTGCTTAGGTTAGAATCTAGCTCGTGAAGTGACAGTGATATGATAACGTTAGTGCACACTTCCTTTTTTTTTTTTTTTCTTTACTGTTATTTTAAAACCCGTACAAAACAGGCAGGCTGTCAGCAGCATGGTACGCCGCTCTTCAGCCGTAGAGGAGATATGAAAAACAGAAAGAATACACAGATGCGACATAACGGTGGTTAATAAAAAGGAGACACATAAAGACAAACACGAAGCCGTTCACACTCGACGATAATTCACTACAAACTGTTGTCACGACGCACGAACACTGAAGATGGCGATGGCACAGGTGAACGATGGAGTACGACGGCAACACTGAACACTAAACACGACGGCACACACGATACACTGATGGCGACGACCTCCGGCGCGCGAATGTTCACTCAGCGTGTACAAGTCCGGGGACCTGCCAAGAGCGGAGGTGAAGGAGGAGGAAGGGGAGATGGGAGAGGGGAGAGCAGAGATGCCATGGGCAAAGGAGAGAGGGGGAGGGAGGAAGGGGGAGGGGAAGCCCGGAGGAGAGGGTAGGAGGGAGGGGGGAAAGAGAAGGGAAGGGAACGGGGGGGAGGGAGGGTGCCTAAAGGAAAGGACACAGGAGGCGGGGGGGGAGGATCAAAGTTGATAGGAGGGGTATATGCAGGGGAGGAGGACATCATCAGGGAGGGGGAGCTGGCGGAAGCCACCTTGGGAGAGGGTAAGGAGGGTGGAGAGATGGAGACCAGGTGGGATGTGGGAATACAGGCGCGGCAGCGGGCGGGGGTGGGAGAGGATCGAGGACACGAGCGGGTGAGGAGGATCAAGTTTACGGGAGGTGTACAGGATCCGTATCCTTTCAAGGAAAAGGAGGAGGTGGGGGAAGGGGATGAGATCATACAGGATCCGCGTGGGGGAGGGGAGACGGATGCGATAGGCAAGGCGGAGAGCATGGCGTTCAAGGATTTGGAGGGATTTATAAAAGGTAGGGGGCGCGGAGATCCAGGCGCAATGGGCGTAACAAAGTATAGGGCGGATGAGGGATTTATAGGTGTGGAGGATTGTGGAGGCGTCCAAACCCCACGTACGGCCAGAAAGGAGCTTGAGGAGACGGAGGCGGGAACGTGCCTTGGCTTGGATTGTCCGGAGATGGGGAGTCCAGGAGAGGCGACGGTCGAGGGTGACGCCAAGGTACTGAAGGGTGGGAGTGAGGGCGATAGGACGGCCATAGACGGTGAGATAGAAATCAAGGAGGCGGAAGGAAGGGGTGGTTTTGCCTACAATGATCGCCTGGGTTTTGGAGGGATTGACCTTAAGCAACCACTGGTTGCACCAAGCAGTGAAGCGGTCAAGATGGGATTGGAGAAGGCGGTGGGAGCGTTGCAGGGTGGGGGCAAGGGCAAGGAAGGCAGTGTCATCGGCAAACTGGAGAAGGTGGACGGGGGGGTGACGGCGGCGGCATGTCCGCCGTGTACAAGAGGTACAGAAGGGGGGAGAGGACGGAGCCTTGGGGCACACCGGCGGAGGGGAAAAAGGTGTAGGAATCTGTGTTATGGATGGTGACATAGGAAGGACGGCGGGAGAGAAAGGAGCCGATCAGACGGACGTAGTTAATGGGAAGGGCAAAGGTTTGGAGCTTGAAGAGGAGACCGGAATGCCAGACGCGGTCATAAGCGCGTTCGAGGTCAAGGGAGAGGAAGATTGCGGAGCGACGGGAATTAAGCTGTTCGGAAAGGAGATGAGTGAGGTGAAGGAGAAGATCGTCAGAAGAGAAGGACGGCCGAAAGCCACACTGGGTGACGGGAAGGAGGTGGTGCTGGCGGAGATGCTGGTGGATGCGGCGGGTGAGGATAGATTCCAGGACCTTGCTGAATACCGAGGTAAGGCTGATAGGACGGTAAGAGGAGACGGCGGACGGCGGTTTGCCAGGTTTAAGGAACATGAGGATATGGGAGGTTTTCCACAGGTCGGGGTAGTAACCGGTGGACAGGACTACATTGTAGAGCCTGGCCAGGGTGGAGAGGAAAGAGACAGGAGCTTCACGAAGGTGACGGTAGGTGGCACGATCGTGACCAGGAGCGGTGTTGCATTTTGTGCGGAGTGTATCAATGAGATCCTGTGTAGTGATAGGGGCATTGAGTTCCGTGTGTGTAATGTTGTCCAAGTACTGG
The DNA here is from genome assembly GCF_023864275.1 of Schistocerca cancellata. Lineage (NCBI taxonomy): Eukaryota > Metazoa > Arthropoda > Insecta > Orthoptera > Acrididae > Schistocerca > Schistocerca cancellata. The sequence goes on from NC_064636.1 coordinate 16,760,397, forward strand.
AAACCAGGAGCGAGGGGAGGGACAGAGGTGTCAGTTCGATCGCGGATATCCGGGAAGAGGGAGTAATCGAACTGGGGATCATCGGGGATGGAGAAAACATCGGAGAGGTAGGAGGCAAAGTGATTGGCCTTACTAAGGGCGTCAGGGAAGTGGTGATCATCGTGGAGAAGAGGATAGTAGGGGGAGGGTTTAGTTCCGGTAAGGCGACGGAAGGCCGACCAGAACTTGGACGAGTTGATTGGTAGGGTTTCATTTAAACGGGTGCATGTCTGTCGCCAGTCCCGGCGTTTCTTAGCCGCGAGCAAATTACAAACGTGTCGCTGGAGTTGCCGGTGGCGTCGTAGTGTGTCCGGGTCACGCGTGCGGAGGAAGGCACGGTAGAGACGACGGGATTCACGGAGGAGGAGAACGGCCTGTGGGGGTAAGGTAGGACGGTGGGGGTGGATGGCGACAGTAGGAACGTGGGCCTCCACGGCCTCAGACAAGGTCTGCTGGAGAAAGGAGGCGGCATGGGTGACATCGTCAGGGTTGTGGTAGGTGATAGGGTGGCTATCGACCTGGGTGGAAAGGGTATTCCGGTAGGCATTCCAGTCGGCTCGGGAATAGTCGTGGACATACTTAGGGGGAGGATCAGTACGAGGGTCGGGGCGAGGGCGACGACCGTCTGAAATGGTGAGGAGGACAGGGAGATGGTCGCTACCAATAGGTTCCAGGACATCCACCGTTATGCGGCCAAGGAGGTTGGGGGAGGAGAGGATAACATCAGGAGTGGAGTTGGATTCGGGACGGGTGTGCTGGGGGATGGGAATGAGGTCGCCTTGAAGGGAGGAGAGGAACCGATGCCACCGCCGTAACTTGGCGGCGGAACGACTATGGATGTTGAGGTCGGCGGCGATCACGTAGGAGGAGAAGGTACGGTCAACGTGGGAGAGGAAGTCGAAGGGAAGAGGGGCGTTAGGGCGGACATAGATGGTGGCGCAGGTAACGGTAAGGCCAGGGAAGAAGAGACTAAGGATCAGGTGTTCGGTGGGGTCGGGAAGGAGAGGTTGGAGCCAAACAGGGATCTGGCGGTGGTGTCCAATGGCAACTCCGCCACGCGCAATCGGGAGGGGATTATCGGAGCGGTGGAGGAGGTAGGGCGAAGTGTGGACTGTGTGGTGGGGTTGCAGGAAGGTTTCATTGAGGAGGAAGGCATCCACGCGATGGGTGGCAAGAGTGTGCAGGAAGAGGTTTTTGTTGGTGGGAAGGGAGCGTATGTTGTTGAAAAGGATACGTTGCTGTCGCGCCATGACAGGGATTTAGACGAGGGTGTCAAGACGGGAGAAGGTGAAATGGGCCTGGTTGTTGGAGTAGGTGGCGTACATCTTGAGGTGGAATATGGAACAGGCGGCAAGGGAGATCTGCTGGAGGGTGTGGGGGCGCTGAAAGGGATGAACATTCTGGAGGACGATGGTAAGGAACCTGATGATGTCCTCAGCGGTGGGGGGGGGGGGACGAAGGGAATTGCCAGGAGGGGTGGGGGCGTCCAGGGGACGGACAGGTACGGTGAGTTCAGGAGTGGTTGGAGGGGGTCGGGCTTAACACTTTTGGGAGTAGGTGGGATGGGGGAGATTGCAGGTATTGCAGGAAGGAGGGGATTGGAGGTTAGGGCACTGCCTGAGGAAGTGCGCTTGCCGACAATGCGGGCAGGTGGGGGCCTCGCGGCACTCGACTGTGGGGTGCGCGTTATAGCGCAGACACCTCTGGCAGCGCAGGGATTGAGGAGGGGAACGGGAGGGGTCGACCTTGTACCGCTGGTTAAAAAGGAGGGCACCCTCCTTCAGGAGATGGTCTATGGAGGGGGCGTGCTCAGAAAAAACCCGCATAAGGCGGGTGGGGCCGGCAGCGTTATGTATGCGGCGAACCGCACGCACCTCCAAATGGGGATGCGCCTGGAGCTCCGCCAACACCTCCTCCTCCGTGATCACTGGACTAAGCCGAGTGATCACGGCGGTGAGAGTTGGCGGGCGACACGGAGGTTGGGGTTGGCGGGAGGGAGGTGGTGAAGGAGCAGGGGTGAAAGAGGCATGAGGGCCAAAGCGGGTGACAGGGATGCGGGAAAGGAGGTATGTGTGGAGGGTTGGGCTGGGGGAGGAGATGAGGACCGAATCACGGCGAGGAGTGAGGAGGGAGATGGGGGCACCAGGACAATGCTGGCGAAGGAAGAGGGTGAGGTTCCGGGCTTCAAGGAGAGAGGGATCAGGACGGGAGAGGAGGTAGCGGTAGGAGGGGGGGGGGGTAGAGGAGGAGGAGGAGGAGGAGGGGGGCAGGGACAGGCGGGGAGACATCCATGGCATCATGGGTGGGGGAAGGAGGACGAGGCGGAGCGTTTTTGGAAGCAGAGGAAGCAGGGGTGCCACTGGGGCACTTGACGGCGGTGGAGGAGGTGTGGGGGACGGGAACAACGGGAATGTGGCGGGGAGGGGCAGGTCCCGGGGCCGGAGTCGGCGCCAGAGATGGTGACGGTGAAGGTGACGGCGACGATGACGATGACGGTGGCAGTGGCGGCGATGGCGAAGGTGACAGGGAGAGCGGGGCGTGGACAGTGGCCCGACGGGCCACCACCCGAGCCGGAGCTGCAGTGACAGGCTGGGGGAGTGGGGGGAAAGGATCAGAACGAGAGGAAGAAGCGGGAGAGGGGGCGACAAAGATAGAGGGTGAAGGGAGAGTGAGGAGAGGTGGGATGGAAGGAGGGGGGTGGGACTGGGCACACCAAGTTATAGTGGTGGAGGCGGCGGAAGGGGAAGTATAAACAATGGCGGTGGTGGTAGCGGTGGCAGCGGTGGTGGGGGCGGACATGATGGTAGACAGAAACAATAACTAACGGAACGAAGAGGAGAGGACAGAAACTGGGGACAGACAAAGACGAAGACAGATGAAGACGGCCGTAGACCAAGGTCACGACGGCGGCGACCAGGCGGCACCGGATGGCGGCGGCGGCGGGCACCGGCTGGCGGCGGCGGCGACGAACAGACAGACGGACGAACAGCAGATGGCGGCGAACAGGCAGACGGACGGACAGCAGGCAGCAGGCAGGCGGACAGACGGACGAACAGCGACAGCAGGAAGCGGCAGGCAGGCAGGCAGACAGGCAGAACGAACGAACGAACGAACACAAACTTCGAAAACGGAGATTCCAACCAAGGAGTAGCCCAGGCCGTGGAATCGGACGCCTTCAAATGAGGGGATCCAACCCTCTGATGCACACTTCCTTTGCCTGACGTTATACTTAAACACGTTGTTGGTAGTATACATTGTGAGAACAGCCACACATTTTTTTAATTCTTTAACGAAATAATTCCTTTTTAATCTGCCAAAGCTTGTATCTCATACAAAGTTGTAGTTTTGTTTGAATTATGTGACAATCTGTCCTACCTGTGTGTTTGATTGACAATTATATACGGAAATAAAGTAGAGTAAACCTGTGTGGACATATGGTGGCATTTAAGGTAACCTCCAATCTATTTTTCCACGTAGCCGCCAGATGGCAGCGCGTACACTGCTTCCAGGAGTTCGGCGGCTTTCAATGTTTTCCATAGAGAGCTAAACGTTCGTGGTTTGCGAAAGTATGTTAATCACTAAGCTTGACTCCAAGGGTGGGAGTATCAATGCTGGTTAGCAGTCATCGAGAGATATGAACCAAGGTCCTGGGTTCCAGTTCCTACAAAACTTGTTGTTGTTGTTGTGGTCTTCAGTCCTGAGACTGGTTTGACGCAGCTCTCCATGCTACTCTATCCTGTGCAAGCTTCTTCATCTCCCAGTATCTACTGCAACCTACATCATTCTGAATCTGCTTAGTGTATTGATCTCTTGGTCTCCCTGTACGATTTTTACCCTCCACGCTGCCCTCCAATGCTAAATTTGTGATCCCTCGATGCCTCAGAACATGTCCTACCAACCGATCCCTTCTTCTAGTCAAGTTGTGCCAAAAACTTCTCTTCTCCCCAATCCTATTCAATACCTCCTCATTAGTTACGTGATCTACCCACCTTATCTTCAGCATTCTTCTGTAGCACCACATTTCCAAAGCTTCTATTCTCTTCTTGTCCAAACTAGTTATCGTCCATGTTTCACTTCCATACATGGCTACACTCCATACAAATACTTTCAGAAACGACTTCCTGACACCTAAATCTATATTCGATGTTAACAAATTTCTCTTCTTGAGAAACGCTTTCCTTGCCATTGCCAGTCTACATTTTATATCCTCTCTACTTCGACCATCATCGGTTATTTTACTCCCTAAATAGCAAAACTCCTTTACTACTTTAAGTGTCTCATTTCCTAATCTAATTCCCTCAGCATCACCCGACTTAATTTGACTACATTCCATTATCCTCGTTTTACTTTTGTTGATGTTCATCTTATATCCTCCTTTCAAGACACTGTCCATTCCGTTCAACTGCTCTTCCAAGTCCTTTGCTGTCTCTGACAGAATTACAATGTCATCGGCGAACCTCAAAGTTTTTACTTCTTCTCCATGAATTTTAATACCTACTCCGAATTTCTCTTTTGTTTCCTTCACTGCTTGCTCAATATACAGATTGAATAACATCGGGGAGAGGCTACAACCCTGTCTCACACCTTTCCCAACCACTGCTTCCCTTTCATGCCCCTCGACTCTTATAACTGCCATCTGGTTTCTGTACAAATTGTAAATAGCCTATCGCTCCCTGTATTTTACCCCTGCCACCTTCAGAATTTGAAAGAGAGTATTCCAATCAACATTGTCAAAAGCTTTCTCTAAGTCTACAAATGCTAGAAACGTAGGTTTGCTTTTTCTTAATCTTTCTTCCAAGATAAGTCGTAAGGTCAGTATTGCCTCACGTGTTCCAACATTTCTACGGAATCCAAACTGATCTTCCCCGAGGTCAGCTTCTACCAGTTTTTCCATTCATCTGTAAAGAATTCGCGTTAGTATTTTGCAGCTGTGACTTATTAAACTGATAGTTCGGTAACTTTCACATCTGTCAACACCTGCTTTCTTTGGGATTGGAATTATTATATTCTTCTTAAAGTCTGAGGGTATTTCGCCTGTCTCATACATCGTGCTCACCAGATGGTAGAGTTTTGTCATGACTGGCTCTCCTGAGGCCATCAGTAGTTCTAATGGAATGTTGTCTACTCCCGGGGCCTTGTTTTGACTCAGGTCTTTCAGTGCTCTGTCAAACTCTTCACGCAGTATCTTATCTCCCATTTCATCTTCATCTACATCCTCTTCCATTTCCATAATATTGTTCTCAAGTACATCACCCTTGTATAAACCCTCTATATACTCCTTCCACCTTTCTGCTTTCCCTTCTTTGCTTAGAACTGGGTTGCCATCTGAGCTCTTGATATTCATACAAGTGGTTCTCTTCTCTCCAAAGGTCTCTTTAATTTTCCTGTAGGCAGTATCTATCTTACCCCTAGTGAGACAAGCCTCTACATCCTTACATTTGTCCTCTAGCCATCCCTGCTTAGCCATTTTGCACTTCCTGTCGATCTCATTTTTGAGACGTTTATATTCCTTTTTGCCTGCTTCATTTACTGCATTTTTATATTTTCTCCTTTCATCAATTAAATTCAATATCTCTTCTGTTACCCAAGGATTTCTATTAGCCCGCGTCTTTTTACCTACATGATCGTCTGCTGCCTTCACCACTTCATCCCTCAGAGCTACCCATACTTCTTCTACTGTATTTCTTTCCTCCATTCCTGTCAATTGTTCCCTAATGCTCTCCCTGAAACTCTCTACAACCTCTGGTTCTTTCAGTTTATCCAGGTCCCATCTTCTTAAATTCCCACCTTTTTGCAGTTTCTTCAGTTTCAATCTGCAGTTCATAACCAATAGATTATGGTCAGAATCTACATCTGCCCCAGGAAATGTCTTACAATTTAAAACCTGGTTCCTAAATCTCTGTCTTACCATCATACAATCTATCTGAAACCTGTCAGTATTTATTAAATCATATTGCACCTTCAGCTAATAGAAAACATGTAACATTATCTAATGAAGTATCTACAAATTACAACAGTTGTTTATTTATTTATTTTATTATCCATCTTTATGCATTAAAAATTTATGTCATTTGTGTACATATACAGTTTATATAACTAACAGAAAAGGTGTAATATATTGTAGATCATTATTGTCTAATAAGATAAAAAAATTTGTCCTTGATGCTGTATAAGGTATTTGCATTATATTTACATGTATAAGTTTAATCCAAGTGAAACTATATTAGCACCGGTACTTAAGATCATCTTTAGTGCAAATTATAAACTCTTCTATTGTATAAAAAGCTTTTTCTCTAAGCCATTTCTTTGTGACACTTTTAAACTCATTCAGTGACACATTATGTGCCTCTATTGGCAACATGTTAAATAGCTTTACTCCCATGTGCCTGTAACTATCTTGAGTTTTCTTTAGTCTAGCAACTGGGATGTCTACTTGTTGTTTTATACGTATGTCACGGTGATGGATAGATTGTCGTAGTTTGTGACTGTGTTGGTTTTCTTTTGTGTGTATCAGACAACTTAGTAAAAACAGGGCTGCAACTGTTAGTATTTATAGATTTTCGAAATATGGTCTACAAGACTCGTTATTTCTGACTCCATGGATGCATCTGACTGCCGCGCGATGCTTCATTAATTAGATCGTTTTTCTCATCGCTCGAGTGCACTGAAATGTAGGCTAAAATGATTTCTGCATTTGTAGCAGCTCTCTGAACTACAGCAAATAAGTTACTAATATTGGAATCAGTCACTAGGATTGGCCTATATAGACAGTACAAGTTTGAGAGAGCAATTACAAAAGTAGAAATAGTATTACGTTTCAGTACATACAACTGCAAAACTAATTTACACATGACTCATGGGGCGGGATTGAATCTATAACTGGAATTTACCTACATATGTTAATTCTAATTATCGATTCCAGTATTCTTTATTTTTTGTAGATATTCCATGTATTTCATGACTAAGTAAATGACTGTGTCAATGTGATTGCAATTATATCGTATGCTATATCGTCTGCTTACGAGCAGGAACCGTTGCATTCGTAGGTTGACTACATGTAGCGGCTTTGCCTTTGATATCAAGTCATCGCCCAAAGCTGTCGAGTGGAACTGGACCCTAGAATTTATACAAAGTATGAACAGAACTGTGTGTAAATCTATTATTGAAACCTGTATTCTATGCCTAATATTCGGCACAACAAAAACATTCAATGTGTCGTGTACTGGTATTGGGTAAGTGCCATTGTGTAATTGCCTGCATCTATAAACCAACGCAAATTGATTAGGCGCAAATGTGCCTGATTTGATTTTGGAGGTACAATTCTTCATACTGTATTTGGCACCTTAACTAGCCAAGATCTATTGGACATCAAGGATAAAATACTAGCTCTAGAACAGCAGTCTAACACAAATTCAATTAACCTTTCTAATGAAATAATTGTGTCAAGAAATAATTATTGACAGTTTATCAAATGCTAAATTTGATGCTCTCAATTTAAGAATAGCCTTAGAAAGTAGTTCAAATGATTGCTTGAAATGTGTTTTATTGCACCCAGACCAATTTTTACAAATGTTGCTGTTGATTGAACGTAAGCTAGATGCATCATCTACCATGATTTACCCTGTCAATTCCTACAATTTATATGCTTATTACAGATTAACTACCACATATTCTTTAATGATTGAAGAGCAACTAACTGTAATTGTATCTATCCCGATTGCCAGATCCAAGCAAAATTCTGAAATGTATAAAATTCATACTTACCCTGTGAAATGGAGCCGAGTAGGTATTCACCCAATGTATCAGCTAAAGGATTATTTATTAATCAGTAAAGATAGAAGATATTTTGTATCCTGGAATGAACATGATGTTCGTAAGTGGAAACAGTCATAAGCTAATCTGCCCAGATACGACACTATCCCTAGATACTAGAATGTACAGTTGTGAGGAAGATTTGTTTATGAACAATCAACCTCGCGGTGATTGCCCTAGGATTTTAATGTATATTCATCAACCATTCCTTAAAGGATATTCTGAAGGTATAATATATTTGTTTAACTCAACTCTCGAAATCACATTTACCTGTAAAACGTTTGACACACCTGAACTACCTTTCACATTCAAATTAACTGGTAGTGGATTAATTCTGAATGTTATACACTGTGATTTATCATGTCATCTGTTTGAAATGCCTTCTTTATTACCGACCACCTTTCATGCAGATCCAAAATTCACTGTAACAAGGATGTTACCTGTTTATTACAATGAATCATGCTTACTGACCTATGCAAATCATTCTCTGTCCAGCTTACCCGAGGACGACAATTTAATTGAGAATACCCATGAAAGTGTAATAAATACTAATAATGAGTTAAATTTCTCAGAAGTAGCCACTAAAATTCCGTCTATTGAATCTTCCAATAATGCTAATCCATATTCGATTGTCAGTGTTGTGTTCTTTGTGCTTTTATTGGTGTCTCTCTTATGTACAGCCTGTGTAATGTACGAAATTATTGTCCCGAAAACCTGCTTGTCAGTGCCCATCGTCACTGTGTCTGCAAACAGAATAAATGTCAAAGTGCCCCCCAACACCACCATTGGCGAGGCAAATGCACGACGCCCAGGTGGTCGTCTCGAGCAACCTTCGGTAGCTCGTTTTCACGAGGGAGGGTGATTGTAACGGCAGAATTGTACAGCCGTAGTGGACAGTGCCAGAGTCGCCGCACTCCACGCGTATCACACGGAATGCTGTCAGCAAAAGCAATCTGAGTCGTGTGCTGTGGTGTGTACACAGCCACCGGCTGTCTGAGACCGTCCAGTTGCGAACACGTATCGCTCTCGGCACAGTGGTGACGGGTTACCAGGCGCGCATAATGCATTGTTGCAGTCTTTATTAGTAAATGGTAAAACAGTTTTCCATGTTCCACATTCTGCACTACCCAGAACTACTGCCCACGCATCCCATTCTAACAGCAAATGGATGCAATAACATTTTACTCGGCCATCCAAAAGACTCCGTTAGAACAGTCCTTTTATTGTGCCTGTCTGCAACTCAACATCTCTCCTATATACTGAGAAGCAATCTGTCTTTTTCATAATATTGTCATTATTCTGTAGATATATTGCTTTTCTTTCTCAATTTTTTTTTTATGTTTGAGCCACAGGTATGTAAACAGCAAGCCTGTGATAGGAGGACACAAATATGACTAACATAGCAGGCAACTTCGTGAAGTAAGAGTGGTGCAATGTTTAACACAACTGCCCAACAAGCATGAGCTCCTGGTCCCACACACATTTTCTCTGATCACCGCTGATTCTGTGTTAAGTACCGATGCAACTAATGTCGATAGTCTCCTTTTCTCCCCCCTGCACCTTCAATTAACACACAGTGTATTACAACTGCAGATTTCACGTGGTGTCTTTCGAATAATCACTTTATATTATTTACTGTTCAACTTTTTACTTTTTTGATTTCATTACCACTGGACTCATGGAGATATCATACCAGTCTAGATGAGTAACATCTTTGACAGTGTTGTTTATAAACATCATAATTTCTTTGATGTCAATAGTATGTTAAAATCTGATGATTGCCTTGTAAATCAAAACCGATCAACTAAATAAACTGATCCTGTAGAACATATACAATATGTCTTTCTCTTTCATGGTTATGCAGCTCTACCAAGGGGTCACAGAAAAATCAGTCAATGTGTACAGAAATGCCTATATTCTATGTTCAGCTAAGTGGCATGTATGTGGAGAAAAATTTCTGTTGTTCATATTTTTAATATTCTTTTACAAACTAAAAACCCTGCTGTATTAGGAATGCCTTTAGTTTGTTTTTATTTACTCTCAAGTAATATGGTGTGTTACTGTATATGATGCCATAGTGGATTACTCTTCTCTCATACAAAGTTGATCTGGAAAATATTTCATGCATATTTGACTGTCACCTGGTGCCACAGTAGTGCACATCCTTATTCTCCATTCATTAGCCACTTTTTTTAGTTAGTCCTTAGTGAATACATGTGTTTAAATTACAAACAAACATATTGTGACACCGAGGTTAAGAAAACTGGGTTTACACGATTCCATAGATTCCATTTTTAAGCCTACAAAATAGCTTCAGTACGTTTTTGCATTCTAAATATATTCGTGCTCTGTGCAACATTTCATCACGAAATTATTTTGCAGTGAAGCAGCGTACAGTATTGTGCATAATATGTGTGCATCACTGTCTCCCTCTTTACTGCAGCATTTAGTATCCTCAGACCATAGCACACTGCAGACTTTCTTCGACAAGTTACACATGTACGTATCCAATTTGAAGTACTGACGAGCTTGTAGACCCAAAATGTTTGAAGCGCAAACATTTTCTACAGCTTTCTGTTTTAAGCTAGCTCAGATACATTCCTGATTAGATTGACAAGATACACATGCAGTATTTTTGCAATTTATAATTAGTTAATTTGTGTTGTATCACTCTGAAAGTCATGACATATGCCTTACACAGGCTGTACCGTACTATCAAATAAGAGAACGGGAAATGAAATTACCCTGCACAAAACAAACAAGCATTGTCATCTTCGAAATTAGGGAGAAGTGCCAGTGGCTAGTTAGCAATTACTTAAAAGTATCAACTATAGTGCGATAGTGGCCCCCTTCCCACGAAATCTTGGTTGGTGTGACAGACTGAGCTTTAGCACAAGCCAGATTCTAGGTAAGGCTGGATGGTGACAATCTGGTTGGGAGTTGACTGAGCCAATCAGAGAGGGAAATAAATGGTGTAGTGAGAGTGTGATCGCTAGCATTGACTGATGTCTATGTTAAAACCATATTTACTTTACTTTGCAATATTATACACACTTTTCATTACATAATCCAAAGCTGCAAGGCACCTACAGGAAACAAGTATTAGATAATGTACTAGTGTCTGACAAGAATTATTATGCTTATTATGTATCATTATATATTGTTCATAAACTACAATAAATGCAATGGCGGGCTGCTATGTCAATTTTTCAAAAATACCTCCTTTAAAATAATCCTTTCCTGCCCATCCATAGAGCAGTACTTCTGCTTGGTATCTATCACACAGAACATTTGTATTAATGAATTCGGCACTGAGTGACATTATTGCCTATTTACAGCAAGAAAAGCTGCTGCTCATGGAACACTACTGAGGATGACACATTGCCATCCAGATCCAGTTTTTTGGTGATGTCTTAAACTTGATTGAGAAAACTGTGGGGATGCTTGCTTTTGAAGGGCGAGGCTAGTTTCCTTCCCTGTCCTTAAAACATTCTGAGCTCATGCTTCACCACAGATGACCTCAATCTCAATGGGATGTTGAATCCTAATCTCTATTCACTACAAGTCCAAAAGTTCATAGCAGTGCATGTAGCTAATGTTAACATATTTGATGAAATCAACCATCACTTATTGGATAGTGTACAGTATATTAGCATATTACACCATGTTATAAACACATTCTGCTCCAGAATTACTAAAAACGAACGGAAATAATTCCTATTTCTCGATAACATGCCGACACTGCATTAAACAATCTTATCTTTTCCTTTTTAAGCAGATGCTGCTAACTACTGAGAACATGCAGAAAGGCAAACAAATGATAAGACTTCAAGCATACGGCATGCAGTATACACTACAGTTTGAGACCTTGGGTTAAATTTATACCCCGAGCTAGAAAAAAAATAAATTTGGAGGTAGCATGTACACTATATAAGAACCAAGGAGGCTATGCACGACTAAAAAGTTTCCATTTATGGGCAATGTCTGCAAACTATCTTAAAAATGAAATAAATCTTGAACTTGTAAAATTTAAATGTGTGCATTGATGAATTGGTCTCTGGAGAGAGGTAAGTGACAATTTGAAAAGTGAAAATTCTGTGGTGAATGAGGGGCACACTGAAGCATACAAAACATACAAAGTTCTATAGCATCAACTATGTAGTCGAACTCATTACACACATGAAGAGCTTTGTGCTTGGTAAGATGTAGCTGCTGCTAGAGCAACATTTTTGAGACACAGCTTGTCAGACCAACAATTCATGACACGGTCACTAAAATGGGACATTTGAGAACAAAATTCTTTCAGCAGCTTGTGTAAGAGAGGATTTCCAGTGTGCTCTTTCCAGATAATGGCATGTGAAGTGAAGTAGGCCAAAATAAATACATCTTTTCTTACTTTATCATGATCAACATCCTGCAGATAGTTTTTAGAATCGTATCTGTTTTGCACCTCTACATTACATGGTAAAAAAATTTATCTGTGACTAGTGACACTGGAAAGTTAGCTGCTTGTGGTAGCTGCAATTTCAAATGAAATGTAGCTCATAACATAAAACACAAATCATGACACCTGTTGCAAAAACTAACAAGCTCGATGTGAAAAGTGGTTAATTAAGAAAGTAGAATTATGTAAATTATTTTAAATTTATTACTTCTTTAATTAGAACAATGTAATGTGGGTGTATTTACTGAAAAGTTTTACATAATTCTACAATTATACTTTGAAACATATCTCTTGCAAGTTATAAGAAACACATCCACCAATTCTTTTTTGGGATACTACTATAGACATTTGTCTTGACTTTGTTTTTCTGTATTAACAGCTTTGAGTTGATTCCCTCCACAGAATCATACTTTACCTGGAGCCCATAAGGTGCTATCAGGTAAGAACAGATAATGGAAAGGTGGTGAGAGCTACAGAGACAGCAAATGGCACGGTCAGAGGTCACACACAAGGTAGAGAGGCTCCTCTGAACTGGGATCTTTTGCACCGTCTCTTGTCCACCTGACATCATTTTACATTCTCATCTTCTTCTTGTGAGGTAAACAAATCCATAGGCTTATGAGGCTGCTTGCATTGCTCAGTCACCATCATCAGCAACTACTTTTTTTTTGTATCTATGGAATCTAGCGGATAATTCACAAGACATTGCAAAAGCTCTCTTCTTAAATATTGATGACACATTGTTATAATAGTTTTAATAATGAACCTACTGGATGGTGAATAATCTCATATGGTTTCTCTGTAAGTTTAATAACCACAACAGATACATACATCAGGGACTTCAGCCAACAATTATGTATTGTCTTTCACTATTGACAATAGTCTGCCAACACTGGGGTAACCTTTGAATTCCACAACTGTATGAACACACAGTGTTGATGCAAAGTACTCATCTAACCACGTTTGGAGCACATTTTCATCCAGAAAGGAAGTTTGACTTAGGTTGTTCAATAGAAATTGGAAAAGATGAAAATCTGAGAACACAAGATCAGATGGATACAGTGGGTGTGGATTGACTTCCCAACACAACTGCCATATAGTGTTTTTTGTCAGTCTAGCAAAACGCAGGTGGGCATTATCGTGGAATAGAGTCACTTCGTGCAGTCTCCCTGGTCACTGTTCTTGGATTGCATCTGCAAAACGTCTCAGTTGTTGACAAGAAATGTCGGCTGTGATGGTTACACCTTGGTCAACCAATTCGTAGTACATCACACTGTCTCTGTTCCACCAGATGCATAACATATTCTTCTGTGGATGGGCACAGGTCTTTGTACCGGGAATTGCTGCCTTGTTTGGGCTCAACCACTGCTTTATTTTCCTTATGTTAGCATAAAGAAACCTTTTCTTGCCACCAGTAATGATGCAGGATAGCAATGGTTGGTGTTGTTCGTGAGGCAATTGATGACAAGCAAGCAAAGATTCCCATGTGGCCACCCACTGTTTTTGTAGATTTTGGCTTAGACCAAGAGGTACCCCTCCCCCCCCCCCCCCCCCCACACACACACACAACTGGAGAATCTTCCCCATTGCATTCAAATGTTGCAGGATGGTGGAATGATCACAGTTCATCACATTTGTCAGTTCTCGAATACACTGACGTGGATTTTGTCAATCAGTACCTTTACCTGTCTTCATGAAACCCCAAAGCTCTTCTTCAACATGTAGAGTCACTAACCTCAAAAGAACTCAAACAGAACCTGTCGGAAATGTTGCGATTTGTCCATTTGGCACTCCATTGTATAAGGTCCACAACTCCACTGACTTATCACAAAATGACAATATGTAAACTCAGACAACAGTGAATTACAAATAATAAATGACAAGTGATAAATAAACCCATGATAACCGAAATACCAATATGCAAAACAAAAACTCTACGAACTTATGCACCAATGTAACATTAAGCTTACTGTTTATTTGCAAAATGATAATTGCACAAATTAGTTTATTCATATCGATAGAGCACGGGTGCTACAAATTCACGTACACAGTCCACTTCTGATGATATAAATGGCATACTTACATCTCAAATATGTGTTGACATGCAATCCAATATCACATTTGAAAGACCATATGACAAGTCAATTTTGCAACAGATTCTTCATAAACATAAAGGAGCAGTGCATATACAAGAGTGTACACTGGTACAAAAAGCTAAGACATTGTTAAAACACACCAATTATATTCAAGAGCACAACAAATTATGGCTATGTCCAAATGAGCAGCGCATATAAAACTGTTTTGAACTGCCACGTTTCTATATGAAAAACCTTATCTGAAGTGCTATTACAGTTTTACCCCAAAGATTGAATGACTTACATCCATGTGCACAGAGGCAGCACCTCGTAAAGAAAGAAAGTTCCATACGTCTGAAGCGACATCACACCGTAACATCGTCCACAGTCTCCAAATGCTCGAAAACACTGTGCTGCACGCTACTGCACCATAGTTTAGCTTGTTGGTCATTGGAGTTATCACTTATTATTTTGACATAATGCCGTTTAGTTGCTGTGCGCTGAACTGTAGATGCAACTATGATAGAGGCCCAAAATGTTCTGTGTTTAAATATCCAGAGGATGAAACAATCAGGAAGAAGTAGCTGTCAAGAATTCACAGGAAGTACCTTACTCCTTCTGCAAGTTGAAGTGTGGGTTTATCTTTTGTTTAAGTTGTTAAGAAAGTTTAATTTTAGTGACCCCTCCCAACACTAGGTTCGTTACGATACGTAAATTCTTTAGTCTGTAAGTGCAACAAGTAGAAATTTGTATAAAACTGATAACCGAGTCAAGCAAAGAGAGAGAGAGAGAGAGTTATCTCTTTATAGCGAATTTATGAACATAGAGCTCCCACCAGATTTCTGAGATTCATATTACCAAACTATTATCACCATTATTAATTTATATTGGTCATTTTACAATACTAAGTACCTTTAATTTACCACGAAATCAATAATCTCTTCCTCTTTCTGCTGTTTTTAGTTATACTGTCAAATTTATTGCCATGATACATTGGTGGATGGAGTAGCTGTGCCTCCCCATGTTTCATATACATGAGTGTATCTCTGTGTTTGAATAGAGGGGCTTCTTGTGATTTTATAGCTTGACGGTAACTTTATATACATATATATACTTTTTATATCTAAAAACACAGATGATGTGACTTACCGTGAAAGCCCCAAGAAAACAGTGTACGGAGGATGCCTGTCCTCCAACAGATATCGTATGCCCTCTCCAGATCAAAAAATATTGCTACTGTTTGGCGTTTCCTGAGAAAATTATTCAGGATATAAGTGGAGAGAGCAACAAGATGATCAACTGCAGAACAATGCTTTCGGAAACTGCAATGGGCAGGTGTTAAAAGGCTTCAGGACTCCAGCCACCAGGCTAAACAGCAATTCACCATACGCTCCAAAACCTTACATACACTACTCATGAGAGAAATGGGGCGTTAGCTAGATGCAAGATGTTTGCCCTTTCCGGACACTTTCCAGCATAGAAAGTGAAGAAGAGAGACTGTCTTACAGTTACAAGCATCCGCCTCCGGACGTGGGCAGAAAAAAAATACTCCCAGAGGGGGAAAAGGGGAAGGGAAAAGGCGGTGGTGGTGGTGGTGGTGGGGAGAGGGGGTAGGATATGGAAAAGGAAGGTATGCAGCCTGGAAAGGAAAGAGGACCGCACTAGCTCAGGGTCCCGTGCTCACCACATATGTATCCACAAAAGAGTTGTGGACCCCCTGGGGAGAGGGGTGGGGGGGGGTTGTAACTGTCACTGCTTTATTAGTATCATATATGGTATCCAGATGCTGAAATTAAATGTTTGTTACAACGTGACACAACAACTTAAACATGAAGCAATATATAGTTTCAGTGCCTATTATTGTGATAGTATATAAAGGACCTGTTTTTTGGTCCCAACACAGTCAGTCCACAGCCGATTTTCAGGCGGAAAATATGTGCTGGTTAAATTGAACACAAAGCATCAACTTAACAGTGGAATGTGTGTGACACAAATAGGCCATGTTAATAATGTCTGCTTAATTTATTTGAAAAATCGTGTCACATGTACCGTATTATTCTGCAGGAAGTGAGAACTGTGTGGTTAGGTTTTTTCTGCTCATAAATGCACACTATCGTAGCAGTATGCTCATGTTGCTTTCAACCTACTAATGAGGTTTATCAACATTTACCAATAGTGAACTGGCCATATAACAGAGCGATATTGGGGGTGATGTGGACAGTGAAAGTAAAGAACTGTGAAACCCAACAGTTGCCTACATCATTTACAGTAGTCAGTGTTGAGCTTCCACCCCCTCATTTTTCAGCCAGTATAACAGTGCAGTATGTCGACCCTGAGGGCTATCAGTGAAGAAATAAAGTAGGCTAACCTCACAAGAAGCAACCGTGGTCAGCTATTGTGATTAACTTGGGTGTGTAAATTGAGGCAAGAAGAGCTTGTGAACATGTAAATTAGCCCCAGACGGAATGTAAAGTGGCCTATAACCCACAGTATCATTATTGGCTCCCCTTTGGTTAAATTTACAATGCCAAGAGGGGATATATCTGCATGTGGCTAAAATCCAGAACCGGGGTTGCTTTACTGCCAATTATATAGCCACTGTAATTTGCCACTAGGGCCACCACTTTCAGCACAACTGTTATCCAAATACACTCCTGGAAATTGAAATAAGAACACCGCGAATACATTGTCCCAGGAAGGGGAAACTTTATTTACACATTCCTGGGGTCAGATGCATCACATGATCACACTGACAGAACCACAGGCACATAGACACAGGCAACAGAGCATGCACAATGTCGGCACTAGTACAGTGTATATCCACCTTTCGCAGCAATGCAGGCTGCTATTCTCCCATGGAGACGATCGTAGAGATGCTGGATGTAGTCCTGTGGAACGGCTTGCCATGCCATTTCCACCTGGCGCCTCAGTTGGACCAGCATTCGTGCTGGACGTGCAGACCGCGTGAGACGACGCTTCATCCAGTCCCAAACATGCTCAATGGGGGACAGATCCGGAGATCTTGCTGGCCAGGGTAGTTGACTTACACCTTCTAGAGCACGTTGGGTGGCACGGGATACATGCGGACGTGCATTGTCCTGTTGGAACAGCAAGTTCCCTTGCCGGTCTAGGAATGGTAGAACGATGGGTTCGATGACGGTTTGGATGTACCGTGCACTATTCAGTGTCCCCTCGACAATCACCAGTGGTGTACGGCCAGTGTAGGAGATCGCTCCCCACACCATGATGCCGGGTGTTGGCCCTGTGTGCCTCGGTCGTATGCAGTCCCGATTGTGGCGCTCACCTGCACGGCGCCAAACACGCATACGACCATCATTGGCACCGAGGCAGAAGCGACTCTCATCGCTGAAGACGACACGTCTCCGTTCGTCCCTCCATTCACGCCTGTCGCGGCACCACTGGAGGCGGGCTGCACGATGTTGGGGCGTGAGCGGAAGATGGCCTAACGGTGTGCGGGACCGTAGCCCAGCTTCATGGAGACGGTTGCGAATGGTCCTCCCCGATACCCCAGGAGCAACAGTGTCCCTAATTTGCTGGGAAGTGGCGGTGCGGTCCCCTACGGCACTGCGTAGGATCCCACGGTCTCGGCGTGCATCCGTGCGTCGCTGCGGTCCGGTCCCAGGTCGACGGGCAGGTGCACCTTCCGCCGACCACTGGCGACAACATCGATGTACTGTGGAGACCTCACGCCCCACGTGTTGAGCAATTCGGCGGTACGTCCACCCGGCCTCCCGCATGCCCACTATACGCCCTCGCTCAAAGTCCGTCAACTGCACATACGGTTCACGTCCATGCTGTCGCGGCATGCTACCAGTGTTAAAGACTGCGATGGAGCTCCGTATGCCACGGCAAACTGGCTGACACTGACGGCGGCGGTGCACAAATGCTGCGCAGCTAGCACCATTCGACGGCCAACACCTCGGTTCCTGGTGTGTCCGCTGTGCCGTGCGTGTGATCATTGCTTGTACAGCCCTCTCGCAGTGTCCGGAGCAATTATGGTGGGTCTGACACACCGGTGTCAATGTGTTCTTTTTTCCATTTCCAGGAGTGTATGTACATCCAATGGACCAGATATTATGTATTGAATAATAACTTTTTGTGGAACTTTTAACAATGTGTGCACTACCATGACGATCCTCAGTCACATTCCTAGAATGGGCCCTTTCCATGTGATTTGATTCAGAGTATCCTGTCTTTATTAAACTGAGAATTTTGGCAGTAAAGCATTTTGCAGTTTTTATTAACTTTGTGTAGTATGAAGTTTTGTTATTTCTCTGTGCAGTAGTAAATGACTAACTACACATTATTTGTCATCTTAAAGTTTCCCAAAGTGTGTTCATAAAGAAAGCTTTGTCATTAAATAGGAATCTGCCATAAAAATAATCAATGACAATAGTATAAAGTGCTTATACAGGGTGTTTCAAAAATGACCGGTATATTTGAAACGGCAATAAAAACTAAACGAGCAGCGATAGAAATACACCGTTTGTTGCAATATGCTTGGGACAACAGTACATTTTCAGGCAGACAAACTTTCGAAATTACAGTAGTTACAATTTTCAACAACAGGTGGCGCTGCGGTCTGGGAAACTCTATAGTACGATATTTTCCACATATCCACCATGCATAGCAATAATATGGCGTAGTCTCTGAATGAAATTACCCAAAACCTATGACAACGTGTCTGGTGGAATGGCTTCACATGCAGATGAGATGTACTGCTTCAGCTGTTCAATTGTTTCTGGATTCTGGCAGTACACCTGGTCTTTCAAGTGTCCCCACAGAAAGAAGTCACAGGGGTTCATGTCTGGCAAATAGGGAGGTCAATCCAAAGCAATCACACGATCATCGAAATATTCATTCAGGAAATTAAAGACGTCGGCCGTGCGATGTGGCCGGGCACCATCTTGCATAAACCACGAGGTGTTCGCAGTGTCGTCTAAGGCAGTTTGTACCGCCACAAATTCACGAAGAATGTCCAGATAGCGTGATGCAGTAATCATTTCGGATCTGAAAAATGGGCCAATAATTCCTTTGGAAGAAATGGCGGCCCAGACCAGTACTTTTTGAGGATGCAGGGACGATGGGACTGCAACATGGGGCTTTTCGGTTCCCCATATGCGCCAGTTCTGTTTATTGACGAAGCTGTCCAGGTAAAAATAAGCTTCGTCAGTAAACCAAGTGCTCCCCACATGCATATCGCCGTCATCAATCCTGTGCACTATATCGTTAGCGAATGTCTCTCGTGCAGCAACGGTAGCGGCGCTGAGGGGTTGCCGCGTTTGAATTTTGTATGGATAGAGGTGTAAACTCTGGCGCACGAGCCGATACGTGGACGTTGGCGTCATTTGGACCGCAGTTGCAACACAGCGAACGGAAACCCGAGGCCGCTGTCGGATCACCTGCTGCACTAGCTGCGTGTTGCCCTCTGTGGTTGCCGTACGCGGTCGCCCTACCTTTCCAGCACATTCATCCGTCACGTTCCCAGTCCGTTGAAATTTTTCAGACAGATCCTTTATTGTATCGCTTTTCGGTCCTTTGGTTACACTAAACCTCCGTTGAAAACTTCGTCTTGTTGCAATAACACTGTGTTCTAGGCGGTGGAATTCCAACACCAGAAAAATCCTCTGTTCTAAGGAATAAACCATGTTGTCTACAGCACACTTGCACGTTGTGAACAGCACACGCTTACAGCAGAAAGACGACGTACAGAATGGCGCACCCACAGACTGCGTTGTCTTCTATATCTTTCACATCACTTGCAGCGCCATCTGTTCTTGAAAACTGTAACTACTGTAATTTCGAAAGTTTGTCCGCCTGAAAATGTACTGTTGTCCCAAGCATATTGCAACAAACGGTGTATTTCTATCGCTGCTCGTTTAGTTTTTATTGCCGTTTCAAATATACCGGTCGTTTTTGAAACACCCTGTAGCTGTCTGTAAGTAAAAGCTATAAAAAGGCAGCGGTGTTATTTCACTTTGAACAGGTTTGTAAACTTGCAATTGTTTGTTTCTTTGTATACGATGTTTTCATGCAGTTTTTCAAGTTGTTTACTCATTTACACTGCCAGTTTGACTTTGTTCCTTATGCACACTTCATACAAAACATTGAAATCTGCTGCAGGAATTTTTAGTACGTAATTTTCTTTCCTGCCTGAATAAGAAAACTTTTCTGCAGTATTTGACCAGTAAATGTTACAACAGATAAATGCCTGGTGCTACTCATAAGAAGAAAGGAATCAAGAGATGTGTGACAAGAATTTTTTTTTTTTCAGTGCAAACTGAAATTAGCAAAAGTGTCAGTGACAATGGATGAGGGATCTTCCAATTTTGTAAGTGCACTGTCCAGAGACTCATTGTTGTAGCCATAGAAAACAGTTAAGTCTTGTAGAGAAATAGGGCTCAAGTCTAGATCAGGGCCAGTGACAGTCACAGAAGTGGTTGTCTACTTCTCACAGGTTGACTATGTGTCAGTTTCGTGTAGCCAGTGGGTTGATTCTTTACTGTAATCAAAAAGTGGCAATATGGGAGGCAATGTGTTTCTAGTACTTAAATTGAAACCTCTGCCTCGTTTGCTGTTTTTTGGTGCACTGGTGAGCTTCAAGAGAAATATTTTGTGATTATGACAGCGAGTGCTACAAAGTGGACCAAGGCTATAAAGTGGGCCGATTCGAGTGATTTAGTCCTGCATAGTGACTTCATCCACTGGTGCATGTCTCCTGGATTAACTGTATCAAAAATGTATGTACTTGGTGGTGAAATCACTACTACTACTACTACTACTACTACTGCTACTGTGGTCTCCAGGCAGCATGCAGCCCGAATCAAGAATTCTTGCAGCCCATGGTTCTCAGCCCTACTTAAAATACTTACAGAAACAGTAATATTTTAAGATGTGCTTAATTTTAATGATATTGGTGAATTTGGTGTAGTAAAGTTGGCAGTATACCTGGAGGAGGGGTGAGGGGGTGGGGAGCGGGGAGCGGTAAGCAGCGCAGCCTATGTGGGGTTGGAGGACATCAGAGGGGGGGAGTTTTTTATTGTTTGTTTTCTGACAGCTCACAGGCATCATCAACTCATTACAGTCAGTTGCTATGGGATAAGTTTTGATGCAGAAGTAATACAGATATGTGAATGCCCTTTGTAGTGGCAATTATCTCCAGCAAGAAATATGAAATTAAATTACACCTGTTGTAATACAACACGGTGAGTGGAAAAACGACATTCAAAACATTTATGATTGTATCTCATATTGCACCTCAATCCAAGGACAATTGTTGTTAATCAATTAACGATCTGCTCACACAGACAACAATAGTCAGGCAGCTAAAGAGTCACAATTTTGGGGTTGCTGAAGGTGGCAGCAGTCCGAAACAGAACAGCAGACACAAAGTAATCCGAATAGTGCCATCTCTTTACCAATTAGTGTTTTGTGGGTAGGCAGCCAACTTATCGTGCCCTCGTCATAGCTATTCTATCAGTGGCTTCACATCATTTGCCTCCTGCTCTATCATTCGCTGCATAATACAAACAGTGACACACCTTCTTTTCTTCATATCGTGCATCACGGCAAGTACTCCCTCATCTCCACCATCCTTAAACGCACTGCTACCTCTGTCCTGCCACTTGCCCCAGTTTCCATAAAACCCACTCCTGGTCACAACGGTGTCATCTACTGCCACCTCAAGGAATCCCCCCGTCCTTGGCTCCTCTTGCTACTCTGTACAACATCCTCCTCCCCACCAGCTTTTACTCTGACCTGTGGAGGACTTCCATGTCCTGCTGTTCCCTAAACCCAACATCCCCCCCCCCCCCTCTGACACCTCTTCCTATCGTCCCATCTGTCTCACCTCCATGCTCAGTAACGTCTTCAGGTCTATCCTCTCCCACAGTATTTGTCACCACCTTAACCAGCACCACCACCTTCCCCTTGCACAGTGTGGCTTCTGGCCCTCCTCCTCAGCTGATGACCAGCTCCTTAACCTTACCAATCTCCTGTCACTCCGAGTTAACTCCCGTTGCTCTGCTATCTTTATTTCCGTTGACCTCCAGAACCCCTACAATCGTGTCTGGCATTTCGGGCTCCTCTTCAAATTCTAGATCTATATTCTCCCCATCAATTTTGTCCATCTTGTTACTTCCTTCCTCTCCTGTCGTCCCTCCTATGTCACTAACCACAATTCCAAGTCAACTACTTTTTATTCTACCACTGGCGTGCTCAAAGGCTCTGTCTTTTCCCCTCTCCTGTACATTGCCAATATGCCAAAACCTCCCCTGCCTGTTCATCTCCTCCAATTTGCTAATGACACCTCCTTCCTGGCCCTTTATCCTACCCTCCAAACCCACCTCAAACAGTTCACTGATTGGTACAACCAGTGGCTCCTTCGCATCAACCTTCCATCATAAACCTATCATAATAGGTTGTACCACTCATTACTTCTGGCTCCAAGATTTTCACCTCATAATTTATTGTCATAATATTCACCACTCCCCATCTCCTTATGATCTAAACAAAGGCTGAACATGGGGACTGCATTCTTACACCATCCTTCACACCTACAAATCCTTGATCTGCTGCATCCTTTGTTATGCCAGCATCACTCGGATTTCCACCCCTCACAGATTCTATAACACTGCCTCACCTTTCGTATCCGCCTTCCGTCCACCACGTGCATTCTCTATGACCCCATCCCCTTCCCCCACCCTCTTCTTTTCCTCTAACACATCTGCACCCTGTACACTGTCCACAGAATCGATCCCCCAACACCGCCTGGTGCCCCCCTTTTTCTCCAGCCCCAGCCTATTGCCGCCCTCTCTTCCATCTCCACAGTCTCCACCTATTTTCCCAATGCAACTTCCAGCCCCCACCCCTCCCGGATGATGAGTTTAGCCCTGACACCTACCCCTCCTACAAATTAACTCCACCTTCCCCCCTCCTCCCCTCAGGATTCCCTCCCTTCTCCTCGTACCTTCCCCTTAGTGGTTTTCCTTCCTCCTATGCTCCCCCTATCCCGTCCACCCCTTCTCCGTCTCTGTGCTCTCTCCTGCCTTCATATTCCGCCCCACCCATCTCATGCCTCTTTGTGTGCCACACGCCCCCCTTTTCTTGCGACCCTCCCCCTTCTGCTTCTTCCTCTCCCCCCCCTTTCTCCCTCTACTCAGGCCTACCATGCCTCAGCAGGCCCCTACCAGAGGTTTTTATTCTTCGTGTGTGCTCTGCCACTTAGAGAGGTTTTTTAAGTGTCTCTCGCTCTGTGTCCTTTTATACTGTGGCCGACTTTTAACTTGTGTTTGGGTCTTCAGTGTATTTTAAGTGCCCCACAAATCACTGACTGTATTATTTTAACTGTATGTTTACTTTTTAACTGACCCCCAATCAATGTCCTCGTGTTAGTGTGTATTTTATCTTCCACTGTTTCCATTCACTGTGTTTTTATATCCCCCTTTTTCCGTTTTTATGTATTGTTTTGTTCTTTTTTAATCTGTATGCCTCTCGACTATAAAGCAACATATTGTGCTGCTGCCAGCCCTCCCCTGCCTGTGAGAGGAAGGGGAATGAAATTACATTAAAGAAAAAGAAAAAGAAAAAGTTGTTCAGAGTTAGGATGGCTGAGCAGTAAAACTGAATGCATTGTTAAGGGGAATATACTCACTCAAGAAATATTCAGTTGAGGATGTCATTATCCCCTTGTATATTGAAATGTTAAACAGAGTTATACACGTTGAATGATGGCATTAATTCGAGCCTTTGGAAATGGTCCTAAACTTGACTCACTCGGTGGCAGTCATGAGACACGTTTTTAACTATGCAGAATTACGTAAACATGTCTGCTGGCCATGTCCAGGACCAGTCAGCAAATATGTTTGAGGATTTGAGAACTCTGAAGGATGTACGTTTCGGTAGCAATGGAGGGATCTACAGCTTATGCATGACGAAAGAGAGTGTGGGGCTTATGAGAAAGCTGTAAGAGTCCACAGCTATGCTCTCTCTGTGAGAAGAGG
The DNA here is from genome assembly GCF_023864275.1 of Schistocerca cancellata. Classification (NCBI taxonomy): domain Eukaryota; kingdom Metazoa; phylum Arthropoda; class Insecta; order Orthoptera; family Acrididae; genus Schistocerca; species Schistocerca cancellata. The sequence continues at coordinate 16,784,789 of NC_064636.1, forward strand.
CGCGCATTTTACTGCCAGTTGCCTGAAGATGTTAGAATTTGTAAGTGAATTATCATCTCATTTTTTATGCTAAAGATTTAATATTACATGATTACATACCAGTAGCCCACTAATCTTTAATCTTCTTTGGCTATGCTAAAAACTGATGTAATTAAATAGTTATCGTATTTGCAGTAAATAATGTTGCTTGTAAAGCACATTTTCGCCTTTCCTGGAGGTACACATTTCTTGTATCTCTTAATCCTCAGAAAACATTACACTCTTCATTCTCAAACAATGTGCTCTTTTTTTTAAAAAAAGACACCAGTTTATGCATCGAAACCAAAGCCACCACCAGAAAATGGGCAGAGGGCAGGAATACGAGATGAAGCACAATTTACTTGTACAGACGGCATCTGCAGTACCCTACATCTGTGCTGAACCACATGTAACGGCGAGAATATGTGAGTACAAGTGAACTGCACTGTGTGTACATCTCTACAAAATTAGTATCAATATAATTCAGGCATATCAATCAGTTGTGCACGGACTAGTATGTATTTCTAATTATTTAAATATAATAATACACAACTGAGTGAACATTGTTCTCAACCTGTGCTTCTTCCACCTAACACCCGTTTCTCTGGCCTATGAGGCTGCCAATTGCCCTCCAACTGAGCTAAATAAGTGTCACTTTTGACCTACCTGCCAGTGGTGACCCACGAGTATACATTCTGGGTGTTGAAAAATATTTAGATGCAAGAGTAGAATAGAACAGAAACTTGATTGTCACATAACATGTCATATAGAATCAGATGATTGGGACATAGGTGACTCATCAGTTTAAAGCTATTTTGTAATTTTATGTACCACAAAATGATTTAAAATAATCACATTGAAAATAAAGTAAAATTAAGAATAAGTATTTACTTAAAGGACTTTTTTTAGCATGAAACAGAATAAAATGTAAAATCAGGCACAGGTATTTGTGACAGTCAGTCACAAACTCTTCTATGCTGTAATATTGTTTACTTGCTAGGTATTTTTTAAAATGATGTCCAAATTCATAATTTAACTTTTTTCACACTTTATGTCCCAGCCTCATACCCTTATATAAGGTGTCTTCTCCAGCAGTATTAGCCTATAAGTTAGTAACTTATACCGATATTTGTTTCTTTGTTCATGATCACGCTTTAACAGGTTATCCTCAAAAAGTTGTGGGTATTGTTTAGAAAACTTAATAGTCCCATAGATATAGAGGCCAGGAACAGTAAGATTGAGGACCTAGAACAGAGGTCTGCACGATTGTCATTTTTCTGTACAGTAAGGACTCTCTAAATGTTTGTTTTCTCTTATCCCCAAAAAATTATATCATATTTAATTACAGATACAAAATAAACATGATAAACAACTCTTTTGACTGGTGTTTCTATTATCCTGCTTATAGCATTCATTGCAAATATTAGACTATTTAGACGGTTACACATGCCATCTACATGGTCTGTCCATGATAAAATCTTGTTCAGCATTACAACTAGAGATTTGGTACAGTTTATGGTGGCAAGGTGTTTCTCCTCGTGTGGTATTTGTAGCATATCCTGTGCAGCTTGGTTTGTGGTAAAGTGAATGATTTATGTCTTTGTTATTTAGATAAATATGAGATTGTGAAATTGATAGCATCACAGTATAATAGTTAGCTTATCAACATTTTTATTTTATAAAACTACAGCCACTGCCAATAATGACAATAGTAATAACAGTAACAACAATAATAATAAAACATAGCTTGTCTGAGAAAAGAAAGAATTAATTGTTTTGTGGAATTTCGTTCTTTTACACATAATTAAGTACAGATAGGACAAGAATGAAATAATTTTTTACTTTTGATACTCCCTGTCTCACATTTTTGTTTAAATAGGAGTTTTCGTGCTATTCAATTTTCTTTTGTACAAATGTACAGGATCTCTAACATGTCTTAGTTTACGAATTAATTTCTGAGCTGAAAATCAAACATTCTTTCATTGTGCACACACACAATAAGTTAAGGTAATTATACAGTTCTTTGTTAAATGTTTACTTGTAGCCACCCTTATTTGATTTCGTCACTTTCTCAGTCAACAGATCTGGTGTGGGAGGCACTAGTTTTCTTGTGGTTAACTTCTCCTGCTAATTTTCTTCTCCGTTAACACCTAAAATACAATTAACATAATTCATGTTGACACTGCACACAAAAGCCGATTCACGCAACAAAATCCAACAGGGTGTATACATGGACAAGGAAAAAAAAAAAGTTCCCGGATTTTTCCCGCACTTCCCAGTTAAAAATACATTTTCTCCCAAATGAAAATACACTTTTTCCGTGTTAAGTGACAGTATACTCTTCCTCGGCACTGTAAAAGTCATCAATCCTATGAATGTTTATGGTTTCATATACCGACATAGAATTTCCCGACACTTTAGGAAACTAAACTCAGAGGGGGGAAACACGTTTTGAAAGACCTTTGATTTGCAGATACATGCACGCTACATATTTTCGTATTACCAAGGTATAAATTTGAATTCCGCCAAACACCGCATGTCACTTTCCGAAGCACTGAAATCGAGATTGCGATGCGCTTTTGTAAGCCAGTCGTAGCTCAGGTCATGTGACCTCACCAGCTGATGAGAGCACAGGACACGTGGTGTAGTCAGCCAATAGCAAGATCACACTCAAGTAGCGCGAACACACAAATAAGAAAAGTTAATGGTTTAAATTAATATACATAGCATTCACATATAATATTGGTCTAAAAATTAATAAGCTGGAAGAGACGCTAAGCTTCCACATACAATGTTGATCTTTTTTGCGCGTGTTACACTTCAAGACACATCACGCAAATGTGCCAGTAAAATTTTTAATAACTTCGTTTCAAATAAAGCAGAAAAGATGAGTGAAAGCCAAACCTCTTTAGCAAACCGACAAAAATAATTTCATTGTTCTGCAAGGCGATTAATTCTCGATTGTCAGGAAGGTGGAGATAAAATCTAAAACTAATAACTTAATTTAACCACGTATTTTAATTCCCCTCTATAACTCCCGGCCGCAAAAGTTCGTTTGTTATCATTTAACGTGAGAACAATAAATGAAAAGGAAACAACAAAATGACTGAACTTGAACACAGTTCACGTGGATACGACCCATCTCCCCACCACAACTCAGACTGTTCTGGGCTTCTGCGCCAGAGTTACTATATTTCCGAACCAGTGCAATATTAAGTAGTGGCGCCCAGCCATTCTTCCGTAACCAGAAGCGAAAGAAGGCACTGCTCATACGAGACTCAACTGCGCATGCGCAAGAACCCGCCCGCGACTGCTCAAACGAATCTAATTTTAAACAGTTGCCACGCTCACCGGAAGCAATTTGTTGTTATGAAGCATTGCATAGTCTTCCTAAAGCCTTTGACGCACTTTGCTGTTGGCAGATGCTTGTATGAGCACTGTGTTTTGTTGTTGTTTACGGCACCTTTACTTTGCAACTTAAGTTTTCTTCTTTTCTTTCGTTCATATTTTGTTGCTGCAGCATTATTCTGCAGTAGCGGTATACAGTAATGTCTTTGTTGTTTGAGCATTGCTTCTTACCAGTCAAAAATCACAAAAATTTAACTGGAAGCTAAACAAAGAAATATTCCCGGAATTCTAAACAATTTCCGGGTTTTTCCCAGTTTTCTCCCAGATTAAAAAATTCCCGGGTTCTTCCCGGATCTTCCGGGTCGTATACACCCTGTCCAAATAAACAGTCAAGTAGTACTGTCTACCAACATGGTCACTTGACTAGAATACAAGTGAGGCACTGAGAACCACAAGGGCCAAAAGCACACAGTCTTCTATCCCATGATTTATTTAATATCTGAGAAACCAGTGAGACAGCTATTCGTAAATGGTCGTGTATAAAATTTGGAACTACCACACAGATCAACCTGACCCCACCTTAAGATCAATATATGTCAGAAGCCACAGTCTTACAAACAACGATCATGTGCTTTCTGGTTCTCAGCGCTACAAATGGATTACTGCATAATAAAATCCAAAACTTAATATACTGTATCTCATTCAGAATCCCACAAAGTATTTTTCTCTGTCGTCAAAACATATACTAATGCCCAATCTGATTTTACTAGATAGTGAGTGAATTGGCATACCTGAGGAGTGTTCTACTGTCTACAGGGGTCTGTGCCAAGCAAAAGTTGGAAAAACTCTGCTGTACGGAGTGTGGCATTGATGCAAGCTTGTAGTTGAGTGGAAAATACTAGCTGTGAATGGCGTGAAACATTCACGCTGTTTACCCAATGTGTACGGTATGTATTTGAGGCAGTTACATCGTGCAGTTGGGCATGCGCAAAAGCTTCTTAAAACGGGCACAACTGAAGGTGTACTTATGATAGACTCTTATAGAGGTGTAGCAATACAGGAGAGAGTGGTAGATTTAGTGCTTTGTGTATCAGATTACCGCACCTACATTATGTTCAGCATCATTAAAAAAATTGCTGAGATATTAAATGTTAGGGTGTTAACGTGCAATAGTCGCCACTGCCTGCAACACCCCACCCCACCACCCTCCGACCCATCCATCTCCCACTATGAAAAACTTTTCCTGCTACCATCATCTTTCCACATTGTAAATATTAGTTTCAGCAAACTGTTTTTCTCCACCTAGGTCTGCCCCTTCACTCCACACCCTAGTTCTCATAAATATTCTTTAATCTTCACTTCCTCCCTTTTGCTTCATTATTGTCGAGTGGTACTGTGGCTCCTGGGAAGATTCGGTCTGCATTACTTCGTTTGCTTGTTTGTGCCACACTGAAGACCGAAAATTCGGGTCATCTGGGATGAAACTTTCGAGATAACACTCATCAGACAGATCTCACAACATGACCTTTTCACCCTCGGGTAGCTGATGTCCCACTATGTGTACAAACTGAATAGAAACTGGGCTGATTGACAGTTCCATTCGTTTTTGGTACAATATTTTATACGTTATGAAAGAAAATACACACAAAGAATACTTCGTATAATCATAGTTGCTTCACATTCTAACTTAATCTCTGTAGTATATCTTATCTGTTTGTAATTTAGTACTGCTTAAAAACAAGTTTATTTTGTTCAGCCACACCTTGGAATTGTCAGCAAAGTTTACTGTTCAGTTAATTTCCTTATATGGAACACAGTTGTTGTTTGTATATACTTCGTTAGTTAATGTTACATGCCTCGTTTTAGTTAAAAGCCAAAGGTGCAATATGATTTAATAAGTTTTGTAGGAACTGGAACTCATCACCTTGGTTAATCTCTCTTGATGACTGGTAACCAGCATTGATTCGCCCACCCCTTAAGTCAAGCTAAGTGTTTGACATACTTTCACGAAGAAGGTGGTGAGGGGGGTAGCCAAGGAAGGAGATTTGTATATTATTCAGTTTCCTAACAGATTTGGCTATAGTGACGCACTGTCTGGTCCACTACTTCGATGTGAACGCAAAATGCACTGTGTAACTACACCGAATCAAGAATGGGGTCCCACCTATCATCATGGTTTCCCTCCACAACAGTACGCTCCTTCTGGTATATAATGCAATTTACAGTAAATTGGTCAATATATACTACAATATTTGTGTGTACTGAATGTGATAAATTACGCACTAAAGCTCTCAATGGGAAACATTTAATGCCGCCGACGTCTTGCCAGGAGTAGTGTACGCGCTGCCATCTGCCGGCGAGGTGGACAACTAGATTAGAGGTTAACGTAAATGCCGCCAGATATCCAAATAACTTACCGTCCTTTACTTGAGTATATAACTGTCAATCAAACTCACAGGTATGACAGATTATTACACACTTCAAACAAAACATTAACTTTGTATTAAATACAGCCTGTGGCAGGTAAAAAAGGGATGATTTCATTTAAAAAATTTATATAAGATACAGCAGTTCTCACAATGTATATTACTAATTAACGTTTTTAAGTATAACGTGCTACGCTAAAAATTGTCATCTCCGGCGGTACACCGAAAGGTTGCCGCCCTTCGATAGTGCAATTTTCGCGCTAATCGAAGTGTTAGGGGTTCCAGGTGCCAGCCAGCCAGCCAGCCAGCCAGCCAGCCAGCCAGCAGCAGCAGCAGCAGCAGCAGCAGCAGTTCGCGGTCCCGGCCTGCAGCAGTGGTCAGCCAGCCAGCCAGCCAGCCAGCCAGCCAGCCAGCCAGCCTGCCAGCCCTCCGGTGGCAGCAGCAGTCCTGCCAGCAGCAGTCCAGCCAGCAGCAGCCGCCGCCGCCGCCGCCCCGGCCCCGCCCGCGGCAGCAGCGTCCCTGCCTCTCGCCGTCGCCGTCGCCGCCGACGTCCGTCCGCCGTCTCCCAGTGTGTGGGTCCTGTCCTTTTAGTGCTGTGTTTTTTTCTTTCTTCTTCTTGTCGTCATGTCCGCCCCCACCACCACCGTCACTACTACCACCACCGCCATCGTGTATACGTCCCCTTCTGCCGCCTCCACCACAATCACTTGGTGTGCCCAGTCCCACCCCCCTCCTTCCATCCCTCCCCTCCTCTCTATCCCTTCGCCCTCGCTCTTTGTCGCCCCCTCTCCCGCTTCCTCCTCTCGTTCTGATCCCTTCCCCCCACTCCCCCAGCCTGTCACTGCAGCTCCGGCTAGGGTGGTGGCCCGTCGGGCCACTGCCCACGCCCAGCTCTCCCCGTCGCCATCGCCGTCACCGCCGCCACCACCACCACCGCCATCTTCATCGACTTCACCGTCACCGTCACTGCCACCTTCGCTTGCACCGTCACAGTCATTATCTCCGGCGCCGACTGCTGCGTCCGTGCCGGGACCTGCCCCTTCCCACCACCTCCCCATTGTTCCCGTCCCTCTTATCACCACCCGCCCATCTGCCGCTGTCAAACGCCCTAGTGCCGCCCCCACTCCCTCTGCTCCTAAAAAGGCTCCACCCCGCCCCCCATCCCCACCCCAAAATGCCATGGACGTCTCCCCACCAGGCCCCGCTCCCTCCTCCTCCTCCTCCTCCTCCTCCTCCTCCTCCCCACCCGGTCTCTACAAATATCTCCTGTCCCGTCCCGATCCTTCATTCCTCGAGGCCCGGAATCTCTCCCTCCTCCTCCGCCAACATTTCCCTGGCGCCCCCATCTCTCTCCTTACTCCCAGACGGGATTCCGTTCTTATCTCCTCCCCCAGCCCAACCCTCCATACTGACATCCTCTCCCGCCTCCCCATCACCCGTTTTGGCCCTAACGCCTCCCTCACCCCTGCTCCCTCCCCATCTCCTACCCGCCAACCCCAACCCCCACGTCGCCCGCCGACCCTCACCGCCGTGATCACTCGGCTTAGCCCGTCGATCACGGAGGAGGAGGTGTTGGCGGAGCTGAAGGCCCATCCCACCCTGGAGGTGCGGGCAGTCCGCCGCATTTTTAACGCGACCGGCCCCACCCGCCTTATGCGGGTGTTCTCTGAGGACGCCCCCTCCATTGACCGTCTCCTGAAGGAGGGTGCCCTCCTCTTCAATCAGCGGTACAAAGTCGACCCCTCCCGTTCCCCCCCTCAATCCCTGCGCTGCCAGAGATGTCTGCGCTACAATGCACACACAACAGCCGAGTGCCGCGAGGCCCCCACATGCCCGCATTGTCGCCAAGCGCACTTCCTCCGGCAGTGCCCCAACCTCCAATCCCCTCCCTCCTGTAATACCTGCAGCCTCCCCCACCCTACCTACTCCCAAAAGTGTAAAGCCCGGCCCCCTCCCACCACCCCTGAACTCACCGTCCCTGTCCGTCCCCTGGACGCCCCCACCCCTCCTGGCAATTCCCTTCGTCCCCCCCCCACTGCTGAGGACATCATCAGGTTCCTCACCATTGTCCTCCAAAACGTCCATCCCTTTCAGCGCCCCCACACCCTCCAACAGATCTCCCTCGCCGCCCGTTCCATATTCCACCTTAAAATGTACGCCACCTATTCCAATAACCAGGCCCATTTCACCTTCTCCCGCCTTGACACCCTCGTCTCAATCCTTATCATGGCGCGACAGCATCGTATCCTTTTCAACAATATCCGCTCCCTTCCCGCCAACAAGAACCTCTTCCTGCACACCCTTGCTACCCACCGTGTGGATGCCTTCCTCCTCAATGAAACCTTCCTCCAACCCCACCACTCCATCCACACCTCCCCCTATCTCCTCCACCGCTCCGATAATCCCCTCCCAGTTGCGCGTGGCGGAGTTGCCATTGGCCACCACCGCCAGATCCCCGTTCGGCTCCAACCTCTCCTTCCCGACCCCACCGAACACCTGATCCTTAGTCTCTTCTTCCCCGGCCTTACCGTTACCTGTGCCACCATCTATGTCCGCCCCAACGCCCCTCTTCCTTTCGACTTCCTCTCCCACATCGACCGTACCTTCTCCTCCTATGTGATCGCCGCCGACCTCAACATCCATAGTCGCTCCGCTGCCCAGTTGCGGCGGTGGCATCGGTTCCTCTCCTCCCTTCAAGGCGACCTCGTCCCCATCCCCCAGCACACCCGCCCCGAATCCAATTCCACTCCCGATGTTATTCTTTCCTCCCCCAACCTCCTTGGTCGCATTACGGTGGATGTCCTGGAGCCTATTGGTAGTGACCATCTCCCTGTCCTCCTCACCGTTTCAGACGGTCGTCGCCCCCGCCCCGACCCTCGTCATGACCCTCCCCCCAGGTACATCCATGACTATTCCCGTGCCAACTGGGATGCCTACCGGGATACCCTCTCCACTCAGGTCGACAGCCACCCTCTCGCCTACCGCCATCCCGATGATGTCTCCCATGCCGCCTCCTTTCTCCAGCAGACCTTGTCTGAGGCCGTGGAGGCCCACGTCCCTACTGTTGCCATCCACCCCCACCGTCCTACCTTACCACCACAGGCCGTCCTCCTCCTCCGTGAATCCCGTCGTCTCTACCGTGCCTTCCTCCGCACGCGTGACCCGGACACCCTACGACGCCACCGGCAACTACAGCGACACATTCGAAATTTGCTCGCGGCTAAGAAACGCCGGGACTGGCGACAGACATGCACCCGTTTAAATGCTACCCTCCCCATCAACTCGTCCAAGTTCTGGACCGCCTTCCGTCGCCTTACCGGAACTAAGCCCTCCCCCTACTATCCTCTTCTCCACGATGACCACCCCTTCCCTGACGCCCTTAGTAAGGCCAACCACTTTGCCTCCTACCTGTCCGATGTGTTTTCCATCCCTGATGATCCCCGGTTCGATTACTCCCTCTTCCCAGATATCCGCGATCGAACTGACACCTCTGTCCCTCCCCTCGCTCCTGGTTTCCAGCACTTGGACAACATTCCACACACGGAACTTAACGCCCCCATCACTACACAGGATCTCATTACTACACTCCGCACCAAACGCAACACCGCTCCTGGTCACGATCGTGTCACCTACCGTCACCTTCATGAAGCTCCTGTCTCTTTCCTCTCCACCCTGGCCAGGCTCTACAATGTAGTCCTGTCCACTGGTTACTACCCCGCCCTGTGGAAAACCTCTCGTATCCTCATGGTCCTCAAACCTGGCAAACCGCCGTCCGCCGTCTCCTCCTACCGTCCTATCAGCCTTACCTCGGTCTTCAGCAAGGTCCTGGAATCTATCCTCACCCGCCGCATCCACCAGCATCTCCGCCAGCACCGCCTTCTCCCCGTTACCCAGTGTGGCTTTCGGCCGTCCTTCTCTTCCAACGATCTTCTCCTTCACCTCACTCATCTCCTTTCCGAACAGCTCAATTCCCGTCGCTCCGCCATCTTCCTCTCTCTTGACCTCGAACGCGCCTATGACCGCGTATGGCACTCCGGTCTCCTCTTCAAGCTCCAAACCTTCGCCCTTCCCATTAACTACGTTCGTCTGATCGGTTCCTTTCTCTCCCGCCGTCCTTCCTATGTCACCATCCATAACTCCGATTCCTACACCTTTTTCCCCTCCGCCGGTGTGCCCCAAGGCTCCGTCCTCTCCCCCCTTCTGTACTTGTTGTACACGGCGGACATGCCGCCGCCGCCACCCCCCGTCCACCTTCTCCAGTTTGCCGATGACACCGCCTTCCTTGCCCTTGCCCCCACCCTGCAACGCTCCCAACACCTTCTCCAATCCCATCTTGACCGGTTCACCGCTTGGTGCAACCAGTGGTTTCTCACGGTCAATCCTTCCAAAACCCAGGCGATCATTGTAGGCAAAACCACCCCTTCCTTCCGCCTCCTTGATTTCTATCTCACCGTTTATGGCCGTCCCATCGCTCTCACCCCCACCCTTAAGTACCTTGGCGTCACCCTCGACCGTCGCCTCTCCTGGACTCCCCATCTCCAGACAATCCAAGCCAAGGCACGTTCCCGACTCCGTCTCCTCAAGCTCCTTTCCGGCCGTACGTGGGGTCTGGACCCCTCCACCATCCTACACACCTATAAGTCCCTCATCCGCCCTATCCTCTGTTACGCCCATCCCGCCTGGATCTCCGCCCCCCCTTCCTTTTATAAATCCCTCCAAATCCTTGAACGCCATGCTCTCCGCCTTGCCTATCGCATCCGTCTCCCCTCCCCCACGCGGATCCTGTATGATCTTATCCCCTTCCCTCACCTCCTCCTCTTCCTCGAAAGGATACGAATCCTCTACACCTCCCGTAAACTCGATCCTCCCCACCCGCTCGTCTCCCCGATCCTCTCCCACCCCCGCCCGCTGCCGCGCCTGTACTCTCATGTCCCACCCGGTCTCCATCTCTCCACCCTCCTTACCCTCTCCCAAGGTGGCTTCCGCCAGCTCCCCCTCCCTGATGATGCCCTCCTCCCCTCCATCTACCCCTCCTACCAACTTTGATCCTCCCGCCCTCCTCCCGTGCTTGCTCCTCCGGGCACCCTCCCTCCCTTCTCTCCCTTTTTCCCTCCCTCCTCCTTTTCTCTCCCCTTCTCCCCCGGGCCTCCCCTCCCCTGTACCTCTCCCTCTTGCCCCCGTCTCCCCCGCCGTTGGCATCCTATTCTCCCCTCTCCCCCCACCTCACCCCTGTTCCACTCTTGGCAGGTCCCCGGACTCGCACACGCTACGTGGACTTTCGCGCGCCGGAGATCGCCGCCATCAGTGTCTTGTGTGTGCCGTCGTGTTTCGTGTTCAGTGTTTCCCGTCACGCTCCGTTGTTCACCAGTGCCATCGTCTTCTTCAGTGTCTGTGCGTCGTCTCAACAGTTTGCAGTGTGGTTTATCGTCAAGTGTGAACGGCTCCGTGTTTGTCTCTCTGTGTCTCCTATTTTATCGCCCACCATTTTGTGACTTTTCTGTTTTTCTCCTGTTTTTTGTGCTTCTGTCTCATTTGGCTGAAGAGCAGCGTAGTGTGCTGCTGCCAGCCTGCTTATTGTATAGGCATTAAAATGACAATAAAGTAAAAAAAAAAAAAAAAAGCTAAAAATTGTCACCCACACCGTCCCACTCTCCCTCCGCGGGCTGTCCTCCTCCTCCGTGAATCCCGCCGCCTCTATCGCTCCTTCCTGCGCACTCGTGACAGGGATACACTCCAACGCCACCGGCAAATACAGCGACACGTACGGAACCTTATTACGGCAACGAAACGCCGAGACTGGCGCCAGACCTGCACACGACTCAACGCCACCCTCCCTATCAACTCCTCCAAGTACTGGTCCGCCTTCCATCGCCTTACTGGTTCCCTTTCTGCTCCCAGCTACCCCCTTCTCCATAACGATCGCCCCCTTCCTGACAACCTCAGTAAGGCCAACCACTTCGCTTCCCACCTTTCCGAGGTCTTCTCCATCCCCGATGATCCCCACTTTGATTATTCTCTTTTCCCCGCCGTCATGGAACGTGCCGATACCTCGGTCGCTCCACTTGCTCCTAGTCTCCAGTACTTGGGGCAGTTGCCCCCCTCCAACATAAACACTCCCATCACGGCACAAGACATTAAACTTATCCTCCGGTCCAAACGCAACACAGCCCCTGGTCACGACTGTGTCACCTACCGGCACCTTCGCGAAAGCCCCTATTCCTTCCTGACTGTCCTCGGCCACCTCTATAATGTCGTCCTCTCTACTGGCTTCTACCCTGACCTGTGGAAGACCTCCCGCATCCTCTTATTCCTCAAACCCAACAAACCCCCTTCTGCCGCCTCTTCCTATCGCCCCATCTGCCTCACCTCCGTCTTCAGTAAGGTCCTTGAATCCATCCTCTCCCGCCGTATCCATCAGCACCTTTCTCAACACCACCTCCTCCCCCTTACCCAGTGTGGCTTCCGACCCTCCTTCTCTGCTGACGACCAACTCCTCAACCTTGTTCACCTTCTGTCCCTCCAGCTCAACTCCCGCCGCTCCGCCATTTTTGTTTCCCTTGACCTCCAAAATGCCTATGACCGTGTATGGCATCCCGGTCTCCTCTTTAAACTCCAAACCTACGCCCTGCCTATCAATTTTGTCCGTCTGGTCGCTTCCTTCCTCTCGCACCGTCCTTCCTATGTCACCCTCCACAACACCAATTCCCGTATCTTTTATCCCACGGCTGGCGTCCCCCAGGGTTCAGTCCTCTCCCCTCTCCTTTATCTCTTGTATACAGCTGATATGCCCAAGCCACCCCCACCAGTCCACCTTCTCCAGTATGCTGATGACACCGCCTTCCTTGCTCTCTATCCTACCCTTCAACGGTCTCAACGTACCCTCCAAACCCACCTTAACCAGTTCACCACTTGGTGTAACCAGTGGTTCCTCCGTCTCAACCCCTCCAAAACCCAGGCAATCATCATAGGCCGCACCACTCGCTCCTTTCGCCTCCATGATTTCTACCTCACCCTTTATGGTCGTCCTATCCAACTCACCCCCACCCTGAAATACCTTGGCCTCACCCTTGACCGACACCTCACCTGGACCCCTCATCTCCTGACCATCCAGCAGAAAGCCCATTCCCGCCTCCGCCTTCTGAAACTCCTGTCCGGCCGGACCTGGGGATTGCATCCTTCTACCATCCTCCACACCTACAAATCCCTCATCCGTCCTATCCTCTGTTATGCCAGCGTTGCCTGGATTTCCGCACCCACCCGCTTTTACAAGGCCCTCCAAGTCCTTGAACGCCATGCGCTCCGCCTTGCCTTCCGTATCCGCCTTCCTTCCCCCACACGGCTCCTGTATGAACTGATCCCCTTCCCCCACCTCCTCCTGTTCCTCCAACATCTCCGCATCCTTTACATTGCTCGCAGACTTGATCCCCCCCACCCTCTGGTTTCCTCCTTTCTCTCCACCCCCCGCCCATTGCCGCGCCTCTATCGCTGTATCCCTCCCTCTCTCCACCTCCACACCCTCCATCTCCTTCATCAGGGCAACTTCCAACGCCTCCCCCTCCCGGATGACGAACTTCGCCGTGACATCTACCCTTCCTTCCAACTATAACCTGGCCTTGTTCCCCCCCCCTCCCCAGGGCACCCTTTCCTCTTTCTTTCTTCTCCCAGAGCGGATTTCCCTCCGTCCCCCCTCCCCTGAGACCCTGCACCCCAAACCTGCCTCGCTCCTCCCCCCCCCTACCTGGCCCTCTCCCGTACGCCCCCTGCTCCCTCCCCCATCTCTTCCACTCCCTCCCTTCTTCAGGTCTCCCTCATCTCCTAGCGCCTGGCAGATCCTCTGTATTGCTCATCATCAGTGTGCCACATCAGTGTTGTGTTTAGTGCTGTTTCTTGTGTGCGTCAAGAGATGTGATTTTAATTGTGTCCTGCCTTGAGGTTCACCGTCAGTGTTACGTTGTGTGCTATGCCATCCGTCGCTACTTTTAGCTCCAGTCATACTGTGCCTTGTGTTCTTTTAACCGTCGCCGTGTGTGGCTTTTTATATGTGCTACTTTTAAACAGTTTTTTATTATCTCCATTTTACAGTCACCCCGTTTTGTTTTGTTTTGTCTTCCATGCTGTTCCCCCCTTTTTTATATATATATGTTCACCTTAGTCTCTCCTTTGCTGTTTTTAATGTCTTCTATTGTTTTGTACTGTCTTTCGGCTGAAGAGCAGCGCCTATGCTGCTGCCAGCCCGCCCCGATGGGGAATTGAAACGCAAAAAAAAAAAAAAAAAAAAAAAAAAAAAAAAAAAAAAAAAAAAAAAAAAAAAAAAAAGGGAGCTAAAAATTGTTTGAGTCTGTGTCCACACTCTAACCCGGCTTAATTGTTCGGGCGAGTCAGACTTTATCTCATTAGCTGCTGATTAATCACTTTGACCTTACATATGCTGACGTGTTCGGAAGTTGATCGGGCACCGTCCACTCAATACGCTACGGAAGAAAAAGAGTTGATTGGTAATTTTTCAAGCTAGGAATTTAGCATTACATACCGGTTGATGTTATGCCCTCAACTGCGTTGGAAATAACTTTAAATAAATAGTTAACGTTTACTGTAAAGCAGATTTTCGTGTTTTTGGGGAGTACATACTTCTTGTATCTTTTAATCCTGACGAAACATTACAGTTTTCATTCTCAAATGATGTAAGTACAAATCAAGTCACATTGTGCATACGTCTCATAAGATTAATGCAGTTTAGCTATATAGCGTTGGTGAAAGAAAACTCTTTACTTGCAGTTAATTATTCTCATCTGATAATCCTCGTATGCATGTGATGGCCAGTAGGGACTAAAAAATGATGATCAGAGCAATTCAACCACATGAATCAGCTATGCACGAAATAGTACGTATTTAGTTTTATTTAAATATGATTACAAACCAGGTACTCAAGTCCACAGCTACTCCCTTTTCCCAAAAAGTCTGAATAACAAACCCTGTCTCCGATGACCATGGCCTTCAACAGGCCTACAAAACTGCACTTACTTCCAGTACGAAAACAATATTGTATATATGTGATGATTTTCTTATAAATTTGGCGGAGGAATGTGCTAGTACAAAGATTTACCCCTAAGGTCACCCTTACCCGGGAACAAGGCACCATCCCCTTCCTCCCCCCCCCCCCCCAAGCTCTGATCAAAACGAAATATATAGTCAGCCATTTTCAATAAAAGATTTAAAATGTGGCGTTGCTATGATTTTTTACAGGGATGGCCCTGGAACTACTTAAAAGTCACCATTCGAAAAGTTTACTACAGTAGTATGACATTTTTGTTTACATACATTAGTATGCAGGGATAGAAAATTAACACATGTACAGTACTACTTATTCTCTTGGGTAATATCAAATATTTTATCATCTCATTGAATATAGAACGACGGGTGCTTGGTAATAATCATTTCACACACACACACACACACACACACACACACACACACACACACACACACACAGTGTTTGATTTGTCTCAATCAAATTTTAATCATATCTTCCGAGTTCGTAAAAGCTATAATGTTAAAGCATGTCTCACGCATACACTAAACAATACAAACAATATATCGCAATAGGATCTTTGATTGTTGTTATAGTTCCAAGACCATGTGCTAAGCCCTTAATTACCAGTGCTGAAAGTACCCTGCTAACTGGAATTGAAAACTATGACATTTGCATGTTATGATAGGCGAAGTCCTAAATTTTGCTGAAACACACTGAAACATTGTAGCAGATACTGAGAGCATTAAAAAGTAACAGCTCACATTCAACATTTGCAGGCCATTTGATGGCAGAAAATCAGCAATAGCCTGCACAGTAGAAGTTTGTGGATATAAATTATCACTTTGATGTTCGCGCCAGTCAACAAATAAACGCACAACAAAACAACTAACGTGCTAGGTAAGAAGAGACATTTTATGCATTAGTAAACTTCTGTCAAACAGTCAGAGCAACCCTTATAACAAAAGTGAGTCCCATACCGACAAGAATTAAAGGTGAAGAGAAGACATAAGAACGGAAAAAGGGAAGTATATGTGTCTGAAATAAACTATTACCGTAATTTACGCGAGTAAGAAAAGCGCATGATGAAGTCATATTATGAATCAGCGTTAACTTTTAATAGTTACTGTTTAATCTTACGCGACGAGTACACAAGCAACGAAAATTGACAAAAAGTAGGGTCTAACGAATACTGGAATCTGTAACTGGAACTGACCTACTACGAAAAATGGAATAATTTGCAAGCTGTAACTACAATATTTTTTAGCTTTTCGTAGTGGTTCTGAGATAGGGTTGCCATGTTGTGTGTTGCTCCCGTATTCTTACATTTTTTACTGTTAATTTCACCTTACGTTTTTTATTTCCCAGTACAGCACTTTCTTCAGTTTTTTTAATATTTGGCGCTAAATTATCGCAGAACCCAACACAATTCTTCCCATTAAGATACATATAACAAAAATTCACATTAAATTGGTTATATTTGTTATTATTACCGGTCAGATATAGATTTTAGGCTGGTCTACTTTTGAATTGGTACTTCCGATGATCACTCGATCGCATAATCGATAATGTTGTCGATATACTTATTTCCGATTCTGATGTGTACAACCAGCAACCACGAGCACCAGATCACTGCAGGGCACAGCCTGTGGTACAACTACAGATGTTTGTAAACTAATAAACTTCACTGCAGTGATAATTCCTTGAATCCATACAGTGGAAAGTCTAGTTTTCCTAATTTAGTTTTGTTCAAGAACTTAAAGGAGAAAGCAAGTAGTCAAACCACGAAAGTTTCCAAATATTTTGTGAACTCTAAGAAATCTAAAGCCAACGATGTCATAGCTTGTGAGTTAGGACTTTTGTATCACACAATCAAACACAACCTAAGTTATTCAAGTTTGGATTGTGGCAATACACTGACGACATGTATATTTACAGATTCAGAAACCGCTGTAAAACTTTCCTGTGGCAAGACGATGGCAGAAATGTTGCTGAAATACTTATTTGCACCTGAAAGTGTCAGTGATGTTGTTAATATTCTAAAATCTCCTGAAAATATTAAGTTTTTCTCAGTAGCAACAGACGCTTCGAATAGAGGCAACATAAAGATCTTCGCAATTTTTATAAGATACTTTGAACCTTTAGTAGGTGTGCAGAACAAACTGTTGAGATATATTGAATAGCCTGATGAAACTTCAAATGCAGTGGCAAAGTTAATTGTTGATAGTCTGGAGACCCATTCACTAAATATTAATAATTTAATTGCATACAGTGCTGACAATGCTATTGTGAATTTTGGCAGGAAACAATCTGTTTATCAATTACTGCTTTCCATGAATTCCAACCTGCAGGAAGCTAGTTGTTCAAACCACATGGTTCATAATGCGATGAAGCATGCTATGGAAGAGCTGGAAATGGATGTAGAGAATCTTGTTTTGAAGATCTATAATCATTTCTCAGTATCAGCTAAAAGGCGTGAGGTACTGACATCATTTTTTGAATTTATGAATTTTGAGTGGTCTGAGATATTAAGGCATGTGCCCACAAGATGGCTGTCCTTATGTCCTGCCATTAACAGATTGATTGAGTGCTGGCCAGCTATAAAGAGCTATTTCAGGAGCATTGATGCCTGTCCAAAGCAACTTGCATCAGTATTTTTAGCTGAAGACCCAGTGAATGGAATTATTCCCGAAATTTACTTGCATTTTGTGTCAAATATGGGAGGTCAAATGCAAACAGTATCCAAATACCTAGAGAAAAGTGAGCTAAGCATCATTGAGAATGAAAACCGTTATGTTTTGTTCCAGAAAACGTGGAAATCTGCTTTACAACAAATATACCGGAACCATTTATTTAAACTAATTTTCAACGCAGTAAGAATTACGGCCAAATTGTCTTAAGCCCGTAACATTTTTAGGTGGTTGGTGGAAGCTACGAAAGCATTGCATCTTCAAAAGCTTTCGAACACGTCTGCTTCCACACCTTACACACCCCCGCCAGTTCCATTCATTCAGTGACAATTCACATTCGGTGTTCAACGAATAGTTTATGAGGAGACGTACTTGACATCTCTCTGCAAAAATTGAACATCTACTGATTCGCCCAAGCAAATAGCTTGGGTTAGAATCTAGATCATGAAGTGCTAGTGCTTGTGAACGGTTACGTTGACTCACAACGTTTTACTTAAAGACGTTGTTGGTAGTATACATTGTGAGAACAGCCCCACTTTTTTTATTCTTTAACGAAAAAATTCCTTTGTAACCTGCCAAATATTGTATCTCATACAAAGTCTTAGTTATGTTTGAATTGTGTGACAATCTGTCCTACCTGTGTGTTTGATTGACAATTATATACGGAAATAAAGTATAGTAAATCTGTGTCGACATCTGGTGGCATGTAAGTTAACCTCTAATCTATTTTTCCACGTAGCCGCCAGATGGCAGCGCGTACTCTCTTTGCAGGATTTCGGCGGCTTTCAATGTTTTCCACAGAGAGCTAAACGTTCGTGGTTTGCGAAAGTATGTTAAGCACTATGCTTGACTCCAAGGGTGGGCGTATCCATATGCTGGTTAGCAGTCCTAGAGAGATATTAACCAAGGTCATGGGTTCCAGTTCGTACAATACTTATTAAATCATATTGCACCTTCGGCTTTACATAAAAGAAAACATGTAACATTATCTAATTAAGTCTATTCAAATTACAACAGTTCTTTTATGTATTTTTTTTATTATCCATCTTTAGATATTAAAAATGCAATTGATGTCTTTTGTGTACATATACAGTTTACATAACTAACAGAAATGGTGTAATATATTGTACATCATTATTGTCTAATAAGATACAAAAATTTGTCCTCGATGCTGCACAAGGTATTTCCATCATATTTACATGTATAAGTTTAATCTAAGTGAAACAATATTAGTACCAGTACTTAAGATCACCTTTAGTGCACTTTATAAACTCTTCTATTATATAAAAAGCTTTTTCTCTAAGCCATTTCTTTGTGACACTTTTAAACTCATTCAGTGACACATTATGTGCCTCTATTGGCAACATGTTAAATAGTTTTACTCCCATGTACCTGTAACTATCTAGTTTTCTTTAGCAACTGGAATGTCAACTTGCTGTATTATATGTCTGTCATGGCAATGTATCGACTTGTCGGAGTTTCCCCACAACAAAGTGGCATATGTTAAATGGGTGCAGAAAAAGGCATAGTGTGCATTGAGTAATAACTTACCACTAACACATGACCTTAGTTTACCTACCAAATATGTGACACAAGGTAACTTAGTACAAATATAATCGGTATGACTCTTCCACGTTAATTTTGCGTCAAGATGGATCCCAAGTAGTAGTTGATGGCAGCTCCGAGATGAGCCTTTCCTCGTTTAATTTTCCTGGATCCTGCTGTAACAAAAGTTGTATCATCTGCATAGATTATGGATTTACATGAAGATTACACTAAGAATGGGGAATTACAATATTGTGATTTTGAACTTCAGCGGAAACACTGAATCTACAAGACAGGTTCAAACTGGATCAGCTATATGAAGAATTTTGTGAAGTGAAAGGTAACTTTACTAACTGTATCACTAAGGATGGTGATGTTGCGTCTAAGTGGGTAAAATTCTTCACACTAGTGCCTCAACAAAAAGTGACAAATATCTCTCGGCTCATGTGTTTTATACTAAGCTTACCAGGTTCAAATGCATTTGTGGAACAAGTGTTATCGATGATTAAGAACAAGTGGACTGATGTTAGGAACAGGTTCTTCACCAGAACTCAAAAAATCAGAGCTTCAAATAGTAATAGTGACATGAAGGAATATGGTTCAAGATGTAAATGTGAGCTTTTTGATTTAAAATGGCATTTAATAAAAATAAGAATGCACTAGCCATTATAAAATATATCCATGAAAAATCTTCCTTTTTTTGTGAAGAAAGTGGCAACCCTATTCTGAGATCGAAAAGATATCTAGAAATCCTGCAAAATCATAGTTCACAGAATCACTGCAAAAATAATTGTGAACCATCCAAAGGTAGGAATCGGTAACTAGAATTCACCTAAATAGGTCAGTTCTAGTTACCCATTCCAGCCATGCGATGCTTCATTAAATAGTTCGTTTTTTCAACGCTCGAGTGCACTGAAATGTAGGCTAAAATGATTTCTGCATTTGTAATTGCTCTCTCAACTACTGCAAAGAAGTTACTAATATTGGAATCGGTCACTAGGATTGGCCTATATAGAAGGTCGGTTCTAGTTACTGATTCCAATTTTTGTTATACACCGTAGAAGTTTTAGAGAGCAATTACAAATGTAGAAATAGTATTAAGTTTCAGTACATACAACTGCAAAAATAATTTACACATAAATCATGTGGCGGGTTTGAATCTGTAACTGGAATTTACCCACATACGTTAATTCTAATTATCAATTCCAGTATTCTTTATTTTTTGTAGATATTCCATGTATTTCATGACTAAGTAAATGACTGCGTCAATGTGACTGTAATTATATTGTATGCTATATTTGTCTGCTTACGAGCATGAACCGTTGCTTTCGTAGGTTGACTACACGTAGCGGCTTTGCCTTAGATATCAAGTCATCGCTCAAAGCTGATGAGTGGAACTGGACAGTAGAATTTATCCAAAGTATGAACGGAACTGTGTATAAATCTGTTATCGAAACCTGTATTCTATGCCTAATATTCGGCACAACAAAAACATTCATTCAATGTGTCGTGTACCGGTATTGGGTAAGTGCCATTGTGTAACTGCCTGCATCTATAAACCAACGCAAATTGACTAGGCTCAAACGTGCCTGGTTTGATTTTGGAGGTAGAATTCTTCGTACTGTATTTGGCACCTTAACTAGCCAAGATCTATTGGACATAAAGGATAATATACTAGCTCTAGAACAGCAGTCTAATGCAAATTCAATTAACCTTTCTAATTAAATAATTGTATTAAGAAATTATTATTGACAGTTTATCAAACGCTAAATTTGATGCTCTCAATTTAAGAATAGCCTTAGAAAATAGTTCAAATGATTGCTTGAATAGTGTTTTATTGCACCCAGACCAATTTTTACAAATGTTACTGTTGATTGAACGTAAGCTAGATGCATCATCTACCATGATTTACCCTGTCAATTCCTACAATTTATATGCTTATTACAGATTAATTACCACATATTCTTTAATGATTAAAGATCAATTAACTGCAATTGTTTTATCCTGATTGCCAGATCCAAGCATAATTTTGAAATGTATAAAATTCATACTTATCCTGTGAAATGGAGCCAAGTAGGTAATCACCCAGTGTATCAGCTAAAGGATTATTTATTAATCAGTAAAGATAGAAGATATTTTGTATACCGGAATGAACATGGTGTTTGTAAGTGCAAACATAGTCATAAGCTAATCTGCCCAGATACGGCAGTATTCTTAGATACTAGAATGTACAGTTGTGAGAAAGATTTGTTTACGAACAATCCGCCTCGCGGTGATTGCCCTAGGATTTTAATGCATCTTTATCAACCATTCGTTAAAGGATATTCTGAAGGTACAATATACTCGTGTAACTCAACTCTCGAAATCACATTTACCTGTAAAACGTTTGACACACCTAAACTACCTTTCACATTCAAATTAACTGGTAGTGGATTAATTCTGAATGTTACACACTGTGATTATTATGTGATCTGTATCAAATGCCTATGTATTACCGACCACCTTTCATGCAGATACAAAATTCCCTGTAACATGGATGTTTCCTGTTTATTACAATGAATCATACTTACTGACCTATGCAAATCATTCTCTGTCCAGCTTACCCGAGGATGACAATTTAATTGCGAATACCCATGAAAGTGTAATAAATACTAATAATGAATTAAATTTCTCGGAAGTAGCCACTAAAATTGAGTCTATTGAATCTTCCAATAATGCTAATCCATATTTGATTGTCAGTGTTGTGTTCTTCGTGCTTTTATTGATGTCTCTTGTATGTACGGCATATATAATGTATGAAATTTTTGTCCCGAAAACCTGCTTGTCAGTGCCCATCATCATTGTGTCTGCAAACAGAATCAATGTCGAAGTGGCCCCCAACGCCACCACTGACGAGACAAACGCACGACGCCCAGAAGGTCGTCTCGAGCAACCTTCGGTAGCTCGTTTTCACAAGGGAGAGTGAACGTAACGGCAGAATTGAACGGCTTTAGTGGACAGTGCCAGAGTCGCCGGGCTGTGCGCCTATCACGCGGAATGCTGTCAGCGAATGCAATCGAAGTTGTGTGCTGTGGTGTGTACACAGCCACTGGCTGTCCGAGACAGTCCAGTTGCGAACACGTATCGCTCTCAGCACAGTGGTGACGGGTTACCAGATGCGCGTAATGCATTGTCGCACCGTCTGTATTAATAAATGGTAAAACTAAGTTTTCCGTGTTCCACATTCTGCACTACCCAGAACTACTGCCCACGCATCCCATTCTAACAGCAAATGGATGCAATAACATTTTACTCGGACATCCAAAAGACCTTGTTAGAGCAGCCTTTTGATTGTGCCTGTCTGCAATTCAACATCTCTGCTACATACTGGGAAGCAATCTGTCTTTTTCATAATATTGTCATTAATCTCTAGATATGTTGCTTTTCTTTTTCTATTTTTTTATGTTCGATCCACAGCTATGTATACAGCAAGCCTGTGATAGGAGGACACAAATATGACTGTGTAACATAGCAGGCAACTTTGTGAGGTAAGAGTGGTGCAATGATTAACACAACTGCCTAACAAGGAGGAGATCCTGGTCCCACTCACATTTTCTCTGATCACCGCTGATTCTGTGTAAAGTACCAATGCACCTGACATCAATAGTCTTTTCCTGACTCCCTCCCTACACCTTCAATTAACATTTAGTTTATTACAACTGCATATTTCACTTAGTTTCTATCGAATGATCACTTTATATTATTTACTGTTCAACTTTTTACTTTTTTGATTTCATTACCACTGGACTCATGGAGGTATTATATCAGTCTAGATGAGTAACATCTTTGACAGTGTTGTTTATAAACATCATAATTTGTTTGATGTCAATAGTATGTTAAAATATGATGATTGCCTTGAAAACCAAAACCGATCAACTAAAGAAATCAATCCTGTAGAACATACACAATATGTATGTCTTTCGTAGTTATGCAGCTCTACCAATGCGTCACAGAAAAATCAGTGAATGTGTACAGAAATGCCTATATTCTATGTTCAGCTAAGTGGCATATATGTCGAGAAAAATTTCTGTTGTTCATATTTTTAATATTCTTTTACAAAATAAAAACCCAGCTGTATTAGGAATGCCTTTAGTTTGTTTTTATTTACTCTCAAGTAATATAGTGTGTTACTGTATATGATGCCATAGTGGATTACTCTTTTCTCATACAAAGTTGATCTGGAAAATATTTTATGCATATTTGACTATCACCTGGTGCCACAATAGCGCACATCCTTATTCTCCATTCATTAGCCGCTTTTTTGAGTTAGTCCTTAGTGCATACATGTGTTTAAATGACAAACAAACATATTGTGACACCGAGCTTAAGGAAACTGGGTTTACACGATTCCATAGATTCCATTTTTAAGCCCACAAAATAGCTTCAGTGCATTTTTGCATTCTAACTATATTCGTGCTCTGTGCATCATTTCATCATGAAATTATTTTGCAGTGAAGCAGTGTACGGTTCTGTGCATAATATGTCTGATCACTGTCTCTCTCCTTACTGCAGCATTTAGTATTCTCAGACCATAGCACACTGCAGACTTTCTTCGACAAGTTACATATGTACGTATCCTATTTGAAGTCCTGATGAACTCTTAGAGCCAAATGTTTGAAGGGCAAACATTTTCTACAGCTTTCTCTTTTGAGCTTGCTCGGATAGATTCCTGATTAGATTGACAAGATACATTAATGCACACATGCAGTATTTTTACAATTTCAAAAATGGGTCAAATGGCTCTGAGCACTATGGGACTCAAGTGCTGAGGTCATTAGTCCCCTACAACTTAGAACTAGTTAAACCTACCTAACCTAAGGACATCACAAACATCCATGCCCGAGGCAGGATTCGAATCTGCGACCGTAGCGGTCTTGCGGTTCCAGACTGCAGCGCCTTTAACCGCACGGCCACTTAGGCCGGCTTTTTACAATTTATAATTAGTTAATTTGTGATGTATCACTCTGAAAGTCGTGACATATGTCTTACTCGGGCTGTTCCGTACTATCCAATAAGCGAACGGGAAATGAAATTACCCTGCACAAAACAAATGAGCATTAGTGAGAACTACCAGTGGCTAGTTAGCAATTACTAAAAAATATCAACTATAGTGTGTGGCCCCCTTCCCACGAAATCTTGGTTGGTGTGCCAGACTCATCTTTAGCGCAACACAGCTTCTAGGTAAGGCTGGATGGTGACAATCTGGTTGGGAGTTGACTGAGCCAATCAGAGAGGGAAATAAATGTTGTAGTAAGAGTGTGATTGCTAGCACTGACTGATGTCTATGTTAAAACCATATTTAACATATTTTGCCATATTTTACACACTTTTTGTTACATAAACCAAAGCTGCAAGGCAAACGCAGGAACCAGTAATAGATAATGGACTGCTGTCTGACAAGCATTATTATACTTATTATGCTTATCTCACTAGGGGTAAGATAGATAGAGCCTACAGGAAAATTATAGAGACCTTTGGTCAAAAGAGAGCCACTCGTATGAATATCAAGAGCTCAGATGGAAACCCAGTTCTAAGCAAAGAGGGGAAAGCAGAAAGGTGGAAGGAGTATATAGAGGGTCTATACAAGGGCGATGTAGTTGAGGACAATATTATGGAAATGGGAGAGGATGTAGATGAATGGGAGATATGATACTGCGTGAAGAGTTTGACAGAGCACTGAAAGACCCGAGTCGAAACAAGGCCCCGGGAGTAGACAACATTCCATTAGAACTACTGACGGCATTGGGAGAGCCAGTCCTGACAGAAATCTACCATCTGGTGAGCAAGACGTATGAGACAGGCGAATTACCCTCAGGCTTCAAGAAGAATACAATAATCCCAATCCCAAAGAAAGCAGATGTTGACAGATACGAAAATTACCAAACTATCAGTTTAATAAGTCACGGATGCAAAATACTAACGTGAATTCTTTACAGATGAATGGAAAAACTAGTAGAAACCGACCACGGGGAACATCAGTTTGGATTCTGTATTAATATTGGAACACGTGAGGCAATACTGACCTTACGACTTATCTTAGAAGAAAGATTAAGGAAAGGCAAACCCACATTTGTAGCATTTGTAGACTTAGAGAAAGCTTTTGACAATGTTGACTGGAATACTCTTTTTCAAATTATGAAGGTGCCAGGGTAAAATACAGGGAGTGAAAGGCTATTTACAAATTGTACAGAAACCAGGTGGCAGTTATAAGAGTCGAGGGACATGAAAGGGAAGCAGTGGTTGGGAAGGGAGTGAGACAGGGTTGTAGCCACTCCCCGATGTTATTCCACCTGTATATTGAGCAAGCAGTAAAGGAAACAAAAGAAAAATTTGGAGTAGGTATTAAAATCCATAGAGAAGAAATGAAAAATCTGAGGTTCACCAATGACATTGTAATTCTGTCAGAGACAGCAAAGGATTTGGAAGAGCAGTTGAATGGAATGGACAGTGTCTTGAAAGGAGGATATAAGATGAACATCAACAAAAACAAAACGAGGATAATGGAATGTAGTCGAATTAAGTCGGGTGATGCTGAGGGAACTAGATTAGGAAATGAGACACCTAAAGTAGTAAAGGAGTTTTGCTATTTGGGGAGCAAAATAACTGATGATCATCAAAGTAGAGAGAATATAAAATTTAGACTGGCAATGGCGAGGAAAGCGTTTCTGAAGAAGAGAAATTTAACATTGAGTACAGACTTAAGTGTCAGGAAGCCTTTTCTGAAAGTATTTGTATGGAGTGTAGCCATGTATGGAAGTGAAATGTGGACAACAAATAGACAAGAAGAGAATAGAGGCTTTCGATATGTCGTGCTACAGAAGAATGCTGAAGATTAGATGGGTAGATCACATAACTAATGAGCGGGTATTTAATAGAATTGGGGAAAAGAGAAATTTGTGGCACAACTTGACTAGGAGAAGGGATCAGTTGGTAGGGCATATTCTGAGGCATCAAGGGATCACCAATTTTGTACTGGCGGGCAGTGTGGAGGGTACAAATTGTAGAGGGAGATCAAGAGATGAATACACTAAGCAGATTCAGAAGGATGTAGGTTGCAGTAGGGACTGGGAGATGATGAAGCTTGCACAGGATAGAGTAGCATGGAGAGCTGCAGCAAATCAGTCTCAGGACTGAAGACCACAACCACAAACCAAAACTTTAGAAATGTAGATAGAGTTTCACAAAATGGGAAAAATGCGTATTTAGGGTAAATGGAAAGACAGGAAATACTTTTACGTTCAAGGATTTGTACTCCAAAAGCAGATACAGAAACAGAACAAGCATCTGTGAACATACATGTCTTAAGAAGACAAGTCTCTTGTATCAGTTGTTTCTACAAACTGTGTTAATTTCTGGGTCTGAATTTCATACACATGTAAGTGCCCTACACTTACCTCATTCAGTATGCAATTAAATCATTTGATAGGAATTTTTGTGTGTGTGTGAGTTTTTCTTTCTTTCTACTGGATTTATGAACATGTAGCACCACCAGATTCATATTACCAATCTATGAACAACTGTATTATCACTATTATTAATTTATATTGGACATTTTGCAATACTAAATACCTTCCGTTTACCATGAAACAAGTTAACATCTTCCTGTTTGTTGTTATTAGTCATTCTGTCAAATTTACTGTCATGATGAGTGCATGGAGTAGCTGTGCCCCCGTGTATCATATTCATGAGTATCTCTGTATTTGAACAGAGAGGCTTCTTGTGTTTGTATAGCAGGACACATATAGGGGTTTTGATAAATCTGTTATGATAACCACTGCAGGTGCAAATGAATCTACCCACAAATTTCTAGGACTGTTAACTGAAAATTTTGAAGCATGTTGTCCCAAATGCTGCAAGGAAATATCAAAGCAAAATCATGACACCAATCCCCAAAATGTACCAGCTCTTTAAGCTGGTACATCCCACATCTAAGTAGAATAAGGAACATAATCCTACTATATCACAATAGGTCCTAGCACAATAATGCTGACAAGGATATGTACAGGAAAGTGAAAAAGATTTATAGGTCTGAAATCAAGGCAGCTAAGTGCAAAGCAAATGATACCTATATACTGAACTCTGTGAATAAATGCAAAGTTGGGTAGGAAATTATTAAAACAGAAACTAACTGTGATGATAAAGTACACCAGACACCAATTCCACCTGATGCGCATTTTGTCAGTCCTCAATCGGATAACGGCATGAAGGAGAATGTGAGTAAGACACAGGCACTGCTGCCACAAATGAACAGTAAGCAAACAGACAGCTTTCGCTGGACTTTTGTAACTGAGAAGATGGTCAATGAATCAATAGCTAAGCTCAGTAATTATAGAGAAGAGGATTACTATGGTCTCTGAAATTATGTTATTAAATATATCAGAAATCAAATCGTAATTTTACTGACTAAAACAACCAACAAAATTTTAAACGAAGGTTTTTATCCAGATGTTTAAAAATATCTGTAGTTAAACCAGTACATAAGAAAGGAGATATAGCATCACCAGATAACTATCAAGCAATATCACTCATACCCATAATATCAAAAATAATAGAATACTGCACACATAAACAGAAGAGTTAATATTTTGAACTTAACAATATACTCACCACCTCACAGTATGGTTTCAGACCTAGTCTTTCTACAGTCAAAGCAGTTGAGAGTATGGTAGCAAATGTATACACCTGTTTTGAAAATGAAGATATCTGTGCAACACTGTTGGACCTCAGTAAAGCTTTTGATATCGTGTCCCACAATATTCTCATGGAGGAAAAAAAAAATCTACCACTATGGAGTGAGAGAGAATGCTGTATGCCTAATGCAGTCATACTTGGACCATAGAAAAAAGTTAGTAAAGGTAAATTATCAAATGTCAGAATGTCTCACAGTTGTAAAGGGTGTGCCTGAAGGATCTGTTCTTGGACCTTTCTTTTTCATTATTTATATAAATGATTTACCTGCAGTTGTATTGTGTGATGCAGTGCTATATGCTGATGACAACACTCATCACATGTGATACTAATCTTGAAAATGTGCAACACACCATGGCAGTGGCAATGGAGAGGTGCACTACTTGGTTTGAGGCAAATGTACTGCAGAAGAATGATGGTAAACCTGTAGCTATTGTATTCAATCTGTATTCTCCCAGTCATTTCATATAGAGCAAAAATTCAGCTGGGATACCCACACAGGGAAGATGTGTGGCAAATTGGCATGTGCCATATATCTGCTGTACAAGCCGAGGAGCAGTGTCAGTAAAGAACTTCTGTTGTATGTGTATTTTGCATTCTCCCATTCACACCCGAGTTATGGAATACTATTGTGGGGTGATTCAATAGGCTCAAAATTAGTGTTTAAATGGCAAAAGAAAGCCATAAGGTGTGTATCAGATCTTAGCCCATATAAATCGTGTCGAGATTATTTTAAGAAACTTAATATAATATGACAGTGTGTGGCCTTTAAATTTACAACTGCCTTGTTTTCATTTAAGAGAATATGACAATTTGACTTAAGGAGAACAGTTCACGACCATAACATAAGTGGACATACAATTAATATGCCATATGCTAGGCTTGCAAAGACACATAACAGCTACAAATATCTTGATCCTGTCTACTTCAACAAATTACCTGAAAATGCCTACACAGTGCCGGTAAATAAATTTAAAACTGGTTTTTCGAGTTGGGTCAAAACTAAAGTAATTTACTCTACTAAAGAGTTCCATGAGTATGTGACAAATGACCCACTTTCCTTACGAGAATAAACTATAAATTAACTGCAAACTATACATATGCCACACTGTGCAACTATTTTATTTCTGTTTCATGTAGTTATTGCTAATTATCTGTTTGATGATTTATTTGTCATTCATTGAACTATGTGATCATTTATTTTGTAACTAACATATTAGGAAACTACTACTTGCTGTCGACATTTGCACAAATATGTATTGTATCTTTCTTTCCTTTCCCATACATTATTATTATTATTATTATTATTATTATTATTATTATTATTATTATTATTATTACTGACTTTATTTTTCTCAGACTTAAGTCTGGTTAAAAATGGAACGTGACGCGGACCTCGATCAAGCGTGACTTCCTTGTAACTGTATGGTATATGTTATATTGCACTTACGAACTTTCGGGTAATTGAACATGTATCAATAATTACAGATTTTTGTAGTTGTATATATATGTTTGGATGTAGCTGTATTGCATTGATGTACTGGTGGATATTGTGAGGTATGACTCCTGTAGTTGATAGTATAATTGGGATAATGTCGACTTTATCCTGATGCCACATGTCCTTGACTTCCTCAGCCAGTTGGATGTATTTTTCAATTTTTTCTCCTGTTTTCTTCTGTATATTGTTGTGTATGGCTATTTCAATTAGTTGTGTTAATTTCTTCTTTTTATTGGTGAGTATGATGTCAGGTTTGTTATGTGGTGGTGTTTTATCTGTTATAATCGTTCTGTTCCAGTATAATTTGTATTCATCATTCTCCAGTACATTTTGTGGTGTGTACTTGTATGTGGGAACGTGTTGTTGTATTAGTTTATGTTTTATGGCAAGTTGTTGATGTATTATTTTTGCTACATTGTCATGTCTTCTGGGGTATTCTGTATTTGCTAGTATTGTACATCCACTTGTGATGTGATCTACTGTTTCTATTTGTTGTTTGCAAAGTCTGCATTTATCTGTTGTGGTGTTGGGATCTTTAATAATATGCTTGCTGTAATATCTGGTGTTTATTGTTTGATCCTGTATTGCAATCATGAATCCTTCCGTCTCACTGTATACATTGCCTTTTCTTAGCCATGTGTTGGATGCGTCTTGATCTATGTGTGGCTGTGTTAGATGATACGGGTGCTTGCCGTGTAGTGTTTTCTTTTTCCAATTTACTTTCTTTGTATCTGTTGATGTTATGTGATCTAAAGGGTTGTAGAAGTGGTTATGAAATTGCAATGGTGTAGCTGATGTATTTATATGAGTGATTGCTTTGTGTATTTTGCTAGTTTCTGCTCGTTCTAGAAAGAATTTTCTTAAATTGTCTACCTGTCCATAATGTAGGTTTTTTATATCTATAAATCCCCTTCCACCTTCCTTTCTGCTTAATGTGAATCTTTCTGTTGCTGAATGTATGTGATGTATTCTATATTTGTGGCATTGTGATCGTGTAAGTGTATTGAGTGCTTCTAGGTCTGTGTCACTCCATTTCACTACTCCAAATGAGTAGGTCAATACTGGTATAGCATAAGTATTTATAGCTTTTGTCTTGTTTCTTGCTGTCAATTCTGTTTTCAGTATTTTTGTTAGTCTTTGTCTATATTTTTCTTTTAGTTCTTCTTTAATATTTGTATTACCTATTCCTATTTTTTGTCTGTATCCTAGATATTTATAGGCATCTGTTTTTTCTATCGCTTCTATGCAGTCGCTGTGGTTATCCAATATGTAATCTTCTTGTTTAGTGTGTTTGCCCTTGACTATGCTATTTTTCTTACATTTGTCTGTTCCAAAAGCCATATTTATATCATTGCTGAATACTTCTGTTATCTTTAGTAATTGGCTGAGTTGTTGATTTGTTGCTGCCAGTAGTTTTAGATCATCCATGTATAGCAAATGTGTGATTTTGTGTGGGTATGTTCCAGTAATATTGTATCCATAATTTGTATTATTTAGCATGTTGGATAGTGGGTTCAGAGCAAGACAGAACCAGAAAGGACTTAATGAGTCTCCTTGGTATATTCCACGCTTAATCTGTATTGGCTGTGATGTGATATTATTTGAATTTGTTTGGATATTAAGTGTGGTTTTCCAATTTTTCATTACTATGTTTAGGAACTGTATCAATTTAGGATCTACTCTGTATATTTCCAATATTTGTAGTAACCTTGAGTGGGGTACACTATCAAAAGCTTTTTGGTAATCAATGTATGCGTAGTGTAGCGACCTTTGTTTAGTTTTAGTTTGAATTCACCTCTGCATCTATTATCAGTTGCTCTTTACATCCTCGTGTTCCTTTGCAACAGCCTTTTTGTTCTTCATTTATAATTTTGTTCTGTGTTGTATGTGTCGTTAATTTCTGCGTGATGACTGAAGTTAATATTTTGTATATTGTTGGTGGGCATGTTATGGGGCGATATTTAGCTGGATTTGCTGTGTCTGCTTGATCTTTAGGTTTCAGATAAGTTATTCCTTGTGTAAGTGTATCAGGGAATGTGTATGGGTCTGCAATGTAACTGTTAAATAATTTAGTTAGATGTGAATGTGTTGAGGTGGATTTCTTTAGCCAGAAATTTGCTATTTTATCTTTTCCAGGGGCTCTCCAATTATGAGTAGAATTAATTGCTTGGGTGACTTCATGTTGCAAAATTATCACTTCAGGCGTACCTCGTCTCCTACCTTCCAAACTTTGCAGAAGCTCTCCTGCGAAGCTGTGAGTACCGGGCGTGAGTCGTGCTTCGGTACCTCAGATGGTAGAGCACTTGCCCGCGAAAGGCAAAGGTCCCGAGTTCGAGTCTCGGTCGGGCACACAGTTTTAATCTGCCAGGAAGTTTCATATCAGTGCACACTCCGCTGCAGAGTGAAAATCTCATTCTATCACTTCAGGCATTTGTGGTATCATCTTGTATGAGTCTGTTTCTACTTGTATCCACCGTGCATGCCTGTTATGTTGTACCGGGTTTGACCATATGTTGCTCCAGAAGTGTTCCATGTCTGTTATGTTTGGTGGATTGTCTATTTTAATGTGTGTGTTATCTATTGTCTGGTGAAATCTCTTTTGGTTTGTATTGAATGTTTGGTTTTGTTTCCTTCTATTTTAACTTTTTTTGTATATTCTAAGTTGTTTGGCCAATGCTTGTAATTTCTGCTTCTTTTAATCTAATTGCTCCATCGCTTCTTGTTGTGAGATTTTACCTAACCTTTTTCGTTTTTTTTTTTTTTTTCTCTGACATTTCATTTCTTATAAATTGTGTTAGCTGTCCGATGCCTTTTCTCAGTTTTTCTATTCTGATCTGTAGCCTGTGTTGCCATGCTGGTTTTGTGGGTTTCTTCTGTGTGTTGGTTGGTTCTGATCTCTGCCTAGTGTGTATATTTAGTGTAGTGAGTGCTCCTATATAAACCAGTAGTTGTAACTCTTCCATAGTTGTTTTTTCATTTATTTTGTTGTGTATGATTGTGTTGATAGTTTTTATTGTTGTTTCGACTTGTGGGTTATTTGGCGGTCTATGCAAGAATGGTCTAATGTCTGTATTTGTGTCTTTGTATTCTATATATGTCAGCTGAAATTTCTCTTCTATATCTAACACGTGTCTCTCTTCGTGTTCTATTTGTGCTTGTTCTGGTGGCTGTCTTAAGATTTCGTTTTCCTCTGATTGTTTAATTGATGCGTGTTGGTCTTTGTTTGTTTGCTCTGGGATGTTTGAGTCCATTACTGTGTTTTCTTCCTCTTCTGATTGCACATTATTTTGTTCCAGTATTTATTATTATTATTATTATTATTATTATTAATAATAATAGTATTGTGTCAACACTGACAACACCAAGTGCATGTGAATATGCTCAACAGTGGAATAAAACATTTGTATTTGTTACAAAGTACAAGTACCTGGTTGTACAGTACCCATCATTGATTATTATGTGCTCCCTCTTGAAAACACACATTTGAAGCCAAATTAAGTTCCACTGATATTCCAAGACTGCTTCATTACTTATCAACTGAAGATATCAGATGTCAAGGGGCAAAGCAGAAAAAGTTGAGGCTTGAAAATGAACTAGCAGCGGCATTATGGTATATAGTTTGTCTACTGATGAATGTTCTGCTTCAGTTCTTTACAAGAGTTACCAAGAAATTGGAACTGAAAGGAAGAGTGAATGTGTGTATTTTTTTAAGGTCACAAGAAACCCAGCACCATTGATTACTCATTCTGTTGTTGTAGATACAAATTTAAATATTTCATTTATGAAAAACGTGAGAGCTGCATCAAACCAGTCTCAGGACTGAAGACCACAAAAACATGAAAAACGTGCAACTTCAGTGTTAGGAAATAGGTCCTTTCCTCAAGTAGTAAGTAACACACATGAAATTGAGAGTCTGTTGAAAGCGTTTTAAGATATAGATTCTGAGTGCTCAGAAAATTGTGTAGAGAATGTAGTACGTAGAGATAATGAGGGAGAATTTAGTACTGTTGGAAAACAAAGTAAAGGAGTGTGAAAAGGAGATAAGACAAATAAGTGTCCCAAAATTTTAATCACAGGTTCTAACACCAGTAATCCATAGATTTGTGTGTGTCTCATAAATTTCTCTGCTGACATCGTACTAGTGTATCTGCATAGTCAAGATGTATAAACGTGTAATAATTATTTTGGTGTTGTAAGAAATTATATTGCAACTGTACCTCTGGTTTTATATGTAATACTCTGTGAATGTAATAATTTGTAAAAAACTCTGTATATTTTACTGGTCCATAAGTAGTGTAAAATATGTAGTAAAGTCCTGTCGCTAATAAAATAGTTTGGCAGGACTGGAAAAGGTGGAGTTGGCATGCAAGGTGCTCGATTCCTTTGTGACGAGTGACAATTCGAGTTCTGGCTGCGATTCTGAGTGGTC
Organism: Schistocerca cancellata; assembly: GCF_023864275.1. Lineage (NCBI taxonomy): Eukaryota > Metazoa > Arthropoda > Insecta > Orthoptera > Acrididae > Schistocerca > Schistocerca cancellata. Next base: position 16,818,498 of record NC_064636.1, read on the forward strand.
AGCATGTGACGAAGCAAGCTGGGATCTTCTTCCTTCCACCCTTGATTTGCCATCTGCCTTCTTAAATTCATTTTTGTCTAATTACCATTAACATGCATGAGTATAATCTGCATTTTCATAAATGAGTAAGGGTTGGCCCTCAGTCTCAAGAAATATAACAACAGGTCTAATTTTGTGCTTAGCTTTGTGTATGTAATTAAATTCCTAATTTATTTTGACCATTCCTAGTTAATATCTTTTGTTACAGGATGAAATCAGTAATTGTTTCATGACTTACATTCTACTGTGGATGTATAGACAAATATAAATTGGGTAATAATTATTAACTTTTGGAAGAAGGACTACTAGGATTCTTTAAGTATTTATTTCATTCTATTCGAAAGCATATTAACAAAACCAGCTCTTAATTCCGAAATAATCACCAGGTTTGTCAAAGTTATTGTTTGTGTAACTATATCTGTTAATTTCATTATTTAAACAAATAATTCAGCCTAACCTTTGTGATAGAAGGAACTGCTAAAAAGGAAGATTTTTCAATGTATTCAGTTAATTGAGTGAGTAAGGTTTTTGTTAGAGTAGATACACCAAATATTTGTGCAATTGAATGAAATACAGGGAAAAGTCATAGTCATAGCAATATACAGACCACCTACTGATGATGCAGACATATTCTTTAACCAATTAAAAATATTGCTTAACACTCTGTTCACCGATAGAGCCACTGTTGTTGTGTGTGGGGACTTCAATATTAATCTTATGAGTGAAAGTAGGCTAAAAGACCAGTTCCTAATGTAGTTTCAACCTCCTTCCACACATACACTCACCCACAAGAATAACAAATAATGCAGTCAGTCTTATTGATAATATATTTTCAAATGTAGTATGACAGAAGTTGAAGTAACAAATACTGATTTGGGATTATCAGACCACAATGCTCTTGTCCTCAAAATTCCTTCAAGGCAACTGAAAGAAAAAAAAAAAACACTTTATGTATAATAGAAATTTTTCTACAGAAAACTATGTAGAATTCATAAATCTGCTAACTAATGATGCTTGATAAGAAGTACTATCCCTAACAAATACAAATGATGCATATAACACATTTTCTTCCATTTTCATGGGATATTTTAAAATGTTTTCCAAAAAAGCTGTCAAAAAATCAGGTCACATGGCAATAAAAAGCCAAGTTCTTGGATCACAGCTGGCATCAAAACTTCCTGTGGAACTCTAAAGAGACTAATTTCTAAAATGAAAACATCCACAGACCCACAATTCATAGAATATATCAGGAATTGCAAGACGGTGTATAGAAAAGTAATTGCTAAAGCAAAATTCATGAGTAATGATAAACTTCAAAACATATCAATATTAATAAACAAGATGTGCCAAATTACACTAACAATTATTTCACAAATGCAACAACTTCATTAAGCTTACAATTTACAAACGTAGAAAAACCTGAATATCCAAAAACAGCTTGTAGGATGAGGGTAGAGCCAACAAATGAGGGTGAAGTGTTGAAAGTGATATAAAGCTTGAAACCCAAAATGTCGGCTGGCATAGATGAGGTGCCTGTGTCAATCATACCAAGGACAGCACCACAAATTGGAAAGCCCTCTGCACACATAGCCAATTTATCATTCAGTGAAGGAGCTTTTCCAGAAAGGCTGATAATTTCAAAAGTGAAGCCATTATTTAAAAACGGCAACAAGTATAAGGTAAAAAACTATCGCCCAATATCTCTCCTCCCAGCATTTTCAAAAATATTAGAAAAACTGATGAACCACCGAATCAACAAATATCTAAATGACTATAATTTACTGAGCAGAAATCAGCACGGCTTCCAAGCACGTAAAAATACCAAAACAGCAGTAATGTGTTACACTGAACAAATAATCAAAAATCTAGAAAAAGATTATAGTGTAGTAGGAGTAAATTTAGACCTCTCCAAAGCTTTTGGCACTGTGAACCAGGAAATTCTTTTAGAAAAATTCGAAGTGTTGGGTATACATATGATAGGAAAAAAATGGTTTAAATCATACATAAAAAACAGAACACAGGTTGTAGGACTGACATCAACTTACTCCAACCACAAAATAAATTCAGTATCAGAGGCAAAAAGTGTAGAAATAGGAGTACCACAAGGCAGTAACCTAGGGCCCATATTGTTTCTTGTCTATATAAATGATTTTCACACCTCAGATGATGCAGCCAAAGCAATAATATTTGCAGATGATACTAGTGTGATAATCAGTGCACCAAAGCAATTGCTACCAACAACTGCTGATAAAGTACTAAATTTCATCCACTCTTGGTTCAATGCAAACAGGTTGACATTGAATGTAAATAAAACAAATTATATGCAGTTTGGGAAAAGATGTCAAAATGTAAATCTCGATCTGGTGTGGGGTGACAAAGCCTTAGACAAGAGTGACATCCACAAAATTGCTGGGGGTTCATGTGGATGAAAACTTAAATTTTAATGACTTACAATACCATCATTATACATATACAAATGTGTATTGTATGTCAGGACCCACATTGCAGATTTTCAGACAAATGCCGACTTTCATAACTACAATACCCATAATAGCGTAGCACAACATACTCATGCGAACAAAAGGAACGAATACACAAAGGCATGTGAGCCATATCGGTGCAAAACTGTACAACGCACTGTCAGTCAACATCAGGCAGTTAGAAGACGATAACAAATTTAAAACAGAATTTAATAAAAATTGTAGTAGAACAATGCTTTTATTCTGTAAATGACTATGTAGGTCAACAATTTTTTTCTGATATTTATAAAGGCAAAATAGAAAATACTCTATCTCTACCTAATCATTTATTACCTAATCATTCATTACATTAACATACTTAAAGGACAGCTGTGGTGTGATGTAAATATATACTTAAGCAGTGTTGTGTATATAAGGACTTGCCATTTAGGAAGGACAAAACTAAAGCCTTATGAAATGCAGACTATGCATTTAAAATAACAAGCAACGATGTATATAGGCTATATCAATTTCATTGTGTTATTATTAACTTCATTGTGTTATTTTGTTTTGTACTTTTTTACATATATATTGTTTGCGTCCCATTTCTTTGAAATGGCTTACATGTACCCTTGACAACATCCATACAATATTTATTGTCAATGGATGGATAAATAAAATAAAATCCATATTGCATCGGTAGGGCACTGTTTTGTAACTGTCACTGCTTTATTAAGATTACATATGGTGTCAAGAAGTTGAAATTAAATGTTTGTTAAAACGTGACAGTAGTTATGTTTTAATTTTAATTTCTATAACTTAAACATTAAATAGTGTATATTATCAGTGCCTACTATTGTGAGGATATATAAAGGACTGATTTTTGGTCCCAAGACAGTTAGTCCACAGCCGATTTACAGACGGAAAATATGTTATGGTTAAATTAACAACATTGCATCAAGTAAACAGTGGAATAATTGTAACAATAGGCCATGTGTTAGAACAATTAATAATAATGTCTGCTTAATTTGTTTGAAAAATTGTGTCCCACATACTGTATTATTCTGCAGAAGGTGTGAACTGTGTGGTTAGGTTGTTACTGCTCATAGATGTCCAGCATTAAACTATTGTAGCGGTATGCCGATGTTGCCTTATGAGGCTTATCAACATTTACCAATAGGGAACTGGCCGTATAATTGAGTGATGTTGGGGGGGGATGTGGACAGTGAAAGTAAAGAACTGTAAAACTCAGCTGTGCAACTGTTGCCTACATCATTTACACTAGTCAGTGTTGAACTTCCACCCCCCCCCCCCCCCCAACACATTTTTCAGCCAGTATAAACAATGCAGTACATCAACACCGAGGACTATCAACAAATGAATAAAGCAGGCTAACGTCACAAGCAGCAACCAAGTTCAGCTATTGTGATTAACTTGGGTGTGTAAATTGAGGCAAGAAGAGCTTGTGAACATGTAAATTAGACTCGGAAGGAATGTAAGGTGGCCTATCAGCCACAGTATCAGCCTCCTTTTCCTAAATTTACAATGCCAAAAAGAGTTGTATCTGGATGTGGCAAACATCAAGAACCATGGTTGCTTTATTGCCCATTTTATAGTCACTGTAATTTTCCACTAGTGCCACAACCTTCAGCAGAATTGTTATCCAAATATGTACGTCCAATGGATCAGGTATTATGTATTGAATAATACCTTTTTGTGGAACTTTTAATGATGTGTGCACTCCCATGACTATCCTCAGTCACATTCCTAGAATGGGCCCTTTCCAAGTGAGTTGATTCCAAGTATCCTGTCTTTATTAAACTGAGAATTTTGGCAGTAAAGCATTTTGCAATTTTTATTAACTTTGTGGAGTATGAGGTTTGGATAGCTTTCTGTACAGTAGTAAATGATTTACTGCCATAAAATTAATGAATGACTACAATATACATTGCTTATATCTGTCTGTAAGACCAAGTTATAAAAAGACAGCAGAATTATTTCACTTTGAAGAGGTATGTAAACTTGCAATTGTTTGTTTCTTTGTATACATTGTTTTAATGCAGTTTTTCAAGTTGTGTACTCATTTACTTTGTTCCTTATGCACACTTCATGCTAAACATTGAAAGTTTTTAGTAAGTAATTTTCTTTGAAACCTGAATAAGAAACTTTTTCTGCAGTATTTGAACAGTAAATGTTGCAACAAAGATATCCTCAGTGCCATTCATAAGAAAACAATGAATAATAAGTTTTGAGAGACAAAAAGATTTCTATATATATATACTAAGATGGTATCTGTTCTTTTGGACATGTCTATTTCAGTGCAAACTGAAATTCATGAGAGCGTCAATGGCAACAGGTGAGTTTAAGTGCACTCTCCAGAGACTCATTGTTGTAGCCATAGAAAACAGTTAAGTCTTGTAGAGAAATAGGGTTCAAGTCTAGATCAGGGCCGGCGACAGTCACCGAAGTGTTTGTCTACTTCTCACAGGTTGACAATATGTCGGTTTCGCGTAGCCAGTGGGTTGATTCTTTAATGTAACCAAAAAGAGGCAATATGAGAGGCAATGTATTTCTAGTAGCGAAATTGAAACCGCTGTCTTGTTTGCTGTTTTTTGGTGCACTGGTGAGCTTCAAGAGAAATCTTTTGTGATTATGACAGCGAGTGCTACAAAGTAGACCAAGAGTGCTATCAAGTGGACCGATTCAAGTGATTTAGTTCTGCATAGTGACTTCATTCACTGGTGCATGTCTCCTGGATTAATTTTATCAAAAATGTATGTACTTGGTGGTGAAATCACCACCACCACCACCACCACCACCACCACCACCACCACTACTACTACTACTACTACTACTACTACTACTACCTGTGGTCTCCAGGCGGCATGCAGCCCGAATCAAGAATTCTTGCAGCCCGTGGTTCTCAGCCCTACTTAAAATACTTACAGACACAGTAATATTTTAAGATGTGCTTAATTTTAATGATATTGGTGAATTTGGTGTAGTAAAGGGGGCAGCGGTAAGCAGCGCAGCCTATGTGGGATTGGAGGACATCAGAGGGGGGGGGGGGAGTTTTTTAATGTGGTTGTTTTCTGACAGCTCACAGGCGTGTGCAACTCATTACAGTCCATCGCTATGGGATAAGTTTTGATGCCGAAGTAATACAGATATGTGAATGCCCATTGTAGTGGCAATTATCTCCAGCAAGAAATATGAAATTAAATTACACCTCTTGTAATACAAAACAGTGAGTGGAAGAACAACGACTTTCAAAACATTTATGATTGTATCTCATACTGCATTTCAATCCAAGTACAATTATTGTTGTTAATTAATGATCTGCTCACACAGACAACAATAGTCAGGCAGTCAAAGGGTCACAATTTTGGGGTTGCTGAAGGTGGCAGCAGTCCAAAACAGAACAGCAGACACAAAGTAATCTGGATAGTGCCATCTCACATCATCTGCCTCCTGCTGTATCACTGGCTGCGTAATACAAACAGTGACACACCTTCTTTTCTTCATATCATGCATCACGGTAAGTGCTGACAACATTCAGGCCAATCCGAGGTCTCTTCCATTCCTGACAATCCAAAATTAGATTACTCCCTCATCCCCACCATCCATGAACGCACTGCTACCTCTGTCCTGCCACTTGCCCCAGTTTCCAATACGTTGATCAGTTACCTCCTTCCAACATAAACACTCCCTTTACACACGACATCGAACTCATCCTCTGTCCCAAATAAAACCCACTCCTGGTCACGACAGTGTCATCTACTGCCACCTCAAGGAATCCCCCCGTCCTTGGCTCCCCTTGCTACTCTGTACAACATCCTCCTCCCCACCAGCTTTTACTCTGACCTGTGGAGGACTTCCCGTGTCCTGCTGTTCCCTAAACCCAACATCCCCCCCCCCCCCCCTGACACCTCTTCCTATCGTCCCATCTGCCTCACCTCCATGCTCAGTAACGTCTTCAGGTCTATCCTCTCCCACAGTATTTGTCACCACCTTAACCAGCACCACCACCTTTCCCTTGCACAGTGTGGCTTCTGGCCCTCCTCCTCAGCTGATGACCAGCTCCTTAACCTTACCAATCTCCTGTCACTCCGAGTTAACTCCCGTTGCTCTGCTATCTTTATTTCCGTTGACCTCCAGAACCCCTACAATCGTGTCTGGCATTCCGGGCTCCTCTTCAAATTCTAGATCTATATTCTCCCCATCAATTTTGTCCATCTTGTTACTTCCTTCCTCTCCTGTCGTCCCTCCTATGTCACTAACCACAATTCCAAGTCAACTACTTTTTATTCTACCACTGGCGTGCTCAAAGGCTCTGTCTTTTCCCCTCTCCTGTACATTGCCAATATGCCAAAACCTCCGCTGCCTGTTCATCTCCTCCAATTTGCTAATGACACCTCCTTCCTGGCCCTTTATCCTACCCTCCAAACCCACCTCAAACAGTTCACTGATTGGTACAACCAGTGGCTCCTTCGCATCAACCTTCCATCATAAACCTATCATAATAGGTTGTACCATTCATTACTTCTGGCTCCAAGATTTTTACCTCACAATTTATTGTCATAATATTCACCACTCCCCATCTCCTTATGATCTAAACAAAGGCTGAACATGGGGACTGCATTCTTACACCATCCTTCACACCTACAAATCCTTGATCTGCTGCATCCTTTGTTATGCCAGCATCACTTGGATTTCCACCCCTCACAGATTCTATAACACTGCCTCACCTTTCGTATCCGCCTTCCGTCCACCACATGCATTCTCTATGACCCCATCCCCTTCCCCCACCCTCTTCTTTTCCTCTAACACATCTGCACCCTGTACACTGTCCACAGAATCGATCCCCCAACACCGCCTGGTGCCCCCCTTTTTCTCCAGCCCCAGCCTATTGCCGCCCTCTCTTCCATCTCCACAGTCTCCACCTATTTTCCCAATGCAACTTTCAGCCCCAACCCCTCCTGGATGATGAGTTTAGCCCTGATACCTACCCCTCCTACCAATTAACTCCACCTTCCTCCCTCCTCCCCTCAGGATTCCCTCCCCTCCTCATACCTTCCGCTTAGTGGTTTTCCTCCCTCCTATGCTCCCCCTATCCCGTCCACCCCTTCTCCGTCTCTGTGCTTTCTCCTGCCTTCTTCATATTCCACCCCACCCATCTCATGCCTCTTTGTGTGCCACATGCCCCCCTTTTCTTGCGACCCTCCCCCCTTCTGCTTCTTCCCCCTTTCTCCCTCCACTCAGGCCTACCATGCCTCGTCAGGCCCCTATCAGAGGTTTTTATTCTTCGTGTGTGCTCTGCCACTTAGAGAGGTTTTTTTAAGTGTCTCTTGCTCTGTGTGCTTTTATACTGTGGCCGACTTTTAACTTGTGTTTGGGTCTTCAGTGTATTTTAAGTGCCCCACAAATCACTGACTGTATTATTTTAACTGTATGTTTACTTTTTAACTGACCCCCAATCAATGTCCCCGTGTTAGTGTGTATTTTATCTTCCACTGTTTCCATTCACTGTGTTTTTATATCCCCCTTTTTTCCGTTTTTATGTATTGTTTTGTTCTTTTTTAATCTGTATGCCTCTCGACTAAAAAGCAACATATTGTGCTGCTGCCAGCCCTCCCCTGCCTGTGAGAGGCAGGGGAATGAAATTACATTAAAGAAAAAGAAAAAGTTGTTCAGAGTTAGGATGGCTGAGCAGTAAAACTGAATGCATTGTTAAGGGGAATATACTCACTCAAGAAATATTCAGTTGAGGATGTCATTATCCCCTTGTATATTGAAATGTTAAACAGAGTTATACACGTTGAATGATGGCATTAATTCGAGCCTTTGGAAATGGTCCTAAACTTGACTCACTCGGTGGCAGTCATGAGACACGTTTTTAACTATGCAGAATTACGTAAACATGTCTGCTGGCCATGTCCAGGACCAGTCAGCAAATATGTTTGAGGATTTGAGAACTCTGAAGGATGTACGTTTCGGTAGCAATGGAGGGATCTACAGCTTATGCATGACGAAAGAGAGTGTGGGGCTTATGAGAAAGCTGTAAGAGTCCACAGCTATGCTCTCTCTGTGAGAAGAGGCGCGCATTTTACTGCCAGTCGCCTGAAGATGTTAGAATTTGTAAGTGAATTATCATCTCATTTTTTATGCTAAAGATTTAATATTGCATGATTACATACCAATAGCCCACTAATCTTTAATCTTCTTTGGCTATGCTAAAAACTGATGTAAATAAATAGTTATCATATTTGCAGTAAATAATGTTGCTTGTAAAGCACATTTTCGCCTTTCCTGGAGGTACACATTTCTTGTATCTCTTAATCCTCAGAAAACATTACACTCTTCATTCTCAAACAATGTGCTCTTTTTTTTAAAAAAAAGACACCAGTTTATGCATCGAAACCAAAGCCACCACCAGAAAATGGGCAGAGGGCAGGAATACGAGATGAAGCACAATTTACTTGTACAGACGGCATCTGCAGTACGCTACATCTGTGCTGAACCACATGTAACGGCGAGAATATGTGAGTACAAGTGAACTGCACTGTGTGTACATCTCTACAAAATTAGTATCAATATAATTCAGGCATATCAATCAGTTGTGCACGGACTAGTATGTATTTCTAATTATTTAAATATGATAATACACAACTGAGTGAACATTGTTCTCAACCTGTGCTTCTTCCACCTAACACCCGTTTCTCTGGCCTATGAGGCTGCCAATTGCCCTCCAACTGAGCTAAATAAGTGTCACTTTTGACCTACCTGCCAGTGGTGACCCACGAGTATACATTCTGGGTGTTGAAAAATATTTAGATGCAAGAGTAGAATAGAACAGAAACTTGATTGTCACATAACATGTCATATACAATCAGATGATTGGGACATAGGTGACTCATCAGTTTAAAGCTATTTTGTAATTTTATGTACCACAAAATGATTTAAAATAATCACATTGAAAATAAAGTAAAATTAAGAATAAGTATTTACTTAAAGGACTTTTTTTAGCATGAAACAAAATAAAATGTAAAATCAGGCACAGGTATTTGTGACAGTCAGTCACAAACTCTTCTATGCTGTAATGTTTACTTGCTAGGTATTTTTTAAAATGATGTCCAAATTCATAATTTAACTTTTTTCACACTTTATGTCCCAGCCTCATACCCATATATAAGGTGTCTTCTCCAGCAGTATTAGCCTATAAGTTAGTAACTTATACCGATATTTGTTTCTTTGTTCATGATCACGCTTTAACAGGTTATCCTCAAAAAGTTGTGGGTATTGTTTAGAAAACTTAATAGTCCCATAGATATAGAGGCCAGGAACAGTAAGATTGAGGACCTAGAACAGAGGTCTGCACGATTGTCATTTTTCTGTACAGTAAGGACTCTCTAAATGTTTGTTTTCTCTTATCCCCAAAAAATTATATCATATTTAATTACAGATACAAAATAAACATGATAAACAACTCTTTTGACTGGTGTTTCTATTATCCTTCTTATAGCATTCATTGCAAATATTAGACTATTTAGACGGTTACACATGCCATCTACATGGTCTGTCCATGATAAAATCTTGTTCAGCATTACAACTAGAGATTTGGTACAGTTTATGGTGGCAAGGTGTTTCTCCTCGTGTGGTATTTGTAGCATATCCTGTGCAGCTTGGTTTGTGGTAAAGTGAATGATTTATGTCTTTGTTATTTAGATAAATATGAGATTGTGAAATTGATAGCATCACAGTATAATACTTAGCTTATCAACATTTTTATTTTATAAAACTACAGCCACTGCCAATAATGACAATAGTAATAACAGTAACAACAATAATAATAAAACATAGCTTGTCCGAGAAAAGAAAGAATTAATTGTTTTGTGGAATTTCGTTCTTTTACACATAATTAAGTACAGATAGGACAAGAATGAAATAATTTTTAACTTTTGATACTCCCTGTCTCACATTTTTGTTTAAATAGGAGTTTTCGTGCTATTCAATTTTCTTTTGTACAAATGTACAGGATCTCTAACATGTCTTAGTTTACGAATTAATTTCTGGGCTGAAAATCAAACATTCTTTCATTGTGCGCACACACAATAAGTTAAGGTAATTATACAGTTCTTTGTTAAATGTTTACTTGTAGCCACCCTTATTTGATTTCGTCACTTTCTCAGTCAACAGCTCTGGTGTGGGAGGCACTAGTTTTCTTGTGGTTAACTTCTCCTGCTAATTTTCTTCTCCGTTAACACCTAAAATACAATTAACATAATTCATGTTGACACAGCACACAAAAGCCGATTCACGCAACAAAATCCAACAGGGTGTATACATGGACAAGGAAAAAAAAAAGTTCCCGGATTTTTCCCGCACTTCCCAGTTAAAAATACATTTTCTCCCAAATGAAAATACACTTTTTCCGTGTTAAGTGACAGTATACTCTTCCTCGGCACTGTAAAAGTCATCAGTCCTTTGAATGTTTATGGTTTCATATACCGACATAGAATTTCCCGACACTTTAGGAAACTAAACTCAGAGGGGGCAAACACGTTTTGAAAGACCTTTGATTTGCAGCAACATGTACGCTACATATTTTCGTATTACCAAGGTATAAATTTGAATTCCGCCAAACACCGCATGTCACTCTCCGAAGCACTGAAATCGAGATTGCGATGCGCTTTTGTAAGCCAGTCATAGCTCAGGTCATGTGACCTCACCAGCTGATGAGAGCACAGGACACGTGGTGTAGTCAGCCAATAGCAAGATCACACTCAAGTAGCGCGAACACACAAATAAGAAAAGTTAATGGTTTAAATTAATATACATAGCATTCACATATAACATTGGTCTAAAAATTAATAAGCTGGAAGAGACGCTAAGCTTCCACATACAATGTTGATCTTTTTTGCGCGTGTTACACTTCAAGACACATCACGCAAATGTGCCAGTAAAATTTTTAATAACTTCGTTTCAAATAAAGCAGAAAAGATGAGTGAAAGCCAAACCTCTTTAGCAAACCGACAAAAATAATGTCATTGTTCTGCAAGGCGATTAATGCTTGATTGTCAGGAAGGTGGAGATAAAATCTAAAACTAATAACTTAATTTAACCACGTATTTTAATTCCCCTCTATAACTCCCGGCCGCAAAAGTTCGTTTGTTATCATTTAACGTGAGAACAATAAATGAAAAGGAAACAACAAAATGACAACTTGAACACAGTTCACGTGGATACGACCCATCTCCACACCACAACTCAGACTGTTCTGGGCTTCAGCGCCAGAGTTACTATATTTCCGAACCAGTGCAATATTAAGTAGAGGCGCACAGCCATTCTTCCGTAACCAGAAGCGAAAGAAGGCACTGCTCATACGAGACTCAACTGTGCATGTGCTAGACCCCGCCCGCAACTGCTCAAACGAATCTAATTTAAACAGTTGTCATGCTCATCGGAAGCAATATGTTGTTATGAAGCATGGCATAGTCTTCCTAAAGCCTTTGACACACTTTGCTGTTGACAGATGCTTGTATGAGCACTGTGTTTTGTTGTTGTTTACGGCACCTTTACTTTGCAACTTAAGTTTTCTTCTTTTCTTTCGTTCATATTTTGTTGCTGCAGCATTATTCTGCAGTAGCGGTATACAGTAATATCTTTGTTGTTTGAGCATTGCTTCTTACCAGTCAAAAATCACAAAAATTTAACTGGAAGCTAAACAAAGAAATATTCCCGGAATTCTAAACAATTTCCGGGTTTTTCCCAGTTTTCTCCCGGATTAAAAAATTCCCGGGTTCTTCCCGGATCTTCCGGGTCGTATACACCCTGTCCAAATAAACAGTCAAGTAGTACTGTCTACCAACATGGTCACTTGACTAGAATACAAGTGAGGCACTGAGAACCACAAGGGCCAAAAGCACACAGTCTTCTATCCCATGATTTATTTAATATCAGAGAAACCAGTGAGACAGCTATTCGTAAATGGTCGTGTATAAAATTTGGAACTACCACACAGATCAACCTGACCCCACCTTAAGATCAATATATGGCAGAAGCCACAGTCTTACAAACAACGATCATGTGTTTTCTGGTTCTCAGCGCTACAAATGGATTACTGCATAATAAAATCCAAAACTTAATATACTGTATCTCATTCAGAATCCCACAAAGTATTTTTCTCTGTCATCAAAACATATACTAATGCCCGATCTGATTTTACTAGATAGTGAGTGAATTGGCATACCTGAGGAGTGTTCTACTGTCTACAGGGGTCTGTGCCAAGCAAAAGTTGGAAAAACTCTGCTGTACGGAGTGTGGCATTGATGCAAGCTTGTAGTGGAGTGGAAAATACTAGCTGTGAATGGCGTGAAACATTCACGCTGTTTACCCGATGTGTACGGTATGTATTTGAGGCAGTTACATCGTGCAGTTGGGCATGCGCAAAAGCTTCTTAAAACGGGCACAACTGAAGGTGTACTTATGATAGACTCTTATAGAGGCGTAGCAATACAGGAGAGAGTGGTAGATTTAGTGCTTTGTGTATCAGATTACCGCACCTACATTATGTTCAGCATCATTAAAAAAATTGCTGAGATATTAAATGTTAGGGTGTTAACGTGCAATAGTCGCCACTGCCTGCAACACCCCACCCCACCACCCTCCGACCCATCCATCTCCCCCTATGAAAAACTTTTCCTGCTACCATCATCTTTCCACATTGTAAATATTAGTTTCAGCAAACTGTTTTTCTCCACCTAGGTCTGCCCCTTCACTCCACACCCTAGTTCTCATAAATATTCTTTAATCTTCACTTCCTCCCTTTTGCTTCATTATTGTCGAGTGGTACTGTGGCTCCTGGGAAGATTCGGTCTGCATTACTTCGTTTGCTTGTTTGTGCCACACTGAAGACCGAAAATTCGGGTCATCTGGGATGAAACTTTCGAGATAACACTCATCAGACAGATCTCACAACATGACCTTTTCACCCTCGGGTAGCTGATGTCCCACTATGTGTACAAACTGAATAGAAACTGGGCTGATTGACAGTTCCATTCGTTTTTGGTACAATATTTTATACGTTATGAAAGAAAATACACACAAAGAATACTTCGTATAATCATAGTTGCTTCACATTCTAACTTAATCTCTGTAGTATATCTTATCTGTTTGTAATTTAGTACTGCTTAAAAACAAGTTTATTTTGTTCAGCCACACCTTGGAATTGTCAGCAAAGTTTACTGTTCAGTTAATTTCCTTATATGGAACACAGTTGTTGTTTGTATATACTTCGTTAGTTAATGTTACATGCCTCGTTTTAGTTAAAAGCCAAAGGTGCAATATGATTTAATAAGTTTTGTAGGAACTGGAACTCATCACCTTGGTTAATCTCTCTTGATGACTGGTAACCAGCATTGATTCGCCCACCCCTTAAGTCAAGCTAAGTGTTTGACATACTTTCACGAAGAAGGTGGTGAGGGGGGTAGCCAAGGAAGGAGATTTGTATATTATTCAGTTTCCTAACAGATTTGGCTATAGTGACGCACTGTCTGGTCCACTACTTCGACGTGAACACAAAATGCACTGTTTTTTCTTTTCTTTTTTTTTTTTTTTACTTTATTGTTATTTTAAAACCTGTACAACTCAGGTTGGCTGGCAGCGGCACACAAACGCCGCTCTTCAGCCATAGCGATTTACAAGAGTATAAAAACATGGTGAATAACAATGAACAAAGTGACGGGCAAAAGAGAGAGGTCACAGAGACATAAAAACACGGTGTCGTTCACATGTGACGATAACAACACTGAAAAGACGTGGGCACGGCGCACAAAACACTGATGAGTCCGACGACACAAGTGAACTTAGGAGTGGGACGGCGGACACCAAAAACACTATACGACGTCACACACACGAGACACAAAAGGCGACGATCTCCGGCGCGCGAAAGTTCACTAGATGTGTGCGAGTCCGGGGACCTGCCAAGAGAGGAGGAGGAGGAAGGGGAGTGGGAGAGCGAGAGGGGAGAGCAGAGAGGCCACGGGCGTGGGAGATAGGGGGGAGGGAGGAAGGGGGAGAGGAAGCCCGGGGGAAGAGGGGGAAGGGAGGGGACAGGGAGATGGAAAAAGAAGGGAAGAGAAGAGAAGAGAGGGAGGGTGCGGAAAGGAAAAGACACGGGGAGTGGGGGGCGGGGCAGGGTCAAAGTTGATAGGAGGGGTAGATGGAGGGGGCGAGGACATCATCAGGGAGAGGGAGCTGGCGGAAGCCACCTTGGGAGAGGGTATGGAGGGTGGAGAGATGGAGACCGGGTGGGACATGGGAATACAGGCGCGGCAGCGGGCGGGGGTGGGAGAGGATCGGGGAGACGAGCGGGTGAGGAGGATCGAGTTTACGGGAGGTGTATAGGATTCGTATCCTTTCGAGGAAGAGGAGGAGGTGGGGGAAGGGGATAAGGTCATACAGGATCCGCGTGGGGGAAGGGAGACGGATGCGATAGGCAAGGCGGAGAGCATGGCGTTCAAGGATTTGGAGGGATTTATAAAAGGAAGGGGGGGGCGGAGATCCAGGCGGGATGGGCGTAACAGAGGATAGGGCGGATGAGGGACTTATAGGTGTGGAGGATGGTGGAGGGGTCCAGACCCCACGTTCGGCCGGAAAGGAGCTTGAGGAGACGGAGTCGGGAACGTGCCTTGGCTTGGATTGTCTGGAGATGGGGAGTCCAGGAGAGGCGACGGTCGAGGGTGACGCCAAGGTACTTAAGGGTGGGGGTGAGAGCGATGGGACGGCCATAAACAGTGAGATAGAAATCAAGGAGGCGGAAGGAGGGGGTGGTTTTGCCTACAATGATCGCCTGGGTTTTGGAAGGATTGACCTTGAGCAACCACTGGTTGCACCAAGCGGTGAACCGGTCAAGATGGGATTGGAGAAGGCGTTGGGAGCGTCGCAAGGTGGGGGCAAGGGCAAGGAAGGCGGTGTCATCGGCAAACTGGAGAAGGTGGACGGGGGGTGAGGGCGGCGGCATGTCCGCCGTGTACAACAAGTACAGAAGGGGGGAGAGGACGGAGCCTTGGGGCACACCGGCGGAGGGGAAAAAGGTGTAGGAATCGGTGTTATGGATGGTGACATGGGAAGGACGGCGGGAGAGAAAGGAACCGATCAGACGAACGTAGTTAATGGGAAGGGCGAAGGTTTGGAGCTTGAAGAGGAGACCGGAATGCCATACGCGGTCATATGCGCGTTCGAGGTCAAGAGAGAGGAAGATTGCGGAGCGACGGGAATTGAGCTGTTCGGAAAGGAGATGAGTGAGGTGAAGGAGAAGATCGTCGGAAGAGAAGGACGGCCGAAAGCCACACTGGGTAACGGAGAGGAGGCGGTGCTGGCGGAGATGCTGGTGGATGCGGCGGGTGAGGATAGATTCCAGGACCTTGCTGAAGACCGAGGTAAGGCTGATGGGACGGTAGGAGGAGACGGCGGACGGTGGTTTGCCAGGTTTGAGGAACATGAGGATACGGGAGGTTTTCCACAGGTCGGGGTAGTAACCGGTGGACAGGACTACATTGTAGAGCCTGGCCAGGGTGGAGAGAAAAGAGACAGGAGCTTCACGAAGGTGACGGTAGGTGACACAATCGTGACCAGGAGCGGTGTTGCGTTTGGTGCGGAGTGTGTGGAATGTTGTCGAAGTACTGGAAACCAGGAGCGAGGGGAGGGACAGAGGTGTCAGTTCGATCGCGGATATCTGGGAAGAGGGAGTAATCGAACTGGGGATCATCAGGGATGGGAAACACATCGTACAGGTAGGAGGCAAAGTGATTGGCCTTACTAAGGGCGTCAGGGAAGGGGTGATCATAGTGGAGAAGAGGATAGTAGGGGGAGGGTTTAGTTCCGGTAAGGCGACGGAAGGCGGTCCAGAACTTGGACGAGTTTATAGGGAGGGTAGCATTTAAACGGGTGCATGTCTGTCGCCAGTCCCGGCGTTTCTTAGCCGCGAGCAAATTTCGAATGTGTCGCTGTAGTTGCCGGTGGCGTCGTAGGGTGTTCGGGTCACGCGTGCGGAGGAAGGCACGGTAGAGACGACGGGATTCACGGAGGAGGAGGACGGCCTGTGGTGGTAAGATAGGACGGTGGGGGTGGATTGCAACAGTAGGGATGTGGGCCTCCACGGCCTCAGACAAGGTCTGCTGGAGAAAGGAGGCGGCATGGGTGACATCATCGGGACGGCGGTAGGCGAGAGGGTGGCTATCGACCTGAGTGGAGAGGGTATCCCGGTAGGCATTCCAGTCGGCACGGGAATAGTCATGGATGTACTTAGGGGGAGGGTCATGACGAGGGTCGGGGCGGGGGTGACGGCCGTCTGAAACGGTGAGGAGGACAGGGAGATGGTCGCTACCAATAGGCTCCAGGACATCCACCGTAATGCGACCAAGGAGGTTGGGGGAGGAGAGAATAACATCGGGAGTGGAGTTGGATTCGGGACGGGTGTGCTGGGGGATGGGGATGAGGTCGCCTTGAAGGGAGGAGAGGAACCGATGCCACCGCCGTAACTGGGCAGCAGAGCGACTATGGATGTTGAGGTCGGCGGCGATCACATAGGAGGAGAAGGTACGGTCGATGTGGGAGAGGAAGTCGAAAGGAAGAGGGGCGTTGGGGCGGACATAGATGGTGGCACAGGTAATGGTAAGGCCGGGGAAGAAGAGACTAAGGATCAGGTGTTCGGTGGGGTCGGGAAGGAGAGGTTGGAGCCGAACGGGGATCTGGCGGTGGTGGCCAATGGCAACTCCGCCACGCGCAACTGGGAGGGGATTATCGGAGCGGTGGAGGAGATAGGGGGAGGTGTGGATGGAGTGGTGGGGTTGGAGGAAGGTTTCATTAAGGAGGAAGGCATCCACACGGTGGGTAGCAAGGGTGTGCAGGAAGAGGTTCTTGTTGGCGGGAAGGGAGCGGATATTGTTGAAAAGGATACGATGCTGTCGCGCCATGATAAGGACTTATACGAGGGTGTCAAGGCGGGAGAAGGTGAAATGGGCCTGGTTATTGGAAAAGGTGGCGTACATTTTAAGGTGGAATATGGAACGGGCGGCGAGGGAGATCTGTTGTAAGGTGTGGGGGCGCTGAAAGGGATGGACGTTTTGGAGGACAATGGTGAGGAACCTGATGATGTCCTCAGCAGTGGGGGGGGGGGGGACGAAGGGAATTGCCAGGAGGGGTGGGGGCGTCCAGGGGACGGACAGGTACGGTGAGTTCAGGAGTGGCGGGAGGGGGTCGGGCTTTACACTTTTGGGAGTAGGTGGGGTGGGGGAGGCTGCAGGTATTACAGGAGGGAGGGGATTGGAGGTTGGGGCACTGCCAGAGGAAGTGCGCTTGCCGACAATGCGGGCAGGTTGGGGCCTCGCGGCACTCTGCTGTTGGATGTGCATTGTAGCGCAGACATCTCTGGCAGCGCAGGGATTGAGGGGGGGAACGGGAGGGGTCGACCTTGTACCGCTGATTGAAGAGGAGGGCACCCTCCTTCAGGAGACGGTCAATGGAGGGGGCGTCCTCAGAAAAAACCCGCATAAGGCGGGTGGGGCCGGTCGCGTTGAAAATGCGGCGGACCGCCCGCACCTCCAGGGTGGGATGGGCCTTCAGCTCCGCCAGCACCTCCTCCTCCGTGATCGACGGACTAAGCCGAGTGATCACGGCGGTGAGGGTCGGCGGGCGACGCGGGGGTTGGGGTTGGTGGGTAGGAGATGGGGAGGGAGCAGGGGTGAGGGAGGCGTGAGGACCAAAACGGGTGATGGGGAGGCGGGAGAGGATGTCAGTATGGAGGGTCGGGCTGGGGGAGGAGATAAGAACAGAATCCCGTCTGGGAGTAAGGAGAGAGATGGGGGCGCCTGGGAAATGTTGGCGGAGGAGGAGGGAGAGATTCCGGGCCTCGAGGAAGGAAGGATCGAAACGGGACAGGAGATATTTGTAGAGACCGGGTGGGGAGGAGGAGGAGGAGGAGGGAGCGGGGCCTGGTGGGGAGACGTCCATGGCATTTTGGGGTGGGGATGGGGGGCAGGGTGGAGCCTTTTTAGGAGTAGAGGAAGTGGAGGCGCCACTAGGGCGTTTGACAGCGGCAGATGGGCGGGTGGTGACAAGAGGGACGGGAACGATGGGGAGGTGGTGGGAAGGGACAGGTCCCGGCACGGACGCAGCAGTCGGCGCCGGAGAAAGTGACTGTGACGGTGCAGGCGAATGTGGCAGTGATGGCGATGGCGACGAAGATGACGGCGGTGGCGGTGGCGGCGGTGATGGCGATGGCGACGGGGAGAGCTGGGCGTGGGCAGTGGCCCGACGGGCCACCACCCTAGCCGGAGCTGCAGTGACAGGCTGGGGGAGTGGGGGGAAAGGATCAGAACGAGAGGAGGAAGCGGGAGAGGGGGCGACAAAGAGCGAGGGCGAAGGGATAGAGAGGAGGGGAGGGATGGAAGGAGGGGGGTGGGACTGGGCACACCAAGTGATAGTGGTGGAGGCGGCGGAAGGGGACGTATACACGATGGCAGTGGTGGTAGTAGTGACGGTGGTGGTGGGGGCGGACATGACGACAAGAAGAAGAAAGAAAAAACACAGCACTAAAAGGACAGGACACACACTGGGAGACGACGGACGGCGGACGGACGACGGCGACGGCGACGGCGACAGGCAGGGACGCTGCCGCCGTGGACGGGGCCGGGGCGGCGGCGACGGGGGCGGCGGTGGCTGCTGCTGCTGCTGGCTGGACTGCTGCTGCCACCGGAGGGCTGGCTGGCTGGCTGGCTGGCTGTGGGACCACTGCTGCAGGCCGGGACCGCGGACTGCTGCTGCTGCTGCTGCTGCTGCTGCTGCGGGCTGGCTGGCTGGCTGGCACCTGGAACCCCTAACACTTCGATTAGCGCGAAAATTGCACTATCGAAGGGCGGTAACCTTTCGGTGTACTGCCGGAGATCCAAAATGCACTGTGTAACTACACCGAATCAAGAATGGGGTCCCACCTATCATCATGGTTTCCCTCCACAACAGTACGCTCCTTCTGGTATATAATGCAATTTACAGTAAATTGGTCAATATATACTACAATATTTGTGTGTACTGAATGTGATAAATTACGCACTAAAGCTCTCAATGGGAAACATTTAATGCCGCCGACGTCTTGCCAGGAGTAGTGTACGCGCTGCCATCTGCCGGCGAGGTGGAAAACTAGATTAGAGGTTAACGTAAATGCCGCCAGATATCCAAATAACTTACCGTCCTTTACTTGAGTATATAACTGTCAATCAAACTCACAGGTATGACAGATTATTACACACTTCAAACAAAACATTAACTTTGTATTAAATACAGCCTGTGGCAGGTAAAAAAGGGATGATTTCATTTAAAAAATTTATATAAGATACAGCAGTTCTCACAATGTATATTACTAATTAACGTTTTTAAGTATAACGTGCTACGCTAAAAATTGTCGTATCCTCATGTTCCTCAAACCTGGCAAACCGCCGTCCGCCGTCTCCTCCTACCGTCCCATCAGCCTTACCTCGGTCTTCAGCAAGGTCCTGGAATCTATCCTCACCCGCCGCATCCACCAGCATCTCCGCCAGCACCGCCTCCTCCCCGTTACCCAGTGTGGCTTTCGGCCGTCCTTCTCTTCCGACGATCTTCTCCTTCACCTCACTCATCTCCTTTCCGAACAGCTCAATTCCCGTCGCTCCGCCATCTTCCTCTCTCTTGACCTCGAACGCGCCTATGACCGCGTATGGCACTCCGGTCTCCTCTTCAAGCTCCAAACCTTCGCCCTTCCCATTAACTACGTTCGTCTGATCGGTTCCTTTCTCTCCCGCCGTCCTTCCTATGTCACCATCCATAACTCCGATTCCTACACCTTTTTCCCCTCCGCCGGTGTGCCCCAAGGCTCCGTCCTCTCCCCCCTTCTGTACTTGTTGTACACGGCGGACATGCCGCCGCCGCCACCCCCCGTCCACCTTCTCCAGTTTGCCGATGACACCGCCTTCCTTGCCCTTGCCCCCACCCTGCAACGCTCCCAACACCTTCTCCAATCCCATCTTGACCGGTTCACCGCTTGGTGCAACCAGTGGTTGCTCACGGTCAATCCTTCCAAAACCCAGGCGATCATTGTAGGCAAAACCACCCCTTCCTTCCGCCTCCTTGATTTCTATCTCACCGTTTATGGCCGTCCCATCGCTCTCACCCCCACCCTTAAGTGCCTTGGCGTCACCCTCGACCGTCGCCTCTCCTGGACTCCCCATCTCCAGACAATCCAAGCCAAGGCACGTTCCCGACTCTGTCTCCTCAAGCTCCTTTCCGGCCGTACGTGGGGTCTGGACCCCTCCACCATCCTACACACCTATAAGTCCCTCATCCGCCCTATCCTCTGTTACGCCCATCCCGCCTGGATCTCCGCCCCCCCTTCCTTTTATAAATCCCTCCAAATCCTTGAACGCCATGCTCTCCGCCTTGCCTATCGCATCCGTCTCCCCTCCCCCACGCGGATCCTGTATGATCTTATCCCCTTCCCTCACCTCCTCCTCTTCCTCGAAAGGATACGAATCCTCTACACCTCCCGTAAACTCGATCCTCCCCACCCGCTCGTCTCCCCGATCCTCTCCCACCCCCGCCCGCTGCCGCGCCTGTACTCTCATGTCCCACCCGGTCTCCATCTCTCCACCCTCCTTACCCTCTCCCAAGGTGGCTTCCGCCAGCTCCCCCTCCCTGATGATGCCCTCCTCCCCTCCATTTACCCCTCCTACCAACTTTGATCCTCCCGCCCTCCTCCCGTGCTTGCTCCTCCGGGCACCCTCCCTCCCTTCTCTCCCTTTTTCCCTCCCTCCTCCTTTTCTCTCCCCTTCTCCCCCGGGCCCCCCCTCCCCTGTCCCTCTCCCTCTTGCCCCCGTCTCCCCCGCCGTTGGCATCCTATTCTCCCCTCTCCCCCCTGTTCCACTCTTGGCAGGTCCCCGGACTCGCACACGCTACGTGGACTTTCGCGCGCCGGAGATCGCCGCCATCAGTGTCTTGTGTGTGCCGTCGTGTTTCGTGTTCAGTGTTTCCCGTCATGCTCCGTTGTTCACCAGTGCCATCGTCTTCTTCAGTGTCTGTGCGTCGTCTCAACAGTTTGCAGTGTGGTTTATCGTCAAGTGTGAACGGCTCCGTGTTTGTCTCTCTGTGTCTCCTATTTTATCGCCCACCATTTTGTGACTTTTCTGTTTTTCTCCTGTTTTTTGTGCTTCTGTCTCATTTGGCTGAAGAGCAGCGTAGTGTGCTGCTGCTAGCCTGCTTATTGTATAGGCATTAAAATGACAATAAAGTAAAAAAAAAAAAAAAAACTAAAAATTGTTTGAGTCTGTGTCCACACTCTAACCCGGCTTAATTGTTCGGGCGAGTCGGACTTTATCTCATTAGCTGCTGATTAATCACTTTGACCTTACATATGCTGACGTGTTCGGAAGTTGATCGGGCACCGTCCACTCAATACGCTACGGAAGAAAAAGAGTTGATTGGTAATTTTTCAAGCTAGGAATTTAGCATTACATACCGGTTGATGTTATGCCCTCAACTGAGTTGGAAATAACTTTAAATAAATAGTTAACGTTTACTGTAAAGCAGATTTTCGTGTTTTTGGGAAGTACATACTTCTTGTATCTTTTAATCCTGACGAAACATTACAGTTTTCATTCTCAAATGATATAAGTACAAATCAAGTCACATTGTGCATACGTCTCATAAGATTAATGCAGTTTAGCTATATAGCGTGGTGAAACAGAACTCTTTACTTGCAGTTAATTATTCTCATCTGATAATCCTCGTATGCATGTGATGGCCAGTAGGGACTAAAAAATGATGATCAGAGCAATTCAACCACAGGAATCAGCTATGCACGAAATAGTACGTATTTAGTTTTATTTTAATATGATTACAAACCAGGTACTCAAGTCCACAGCTACTCCTTTTCCCAAAAAGTCTGAATAACAAACCCTGTCTCCGATGACCATGGCCTTCAACAGGCCTACAAAACTGCACTTACTTCCAGTACGAAAACAATATTGTATATATGTGATGATTTTCTTATAAATTTGGCGGAGGAATGTGCTAGTACAAAGATTTACCCCTAAGGTAACCCTTACCCGGGAACAAGGCACCATCCCCTTCCTTCCCCCCCCCCCCCCCCAGCTCTGATCAAAACGAAATATATAGTCAGCCATTTTCAATAAAAGATTTAAAATGTGGCGTTGCTATGGTTTTTTACAGGGATGGCCCTGGAACTACTTAAAAGTCACCATTCGAAAAGTTTACTACAGTAGTATGACATTTTTGATTGCATACATTTAGTATGCAGGGATAGAAAATTAACACATGTACAGTACTACTTATTCTCTTGGGTAATATCAAATATTTTATCATCTCATTGAATATAGAACGACGGGTGCTTGGTAGTAATCATTTCACACACACACACACACACACACACACACACACACAGTGTTTGATTTGTCTCATAATCAAATTTTAATCATATCTTCCGAGTTCGTAAAAGCTATAATGTTAAAGCATGTCTCACGCATACACTAAACAATACAAACAATATATCGCAATAGGATCTTTGATTGTTGTTATAGTTCCAAGACCATGTGCTAAGCCCTTAATTACCAGTGCTGAAAGTACCCTGCTAACTGGAATTGAAAACTATGACATTTGCATGTTATGATAGGCGAAGTCCTAAATTTTGCTGAAACACACTGAAACATTGTAGCAGATACTGAGAGCATTAAAAAGTAACAGCTCACATTCATCATTTTCAGGCCATTTGATGGCAGAAAATCAGCATTCAACAAAATAAAAAGGTTCTTAAAAAACGCAATAGCCTACACAGTAGAAGTTCGTGGATATAAATTATCACTTTGATGTTCGCGCCACTCAACAAATAAACGCACAACAAAACAACTAACGTGCTAGATATGAAGAGAGACATTTTATGCATTAGTCAACTTGTGTCAAACCGTCAGAGCAACCCTTATAACGAAAGTGAGTCCCATACCGACAAGAATTAAAGGTGAAGAGAAGACATAAGAACGGAAAAAGAGAAGTATGTGTGTCTGAAATAAACTATTATCGTAATTTACCCGAGTAAGAAAAGTACGGACGACTGTTACATCCATTACATTATAGCACATGGTGAAGTCATATTATGAATCAGCGATAACTTTTAATACTTTTTGTTAAATCGTACGCGACGAGTATACAAGAAACGAAAATTGACAAAAAGTAGGGTCTAACAAATACTGGAATCGGTAACTGGAACTGACCTACATAGGTTAATTCCAGTTACTGAGTCCAACAATTCCACAGTTCCTTACTTAGATCGTTGTAGCAAGAGTGTGCACTGAAGTGTTACACGATATGGTACTACTATCTTCATTGTCACGAAAAAGGGGAAAATTTGAAAGCTGTAACTACAATATTTATTAGCTTTTCGTAGTGGTTCTGAGATAGGGTTGCCAGGTTGTATGTTTTTCCCGTATTCTTACTGTTAATTTCGCCTTACGTTTTTTATTTCCCCGTACAGCACTTTCTTCCGTTTTTTTAATATTTGTCGCTAAACTATCGCAGAACCCAACACAATTCTTCCCATTAATATACATCTAACAAAAATTCACATTAATTTGGTTGTATTTGTTATTATTACCGTTCAGATATAGATTTTAGACTGGTCCACTTTTAAATTGGTACTTTTGACGATCACTCGATCGCATAATCGATAATGTTGTCGATATACTTATTTCCGATTCTGATGTGTACAAACGCAGAGCACCAGATCACCGCAGAGCACAGACTGTGGTACACTCCTTATACCTCCATGGTGGTACAACTACAGATGTTTGTGAAACTAATAAACGTCATTGCAGTGATAATTCCGTGAATCCATACAGTGGAAAGTCTAGTTTTCTTAATTTAGTTTTGTTCAAGAACTTAAAGGAGAAAGCAAGTAGTCAAACCACATACGTTTCCAAATATTTTGTGAACTCTAAGAAATCTAAAGCCAACGATGTCATAGCTTGTGAGTTAGGACTTTTGTATCACACAATCAAACACAACCTAAGTTATTCAAGTTTGGATTGTAGCAATACACTGACGACATGTATATTTACAGATTCAGAAACCGCTGTAAAACTTTCCTGTGGCAAGACGATGGCAGAAATGTTGCTGAAATACTTATTTGCACCTGAAAGTGTCAGTGATGTTGTTAATATTCTAAAATCTCCTGAAAATATTAAGTTTTTCTCAGTAGCAACAGACGCTTCGAATAGAGGCAACATAAAGATCTTCGCAATTCTTATAAGATACTTTGAACCTTTAGTAGGTGTGCAGAACAAACTGTTGAGATATATTGAATAGCCTGATGAAACTTCAACTGCAGTGGCAAAGTTAATTGTTGATAGTCTGGAGACCCATTCACTAAATATTAATAATTTAATTGCATACAGTGCTGACAATGCTATTGTGAATTTTGGCAGGAAACAATCTGTTTATCAATTACTGCTTTCCATGAATTCCAACCTGCAGGAAGCTAGTTGTTCAAACCACATGGTTCATAATGCGATGAAGCATGCTATGGAAGAGCTGGAAATGGATGTAGAGAATCTTGTTTTGAAGATCTATAATCATTTCTCAGTATCAGCTAAAAGTCGTGAGGTACTGACATCATTTTTTGAATTTATGAATTTTGAGTGGTCTGAGATATTAAGGCATGTGCCCACAAGATGGCTGTCCTTAAATCCTGCCATTAACAGATTGATTGAGTGCTGGCCAGCTATAAAGAGCTATTTCAGGAGCATTGATGCCTGTCCAAAGCAACTTGCATCAGTATTTTTAGCTGAAGACCCAGTGAATGGAATTATTCCCGAAATTTACTTGCATTTTGTGTCAAATATGGGAGGTCAAATGCAAACAGTATCCAAATACCTAGAGAAAAGTGAGCTAAGCATAATTGAGAATGAAAACCGTTATGTTTTGTTCCAGAAAACGTGGAAATCTGCTTTACAACAAATATACCGGAACCATTTATTTAAACTAATTTTCAACGCAGTAAGAATTACGGCCAAATTGTCTTAAGCCCGTAACATTTTTAGGTGGTTGGTGGAAGCTACGAAAGCATTGCATCTTCAAAAGCTTTCGAACACGTCTGTTTCCACACCTTACACACCCCCGCCAGTTTCATTCATTCAGTGACAATTCACATTCGGTGTTCAACGAGTAGTTTATGAAGAGACGTACTTGACATCTCTCTGCAAAAATTGGGACATCTACTGATTCGCCCAAGCAAATAGCTTGGGTTAGAATCTAGATCATGAAGTGCTAGTGTTTGTAAACGATTACGTTGGCTGACAACGTTTTACTTAAACACGTTGTTGGTAGTATATATTGTGAGAACAGCCCCACTTTTTTATTCTTTAACGAAAAAATTCCTTTGTAACCTGCCAAATATTGTATCTCATACAAAGTCTTAGTTATGTTTGAATTGTGTGACAATCTGTCCTACCTGTGTGTTTGATTGACAATTATATACGGAAATAAAGTATAGTAAATCTGTGTCGACATCTGGTGGCATGTAAGTTAACCTCTAATCTATTTTTCCACGTAGCCGCCAGATGGCAGCGCGTACTCTCTTTGCAGGATTTCGGCGGCTTTCAATGTTTTCCACAGAGAGCTAAACGTTCGTGGTTTGCTAAAGTATGTTAAGCACTATGCTTGACTCCAAGGGTGGGCGTATCCATATGCTGGTTAGCAGTCCTAGAGAGATATTAACCAAGGTCATGGGTTCCAGTTCGTACAATACTTATTAAATCACATTGCACCTTCGGCTTTACATAAAAGAAAACATGTAACATTATCTAATTAAGTCTATTCAAATTACAACAGTTCTTTTATGTATTTTTTTATTATCCATCTTTAGATATTAAAAATGCAATTGATGTCTTTTGTGTACATATACAGTTTACATAACTAACAGAAATGGTGTAATATATTGTACATCATTATTGTCTAATAAGATACAAAAATTTGTCCTCGATGCTGCACAAGGTATTTCCATCATATTTACATGTATAAGTTTAATCTAAGTGAAACAATATTAGTACCAGTACTTAAGATCACCTTTAGTGCACTTTATAAACTCTTCTATTATATAAAAAGCTTTTCCTCAAAGCCATTTCTTTGTGACACTTTTAAACTCATTAAGTGACACATTATGTGCCTCTATTGGCAACATGTTAAATAGTTTTACTCCCATGTACCTGTAACTATCTAGAGTTTTCTTTAGCAACTGGAATGTCAACTTGCTGTATTATATGTCTGTCATGGCAATGTATCGACTTGTCGGAGTTTCCCCACAACATAGTGGCATATGTTAAATGGGTGCGGAAAAAGGCATAGTGTGCATTGAGCAATAACTTACCACTAACACATGACCTTAGTTTACCTACCAAATATGTGACACAAGGTAACTTAGTACAAATATAATCGGTATGACTCTTCCACGTTAATTTTGCGTCAAGATGGATCCCAAGTAGTAGTTGATGGCAGCTCCGAGATGAGCCTTTCCTCGTTTAATTTTCCTGAATCCTGCTGTAACAAAAGTTGTATCATCTGCATAGATTATGGATTTACATGAAAATTACACTAAGAATGGGGAATTACAATATTGTGATTTTGAACTTCAGCGGAAACATTGAATCTACAAGACAGGTTCAAACTGGATCAGCTATATGAAGAATTTTGTGAAGTGAAAGGTAACTTTACTAACTGTATCACTAAGGATGGTGATGTTGCGTCTAAGTGGGTAAAATTCTTCACACTAGTGCCTCAACAAAAAGTGACAAATATCTCTCGGCTCATGTGTTTTATACTAAGCTTACCAGGTTCAAATGCATTTGTGGAACAAGTGTTATCGATGATTAAGAACAAGTGGACTGATGTTAGGAACAGGTTCTTCACCAGAACTCAAAAAATCAGAGCTTCAAATAGTAATAGTGACATGAAGGAATACGGTTCAAGATGTAAATGTGAGCTTTTTGATTTAAAATGGCATTTAATAAAAATAAGAATGCACTAGCCATTATAAAATATATCCATGAAAAATCTTCCTTTTTTTGTGAAGAAAGTGGCAACCCTATTCTGAGATCGAAAAGATATCTAGAAATCCTGCAAAATCATAGTTCACAGAATCACTGCAAAAATAATTGTGAACCATCCAAAGGTAGGAATCGGTAACTAGAATTCACCTAAATAGGTCAGTTCTAGTTACCCATTCCAGCCATGCGATGCTTCATTAAATAGTTCGTTTTTTCAACGCTCGAGTGCACTGAAATGTAGGCTAAAATGATTTCTGCATTTGTAATTGCTCTCTGAACTACTGCAAAGAAGGTACTAATATTGGAATCGGTCACTAGGATTGGCCTATATAGAAGGTCGGTTCTAGTTACTGATTCCAATTTTTGTTATACAGCGTAGAAGTTTTAGAGAGCAATTACAAATGTAGAAATAGTATTACGTTTCAATACATACAACTGCAAAAATAATTTACACATGAATCATGTGGCGGGTTTGAATCTGTAACTTACATACGTTAATTCTAATTATCAATTCCAGTATTCTTTATTTTTTGTAGATATTCGATGTAATTCATGACTAAGTAAATAACGGTGTCAATGTGATTGCAATTATATCGTATGCTATATTCATCTGCTTACGAGTACTAACTGCTGCTTTCGTAGGTTGACTGCATGTAGCGGCTTTGCCTTAGATATCAAGTCATCGCTCAAAGCTGACAAGTGGAACTGGACACTAGAATTTATCCAAAGTATGAACGGAACTGTGTATAAATCTATTATCGAAACCTGTATTCTATGCCTAATATTCGGCACAACAAAAACATTCATTCAATGTGTCGTGTACCGGTATTGGGTAAGTGCCATTGTGTAACTGCCTGCATCTATAAACCAACGCAAATTGACTAGGCTCAAACGTGCCTGGTTTGATTTTGGAGGTAGAATTCTTTGTACTGTATTTGGCACCTTAACTAGCCAAGATCTATTGGACATAAAGGATAATATACTAGCTCTAGAACAGCAGTCTAATGCAAATTCAATTAACCTTTCTAATTAAATAATTGTATTAAGAAATTATTATTGACAGTTTATCAAACGCTAAATTTGATGCTCTCAATTTAAGAATAGCCTTAGAAAATAGTTAAAATGATTGCTTGAATAGTGGTTTATTGCACCCAGACCAATTTTTACAAATGTTACTGTTGATTGAACGTAAGCTAGATGCATCATCTACCATGATTTACCCTGTCAATTCCTACAATTTATATGCTTATTACAGATTAATTACCACATATTCTTTAATGATTAAAGATCAATTAACTGCAATTGTTTTATCCTGATTGCCAGATCCAAGCATAATTTTGAAATGTATAAAATTCATACTTATCCTGTGAAATGGAGCCAAGTAGGTAATCACCCAGTGTATCAGCTAAAGGATTATTTATTAATCAGTAAAGATAGAAGATATTTTGTATACCGGAATGAACATGATGTTTGTAAGTGCAAACATAGTCATAAGCTAATCTGCCCAGATACGGCAGTATTCTTAGATACTAGAATGTACAGTTGTGAGAAAGATTTGTTTACGAACAATCCGCCTCGCGGTGATTGCCCTAGGATTTTAATGCATCTTTATCAACCATTCGTTAAAGGATATTCTGAAGGTACAATATACTCGTGTAACTCAACTCTCGAAATCACATTTACCTGTAAAACGTTTGACACACCTAAACTACCTTTCACATTCAAATTAACTGGTAGTGGATTAATTCTGAATGTTACACACTGTGATTATTATGTGATCTGTATCAAATGCCTATGTATTACCGACCACCTTTCATGCAGATACAAAATTCCCTGTAACATGGATGTTTCCTGTTTATTACAATGAATCATACTTACTGACCTATGCAAATCATTCTCTGTCCAGCTTACCCGAGGATGACAATTTAATTGCGAATACCCATGAAAGTGTAATAAATACTAATAATGAATTAAATTTCTCGGAAGTAGCCACTAAAATTGAGTCTATTGAATCTTCCAATAATGCTAATCCATATTCGATTGTCAGTGTTGTGTTCTTATTGCTTTTATTGATGTCTCTTGTATGTACAGCCTGTGTATTGTACGAAATTGCTATACCGAAAACCTGCTTGTCAGTGCCCATCGTCATTGTGTCTGCAAAGAGAATCAATGTCGAAGTGGCCCCCAACGCCGCCATTGGAGAGACAAATGCACAACGCCCAGGTGGTCATCTCGAGCAACCTTCAGTAGCTCGTTTTCACAAGGGAGAGTGAACGTAACGGCAGAATTGAACGGCGGTAGTGGACAGTGCCAGAGTCGCCGGGCTGTGCGCTTATCACGCGGAATGCTGTCAGCGAATGCAATCGAAGTTGTGTGCTGTGGTGTGTACACAGCCACTGGCTGTCCGAGACAGTCCAGTTGCGAACACGTATCGCTCTCAGCACAGTGGTGACGGGTTACCAGATGCGCGTAATGCATTGTCGCACCGTCTGTATTAATAAATGGTAAAACTAAGTTTTCCGTGTTCCACATTCTGCACTACCCGGAATTACTGCCCACGCATCCCATCCTACCCTAACAGCAAATGGATGCAATAACATTTTACTCTGACATCCAAAAGACCTTGTTAGAGCAGCCTTTTGATTGTGCCTGTCTGCAATTCAACATCTCTGCTACATACTGGGAAGCAATCTGTCTTTTTCATAATATTGTCATCAATCTCTAGATATATTGCTTTTCTTTTTCTATTTTTTTATGTTCGAGCCACAGCTATGTATACAGCAAGCCTGTGATAGGACGACACAAATATGACTGTGTAACATAGCAGGCAACTTTGTGAAGTAACAGTGGTGCAATGGTTAACACAACTGCCTAACAAGCAGGAGATCCTGGTCCCACTCACATTTTCTCTGATCATCGCTGATTCTGTGTAAAGTACCGATGCACCTGACATCAATAGTCTTTTCCTGACTCCCTCCCTACACCTTCAATTAACATTTAGTTTATTACAACTGCATATTTCACTTAGTTTCTATCGAATAATCACTTTATATTATTTACTGTTCAACTTTTTACTTTTTTTATTTCATTACCACTGGACTCATGGAGGTATTATATCAGTCTAGATGAGTAACATCTTTGACAGTGTTGTTTATAAACATCATAATTTGTTTGATGTCAATAGTATGTTAAAATATGATGATTGCCTTGAAAACCAAAACCTATCAACTAAAGAAATCGATCCTGTAGAACATACACAATATGTATGTCTTTCATAGTTATGCAGCTCTACCAATGCGTCACAGAAATATCAGTGAATGTGTACAGAAATGCCTATATTCTATGTTCAGCTAAGTGGCATATATGTCGAGAAAAATTTCTGTTGTTCATATTTTTAATATTCTTTTACAAAATAAAAACCCAGCTGTATTAGGAATGCCTTTAGTTTGTTTTTATTTACTCTCAAGTAATATAGTGTGTTACTGTATATGATGCCATAGTGGATTACTCTTTTCTCATACAAAGTTGATCTGGAAAATATTTTATGCATATTTGACTGTCACCTGGTGCCACAATAGCGCACATCCTTATTCTCCATTCATTAGCCGCTTTTTTGAGTTAGTCCTTAGTGAATACATGTGTTTAAATGACAAACAAACATATTGTGACACCGAGCTTAAGGAAACTGGGTTTACACGATTCCATAGATTCCATTTTTAAGCCCAAAAATAGCTTCAGTGCATTTTTGCATTCTAACTATATTCATGCTCTGTGCATCATTTCATCACGAAATTATTTTGCAGTGAAGCAGTGTACGGTTCTGTGCATAATATGTCTGATCACTGTCTCTCTCCTTACTGCAGCATTTAGTATTCTCAGACCATAGCACACTGCAGACTTTCTTCGACAAGTTACATATGTACGTATCCTATTTGAAGTCCTGATGAACTCTTAGAGCCAAATGTTTGAAGGGCAAACATTTTCTACAGCTTTCTCTTTTGAGCTTGCTCGGATAGATTCCTGATTAGATTGACAAGATACATTAATGCACACATGCAGTATTTTTACAATTTCAAAAATGGGTCAAATGGCTCTGAGCACTATGGGACTCAAGTGCTGAGGTCATTAGTCCCCTACAACTTAGAACTAGTTAAACCTAACTAACCTAAGGACATCACAAACATCCATGCCCGAGGCAGGATTCGAATCTGCGACCGTAGCGGTCTTGCGGTTCCAGACTGCAGCGCCTTTAACCGCACGGCCACTTAGGCCGCCTTTTTACAATTTATAATTAGTTAATTTGTGATGTATCACTCTGAAAGTCGTGACATATGTCTTACTCGGGCTGTTCCGTACTATCCAATAAGCGAACGGGAAATGAAATTACCCTGCACAAAACAAATGAGCATTAGTGAGAACTACCAGTGGCTAGTTAGCAATTACTAAAAAATATCAACTATAGTGTGTGGCCCCCTTCCCACGAAATCTTGGTTGGTGTGCCAGACTGATCTTTAGCGCAACACAGCTTCTAGGTAAGGCTGGATGGTGACAATCTGGTTGGGAGTTGACTGAGCCAATCAGAGAGGGAAATAAATGTTGTAGTAAGAGTGTGATCGCTAGCACTGACTGATGTCTATGTTAAAACCATATTTAACATATTTTGCCATATTTTACACACTTTTTGTTACATAAACCAAAGCTGCAAGGCAAACGCAGGAACCAGTAATAGATAATGGACTACTGTCTGACAAGCATTATTATGCTTATTATGCTTATCTCACTAGGGGTAAGATAGATAGAGCCTACAGGAAAATTAAAGAGACCTTTGGTCAAAAGAGAGCCACTTCTATGAATATCAAGAGCTCCAATGGAAACCCAGTTCTAAGCAAAGAGGGGAAAGCAGAAAGGTGGAA
Source organism: Schistocerca cancellata (assembly GCF_023864275.1). NCBI lineage: Eukaryota > Metazoa > Arthropoda > Insecta > Orthoptera > Acrididae > Schistocerca > Schistocerca cancellata. Next base: position 16,851,045 of record NC_064636.1, read on the forward strand.
GGAGTATATAGAGGGTCTATACAAGGGCGATGTAGTTGAGGACAATATTATGGAAATGGGAGAGGATGTAGATGAATGGGAGATATGATACTGCGTGAAGAGTTTGACAGAGCACTGAAAGACCCGAGTCGAAACAAGGCCCCCGGAGTAGACAACATTCCATTAGAACTACTGACGGCATTGGGAGAGCCAGTCCTGACAGAAATCTACCATCTGGTGAGCAAGACGTATGAGACAGGCGAATTACCCTCAGGCTTCAAGAAGAATACAATAATCCCAATCCCAAAGAAAGCAGATGTTGACAGATACCAAAATTACCAAACTATCAGTTTAATAAGTCACGGATGCAAAATACTAACGTGAATTCTTTACAGACGAATGGAAAAACTAGTAGAAACCGACCACGGGGAACATCAGTTTGGATTCTGTATTAATATTGGAACACATGAGGCAATACTGACCTTACGACTTATCTTAAAAGAAAGATTAAGGAAAGGCACACCCACGTTTGTAGCATTTGTAGTCTTAGAGAAAGCTTTTGAGAATGTTGACTGGAATACACTTTTTCAAGTTATGAAGGTGCCAGGGTAAAATACAGGGAGTGAAAGGCTATTTACAATTTGTACAGAAACCAGATGGCAGTTATAAGAGTCGAGGGACATGAAAGGGAAGCAGTGGTTGGGAAGGGAGTGAGACAGGGTTGTAGCCACTCCCCGATGTTATTCCATCTGTATATTGAGCAAGCAGTAAAGGAAACAAAAGAAAAATTCGGAGTAGGTATTAAAATCCATAGAGAAGAAATGAAAAATCTGAGGTTCACCAATGACATTGTAATTCTGTCAGAGACAGCAAAGGATTTGGAAGAGCAGTTGAATGGAATGGACAGTGTCTTGAAAGGAGGATATAAGATGAACATCAACAAAAACAAAACGAGGATAATGGAATGTAGTCGATTTAAGTCGGGTGATGCTGAGGGGAATTAGATTAGGAAATGAGACACTTAAAAAGTAGTAAAGGAGTTTTGCTATTTGGGGAGCAAAATAACTGATGATCATCGAAGTAGAGAGAATATAAAATGTAGACTGGCAATGGCAAGGAAAGTGTTTCTGAAGAAGAGAAATTTAACATCGAATACAGACTTAAGTGTCAGGAAGCCTTTTCTGAAAGTATTTGTATGAAGTGTAGCCATGTATGGAAGTGAAACGTGGACAATAAATAGACAAGAAGAGACTAGAGGCTTTCGAAATGTGGTGCTACAGAAGAATGCTGAAGATTAGATGGGTAGATCACATAACTAATGAGAGGGTATTTAATAGAATTGGGGAAAAGAGAAATTTGTGGTACAACTTGACTAGGAGAAGGGATCGGTTGGTAGGGCATATTCTGAGGCATCAAGGGATCACCAATTTTGTACTGGAGGGCACTGTGGAGGGTACAAATTGTAGAGGGAGACCAAGAGATGAATACACTAAGGAGATTCCGAAGGATGTAGGTTGCAGTAGGGACTGGGAGATGGTGAAGCTTGCACAGGATAGAGTAGCATGGAGAGCTGCAGCAAATCAGTCTCAGGACTGAAGACCACAACCACAACAACAACAACAACAACAACAACAACAACAACAACAAGTCACTTCCATGGACTGGAAGTAGAATTCAATTTTTTCTGCTATAAAAACTTTCAGTAGCTGCCTGTTCATACAGGTCCACCTAGTAAATCAAAACTAAGTTCCAAGCAGCTATTTTGTGTGGTACACCTCCTAATATTTTATCCCTAGCGACCTGAATTTTAAAATTCCTCCAAGTAATTTTGGGTATAACACTGAGTGAAAAATGCTTCTGATTTTACAATGCACAAATAATTATTTTTCTTTAGAAATGTAGATAGAGTTTCACAAAATGGGAAAAATGCGTATTTAGGGTAAATGGAAAGACAGGAAATACTTTTACGTTCAAGGATTTGTACTCCAAAAGCAGATACAGAAACAGAACAAGCATCTGTGAACATACATGTCTTAAGAAGACAAGTCTCTTGTATCAGTTGTTTCTACAAACTGTGTTAATTTCTGGGTCTGAATTTCATACACATGTAAGTGCCCTACACTTACCTCATTCAGTATGCAATTAAATCATTTGATAGGAATTTTTGTGTGTGTGTGTGTGAGTTTTTCTTTCTTTCTACTGGATTTACGAACATGTAGCACCACCAGATTCATATTACCAATCTATGAACAACTGTATTATCACTATTATTAATTTATATTGGACATTTTGCAATACTAAATACCTTCCGTTTACCATGAAACAAGTTAACATCTTCCTGTTTGTTGTTATTAGTCATTCTGTCAAATTTACTGTCATGATGAGTGCATGGAGTAGCTGTGCCCCCGTGTATCATATTCATGAGTATCTCTGTATTTGAACAGAGAGGCTTCTTGTGTTTGTATAGCAGGACACATATAGGGGTTTTGATAAATCTGTTATGATAACCACTGCAGGTGCAAATGAATCTACCCACAAATTTCTAGGACTGTTAACTGAAAATTTTGAAGCATGTTGTCCCAAATGCTGCAAGGAAATATCAAAGCAAAATCATGACACCAATCCCCAAAATGTACCAGCTCTTTAAGCTGGTACATCCCACATCTAAGTAAAATAAGGAACATAATCCTACTATATCACAATAGGTCCTAGCACAATAATGCTGACAAGGATATGTACAGGAAAGTGAAAAAGATTTATAGGTCTGAAATCAAGGCAGCTAAGTGCAAAGCAAATGATACCTATATACTGAACTCTGTGAATAAATGCAAAGTTGGGTAGGAAATTATTAAAACAGAAACTAACTGTGATGATAAAGTACACCAGACACCAATTCCACCTGATGCGCATTTTGTCAGTCCTCGATCGGATAACGGCATGAAGGAGAATGTGAGTAAGACAGAGGCACTGCTGCCACAAATGAACAGTAAGCAAACAGACAGCTTTCGCTGGACTTTTGTAACTGAGAAGATGGTCAATGAATCAATAGCTAAGCTCAGTAATTATAGAGAAGAGGATTACTATGGTCTCTGAAATTATGTTATTAAATATATCAGAAATCAAATTGTAATTTTACTGACTAAAACAACCAACAAAATTTTAAACGAAGGTTTTTATCCAGATGTTTAAAAATATCTGTAGTTAAACCAATACATAAGAAAAGAGATATAGCATCACCAGATAACTATCAAGCAATATCACTCATACCCATAATATCAAAAATAATAGAATACTGCACACATAAACAGAAGAGTTAATATTTTGAATTTAACAATATACTCACCACCTCACAGTATGGTTTCAGACCTAGTCTTTCTACAGTCAAAGCAGTTGAGAGTATGGTAGCAAATGTATACACCTGTTTTGAAAATGAAGGTATCTGTGCAACACTGTTGGACCTCAGTAAAGCTTTTGATATCGTCTCCCACAATATTCTCATGGAGGAAAAAAAAATCTACCACTATGGAGTGAGAGAGAATGCTGTATGCCTAATGCAGTCATACTTGGACCATAGAAAAAAGTTAGTAAAGGTAAATTATCAAATGTCAGAATGTCTCACAGTTGTAAAGGGTGTGCCTGAAGGATCTGTTCTTGGACCTTTCTTTTTCATTATTTATATAAATGATTTACCTGCAGTTGTATTGTGTGATGCAGTGCTATATGCTGATGACACAACACTCATCACATGTGATACTAATCTTGAAAATGTGCAACACACCATGGCAGTGGCAATGGAGAGGTGCACTACTTGGTTTGAGGCAAATGTACCGCAGAAGAATGATGGTAAACCTGTAGCTATTGTATTCAATCTGTATTCTCCCAGTCATGATAACAAAACAATAAAATTTTCAGGATTTCATATAGAGCAAAAATTCAGCTGGGATACCCACACAGGGAAGATGTGTAGCAAATTGGAACGTGCCATATATCTGCTGTACAAGCGGAGGACCAGTGTCAGTAAAGAACTTCTGTTGTATGTGTATTTTGCATTCTCCCATTCACACCCGAGTTATGGAATACTATTGTGGGGTGATTCAATAGGCTCAAAATTAGTGTTTAAATGGCAAAAGAAAGCCATAAGGTGTGTATCAGAACTTAGCCCATATAAATCGTGTCGAGACTATTTTAAGAAACTTAATATAATATGACAGTGCGTGGCCTTTATATTTACAACTGCCTTGTTTTCATTTAAGAGAATATGACAATTTGACTTAAGGAGAACAGTTCACGACCATAACATAAGTGGACATACAATTAATATGCCATATGCTAGGCTTGCAAAGACACATAACAGCTACAAATATCTTGATCCTGTCTACTTCAACAAATTACCTGAAAATGCCTACACAGTGCCGGTAAATAAATTTAAAACTGGTTTTTCGAGTTGGATCAAAACTCAAGTAATTTACTCTACTAAAGAGTTCCACGAGTATGTGACAAATGACCCACTTTCCTTACGAGAATAAACTATAAATTAACTGCAAACTATACATATGCCACACTGTGCAACTATTTTATTTCTGTTTCATGTAGTTATTGCTAATTATCTGTTTGATGATTTATTTGTCATTCATTGAACTATGTGATCATTTATTTTGTAACTAACATATTAGGAAACTACTACTTGCTGTCGACATTTGCACAAATATATATTGTATCTTTCTTGGATGATTATGTTGTAAATAATAACACTTGTCATGTCGAAGTTTATATTGTTATTTGTTTCCTTTCCCAGACATTATTATTATTATTATTATCTTTATTTTCCTCAGACTTAAGTCTGGTTAAAAATGGAACGTGACGCGGACCTCGATCAAGCGTGACTTCCTTGTAACTGTATGGTATATGTTATATTGCATTTACGAACTTTCGGGTAATTGAACATGTATCAATAATTACAGATTTTTGTAGTTGTATATACACTCCTGGAAATGGAAAAAAGAACACATTGACACCGGTGTGTCAGACCCACCATACTTGCTCCGGACACTGCGAGAGGGCTGTACAAGCAATGATCACACGCACGGTACAGCGGACACACCGGGAACCGCGGTGTTGGCCGTCGAATGGCGCTAGCTGCGCAGCATTTGTGCACCGCCGCCGTCAGTGTCAGCCAGTTTGCCGTGGCATACGGAGCTCCATCGCAGTCTTTAACACTGGTAGCATGCCGCGACAGCGTGGACGTGAACCGTATGTGCAGTTGACGGACTTTGAGCGAGGGCGTATAGTGGGCATGCGGGAGGCCGGGTGGACGTACCGCCGAATTCCTCAACACGTGGGGCGTGAGGTCTCCACAGTACATCGATGTTGTCGCCAGTGGTCGGCGGAAGGTGCACGTGCCCGTCGACCTGGGACCGGACCGCAGCGACGCACGGATGCACGCCAAGACCGTAGGATCCTACGCAGTGCCGTAGGGGACCGCACCGCCACTTCCCAGCAAATTACGGACACTGTTGCTCCTGGGGTATCAGCGAGGACCATTCGCAACCGTCTCCATGAAGCTGGGCTACGGTCCCGCACACCGTTAGGCCGTCTTCCGCTCACGCCCCAACATCGTGCAGCCCGTCTCCAGTGGTGTCGCGACAGGCGTGAATGGAGGGACGAATGGAGACGTGTCGTCTTCAGCGATGAGAGTCGCTTCTGCCTCGGTGCCAATGATGGTCGTATGCGTGTTTGGCGCCGTGCAGGTGAGCGCCACAATCAGGACTGCATACGACCGAGGCACACAGGGCCAACACCCGACATCATGGTGTGGGGAGCGATCTCCTACACTGGCCGTACACCACTGGTGATCGTCGAGGGGACACTGAATAGTGCACGGTACATCCAAACCGTCATCGAACCCATCGTTCTACCATTCCTAGACCGGCAAGGGAACTTGCTGTTCCAACAGGACAATGCACGTCCGCATGTATCCCGTGCCACCCAACGTGCTCTAGAAGGTGTAAGTCAACTACCCTGGCCAGCAAGATCTCCGGATCTGTCCCCCATTGAGCATGTTTGGGACTGGATGAAGCGTCGTCTCACGCGGTCTGCACGTCCAGCACGAACGCTGGTCCAACTGAGGAGCCAGGTGGAAATGGCATGGCAAGCCGTTCCACAGGACTACATCCAGCTTCTCTACGATCGTCTCCATGGGAGAATAGCAGCCTGCATTGCTGCGAAAGGTGGCTATACACTGTACTAGTGCCGACATTGTGCATGCTCTGTAGCCTGTGTCTATGTGCCTGAGGTTCTGTCAGTGTGATCATGTGATGCATCTGACCCCAGCAATGTGTCAATAAAGTTTCCCCTTCCTGGGACAATGAATTCACGGTGTTCTTATTTCAATTTCCAGGAGTGTATATGTTTGGATGTAGCTGTATTGCATTGATGTACTGGTGGATATTGTGAGGTATGACTCCTGTAGTTGATAGTATAATTGGGATAATGTCGACTTTATCCTGATGCCACATGTCCTTGACTTCCTCAGCCAGTTGGATGAATTTTTCAATTTTTTCTCCTGTTTTCTTCTGTATATTTGTTGTGTTGGGTATGGATATTTCAATTAGTTGTGTTAATTTCTTCTTTATATTGGTGAGTATGATGTCAGGTTTGTTATGTGGTGTTGTTTTATCTGTTATAATCGTTCTGTTCCAGTATAATTCGTATTCATCATTCTCCAGTACATTTTGTGGTGTGTACTTGTATGTGGGAACGTGTTGTTTTATTAGTTTATGTTTTATGGCAAGTTGTTGATGTATTATTTTTGCTACATTGTCATGTCTTCTGGGGTATTCTGTATTTGCTAGTATTGTACATCCACTTGTGATGTGATCTACTGTTTCTATTTGTTGTTTGCAAAGTCTGCATTTATCTGTTGTGGTGTTGGGATCTTTAATAATATGCTTGCTGTAATATCTGGTGTTTATTGTTTGATCCTGTATTGCAATCATGAATCCTTCCGTCTCACTGTATACATTGTCTTTTCTTAGCCATGTGTTGGATGCGTCTTGATCTATGTGTGGCTGTGTTAGACGATACGGGTGCTTGCCGTGTAGTGTTTTCTTTTTCCAATTTACTTTCTTTGTATCTGTTGATGTTATGTGATCTAAAGGGTTGTAGAAGTGGTTATGAAATTGCAATGGTGTAGCTGATGTATTTATACGAGTGATTGCTTTGTGTATTTTGCTAGTTTCTGCTCGTTCTAGAAAGAATTTTCTTAAATTGTCTACCTGTCCATAATGTAGGTTTTTTATATCTATAAATCCCCTTCCACCTTCCTTTCTGCTTAATGTGAATCTTTCTGTTGCTGAATGTATGTGATGTATTCTATATTTGTGGCATTGTGATCGTGTAAGTGTATTGAGTGCTTCTAGGTCTGTGTCACTCCATTTCACTACTCCAAATGAGTAGGTCAATACTGGTATAGCATAAGTATTTATAGCTTTTGTCTTGTTTCTTGCTGTCAATTCTGTTTTCAGTATTTTTGTTAGTCTTTGTCTATATTTCTCTTTTAGTTCTTCTTTAATATTTGTATTATCTATTCCTATTTTTTGTCTGTATTCTAGATATTTATAGGCATCTGTTTTTTCCATCGCTTCTATGCAGTTGCTGTGGTTATCCAATACGTAATCTTGTTTAGTGTGTTTTCCCTTGACTATGCTATTTTTCTTACATTTGTCTGTTCCAAAAGCCATATTTATATCATTGCTGAATACTTCTGTTATCTTTAGTAATTGGCTGAGTTGTTGATTTGTTGCTGCCAGTAGTTTTAGATCATCCATGTATAGCAAATGTGTGATTTTGTGTGGGTATGTTCCAGTAATATTGTATCCATAATTTGTATTATTTAGCATGTTGGATAGTGGGTTCAGCATGTGAGGGGCAGGGGAATGAAATTACAATAAAGAAAAACAAAACGTCGTTCAGCGTTACGATGGCCGAGCACTAAAACTGAATGTATTGTTAAGGGGAATATACTCACTCAAAAAGTATTCAGTTCAGAATGTCATTATCCCCTTGTATATTGAAATGTTAAACATAGTTATACACGTCAATTGATGGCATTAATTCGAGCCTTTGTAAATGGTCCTACACTTGACTCACTCAATGACATCCATGAGACATGTTTAAAACTATGCAGAATTATGTAAACATGTCTGCTGGCCATGTTCTGGACCAGTCAGCAGATATGTTTCAGGATTTGAGAACTCTGAAGGATGTATGTTTCCGTAGCAATGGAGGGATCTACAGCTTATGCATGATGAAAGGCATTGTGGGGCTTATGAGAAAGCCGTAAGAGTCCACAGCTATGCTCTCTCTGTGAGAAGAGGCGCATATTTTACTGCCAGTCGCCTGAAGGTGTTATGATTTGTCAGTGAATTGGCGATTAATTTTTTATGATAGAGATTTAATATTACATAATTACATACCAGTAGCCCACTTATCTGGCTATGTTAAAAACTGAAGTAAATAAATAGTTACCGTATTTGCAGTAAATAATGTTGGTTGTAAAGCACATTTTCACCTTTCCTGGAGGTACACATTTCTTGTATCTCTTAATCCTCACAGAACATTACACTTTTCATTCTCAAACAATGTGCTCTTAAAACAAAAAAAAAGAACCACCACCACCACAACCACAACCACCACCACAACCACCACCACCACAAAATGAGCAGAGGGCAGGAATACAAGATGAAGCACAATTTACTTGTACAGACGGCATCTGCAGTACCCTACATCTGTGCTGAAGCACATGTAGCAGCAAGAATATGTAAGTACAAATGAACTGCACTGTGTGTACATCTCTACAAAATTAGTATCAATATAATTCAGGCATATAAATCAGTTGTGCACGTACTAGTATGTATTTCTAATTATTCAAATATGATAATACACAAGTAAGTGAACATCGTTGTAAACCTGTGCTTCTTCCACCTACCACCTGTTTCTCTGGCCTACGAGGCTGCCAATTGCCCTCCAACCTAAGTAACTGTCTCTTTTGTCCTACCTGCCAGTGGTGACTAATGAGTATACATTTGGGGTTTCAAAAATATTTAGATGCAAGAGTAGAATAGAATAGAAACTTTATTGTTACATAACATGTCATATACAAGTGGATGATTGGGACATAAGGTGACTTGTCAGTTTAAAGCTATTGTCCAATTGTAAGTATAAAGTATAAACACAGGTATTTTGTAATTTTATGTACCACAAAATGATTGAAAATAATCATGTTGAAAATAATGTAAAATTAAGACTAAGTATTTACTTAAAGGACTTTTTTTTAGCATGAAACAGAATAAAATGTAACATCAAGCACAGGTATTTGTGACAGTCAGTCACAAATCCTTCTATGCTGTAATATTATTTACTTGCTAGGTATTTTTTTTAATGATGTCCAAATTCTTATGGTTCATAATTTTTTTCAGGCTTTATTTCCCAGCCTCATACCCATATGGTAAGGTGTCTTCTGCAGCAGTTTTAGCCTGTAAGTTGGTAACTTATACTAATATTTGTTACTTGTTTCATAATCATGCTTAAACAGGTTATCCTCAAAAAGTTGTGGGTTTTGTTTAGAAAACTTAATAGTCCCATAGATATAGAGGCCAGAAACAGTAAGATTCAGGGCCTCCAACACAGGTCTGCAAGATTGTCATTTTTCTGTAGCCTAAAGACACTCTGTATGTTTGTTTTCTCTTATCCCCAAAAAATTATACCATATTTAATTACAGATACAAAATAAACATAATATACAACTCGTTTTACTGGTGTTTCTATTATACTGCTTATAACATTCATTGCAAATATTAGACTATTTAGATGGTGACACATGCCATCTACATGGTCTGCCCATGAAAAAATCTTTTTCAGCATTACACCTAGATATTTGGTACAGTTTATGGTGGCAAGGTGATTCTCCTCATGTGGTATTTGTAGCATATCCTGTGTAGCTTGTTTTGTGGTAAAGTGAATGATTTATGTGTTTGTTATTTAGATAAATATGAGATTGTGAAATTGATAGCATCACAGTATAATAGTTAGCTTATCAACATTTTTATTTTATAAAACTACAGCCACTGCCAATAATGATGATAATAATAATAACAATGATAAATAATAATAATAATAAAACATAGCTTGTCTGAGAAAAGAAAGAAAGAATTGTTTTGTGGAATTTTGTTCTTTTACACATAATTAAGTACAGATAGGACAATAATGAAATAGTTTTTAACTTTTGATACTCTCTGTCTCACATTTTTGTTTAAATAGGAGTTTTCGTGCTTTTCAATTTTTTTTTTTTTTTTTGTTTTTTTTTTTTTTTTTTTTTTTTTTTGTACAAATGTACAGGATCCCTAACATGTCTTAGATTACAAATTAATTTCTGGGCTGAAAATCAAACATTCATTCATTGCAAGCACACAATAAGTTAAGGTAATTATACAATTCTTTGTTAAATGTTTACTTGTAGCCCCCCTTATTTGATTTCGTCACTTTCTCAGTCAACAGATCTGGTGTGGGAGGCACTAGTTGCCTTGCGGTTAACTTCTGCTAATTTTCTTCTCTGTTAACACCTAAAATACAATCAACATAATTCATGCTGACACTGCACACAAAAGCCGATTCATGCAACCAGCTCCAACAGGGTGTATACGTGGACAAGGGAAAAAAAAAAGTTCCCGGATTTTTCCCGCACTTTCCGGTTAAAAATACATTTTCTCCTAGATGAAAATACACTTTTTCTGTGTTAAGTGACAGTATACTCTTCCTTGGCACTGTAAAAGTCATCAATCCCTTGAATGTTTATGGTTTTATATACCGACGTAGAATTTCCCGACACTTTAGGAAACTAAACTCAGAGGGAGGAAAACACGTTTTGAAAGACCTTTGATTTGCAGCAACGTGTACGCTACATATTTTCGTATTATGAAGGTATAAATTTGAATTCCTCCAAACACCACGTCACTTTTCGAAGCATTGAAATCGAGATTGCGATGCGCTTTTGTAAGCCAGTCATAGCTCAGGTCATGTGACCTCACCAGCTAATGAGAGCACAGGACACGTGGTGTAGTCAGCCAATAGCAAGATCACACTCAAGTAGCGCGAACACACAAATAAGAAAAGTTAATGGTTTAAATTAATATACATAGCATTCACATATAATATTGGTCTAAAAATTAATAAGCTGGAAGAGACGCTAAGCTTCCATAAACAATGTAGATTTTTTTGCGCGTGTTACACTTCAAGACACATCACACAAATGTGCCAGCAAAATTTTTAATAACTTCGATTCAAATAAAGCAGAAAAGATGAGTGAAAGGCAAACCTCTTTAGCAAACCAACAAAAATAATGTCATTCTTCTGCAAGGTGATTAATGCTCGATTGTCAGGAAGGTGGAGATAAAATCTAAAACTAATAACTTAATTTAACCACGTATTTTAATTCCCCTCTATAACTCCCGGCCGCAAAAGTTTGTTTGTTATCATTTAACGTGAGAACAATAAATTTAAAGGAAACAACAAAATGACTGAACTTGAACACAGTTCACGTGGATACGACCCATCTCCCCACCACAACTCAGACTGTTGTGGGCTTCAGCGCCAGATTTACTATATTTCCGAACCAGTGCAATATTAAGTAGAGGCGCCCAGCCATTCTTCCATAACCAGAAGCGAAAGAAGGCACTGCTCATACTGCGCACGCGCTAGAGCCCGCCTGCAACTGCTCAAACGAATCTAATTTAGACAGTTGTCACACTCATCGGAAGCAATTTGTTGTTATGAAGCATTGCATAGTCTTCCTAAAGCCTTTGACACACTTTGCTGTTGGCAGATGCTTGTATGAGCACTGTGTTTTGTTGTCGTATACGGCGCATTTACTTTGCAACTTAAGTTTTCTTCTTCTTTTTTTCGTTCATATTTTGTTGCTGCAGCATTATTCTGCAGTAGCGGGATACAGTAATATCCTTTGAGCATTGGTTCTTACCGGTCAAAATCACAAAAATTTAACTGAAAGCTAAAACAGTGAAATATTCCCGGAATTCTAAACAATTCCTGGGTTTTTCCCAGTTTTCTCCCGAACCTTCCGTTTGTCCCAGGTCGTATACACCCTGTCCAAATAAACAGTCAAGTAGTACTGTCTACCAACATGGTCACTTGACTAGAATACAAGTGAGGCACTGAGAACCACAAGGGCCAAAAGCACACAGTCTTCTATCCCATGATTTATTTAATATCAGAGAAACCAGTGAGACAGCTATTCGTAAATGGTCATGTATAAAATTTGGAACTAACACACAGATCAACCTGACCCCACCTTAAGATCAATATATGGCAGAAGCCACAGTCTTACAAACAACGATCATGTGCTTTCTGTTTCTCAGCGCTACAAATGGATTACTGCATAATAAAATCCAAAACTTAAATATACTGTATCTCATTCAGAATCCCACAAAGTATGTTCCTCTGTCATCAAAACATATACTAATGTCTGATCTAATTTTATTAGATAGTGAGTGAATTGGCATACCTGAGGAGTGTTCTACTGTCTACAGGGATCTGTTCCAAGCGAAAGGGGGCAAAACTCTGCTGCAGTACGGAGTGTGGCATTGACGTAAACTTGTACTGGAGTGGAAAATACTAGCTTTGAATGGCGTGAAACATTCACTTTGTTTACCCAATGTGTACGGTATGTATTTGAGGCAGTTACATCGTGCCAGTTGGGCATGGGCAAAAGCTCCTTAAAACGGGCACAACTGAAGGTGTACTTATGACAGACTCTTACAGAGGCGTAGCAATACAGGAGAGAGTGGTAGATTTAGTGCTTTGTGTATCAGATTACCGCACCTACATTATGTTCAGCATCATCAAAAAAATGCTGAGATATTAAATGTTAGGGTGTTAACATGCACTTGTGCTCTAACACAATAGTCGCCACTGCCTGCAACACTCCACCCCACCACCCTCCGACCCATCCATCTCCCACTATGAATAACTTTTCCTGTTACCATAATCTTTCCACACTGTAAATCTTCATTTCAGCAGCTTGTTTTTCCTCCACCTAGGTCTGCCCCTTCACTCCACACCCTAGTTCTCATAAATATTCTTTAATCTTCTCTTCCTCCCTTTTGCTTCGTTGTTGTCGAGTGGTAGTGTGGCTCCTGGGAAGATTCGGTCTGCATTACTTCGTTTGCTTGTTTGTGCCACACTGAAGACCGAAATTTCGGGTCTTCTGGGATAAAACTTTCGAGATAACACTCATCAGACAGATCTCACAACAAGAGCTTTTCACCCAAGGGTAGCTGATGTCCCACTGTGTGTACAAACTGAATATAAATTGGGCTGATTGATAGTATCATTCGTTTTTGGTACAATATTTTATACGTTATGAAAGAAAATACACACAAAGAATACTTCGTATAATCATAGTTGCTTCACGTACTAACTTAATCTCTCTAGTCTCTGTTATATCTTATCTGTTTGTAATTTAGGACTACCAGCCACACCCTTCGAATACGCCAGCAAAGTTTACTGCTGTTGTAAATTATATATACTTCATTAGTTAATGTTACATATTTTGTTCTAGTTAATGGCGAAAGTGCAATATCATTTAATAAGTTTGGTAGCAACTGGAACTCAGCACGTTGGTTAATCTCTCTCAAAGACTGGTAAACAGCATCGATACACCCATCCTTGAAGTCAAGATAACCGTTTAACATACTTTTACGAACAGGTTGGTTAGGGGGGGGGGGGGCGGAAAGCCCGACAGGCATTTGGATATTATTCAGTAGCGAAGCATTGTCTGGTTCGCTACTTCTATGTGAACACGCATCAAGAATGGAGTCCCACCTATCATCAGGGTTTGTCTCCGCCATAGTACCCTCTTTCTGGTCTATAATGCAGTTTATAGTGACTTGGTTGATATATACTAAAATATTTGTGTGTACTGAATGTCATAATTTACCCACCAAAGCTCTCTACGGAAAACGTTTGAAGGCCGGCGGCCTCCTGCAAGGAGTGACTCGCTGCCATCTGCCGGCGCCGTGGAAAAATAGATTAGAGGTTAACTTAAATGCCACCGGATGACCACATGAGTTACCATAACATACAAACGTATGTAACTGTCAATCAAACTCACAGATATGACGGATTATTACACACTTCAAACAAAACAAAAACTTTGTATTAGTACAGCCTGTGGCACGTAAGAAAAAGGGATGATTTCATTTAAACAATTTATATAAGGTACAGCAGTTATCACAATGTATATTACTAATAAACATTGTTAAGTGTAACGTGCTAAGCTAACAGTTTCGCTCTCTCCCTGCAAACAAATACCTCTTCATGCATACCCTCTCCCAGCACCAGGTTGACTCTTTCATCCTTAATGAAACCTTCCTCCAACCCCACCATGTTGTTCGCACCTCCCCCTATCTCCTTCACCACACTGGTAGCCCCCTTCCCCTAGCCTGAGGCGGGGTCGCTATAGGCCACCTCAGGCATCTCCCTGTCCAGCCACAGCCTCTCAATGACCCAACTGAACACCTTCTCCTCAGCCTATTTCTTCCCTCCCTTACCATCACCTGTGCCACTATCTATACCCGCCCCGCAGCTCCTCTCCCCTTTGACTTCATTTCCCATATTGACCGTACCTTCTCCACCTATGTGATCGCCGCTGACCTCAACATCCACAGCCGTGACCCTGCCACCCTTCGGCTGTGGCATCAGCTCCTTGCCACCCTCGATGATGATCTTGTTCCTCTCCCACAGCACACCCATCCTGAAAGTAACTCCACCCCCGATGTTATCGTCGCTTCCCCCAGCCTCCTTGGTTGCATCGCCGTTGATGTCCTCGATCCTGTCGGTAGTGCCCATCTCCCTGTCCTTCTCACCATCTCCTCTACCCGTCCCACCACTGCAGCTGCCCCTCTAACATCTGTCCATGACTACCAACATGCCAATTGGGATGCCTAACGGGAATCTATTGCCTTACAGGTCGAAAGCCCTCACCTTTCACCACCCTGATGACATCACCCATGCCTCTTCCTTCCTTCAGAAGACCATCACTGACGCTGTGTAGGCTCAAGTCTCTGCCAAACCCATCCACCCTCACCACCCGATGCTTCCTCCACAGGCCGTCCTCCTCCTGCGTGAATCCCGATGGCTCTACCGCTCCTTCCTCCGCACTCGAGACCGGGATACTCTCACCCGCCACCGACAATGACAGTGAAATATCCGGAACCTCCTTACAACAAAGAAACGCCAGGACTGGCGCTAGACATGCACACGCCTCAACTCCTCCAAGTACTGGTCAGCCTTCCACCGCCTTACAGATAGCCATTCCACCCCGTATTACCCCATCCTCCATGGTGATCGATCCTTTCCTGACAACCTCAGTAAGGCTAACCATTTTGCTTCCCACCTATCCGAGGTCTTCTCCATCCCCGACGATCCCCATTTTGATTACTTCCTCTTCGCCACCGTCCTTGACTATACTGACACCTGTTCCCCCCGCTCGCCTCTAGCTTCCAGTACTTGGATCGGTAACCCCCCCTCAGACATCAACACTTCCATCACCACACAAGACATCACACTCGTCCTCCGCTCCAAACGCAACACTGCCCCTGGTCACGATGGCGTCACCCACCGTCACCTCAAGGAATCCCCTCCGTCTTTCCTGTCTGTCCTTGATACCCTGTACAATGTCCTCCTCTCTACTGGATTTTACCCCGACCTGTGGAAGACTTCCCTCCAGTGAGGTCTTCGAGGCCATCCTCTCTCGCCGTATTCACTGCCAACTTAACCAGCACCGCCACCTTCCTCTTACCCAATGTGGCTCCAGCCTTCCTTCTCCGCCGACGACCAGCTCCTTAACCTTACCAATCTTCTTTCCCTGCAACTTTAATCCCTTCGCTCCGCTATCTTTGTTTCCCTTGATCTCCAGAACGCCTATGTCTGCGTCTGGCATCCCGGGCTCCTCTTCAAACTCCAGACCTATGCTCTCGCCATCGACTTCGCCCGTCTCATTGCTTCCTTCCTCTCCCATCGTCCCTCCTACGTGACTATCCACAATTCCAACTCCCGTACTTTCTATCCCTCTGCCGGCGTGCCCCAAGGTTCTGTCCTTTCCCCTCTCCTCCAGTTCGCTGATGACACCACCTTCCTAGCCCTTTATCCTACCCTTCAACGGTCCCAACGTACCCTCCAAACCCACCTTGACCAATTCACCACTTGGTGCATCCAGTGGTTCTTCCGTGTTAATCCCTCCAAGACCCAGGCAAACATCATCATAGGCCGTACCACCCGCTCCTCTCACCCCCATGATTTCTACCTCACCATTTATGGCCGTCCTATATACCTCACTCCTACCCTCAAATACCTTGGCCTTACACTCTACCGCCACCTCACCTGGACTCCCCATCTCCTAACCATCCAAAACGAAGCTCACAACCACCTCCGCCTCCAGAAACTCCTGTCCGGCCGGATATGCGGTCTGCATCCTTCACACCTAGAAATCCTTGATCCCCCCATCCTCTGTTACGCTAGTGTTGCTTGGATTTCCGCCCCTCCCCGGTTCTATGAAGTCCTCCAAATCCTCGAACGCCATACGCTCAGACTCGCCTTCCGCATCCGCCTTCCGTCCCCCACGCGCATCCTCTGTGACGTTGTCCCCTTCCCCCACCTTCTCCTTTTCCTCTAACACATCCGCACACTATATATTGTCCGCCGCCTGGATCCCCCTCACCCCCTGGTGTCCCCCTTCCCCTCCACCCCCAACCAGTTGCTGCGCCTTTAGCGTTGTGTCCCACAATCTCTCCATCTCCACACCCTCCATCACCTTTCCCAACACAACTTCCACCATCTACCCCTCGCGGATGATGAGCTTCACCCTGACATCTACCCTTCCTACCAACTCTAACCCCTTCTTCCTCCCTCCTCCTCAGGGCTCCCCCTCCCTCCTCCTGAGCAGCTTCCCCCTCCTACTCCCCCTCCCTCTCCCTCTCTTGTGCCTCCTTGCAGTGTCTGTGTGCTCCCTCCTGCAGTCTTCCCTTTTCCTCTCCCACCCCACATGTCTCCTGCCTCTTCATGAACCCAGGGTTGCCCCTCCTCTCTCTCTTCATCCCGCCTCTTCCCCTGCTACCCCATTCTCTCCCCTCCTTTTCCATCCTCTCTGCTCTTTCCCTCGGCAGGTCCCACCTGGCAGTTTTATTCTCCGTTGTGTGTGCTCCACGTGGGTTTTAAGTGTGTTGTTCCAGAGTGTTTTTACTACTGTGGCCGACTTAACGTGTGCATGTCCATTCAGTGTCTTCTCTGAGTTTTGAAGACTCGCCAACTTTGTTTTTTAACTTTCTGGCGACTTAACTGTCCTCAATGAACGTCTCTGTGTTAGTCTATTATTTACAACCATTTTCTCCCATTATTCTGTTTTAAGTTCCCCTTTCTTGCCTTATGTATGTAACATTTTATTCTTATTTTAAGTTATGTCACTCAGCTGAAAGGCGGCGGATAGTGCCGCTGACAGCCCTCCCCTGCCCATATGGGGCAGGGGAATGAAATCACAATAAAGAAAAAAAAAATGTTTGAAGTATGTCTCCTCATTAACTGCTGATTAATCACTAGTACTCTGCTTATGCTGACGTGTATGAAAGTTGTTCGGGCACCGTCCACTCAATACGCTACCGAAGGAAGAGTTGATTGGTAATTTTTTAAGCTAGGAATTTAACATTACATACCGGTTGTTGCTATGCCCCTCGACTGTGTTGAACATTAGTTTAAATAAATAGTTAACGTTTACTGTAAAGCAGATTTTCGAGTTTTTGGGAAGTACATACTTCTTGTATCTTTTAATCCTGACAAAACATTATGGTTTTCATTCTCAAATGATGTAAGTACAAATCAAGTCACATTGTGCATACGTCTCATAAGATTAATGCAGTTTAGCTATATACGGTTGGTGAAAGAGAACTCTTTACTTGCAGTTAATTATTCTCATCCGATAATCCTTGTATGCATGTGATGGTCAGTAGGGACTAAAAAACGATCATCAGCAAAATTCAGCCACATGAATCAGCTATGCACAAAATAGTACGTATTTAATTTTATTTAAATATGATTACAAACCAGGTACTGAAGTCCACAGCTACTCCTTTTCCCAAAAAGTCTGAATAACAAACCCTGTCTCCGATGACCATGGCCTTCACAACAGGCCTACAAAACTGCACTTACTTCCGGTACAAAAACAATATTGTATATATATGTGATGATTTTCTTATAAATTTGGCGGAAGAATGTGCTAGTACAAAGATTTACCCCTAAGGTCACCCTTACCCGGGAGCAAGGCACCACCCTCTTCCTGCCCCCAGCTCTCATCAAAACGAAAAATATAGTCAGCATTTTTTTCAATAAAAGATTTAAAATGTGGCGTTACTCTGATTTATGACAGGGATGGCCCTGGAACTTTTTTATGACTACTTAAGAGTCACCATTCGAAAAGTTTACTTCAGGAGTATGACATAAAAAGATGCAGGGATAGAAAATTAACAAATGTACAGTACTAATCACTCTCTTGGGTAATTCCAAATATTTTATCATCTCATTGAATATAGAACGACAGGTGCTTGGTAGTAATCATTTCACACACACACACACACACACACACACACACACACACACACACACTCACTCACTCACTCACAGTGTTTGATTTGTCCCATAATCAAATTTTAATCAAATCTTCCGAGTTAGTAAAAGATATAACGTTAAAGCATGTCTCACACATACACTAAACAATACAAACAATATATCGCAAGTTCCAAGACCATATGCTAAGCCCTTAATTACCTGTGCTAAAAGTACCCTGCTAACTGGAATTGAAAACTATGACATTTGCATGTTATGATAGGCGAAGTCCTAAATTTTGCTGAAACACACTGAAACATTGTAGCAGATACTGAGAGCATTAAAAAGTAACAGCTCACATTCAACATTTGCAGGCCATTTGATGGCAGAAAATCAGCAATAGCCTGCACAGTAGAAGTTTGTGGATATAAATTATCACTTTGATGTTCGCGCCAGTCAACAAATAAACGCACAACAAAACAACTAACGTGCTAGATAAGAAGAGACATTTTATGCATTAGTAAACTTCTGTCAAACAGTCAGAGCAACCCTTATAACAAAAGTGAGTCCCATACCGACAAGAATTAAAGGTGAAGAGAAGACATAAGAACGGAAAAAGGGAAGTATATGTGTCTGAAATAAACTATTACCGTAATTTACGCGAGTAAGAAAAGCGCATGATGAAGTCATATTATGAATCAGCGTTAACGTTTAATAGTTACTGTTTAATCTTACGCGACGAGTACACAAGCAACGAAAATTGACAAAAAGTAGGGTCTAACGAATACTGGAATCGGTAACTGGAACTGACCTACTACGAAAAATGGAATAATTTGCAAGCTGTAACTACAATATTTTTTAGCTTTTCGTAGTGGTTCTGAGATAGGGTTGCCAGGTTGTGTGTTGCTCCCGTATTCTTACGTTTTTTACTGTTAATTTCACCTTACGTTTTTTATTTCCCAGTACAGCACTTTCTTCAGTTTTTTTAACATTTGGCGCTAAATTATCGCAGAACCCAACACAATTCTTCCCATTAAGATACATATAACAAAAATTCACATTAAATTGGTTATATTTGTTATTATTACCGGTCAGATATAGATTTTAGGCTGGTCTACTTTTGAATTGGTACTTCCGATGATCACTCGATCGCATAATCGATAATGTTGTCGATATACTTATTTCCGATTCTGATGTGTACAACCAGCAACCACGAGCACCAGATCACTGCAGGGCACAGCCTGTGGTACAACTACAGATGTTTGTAAACTAATAAACTTCACTGCAGTGATAATTCCTTGAATCCATACAGTGAAAAGTCTCGTTTTCTTAATTTACTTTTGTACAAGAATTGTAATGAGTTCACCAGCGAAGAAGAAACGCGGCAAGCAACAGCAGTACAGTCAAGTGTACTTAAAGAAATGGGAAGATACTTTGCGTGGGTTAGGCATGGTTTAACTTCTGATAAACATGCTTTTTGTACGTCGTGCAGGTAGGAGTTCGGCGTCTCTCATGGTGGACAGTCTGGTCTCAAGCAACACGCTCAGTAAAAAGGACATCAGTTAAAGGAGAAAGCAAGTAGTCAAACCACATAAGTTTCCAAATATTTTGTGAACTCTAATAAATCTAAAGCCAACGATGTCATAGCTTGTGAGTTAGGACTTTTGTATCACACAGTCAAACACAATCTAATATATTCAAGTTTGGATTGTAGCAATAAATTGACGTCATGTATATTCACAGATTCAGAAACCGCTGTTAAACTTTCCTGTGGCAAGACGAAGGCAGAAATGTTGGTGAAATACTTATTTGCACCTCAAAGTGTCAGTGATGTTAATATTCTAAAATCTCCTGAAAATATTAAGTTTTTCTCAGTAGCAACAGACGCTTCGAATAGAGGCAACATAAAGATCTTCCCAATTTCTGTAAGATACTTTGAACCTTTAGTAGGTGTGCAGAACAAACTATTGACATTTACTGAATAGCCTGATGGAACTTCAAATGCAGTGGCAAAATTAATTGTTGATAGTCTGGAGAGCCATTCACTAAATATTAATAATTTAATTGCGTATAGTGCTGACAATGCTAATGTGAATTTTGGCAGGAAACAATATGTTTATCAATTACTGCTTTCCATAAATTCCAACCTGCAGAAAGCCAGTTGTTCAAACCACATGGTTCATAATGCGATGAAGCATGCTATGGAAGAGCTGGGAATGGATGTAGAGAATCTTGTTTTGAAGATCTATAATCATTTCTCAGTATCAGCTAAAAAGCCTGAGGTACTGAAATCATTTTTTGAATTTATGGATTTCGAGTGGTCTGAGATATTAAGGCATGTGCCCCCAAGATGGCTGTCCTTAACTCCTGCCATTAACATATTGATTGAGTGCTGGCCAGGTATAAAGAGCTATTTCAGGAGCATTGATGCCTGCCCAAAGCAACTTGCATCAGTATTTTTAGCTGAAGGCCCAGTGAATGGAATTATTCCTGAAATTTACTTACATTTTGTGTCAAATACAGGAGGTCAAATGCAAACAGCATCCAAATACCTGGAGAAAAGGGAGCGAAGCATCATTGAGAATGAAAACCGTTATATTTTGTTCCAGAAAATGCGGAAATCTGCTTTACAACAAATATACCGTAACTATTTATTTAAACTAATTTTCGGCGCAGTAGATGGGGATAACAACAACTGGAATGTAATGAGACGCAGTAGAGGGGGATAACAGCAACTGGCATGTAATGGAAAGTCCCCAGCATAAAGAATTACGGACAAATTCTCTTAAGCCCGTAACATTTTTAGGTGGTTAGTGGAAGCTACGAAAGCATTGCATCTTCAACAGCTTTCGAACACATCTGCCTCCACACCTTACACACCCCCGCCAGTTCCATTCAGTGACAATTCACATTAGAGGTGGCAAAAAATAACGTAACTGATAGAAATAACCGGTTACTGAAAAGTAACGGTTACTGCGATAACCATTCCTCTGATACAGGCAGTTATTTCAGTAACTGTCTAATGTCAACAGTGCCTCGCGCCATCTGTTGACCGAAGATCGTACTACGCTTTCCCGTCAACTCATCGGAGATCTGGCTAGGAACTAAGGAGAGGGTAGACCATTTGGAAGGCGTTCTATGGGCCATGGGAATAACTGACACTGCGCGCCACTTGTTGATAAGAACTGTGTACTATATCGTGCATTACTTTTAGCACAAACAATTAAATAAGGTTAATGTCCGAGCGGTGGCTGATTGGAGCTGCAGTACAGGCATTAACAAGTACGGTCGTTCCCCTTAGCCACCGCCTCATATGTCAATTTAGCTTGGACGGGTTGTATAAAGAGAGGTACCATAAGGAATTCGAGCGACTATGGAAATAACTGTCAGAGATCAGAACTTTCCTCTAGCCGGCAGTACACCACAAGGTTACTGCCCTTCGATTGTGCCATTCCAGCGCTAATCGAAATGCTAGGTCTTTCAGGTGCCAGCCGAGCAGAGCCGCAGCTGTCCAGCAGCAGCAGCAGCGGTTCCGGTCCCGATCCCGGCATGCAGCGGCGGTCCAGCCCGCAGCAGCAGCTGCTGCGCCGTTCCTGCCACCCGCCGTCGCCGTCCGACCCTGGTCTACATCCATCTTCATCTTCCTCCGTCTTTGTCTTCGTCTGTCCCCAGTTTGTGTCCTTTCTTTTTCGTCCTGTGCGTTTTTGTTTCTCCCTGTTGTCATGTCTGCCCCCACCGCCACCACTACCACCACTGCCATAGTTTATATTTCCCCTTCCGCCGCCTCCACCACTACAACATGGTGTGCCCAGTCACACCCCCCTCCTTCCATCCCACCTCTTTTCACTCTCCCTTCGCCCTCGCTCTTTGTCGGGCCCTCTCCAGCTTCTTCCTCCCGCTCCTCTCGATCTGATCCTTTCCCCCCACTCCCCCATTGCCTTCGCCATCACCGCCACCACCGTCATCGTTGCCGTCACCGTCACCATCTCCGGCGCCGACTGCTGCGTCCACGCCGGGACCTGTCCCTTCCCACAACCTCCCTATAGCTCCTGTCCCTCATATCACCACCCACCCTTCTGTCGCCATTAAACACCCTAATGGCACCACCACCTCCTCCGCTCCCAGAAAGGCCCGGCCCCATCCTCCATCCCCCCCAAGGTGCCATGGATGTCTCCCCACCTGCCCCTGCTCCCTCCGCCTCCTCCACCTCCACCCCTCTTTATACAAATACCTCCTCTCCCGTCCCGATCCTTCCCTTCTCGAGGCCCGGAATCTCTCCCTCTTCCTCCGCCAACACTTCCCTGGTGCCCCCATCTCTCTCCTCACTCCCAGGCGGGATTCTGTTCTCATCTCCTCCTCCAGCCCAACCCTCCATACTAACATCCTCTCCCGCCTCCCCATCACCCGTTTTGGCCCCAATGCCTCCCTCACCCCTGCTCCTTCTCCATCTCCTACCCACCAACCCCAACCCTCTCATCGCCCGCCAACCCTCACCGCCGTGATCACTCGGCTCAGTCCGTCGATCAGGAAGGAGGAGGTGTTGGCGGAGCTCAAGGTGCATCCCACACTGGAGGTGCGGGTGGTCCGCCGCATTTTCAACTCAGCCGGCCCCACCCGCCTGATGTGGGTTTTCTCCGAGGACGCCCCCTCCATTGACAGTCTCCTGAAGGAGGGTGCCCTCCTCTTCAACCAGCGCTACAAGGTCGACCCCTCCCGTTCCCCCCCTCAATCCCTGCACTGCCAGTGGTGTATGCGCTATAACGCACACCCAACAGCTGAGTGCCGCGAGGCCCCCACCTGCCCGCATTGTAGGCAAGCGCACTTCCTCTGGCAGTGCCCCAACCTTCAATCCCCTCCCTCCTGCAATACCTGCAATCTCCCCCATCCCACCTACTCCGAAAAGTGTAAAGCCCGACCCCCTCCGACCACTCCTGAACTCACCGTACCTGTCCTTCCTCTGGACGCCCCCACCCCTCCTGGCAATTCCCTTCGTCCCCCCCCCCCACTCTCCCAACAGATATCCCTCGCCGCCCGTTCCATTTTCCAACTCAAAATGTACGCCACCTACTCCACCAACCAGGCCCATTTCACCTTCTCCCGTCTTGACACCCTCATCTAAATCCCTGTCGTGGCGTGACAGCAACGTATCCTTTTCAACAATATCCGCTCCCTTCCCGCCAACAAGAACCTCTTCCTACACACCCTTGCCACCCACCGCGTGGATGCCTTCCTCCTCAATGAAACCTTCCTGCAACCCCACCACACAGTCCACACTTCGCCCTACCTCCTCCACCGCTCCGATAATCCCCTCCCGATGGCGCGTGGCGGAGTTGCCTTTGGTCACCACTGCCAGATCCCCGTTCGGCTCCAACCTCTCCTTCCCAACCCCACCGAACACCTGATCCTTAGTCTCTTCTTCCCCGGCCTTACCATTACCAGCGCCACCATCTATGTCAACCCCAGCGGCCCTATTCCTTTCAACTTCCTCTCCCACATCGACCGTACCTTCTCCTCCTACGTGATCGCCGCCGACCTCAACATCCATAGTCGTTCCGCTGCCCAGTTACGGCGGTGGCATCCGTTCCTCTCCTCCCTTCAAGGTGACCTCATCCCCATCCCCCAGCACAACCGTCCCGAATCCAACACCACGCCTCATTTTATCCTCTCCTCCCCCAACCTCCCTGGCCGCATAATGGTGGATGTCCTGGAGCCTATTGGTAGCGACCATCTCCCTGTCCTCCTCACCATTTCAGACGGTCGTCGCCCGACCCTCGTAATGACCCTCCCTCTAAGTACGTCCATGACTATTCCCGTGCAAACTGGAATGCCTACAGGGATACCCTTTCCACCCAGGTCGATAGTCACCCCTTCACCTACCACCACCCTGACGATGTCACCTATGCCGCCTCCTTTCTCCAGCAGACCTTGTCCGAGGCCATGGAGGCCCACGTCCCTACTGTCGCCATCCACCCCCACCGTCCTACCTTACCCCCACAGGCCATCCTCCTCCTCCGTGAATCCCGTCGTCTCTACCGTGCCTTCCTCCGCACGCGTGACCCGGACACACTACGACGCCACCGGCAACTCCAGCGTTACATTCGTAATTTGCTTGCGGCTAAGAAATGCCGGGACTGGCGACAGACATGCACCTGTTTAAATGCTACCCTACCTGTCAACTCGTCCAAGTTCTGGTCAGCCTTCCGTTGCCTTACCGGAACTAAACCCTCCCCCTACTATCCTCTTCTCCATGATGATCACCCTTTCCCTGACCCCCTTAGCAAGGCCAATCACTCTGCCTCTTACCTCTCTGATGTCTTTTCCATCCCCTATGATCCCCAGTTCGTTTACTCCCTCTTCCTGGTTGTCCACAACCGAACTGACACCTGTGTCCCTCCCCTCGCTCCTGGTTTCCAGTACTTGGACAACATTGCACACACGGAACTCAACACCCCTATCACTACACAGGATCTCATTTCTACACTCCGCACAAAATGCAACATCGCTCCTGGTCACAATCGTGTCACCTACCGTCACCTTCGTGAAGCTCCTGTCTCTTTCCTCTCCACCCTGGCCAGGCTCTACAATGTAGTCCTGTCCACCGGTTACTACCCTGACCTGTGGAAAACCTCCTGTATCCTGATGTTCCTTAAACCTGGCAAACCGCCGTCTCCTCCTACTGTCCCATCAGCCTTACCTCGGTCTTCAGCAAGGTCCTGCAATCTATCCTCACCCGCCGTATCCATCAGCATCTCCGCCAACACCACCTCCTTCCTGTTACCCAGTGTGGCCTTCGGCCGTCCTTCTCTTCTGACGATCTTCTCCTTCACCTCACTCATCTCCTTTCCGACCAGCTTAATCCCCGTCGCTCCGCAATCTTCCTCTCCCTGGACATCGAACGCGCTTATGACCGCGTATGGCATTCCGGTCTCCTCTTCAAGCTCCAAACCTTCGCCCTTCCCATTAACTACGTCCGTCTGATCGGCTCCTTTCTCTCCCGCCATCCTTCCTATGTCACCATCCATAACACAGCTTCCTACACCTTTTTCCCCTCCGCCGGTGTGCCCCAAGGCTCCGTCCTCTCACCCCTTCTGTACCTTTTGTACATGGCGGACATGCCACCGCCGTCACCCCTCCGTCCACCTTCTCCAGTTTGCCGATGACACCGCCTTCCTTGCCCTTGCCCCCACCCTGCAGTGCTCCCAACACCTTCTCCAATCCCATCCTGACCAGTTCACCGCTTGGTGCAACTAGTGGTCAATCCCTCCAAGACCCATGCGATCATTGTAGGGAAACCACCCCTTCCTTCCGCCTCATTGATTTCTATCTCACCATCTATGGCCGTCCTATCGCCCTCACTCCCACCCTTAAGTACCTTGGCGTCACCCTCGACCGTCGCCTCTCCTGGAATCCCCATCTCCGGACAATCCAAGCCAAGGCACACTCCCAACTCCATCTCCTTAAGCTCCTTTCCAGCCGTACGTGGGGTCTGGAACCCTCCACAATCTTCCACACCTATAAATCCCTCATCCGCCCTCTCCTTTGTTACGGCCATCTGGCCTTGATCTCCGCCCCCCCCCTACCTTTTATAAATCCCTCCAAATCCTTGAACACCATGCTCTCTGCCTCGCCTTTCTCATCCGTCTCCCCTCCCCCACGCGGATCCTGTATGATCTCATCCCCTTCCCCCACCTCCTCCTTTTCCTTGAAAGGATACGGATCCTGTACACCTACCACAAACTCCGATCCTCCTCATCCGCTTGTCTCCCCCATCCTCTCCCACCTCAGCCCGCTGCCGCGCCTGTATTCCCACGTCCCACCCGCTCTCCATCTCTCCACCCTCCTCACCCTCTCCCAAGGTGGCTTCCGCCAGCTCCCCCTCCCTGATGATATCCTCCTCCCCTCCACCTACCCCTCCTACCAACTTTGATCCTCCCCCACTTCCTGTGTCCTTTCTCTTCGGCACCCTCCCTCCTTTCTCTTCCCTTCCCTTCTCTTTCCTTTTCCCCCGTCCCCTCCCTCCACCCCTCTACCCCTGGGCTCCCCCTTCCTCCCTCCCCCTATCTTCCCTGCCCGTGGCATCTCTGCTCTTCCCTCTCGCTCTCCCACCCCCACCTCCTCCTCCTCTCTTGGCAGGTCCCCAGACTCGTACACGCACAGTGAACATTCGCACGCTGGAGGTCATCGCCATCAGTGTATCGTGTGCGTGCCGTCGTTTGTGTTTAGTGTTTGTTCGCCATTACGCCGCCACTGTTCACGTGTACCGTCGCCGTCATCCATGTTCTGTGTGCCGTGTCCACTAGTGTCAGTGATGTTTCCTCGTCCAGCGTGAACGGCTCCATGTTTTTTTTTTGTTTTTTAGTGTCTACATTGCTTTGCCAACCGTTTTGTTAGTATTCTCTGTGCCCCCTCTATGTCTTACTTATTGTAAAACTCAAGGCAGAAGAGCGGCGTACTCTGCTGCTGACAGCCCGCCTTGTGTAAGGTGCTAAAAATAACAATAAAGAAAAAAAAATTCCTCTAGCAGTTATCGTTATTGGCTCACAGTTCTCGCTCTCTGGCAGTTATCAGACTACCATTACAAGTAACCTGGAAGTTGGTAACGGAATAACTGTGTGTCTGTGTTCCTGATACAGTGACTCCAGTCTTAGACCCTGGTGATATTACAGAGACGATAGTTACTGGAGCGAATAAATATTTACGTACTTCTTCGGAAATAGACGCTGGCCATCGCGAATGACAAATAACATGTCAGAAAGTATAAATAATACAGTGGAATATAATAATTATTATCCTCATCATTTGTCAGGAGATTGTCAAAATATGTGAATATATCACAGTAACTGCTAATATTTACAGAATTGGTACACTGACACAATAAAACACAGTTACGTACTACATTCCTGGAAATGGAAAAAAGAACACATTGACACCGGTGTGTCAGACCCACCATACTTGCTCCGGACACTGCGAGAGGGCTGTACAAGCAATGATCACACGCATGGCACAGCGGACACACCAGGAACCGCGGTGTTGGCCGTCGAATGGCGCTAGCTGCGCAGCATTTGTGCACCGCCGCCGTCAGTGTCAGCCAGTTTGCCGTGGCATACGGAGCTCCATCGCAGTCTTTAACACTGGTAGCATGCTGCGACAGCGTGGACGTGAACCGTATGTGCAGTTGACGGACTTTGAGCGAGGGCATATAGTGGGCATGCGGGAGGCCGGGTGGACGTACCGCCGAATTGCTCAACACGTGGGGCGTGAGGTCTCCACAGTAAATCGATGTTGTCGCCAGTGGTCGGCGGAAGGTGCACGTGCCCGTCGACCTGGGACCGAACCGCAGCGACGCACGGATGCACGCCAAGACCGTACGATCCTACGCAGCGCTGTAAGGGACCGCACCGCCACTTCCCAGCAAATTAGGGACACTGTTGCTCCTGGGGTATCGGCGAGGACCATTCGCAACCGTCTCCATGAAGCTGGGCTACAGTCCCGCACACCGTAAGGCCGTCTTCCGCTCACGCCCCAACATCGTGCAGCCCGCCTCCAGTGGTGTCGCGACAGGCGTGAATGGAGGGACGAATGGAGACATGTCGTCTTCAGCGATGAGAGTCGCTTCTGCCTTGGTGCCAATGATGGTCGTATGCGTGTTTGGCGCCATGCAGGTGAGCGCCACAATCAGGACTGCATACGACTGAGGCACACAGGGCCAACACCCGACATCATGGTGTGGGGAGCGATCTCCTACACTGGCCGTACACCACTGGTGATCGTCGAGGGGACACTGAATAGTGCACGGTACATCCAAACCGTCATCGAACCCATCGTTCTACCATTCCTAGACCGGCAAGGGAACTTGCTGTTCCAACAGGATAATGCACGTCCGCATGTATCCCGTGCCACCCAACGTGCTCTAGAAGGTGTATGTCAACTACCCTGGCCAGCAAGATCTCCGGATCTGTCCCCCATTGAGCATGTTTGGGACTGGATGAAGCGTCGTCTCACGCGGTCTGCACGTCCAGCACTAACGCTGGTCCAACTGAGGTGCCAGGTGGAAATGGCATGGCAAGCCGTTCCACAGGACTACATCCAGCATCTCTACGATCGTCTCCATGGGATAATAGCAGCCTGCATTGCTGCGAAAGGTGGATATACACTGTACTAGTGCCGACATTGTGCATGCTCTGTTGCCTGTGTCTATGTGCCTGTGGTTCTGTCAGTGTGATCATGTGATGTATCTGACCCCAGGAATGTGTCAATAAAGTTTCCCCTTCCTGGGACAATGAATTCACGGTGTTCTTATTTCAATTTCCAGAAGTGTATTAATAAATTTATCATACACGGAGTACCCGATCCTGACTGTTGCAACCAAGTGCTGTCAAAACTGAAATATAGCAGAATTTTTACCTAAGCTGGTCTATCAGTCTCTGTTACGATATTCATCTACAGAGTAGAAGGAGGGGTCAATGGAAGCGTCTGATTCCACCCGTCTGCTTCGACGTAAGGTGTTGTGGTGTGTGAATGTCATTACGGCACGGTGTTTATGAGTTGGTTTGTGTGTGTGTGTGTGGGGGGGGGGGGGGGCTGTCTATCTAGGTTGCAGTGCCGGAATTTGCTGGTGGTAATTAATTTTTTTTTTTCATAGTTGTGATGTTTTGTGTATTTATGAAGTATTGAATGTGATTTAATTTATGTAGGGATGATTGATTTGTGGACTTTTTGGATTGTGGTTTTATTTTTCGCAGTTGTAGGTGTTGGTTTTTTGGCATCAGTAGCTGTGGTGGACCTGTGTAGGTCACCGGAAATGACCGATTCCCATTTTCATTTTCATAGGTGTGTGTGTGTGTGTGTGTGTGTTGATGTTTTAGTATCGTCATCTCAGGTTGACCTATGTAGGTCAAGGGAAATGTCCGATTCCAATTTTCGTACTTTTAGTTGTGGGTATTGGTGTTTTGATATGGTCACCTATAGTTGACCTATATTGTTCAAGGTAAGTGTTAGATTCCTGCAGATTTTTGTTGGTGTAGCAGAATGCTGTATTTTGATTCTTTTTGTTCTTCATTTTGTGTTTTGGGATCATGGTGTTTTTTTTTTTTACTAGCTTGTCCTCACCCTAAAACCCCCAACTTCCCGCAGTTGTCCCGTTGGTTTTATTGTATTTTTGGTGGGAAATGTTATTGTATTATTTATATGTATCTTCGTGTTTGTTGCCATGTGTATGTAGTGACGTCATTGACACACTTAAAATAGCCATTTCCGGCATATTGATGACCTGTGGAATCAGACACTTCTGTATCAAATAGTCTTTCAAACACACTGTAAACCGCGCTTTATCTGAAACCAAGTTTTTAATGGTTGCTGACTTGCTGGCAGTTTATTGAAAATGCATGCTCCTGAATATTGGACCCCTTTTGGACCAAGGTAAGTGATTTTAGGTCTTTATATAGATTGCTGTTCCCATTTCTAGTACTGATATTATGTATTAAGCTATTGGTTGGAAATACTTGTAACAAATTTCATTATGGAATAAGTATACTAGGAAGCAGTGGTTAGAATACAAAGTTCCTTGAACAGGTACCTACATGATGTTCTTGAGTTGATACCACAAACGATTTTTATTACACGCTTTTACATGCGAAAAACTTTTGCTACGTTTGATAAGTTACCACAGAATATGCTCCCTTATGAAATAATAGAATGAAAAAATGTGGTATGCCCTTCCCAGCTGAATTTATTATCGAGTTGTAGTCCCAGAAATGTAACACTGTCAACCTTTTTGATCTGCATGTCTTCATATGTTATAAACATGCTGTCGCTGGAGAAATCGAGCAGTTTCCAAATCTGACATAAAACTTTGATTAGCGTACTCACACTTTCCCCAATAGGTCTAGCTTTTACAGCACAGGAGTAAACGAATCTGTCACATTATGTATTTCTTCGTTGTATGACAAGGCTGTACACTTTATTCTATTATGTGAGCAGCACAAGAAATTAAGCTTCGAATTTAACCTTCAGTACTCAGTTTACATTTTACTTAAACAGTGCTTTGGCGAAGTTCCGCGTACTTCCTGTCGCAGCTGCGAAAATAATATTTCTAATAGCGACCGATAACCTACAAACATATATTATGAAACACTAATAATCGTTCTAACATCAACCAAAATGTACCTGGAGTTAATAAGCTAAGGTTATGACACGATTCATACGACATTCCTGCTATTTCACATTACCCGCAGTTATACTGATAACTAAACTGATGGATTCCAACTATGCCGTTATTTAACTGTCCGAGTATTCGGCATTCGCTAGCGAAAAACAACTTGGTACTTATTGATAACCGTTAACGATAACGGTTATCAAAGAATAACTGGAACTGTGATAACGGTTACTCCAGAATAACCGTTTGGCCCACCTCTAACAAGTAGTTTATGAGGAGACGAACATGACATCTCTCTTCAAAAATTGGATATTTACTGATTCGCCCAAGCAATTAGCTTCGGTTAGAATCTAGAAAGTGAACCCGAAAACGTGCTTTCGAACACCTCTGCCTCCACACCCCCGCCAGTTCCATTCAGTGACAATTCACATGCAGTGTTTACCAGTAAGTTTATGAAGAGATGTACTTGACATCTCTCTTCAAAAATTGCCGTCTACTGATTCGCCCAAGCAAATAGCTTGGGTTAGAATCTAGTACGTAAAATAGACAATCTGTACGTGAACGTCTGACAACGTTATACTTAAACACGTTGTTCGTAGTGTATATTGTGAGAACAGTCACATTTTTTTAAATTCTTTAACGAAATAATTCATTTTTAATCTGCCAAAGCTTGTATCTCATACAAAGTTGTAGTTTTGTTTGAATTATGTGACAATCTGTCATACCTGTGTGTTTGATTGACAATTATATACGAAAATAAAGTAGAGTAAACCTGTGTGGACATCTGGTGGCATTTAAGATAACCTCTAATCTAATTTTCCACGTAGCCGCCAGATGGCAGCGCGTACAGTCCTTGCAAGAGTTCGGCGGCTTTCAATGTTTTCCATAGAGAGCTAAACGTTCGTGGTTCGCGAAAGTATGTTAAACACTAAACTTGACTCCAAGGGTGGGCGTATCAATGCTTGTTAGCAGTCATCGAGAGATATGAACCAAGGTCCTGGGTTCCAGTTCCTACAAAACTTATTAAATCATACTGCACCTTCGGCTTTACGTAATAGAAAACATGTAACATTATCTAATGAAGTATCTACAAATTACAACAGTTTATTTATTTATTTTATTATCCATCTTTAGGCATTAAAAATGCAATTGATGTCATTTGTGTACATATACAGTTTACATAACTAACAGAAAAGGTGTAATATATTTTAGATCATTATTGTCTAATAAGATAAAAAAATTTGTCCTTGATGCTGTATAAGGTATTTGCATTATATTTACATGTATAAGTTTAATCCAAGTGAAACTATATTAGTACCAGTACTTAAGATCATCTTTAGTGCACATTATAAACTCTTCTATTGTATAAAAAGCTTTTTCTCTAAGCCATTTCTTTGTGACACCTTTCAACTCATTCAGTGACACATTATGTGCCTCTATTGGCAACATGTTAAACAAGTTTTACTCCCATGTACCTGTAACTATCTTAAGTTTTCTTTAGTCTAGCAACTGGGATGTCTATTTGCTGTTTTATACGTGTGTCATGGTGATGGATCAACGGTTGTAGTTTGTGACTGTGTTTGTTTTCTTTTGTGTGTATCAGACAACTTGGTATAAACAGGGCTGCAACTGTTAGTATTTTTAGATTTTTGAAATATGGTCTACAAGACTCGTTATTTCTGACTCCATGGACGCATCTGACTGCCTTCTTTCGCCAAATGAAAACTTGTTTTGCTCCGGGTTGAGTTTCCCCACAACAATGTGGCATAATTTAAATGGGTGCGGAGAAAGGCATAGTATGCATTGAGTAATAACTTACCACTAACACATGACCTTAGTTTACCTACCAAATATGTCACACAAGGTAACTTAGTACAAATATAATCGGTATGACTCTTCCACATTAATTTTGAGTCAAGATGGATCTGAAGTAGTTTAGCTGAAACACATTCAATCTTATCACTATTAACACACGAGCTAAAGAGAGTATTTAGAGTTTTATCATGATTTATATGCAAGCCATTGAGGCGGAACCACTTGATGGCTGCTCTGAGATGAGCCTAACTTGCCTCGTTTAATTTTCTTAAATCCTGCTGAAACAAAAGTTGTATCATCAGCATAGAGTGTGGATTTACATAAAGACTACACAAAGAATGGGGAATTACAATATTGTGATTTTGAACTTGCAGTGGAAACAATCTACAAGATAGGATCAACCTGGATCAGCTATATGAAGTATTTTGTGAAGTGAAAGCTAACTGTATCACTAAGGATGGTGATCTTGCATCTAAGAGGGTAAAATTCTTCACACTAGTGCCTCAACAAAAAGTGACAAATATCTCTCGGCTCATGTGTTTTATACTAAGCATACCAGGTTCAAATGCATTTGTGGAACAAGTGTTATCGATGATTAAGAACAAGTGGACTGATGTTAGGAACAGGTGTTCACCAGAACTCATAAAATGAGAGCTTCAAATAGTAATAGTGACATGAAGGAATAGTGCTCAATATGTAAATGTGAGCTTTTTGATTGAAAATGGCATTTAATAAAAATATGATTGCACTAGCCATTATAAAATATATCCATGAAAAATCTTCCTTTTTTTTGTGAAGAAAGTGGCAACCCTATTCTGAGATCAAAAAGATATCTAGAAATCCTACAAAATCATAGTTCACAGAATCACTGCAAAAATGTCCAAAATTGTGAACCATCCAAAGATAGGAATCGGTAACAAGAATTGACCTAAATAGAAGGTCGGTTCTAGTTACTGATTCCAATTTTTGTTATACACCGTAGAAGTTATAGAGAGCACTTACAAAAAGTAGAAATGGTATTACGTTTCAGTACATACAAGTGCAAAAATAATTTATACATGAATCATGGGGCGGGTTTGAAACTATAACTGGAATTTACCTACATATGTTAATTCTAATTATCGATTCCAGTATTCTTTATTTTTTGTAGATATTCGATGTAATTCATGACTAAGTAAATAACTGCATGAATGTGATTGTAATTATATCGTATGCTATATTTGTCTGCTTACAAGCATGAACCGTTGCTTTCGTAGGTTGACTACACGTAGCGGCTTTGCCTTAGATATCAAGTCATCGCTCAAAGCTGATGAGTGGAACTGAACACTAGAATTTATCCAAAGTATGAAAAGAACTGTGTATAAATCTATTATAGAAACCTGTTTTCTATGCCTAATATTCGGCACAACAAAAACATTCGATGTGCCGTGTACCGGTATTGGGTAAGTGCCATTGTGTAATTGCCTGCATCTATAAACCAACGCAAATTGATTAGGCGCAAACGTGCCTGGTTTGATTTTGGAGGTAGAATTCTTCGTACTGTATTTGGCACCTTAACTAGCCAAGATCTATTGGACATCAAGGATAAAATACTAGCTCTAGAACAGCAGTCTAACACAAATTCAATTAACCTTTCTAATGAAATAATTGTGTTAAGAAATAATTATTGACAGTTTATCAAACGCTAAATTTGATGCTCTCAATTTAAGAATAGCTTTAGAAAGTAGTTCAAATGATTGCTTGAATAGTGACATCTTGGGTTGCTGGGTGTTCTGCCGGATATCAGCGTCGAACTTGCACGATATTTCGGTCACGTAGCTCGTAACCTTCATCAGGTGCAACCTGAGACTGCTCCTCGAGTGAACCTGGTCCAGTATTTATGCCTATGGCCTTCCCCCTCCACCAACGGCTGCAGGCGCTTCCTCTGTGGTCCGCGCCCATTCGCTGCGACCTGCTGGAGCATTGCTGCTCCGTTTTCTGTCCGCTGCGGCTCTGGATGTTCCCTCTGCGGTCCGCACCCACTAGTCCCACTTCTGGGTGTTCCATCTTCGGTCTGGTGCGCCTGGCAGTCCGTCAGGGGCTCGTTTTCCATCACCATGTCTCTGGTTCTTCTGTTTGTGTAGTGTTGCAGCTGGCCCCGTTGCTCCTTTAAGAATTCCAGAGCCGGATCCCAGGCTCTGCATAGCTGGTACCCTGTGTCACGGTTCATAAGATCGTCAGCCATTTTAATTTCTATCGATTCTCTTGTAACACTGTCCCAAAATCTGGGTGTTTGTGCTAGAATCTTGGTATCCTCATACTTCATGGCATGATCCAGTTCTAGACGGTGATCAGCAATGGCTGACTTAGTCACCTGTCTTAATCTAGTGTGCCTCTGATGTTCTTTGCACCTGATCTCCACAGTTCTTGTCGTTTGGCTAATGTAGGACATGCCACATTGGCAAGGTATATTGTAAATCCCTGCTTTTCGTAACCCCAGGTCGTCTTTGACACTCCCCAGCAGTCCCCCGATCTTGTTGGATGGACAGAAAACACACTTGATATTGTGTTTACGGAGGATCCTACTGATTCTGGCAGAAATAGAGCCAGCATAGGGCAGATATGCCACCTCCTTTGGTTCAGCTTTGTCTTCTTCAGGAACCTGTGGTATAGTCGCTGGTTGGAGTGCCCTCTCAATTTGTCTGTCCGTGTATCCATTCTTGGAGAAAACCGTTTTGAGACGTTCTATTTCTATAGGTAGATTCTCTTGGTCTGACAGGGCACGTGCTCTGTGGACCAAAGTCTTCAGAACCCCATTCTTCTGTGCAAGGTGGTGACAGCTGCTGGCCTGCAGATATAAATCCGTGAGTGTTGGTTTTTGGTACACACTGTGGCCAATTGATCCATCTGCTTTCCTCTGGACTAGTACATCCAGAAATGGCAGCTGGCCATTCTTCTCCAGTTCCATGGTGAACTCGATATTAAGGTGGCATGAGTTAAGGTGTTCAAGAAACTCATTGAGCCTGTCCATCCCATGTGGCCAGATCATGAAGGTGTCATCCACATACCTAAAGAAGCATGTGGGTTTAAATGTGGCTGTCTCCAATGCCCTCTCCTCAAAACTCTCCATAAACATGTTGGCAACCACAAGGGGACAGTGGGCTGCCCATAGCTACACCTTCAGTTTGCTCGTAATATTGGTTTCTGTACAGGAAATACGTGGATGTCAGTGTATGACTGAACAGGTCCAACAGAGCACCGTCAAATTTCTCCGCAATCAGTTCTAGTGAGTCCTTCAGTGGGACCCTGGTGAACAGCGATACCACATCAAAACTAACCACGATGTCCGAATCTGTGATGTGCAGTTGCTTGAGGCGTTGCAGGAAATCTTCTGAGTTGCAAATGTGGTGAATACATTTCCCCACATATGGAGACAGGAGACCTTTCAAGTACTCGGCTGTTGTGTATGTAGGTGCCACAATATTACTGACAATTGGACGTAGGGGCACGCCCTCCTTGTGAATTTTAGGCAGACCATACAGTCTAGGTGGCACTGGCGCTTTTTCCCGTAGTTGTCTGATGATCTTATCGGGCATCCCTGTTTCCTTTAAGAGAGCACTGGTCTTCTTGGCCACCTTGTCCGTGGGGTCACACTCCATAATTCTGTATGCAGGGTCCTCCAGACGTTGGCGTACTTTCTTATCATAATCCACCCGCTGAAAGATGACAGTGGAGTTCCCTTTGTCTGCTGGCAGTACCACAATGCTGTTGTCTTCCCAGAGTTTCTTGAGTGCAAGCCTCTCCTCGGTTGTGATGTTCGATTTCGGCAGCCTGGCCTCGGTGAGGCCCTGCAGGTCTCTCGGCGGACTTCCTCTGCCACATTAGGTGGAAGTGTGGCTGCAACTTGCTCTACTGCACTGACGAAACCTGAAATGGGTACGTTTCTAGGGGTCGTAGCAAAGTTGAGACCCTTGCTGAGTACCTTTAAGGTTGTATCATCAAACTGTATGCCACTCAGATTCGTCACAGTGCATGTCTCTTCCATGTGCTGTGCTTTCTTACTCATGCGGTCAAACTTTGCAGATTGGCAAGATGAGGCATTCCTTCTAGCACACTCAGCTAAAGACCAGGAGGCCCGGTCTACCCAATCCCATGGAGGCTGCCATGTACAGATGAATGTGTAATACCTCCCACAACATCTAACCCGTGGCGCATATCTCGAATCCTCTCTCTCACCAGTGCCATGCTGGCTCTGCGTTTTATCTTGTTCGCCGCTCTGGAGTTGATGTGATGTTTAATTCTGGCAAATACTGGTACCACTTCTCCATCTTGACACCTCAGCAAAAAACTGAGAGAACTCAGCATCTTCCCTTTCTTCTGCTGAAGCTTGTCCAGCTTCTTGATATTCTGATACATCTCCTGTCCGTAGAGACAGTCGGGTGTTCTGCCGGATATCGGCATCGTACTTGCACGATATTTCAGTCACATAGCTTGTAACCTTCATCAGGTGCGACTTGAGACTGCTCCTCGAGTGGACCTGGTCCAGTATTTATGCCTATGGCCTTCCCCCTCCACCTGCGGCTGCAGGCGCTTCCTCTGTGGTCCGCGCCCATTCCCTGCGACCTGCTGCAGCGTTGCTGCTCCGTTTTGAATAGTGTTTTATTGCACCCAGACCAATTTTTACAAATGTTGCTGTTGATTGAACGTAAGCTAGATGCATCATCTACCATGATTTACCCTGTCAATTCCTACAATTTATATGCTTATTACAGATTAAGTACCACATATTCTTTAATGATTGAAGATCATTTAACTGCAATTGTTTTATCCTGATTGCCAGATCCAAGCATAATTTTGAAATGTATAAAATTCATACTTATCCTGTGAAATGGAGCCAAGTAGGTAATCACCCAGTGTATCAGCTAAAGGATTATTTATTAATCAGTAAAGATAGAAGATATTTTGTATACCGGAATGAACATGATGTTTGTAAGTGCAAACATAGTCATAAGCTAATCTGCCCAGATACGGCAGTATTCTTAGATACTAGAATGTACAGTTGTGAGAAAGATTTGTTTACGAACAATCCGCCTCGTGGTGATTGCCCTAGGATTTTAATGCATCTTTATCAACCATTCCTTAAAGGATATTCTGAAGGTACAATATACTCGTGTAACTCAACTCTCGAAATCACATTTACCTGTAAAACGTTTGACACACCTGAACTACCTTTCACATTCAAATTAACTGGTAGTGGATTAATTCTGAATGTTATACACTGATTTATCATGTCATCTGTTTGAAATGCCTTCTTTATTACCGACCACCTTTCATGCAGATGCAAAATTCCCTTTAACAAGCATGTTACCTGTTTGTTACAATGAATCATACTTGCTGACCTATGCAAATCATTCTCTGTCCAGTTTACCCGAGGATGACAATTTAATTGCGAATACCCATGAAAGTGTAATAAATACAAATAATGAATTAAATTTCTCAGAAGTAGCCACTAAAATTGAGTCTATTGAATCTTCCAATAATGCTAATCCATATTCGATTGTCAGTGTTGTGTTCTTATTGCTTTTATTGATGTCTCTTGTATGTACAGCCTGTGTATTGTATGAAATTGCTATACCGAAAACCTGCTTGTCAGTGCCCATCGTCACTGTGTCTGCAAAGAGAATCAATGTTGAAGTGGCCCCCAATGCCGCCATTGGCGAGACAAATGCACAACGCCCAGGTTGTCATCTCGAGCAACCTTCAGTAGCTCGTTTTCACAAGGGAGGGTGATTGTAATGGCAGAATTGAATGACGGTAGTGGACAGTGCCAGAGTCGCCGCACTCCACGCGTATCACGCGGGATGCTGACCAGAAATGCGATATGACTCGTGCGCCGTGGCGTGTAAACAGCCACCGGCTGTCGAGGCCCGGTCAGTTGCGGACACGTATCGCTCTCGGCACAGTGGTGACGGGTTACCAGGCACGCAAAAGCCATTGTCGCACCGTCTGTATTAATAAATGGTAAAACTAAGTTTTCCGCGTTCCACATTCTGCACTACCCGGAATTAGTGCCTACGCATCCCATCCTAACAGCAAATGGACGGAATAACATTTTACTCGGACATCCAAAAGACCTTGTTAGAGCAGCCTTTTGATTGTGCCTCTCCGCAACTCAACATCTCTCCTATATACTGAGAAGCAATCTGTCTTTTTCATAATATTGTCATTATTCTGTAGATATATTGCTTTTATTTTTTTTCTATTTATTTTTATGTTTGAGCCACAGCTATGTATACAGCAAGCCTGTGATAGGAGGACACAAATATGACTGTGTAACATAGCAGGCAACTTTGTGAAGTAAGAGTGGTGCAATGGTTAACACAACTGCCTAACAAGCAGGAGATCCTGGTCCCACACACATTTTCTCTGATCACCACTGATTCTGTGTAAAGTACCGATGCACCTGACATCAATAGTCTTTTCCTGACTCCCTCCCTCCACCTTCAATTAACATATAGTTTATTACAACTGCATATTTCACTTAGTGTCCTTTGTATAATCACTTTATATTATTTACTGTTCAACTTTCTACTTTTTTAATTTCATTACCACTGGACTCATGGAGGTATTATACCTCAGTGTTCAGTCTAGATGAGCAACATCTTTGACAGTGTTGTTTATAAATATAATTTGTTTGATGTCAATAGTATGTTAAAATCTGATGACTGCCTTGTAAATCAAAACCGATCAACTAAATAAATTGATCCTGTAGAACATACACAATGTCTTTCTCTTTCATAGTTATGCAGCTCTACCAATGGGTCACAGAAAAATCAGTCAATGTATACAGAAATGCCTATATTCTATGTTCAGCTAAGTGGCATGTATGTGGAGAAAAATTTCTGTTGTTCATATATTTAATATTCTTGTACAAAATAAGAACACAGCTGTATTAGGAATGCCTTTCGTTTGTTTTTATTTACTCTCAAGTAATATAGTGTGTTACTGTATACGATGCCATAGTGGATTACTCTTCTCTCAAACAAAGTTGATCTGGAAAATATTTTATGCATATTTGACTGTCACCTGGTGCCACAATAGCGCACATCCTTATTCTCCATTCATCAGCCACTTTTCGTAAGGTAGTTCTTAATGAATAAATGTGTTTAAATGACAAACAAACCTAGGATATTTGTGACACTTAGCTTAAGAAAACTGGATTTACACGATTCCATAGATTCCATTTTTAAGCCCACAAAATAGCTTCAGTGCATTTATGCATTCTAAATATATTCGTGCTCTGTGCAACATTTCATCACAAAATTATTTTGCAGTGAAGCAGTGTACGGTACTGTGCATAATATGTTTGATCACTGTCTCTCTCCTTACTGCAGCATTTAGTATCCTCAGACCATAGCACACTGCAGACTTTCTTCGACAAGTTACATATGTACGTATCCTATTTGAAGTCCTGATGAACTCTTAGAGCCAAAATGTTTCAAGGGCAAACATTTTCTACAGCTTTCTCTTTTGAGCTTGCTCGGATAGATTCCTGATTAGATTGACAAGATACATTAATGCACACATGCAGTATTTTTACAATTTATAATTTGTTAATTTGTGATGTATCACTCTGAAAGTCGTGACATATGTCTTACTCGGGCTGTTCCGTACTATCCAGTAAGCGAACGGGAAATGAAATTACCCTGGACAAAACGAATGAGCATTAGCGAGAAGCACCAGTGGCTAGTTAGCAATTACTAAAAAATTGCAACTATAGTGTGATAGTGGTCCCCTTCCCGAGGAAATCTTGGTTGGTGTACCAGACTGATCCTTAGCGCAACACAGCTTCTAGGTAAGGCTGGATGGTGACAATCTGGTTGGGAGTTGACTGAGCCAATCAGAGAGGGAAATAAATGTTGTAGTAAGAGTGGGATCGGTAGCACTGACTGATGTCTATGTTAAAACCATATTTAACATATTCTGCCATATTTTACACACTTTTTGTTACATAAACCAAAGCTGCAAGGCAAACACAAGAAACCAGTAATAGATAATGGACTACTGTCTGACAAGCATTATTATGCTTATCTCAGTAGGGGTATGATAGATAGAGCCTACAGGAAAATTAAAGAGACCTTTGGTCAAAAGAGAGCCACTCGTATGAATATCAAGAGCTCCGATGGAAACCCAGTTCTAAGCAAAGAGGGGAAAGCAGAAAGGTGGAAGGAGTATATAGAGGTCTATACAAGGGCGATGTACTTGAGGACTATATTATGGAAATGGAAGAGGATGTAGATGAAGATGAAATGGGAGATACGATACTGCGTGAAGAATTTGATAGAGCACTGAAAGACCTGAGTCGAAACAAGACCCTGGGAGTAGACAACATACCATTAGAACTACTGACTGTCTTGGGAGAGCCAGTCCTGACAAAACTCTACCATCTGGTGAGCAAGACGTATGAGACAGGCGAATTACCCTCAGACTTCAAGAAGAATATAATAATTCCAATCCCAAAGACAGCAGGTGCTGACAGATGTGAAAATTACCAAACTATCAGTTTAATAAGGCACGGCTGCAAAATACTAATGCAAATTCTTTACAGATGAATGGAAAAACTAGTAGAAACCGACCACGGGAAACATCAGTTTGGATTCTGTATTAATATTGGAACACGTGAGGCAATACTGACCTTACGACTTATCTTAGAAGAAAGATTAAGGAAAGACAAACCCACGTTTGTAGCATTTGTAGACTTAGAGAAAGCTTTTGACAATGTTGACTGGAATACTCTTTTTCAAATTATGAAGGTGCCAGGGTAAAATACAGGGAGTGAAAGGCTATTTACAATTTGTACAGAAACCAGGTGGCAGTTATAAGAGTCAAGGGACATGAAAGGGAAGCAGTGGTTGGGAAGGGAGTGAGACAGGGTTGTAGCCACTCCCCGATGTTATTCCATCTGTATATTGAGCAAGCAGTAAAGGAAACAAAAGAAAAATTTGGAGTAGGTATTAAAATCCATAGAGAAGAAATGAAAAATCTCAGGTTCGCCAATGACATTCTGTCAGAGACAGCAAAGGACCTGGAAAAGCAGTTGAACGGAATGGACAGTGTCTTGAAAGGAGGATATAAAATGAATTGAAAGGAGGATATAAGATGAACATCAACAAAAGGAAAACGAGGATATTGGAATGTAGTCTAATTAAACCGGGTGATGCTGAGGGAATTAGATTAGGAAATGAGAAACCTAAAGTAGTAAAGGAGTTTTGCTATTTGGGGAGCAAAATAACTGATGATGGTCGAAGTAGAGAGAATATAAAATGTAGACTGGCAATGGCAAGGAAAGTGTTTCTGAAGAAGAGAAATTTAACATTGAGTACAGACTTAAGTGTCAGGAAGCCTTTTCTGAAAGTAATTGTATGAAGTGTAGCCATGTATGGAAGTGAAATGTGGACAATAAATAGACAAGAAGAGAATAGAGGCTTTCGAATTGTGGTGCTACAGAAGAATGCTGAAGATTAGATGGGTAGATCACATAACTAATGAAAGGGTATTTAATAGAATTGGGAAAAAGAGAAATTTGTGGCACAACTTGACTAGGAGAAGGGATCGGTTGGTAGGGCATATTCTGAGGCATCAAGGGATCACCAATTTTGTACTGGAGGACAGTGTGAAGGGTAAAAATTGTAGAGGGAGGCCAAGAGATGAATACACTAAGCAGATTCAGAAGGATGTAGGTTGCAGTAGGGACTGGGAGATGATGAAGCTTGCACAGGATAGAGTAGCATGGAGAGCTGCATCAAACCAGTCTCAGGACTGAAGACCACAACAACAACAACAACAACAACAACAAGTCACTTCCAATGGACTGGAAGTAGAATTCAATTGTTTTCTGCTGTAAAAACTTTCAGTAGCTGCCTGTTCATACAGGTCCACCTAGTAAATCGAAACTAAGTTCCAAGCAGCTATTTTGTATAGTACATCTCTAATAAATTATCCCTAGCGACCTGATGTTTAAAATTCCTGGAAGTAATTTTGGGTATAACACTGAGTGAAAAATGCTGCTGATTTTACAATGCACAAATAATTATTTTTCTTTAGAAATGTAGATAGAGTTTCACAAAATGGGAAAAATGCATATTTAGGGTACAGCAAATGGAAAGACAGGAATTACTTTCACGTTCAAGGATTTGTACTCCTAAAGCAGATACAGAAACAGAACAAACATCTGTGAACATACATGTCTAAAGAAGACAAGTCTCTTGTATCAGTTGTTTCTACAAACTGTGTTAATTTCTGGGTCTGAATTTCATACACATGTAAGTGCCCTACACTTACCTCATTCAGTATGCAATACTGAAAGGAATGTGTGTGTGTGTGTGTGTGTGTGTGTGTGTGTGTGTGTGTGTGTGTGTGTGTGTGTGTGTGTGTGTGTGTGTGTGTTTGTTTTCCTCTCTTTCTATTTAATTTACGAACATGTAGCACCACCAGATTCATATTACCAATCTATGAACATCTGTATTATCACTATTATTAATTTATATTGGACATTTTGCAATACTAAATACCTTCCGTTTACCATGAAACAAGTTAACATCTTCCTGTTTGTTGTTTTTAGTCATTCTGTCAAATTTACTGTCATGATGGGTGCATGGCATAGCTGTGCCCCCGTGTTTCACATTCATGAGTATATCTGTTTTTGAACAGAGAGGCTTCTTGTGTTTGTATAGCAGGACACATATAGGGGTTTTGATAAATCTGTTATGATAACCACTGCAGGTGCAAATGAATCTACCAACAAATTTCTAGAACTGTTAACTGAAAATTTTGAAGCATGTTGTCCCAAATGCTGCAAGGAAATATCAAAGCAAAATCATGACACTAATCCCCAAAATGCACCAGCTCTTCAAGCTGGTACATCCCACATCTAAGTAGAATAAGGAACATAATCCTACTATATCACAATAGGTCCTAGAACAATAATGCTGACAAGGATATGTACAGGAAAGTGAAAAAGATTTATAGGTCTGAAATCAAGGCAGCTAAGTGCAAAGCAAATGATACCTATATACTGAACTCTGTGAATAAATGCAAAGTTGCGTAGGAAATTATTAAAACAGAAACTAACTGTGATGATAAAGTACACCAGACACCAATTCCACCTGATGCGCATTTTGTCAGTCCTCGATCGGATAACGGCATGAAGGAGAATGTGAGTAAGACAGAGGCACTGCTGCCACAAATGAACAGTAAGCAAACAGACAGCTTTCACTGGACCTTTGTAACTGAGAAGATGGTCAATGAATCAATAGCTAAGCTC
Source organism: Schistocerca cancellata (assembly GCF_023864275.1). NCBI lineage: Eukaryota > Metazoa > Arthropoda > Insecta > Orthoptera > Acrididae > Schistocerca > Schistocerca cancellata. Next base: position 16,894,958 of record NC_064636.1, read on the forward strand.
AGTAATTATAGAGAAGAGGATTACTATGGTCTCTGAAATTATGTTATTAAATATATCAGAAATCAAATTGTAATTTTACTGACTAAAACAACCAACAAAATTTTAAACTAAGGTTTTTATCCCGATGTTTAAAAATATCTGTAGTTAAACCAATACATAAGAAAAGAGATATAGCATCACCAGATAACTATCAAGCAATATCACTCATACCCATAATATCAAAAATAATAGAATACTGCACACATAAACAGAAGAGTTAATATTTTGAATTTAACAATATACTCACCACCTCACAGTATGGTTTCAGACCTAGTCTTTCTACAGTCAAAGCAGTTGAGAGTATGGTAGCAAATGTATACACCTGTTTTGAAAATGAAGGTATCTGTGCAACACTGTTGGACCTCAGTAAAGCTTTTGATATCGTCTCCCACAATATTCTCATGGAGGAAAAAAAAATCTACCACTATGGAGTGAGAGAGAATGCTGTATGCCTAATGCAGTCATACTTGGACCATAGAAAAAAGTTAGTAAAGGTAAATTATCAAATGTCAGAATGTCTCCCAGTTGTAAAGCGTGTGCTGGAAGGATCTGTTCTTGGACCTTTCTTTTTCATTATTTATATAAATGATTTACCTGCAGTTGTATTGTGTGATGCAGTGCTATATGCTGATGACAACACTCATCACATGTGATACTAATCTTGAAAATGCGCAACACACCATGGCAGTGGCAATGGAGAGGTGCACTACTTGGTTTGAGGCAAATGTACCGCAGAAGAATGATGGTAAACCTGTAGCTATTGTATTCAATCTGTATTCTCTCAGTCATGATAACAAAACAATAACATTTTCAGGATTTCATATAGAGCAAAAATTCAGCTGGGATACCCACACAGGGAAGATGTGTGGCAAATTGGCACGTGCCATATATCTGCTGTACAAGCCGAGGAGCAGTGTCAGTAAAGAACTTCTGTTGTATGTGTATTTTGCATTCTCCCATTCACACCCGAGTTATGGAATACTACTGTGGGGTGATTCAACAGACTCAAAATTGGTGTTTAAATGGCAAAAGAAAGCCATAAGGTGTGTATCAGAACTTAGCCCATATAAATCGTGTCGAGATTATTTTAAGAAACTTAATATAATATGACAGTGCGTGGCCTTTATATTTACAACTGCCTTGTTTTCATTTAAGAGAATATGACAATTTGACTTAAGGAGAACAGTTCACGACCATAACATAAGAAGTGGACATACAATTAATATGCCATATGCTAGGCTTGCAAGGACACCTAACAGCTACAAATATCTTGATCCTGTCTACTTGAACAAATTACCTGAAAATGCCTACACAGTGCCAGTAAATAAATTTAAAACTGGTTTTTTGAGTTGGATCAAAACTAAAGTAATTTACTCTACTAAAGAGTTCCACGAGTATGTGACAAATGACCCACTTTCCTTATGAGAATAAACTATAAATTAACTGCAAACTATACATATGCCACACTGTGCAACTATTTTATTTCTTTTTCATGTACTTATTGCTAATTATCTGTATGATGATTTATTTGTCATTCATTGAATTATGTGATCATTTACTTTGTAACTGACATATTAAGAAACTACTACTTGCTGTCGACATTTGCACAAATATGTATTGTATCCTTCTTGGATTATTATGTTGTAAATAGTAACATTTGTCATGTCGAAGTTTATATTGTTATTTCTTTCCTTTCTCAGACATTATGTCTATATTATGTCTCTATATTATTATTATTATTTCTTTCTTTTCTCAGACGTTATGTCTGGTCAAAAATGGAACGTGACGCGGACCTCGATCAAGCGTGACTTCCTTGTAACTGTATGGTATATGTTATATTGCATTTAGGAACTTTCGGGTAATTGAACATGTATCAATAATTACGGATTTCTGTAGTTGTATCTATAAGTTTGGATATAGCTGTATTGCATTGATGTACTGGTGGATATTGTGTGGTATGACTCCTGTAGTTGATAGTATAATTGGTATAATGTCAACTTTATCCTGATGCCACATGTCCTTGACTTCCTCAGCCAGTTGGATGTATTTTTCAATTTTTTCTCCTGTTTCTTTTGTATATTTGTTGTATTGGGAATGGATATTTTGATTAGTTGTGTTAATTTCTTCTTTTTATTGGTGAGTATGATGGCAGGTTTGTTATGTGGTGTTGTTTTATCTGTTATAATGGTTCTGTTCCAGTATAATTTGTATTCATCATTCTCCAGTACATTTTGGATGCTTGTATGTGGGAACGTGTTGTTTTATAAGTTTATGTTGTAAGGCAAGCTGTTGATGTATTATTTTTGCTACATTGCCATTTCTTTTGGGGTATTCTGTATTTGCTAGTATTGTACATCCGCCTGTTATGTGATCTACTGTTTCTATTTGTTGTTTGCAAAGTCTGCATTTATCTGTTGTGGTATTGGGATTTTTAATAATATGCTTGCTATAATATCTGGTGTTTATTGTTTGATCCTGCATTGCAATCATGAATCCTCCCATCTTACTGTATATATTGCCTTTTCTTAGCCACGTGTTGGATGCGTCTTGATCGATGTGTGGCTGTGTTAGGTGATACGGGTGCTTGCCATGTAGTGTTTTCTTTTTCCAATTTACTTTCTTTGTATCTGTTGACGTTATGTGATCTAAAGGGTTGTAGAAGTGGTAACAAAATTGCAGTGGTGTAGCCGATGTATTTATATGAGTGATTGCTGTGTGTATTTTGCTAGTTTCTGTTCGTTCTATAAAGAATTTTTTTAAATTGTCTACCTGTCCATAATGTAGGTTTTTTATGTCGATAAATCCCCTTCCTCCTTCCTTTCTGCTTAATGTGAATCTTTCTGTTGCTGAATGTATGTGATGTATTCTATATTTGTGGCATTGTGATCGTGTAAGTGTATTGAGTGCTTCTAGGTCTGTGTCACTCCATTTCACTACTCCAAATGAGTAGGTCAATACTGGTATAGCATAAGTATTTATAGCTTTTGTCTTGTTTCTTGCTGTCAATTCTGTTTTCAGTATTTTTGTTAGTCTTTGTCTATATTTTTCTTTTAGTTCTTCTTTAATATTTGTATTATCTATTCCTATTTTTTGTCTGTATTCTAGATATTTATAGGCATCTGTTTTTTCCATCGCTTCTATGCAGTTGCTGTGGTTATCCAATACGTAATCTTGTTTAGTGTGTTTTCCCTTGACTATGCTATTTTTCTTACATTTGTCTGTTCCAAAAGCCATATTTATATCATTGCTGAATACTTCTGTTATCTTTAGTAATTGACTGAGTTGTTGTTTTGTTGCTGCCAGTAGTTTTAGATCATCCATATATAGCAAATGTGTGATTTTGTGTGGGTATGTTCCAGTCATATTGTATCCATAATCTGTATTATTTAGCATGTTGGATAGTGGGTTCAGGACAAGGCAGCACCAGAAAGGACTTAATGAGTCTCCTTGATATATTCCACGCTTAATCTGTATTGGGTGTGATGTGATATTATTTGAATTTGTTTGGATATTAAGTGTGGTTTTCCAATTTTTCATTACTATGTTTAGGAACTGTATTAATTTAGGATCTACTTTGTATATTTCCAATATTTGTAGTAACTATGAGTGGGGTACACTATCAAAAGCTTTTTGGTAATCAATGTATGCGTAGTGTAGCGACCTTTGTTTAGTTTTAGCTTGATATGTCACCTCTGCATCTATTATCAGTTGCTCTTTACATCCTCGTGCTCCTTTGCAACAGCCTTTTTGTTCTTCATTTATAATTTTGTTCTGTGTTGTATGTGTAATTAATTTCTGTGTAATGACTGAAGTTAATATTTTGTATATTGTTGGTAGGCATGTTATGGGGCAATATTTAGCTGGGTTTGCGGTGTCTGCTTGATCTTTAGGTTTCAGATAAGTTATTCCTTGTGTAAGTGTATCAAGGAATGTGTATGGGTCTGCAATGTAACTGTTAAATAATTTAGTTAGATGTGAGTGTGTTGAGGTGGACTTCTTTAGCCAGAAATTTGCTATTTTATATTTTCCAGAGGCTTTCCAATTGTGAGTAGAATTAATTGCGTGGGTGACTTCATGTTGCAAAATTATCACTTCACGCATTTGTGGTATCATCTTGTATGTGTCTGTTTCTGCTTGTATCCACCGTGCATGCCTGTTATGCTGTACCGGGTTTGACCATATGTTGCTCCAGAAGTGTTCCATGGCTGTTATGTTTGGTGGATTGTATATTTTGATGTGTGTGTTATCTATTGTCTGGTAAAATTTCTTTTGTTTGTGTTGAATGTTTGGTTTTGTTTCCTTCTATTTTCACTTTTTTTGTATCTTCTAAGTTGTTTGGCCAATGCTTGTAATATCTGCTTCTTTTCATCTAATTGCTCTATCGCTTCTTCTTGTGAGATTTTACCTAACCTTTTTCGTTTTTTTTTTTTTTCTGACATTTCATTTCTTATAAATTGTGTTAGCTGTCCGATGTCTTTTCTCAGTTTTTCTATTCTGATCTGTAGCCTGTGTTGCCATGCTGGTTTTGTGGGTTTCTTCTGTGTGTTGGTTGGTTCTGATCTCTGCCTAGTGTGTATATTTAGTGTAGTAAGTGCTCCTATATAAACCAGTAGTTGTAACTCTTCCATAGTTGTGTTTTCATTTATTCTGTTGTGTATGATTGTGTATTATTATCTTTTTGACTTTTTTTTTCTCAGACTTAAGTCTGGTTAAAAATGGAACGTGACGCGGACCTCGGTCAAGCGTGACTTCCTTGTAACTGTATGGTATATGTTATATTGCATTTAGGAACTTTCGGGTAATTGAACATGTATCCTGTTATTTTTTATTATTACACGGATCTGATCAGCTAGTCGTCGTTCTGTTAAAAATTTTAATTCCGAGTATCTGGTAATAAATGTTGTGTATACTTGTGATCTGTATCCAGTTGTGTTGGTTCCTAGGTTTGTTGCTTGGTAATAACAGAACATGAGGTGTCGATTAACTTCATCTGACCATCTCATCCTCTGTCTTTGTTTTCCTTCTAGGGTGGTTGCAGGAAGCATATCCTGCAAAACACCTCTATTCGGATTTAAATCCTTTTCCAGTTGGCTAGCAGTGTCGTTACCATTGTGGGCGGGCATAGGGTTCAAGCGTCGTCCCCGACCATGACGGCACTTGTCCGAGGCTTCTTTAGTTCTGTCCTGAACCAAGTAATCACACTAAAAGGGGGGTTAGCCCTATTAGTGGTTTGTTCTTTTCGTCGCCTTTTACGACTGGCAGAACATACCGGAGGCCTATTCTTCTCCCGGGCCTCCACAGGGATAGGCCTCCACTAACTCTTCCATAGTTGTGTTTTCATTTATTTTGTTGTGTATGATTGTGTATTATTATTATTATTATTATTATTATTATTATTATTATTAATAGTACTGTGTCGACACTGACAACACCAAGTGCATGTGAATATGCTTAACAGTGGAATAAAACATTTGTATTTGTTACAAAGTACAAGTACCTGGTTGTACAGTACCCATCATTGATTCTTTATTATGTGCTCCCTCTTGAAAACACACATTTGAAGCCAAATGAAGTTCCATTGATATTCCAAGACTGCTTCATTACTTATCAACTGAAGATATCAGATGTCAAGGGCCAAAGCAGAAAAAGTTGAGGCTTGAAAATGAACTAGCAGCGGCATTATGGTATATAGTTTGTCTACTGATGAACATTCTGCTTCAGTTCTTTACAAGAGTTACCAAGAAATTGGAACTGAAAGGAAGAGTGAATGTGCGTATTTTTTTAAGGTCACAAGAAACCCAGCACCATTGATTACTCATTCTGTTGTTGTAGATACAAATTTAAATATTTCATTTATGAAAAACATGAGAGCCGCATCAAACCAGTCTCAGGACTGAAGACCACAACAACATGAAAAACGTGCAACTTCAGTGTTAGGAAATAGGTCCTTTCCTCAAGTAGTAAGTAACACACATGAAATTGAGAGTCTGTTGAAAGAGTTTTAAGACATAGATTCTGAGTGCTCAGAAAATTGTGTAGAGAATGTAGTATGTAGAGATAATAAGGGAGAATTTAGTACTGTTGGAAAACAAAGTAAAGGAGTGTGAAAAGGAGATAAGACCAATAAATAAGTGTCCCAAAATTATTAATTACAGGTCTAACACCAGTAATCCATAGATTTGTGTGTCTCATAAATTTCTCTGCTGACATCGTACTAGTGTATCTGCATAGTCAAGATCTTTGTTTGTATAAATGTGTAATGATTATGTTAATTATTTTGGTGTTGCAAGAAATTATATTGTAACTCTACCTCTGGTTTTATATGTAATACTCTGTGAATGTAATAATTTGTAAAAAACTCTGTATATTTTACTGGTCCATAAGTAGTGTAAAATATGTAGTAAAGTCCTGACACTAATAAAATAGTTTGGCAGGACTGGAAAAGGTGGAGTTGGCATGCAAGGTGCTGGATTCCTTTGTGACGAGTGACAATTCGAGTTCTGGCTGTGATTCTGAGTGGTCAGCATGTAACGAAGCAAGCTGGGATCTTTTTACTTCCACCCTTGATTTGCCATCTGCCTTCTTAAATTCATTTTTGCCTAATTACCATTAACATGCATGAGTATAATCTGCATTTTCATAAATGAGTAAGGGTTGGCCCTCAGTCTCAAGAAATATAACAACAGGTCTAATTTTGTGCTTAGCTTTGTGTATGTAATAAAATTCCTAATTTATTTTGACCATTCCTAGTTAATATCTTTTGTTACAGGGTGAAATCAGTAATTTTTTCATGACTTACATTCTACTGTGGATGTATATACAAATATAAATTGTGTAATAATTATTAACTTTTGGAAGAAGGACTACTAGGATTCTTTAAGTATTTATTTCGTTCTATTCGCAAGCATATTAACAAAACCAGCTCTTAATTCCGAAATAATCACCAGGTTTGTCAAAGTTATTGTTTGTGTAACTATATCAGTTAATTTCATTATTTAAACAAATAATTCAGCCTAACCTTTGTGATAGAAGGAACTGCTAAAAAGGAAGGATTTTCAATGTATTCAGTTAATTGAGTGAGTAAGGTTTTTGTTAGAGTAGATACACCAAATATTTGAAGCAGCAGCTGTGCAGTTGAATGAAATACAGGGAAAAGTCATAGTCATAGCAATATACAGACCACCTACTGGTGATGCAGACATATTCTTTAACCAATTAGAAATATTGCTTAACACTCTGTTCACCGATAGAGCCACTGTTGTTGTGTGTGGGGACTTCAATATTAATCTTATGAGTGAAAGTAGGCTAAAAGACCAGTTCCTAAATCTGTTATGTAGTTTCAACCTGCTTCCACGCATACACACACCCACAAGAATAACAAATAATGCAGTCAGTCTTATTGATAATATATTTTCAAATGTAGGATGACAGAAGTTGAAGTAACAAATACTGATTTGGGATTATCAGACCACAATGCTCTTGTCCTCAAAATTCTTTCAAGGCCACTGAAAGAAAAAAAAAACCACACTTCATGTATAATAGAAATTTTTCTACAGTAAACTATGTAGAATTCATAAATCTGCTAACTAATGAGGCTTGAGCAGAAGTACTATCCCTAACAAATACAAATGATGCATATAACACATTTTCTTCCATTTTCATGGGATATTATGAAATGTTTTCCAAAAAATCTGTCAAAAATCAGGTCACATGGCAATACAAAGCCAAGTTCTTGGATCACAGCTGGCATCAAAACTTCCTGTGGAACTGTAAAGAGACTAATTTCTAAAATGAAAACATCCACAGACCCACAATTCATAGAATATGTCAGGAATTACAAGAGGGTGTATAGAAAAGTAATTCATGAGTAATGATAAACTTCAAAAAATATCAATATTAATAAACAAGATGTGCCAAATTACACTAACAATTATTTCACAAATGCAACAACATTAAGCTTAAAATTTACAAACGAAGAAAAACCTGAATATCCAAAAACAGCTTGTAGGATGAGGGTAGAGTTAACAAATGAGGGTGAAGTGTTGAAAGTGATACAAAGCTTGAAACCCAAAATGTCGGCTGGCATAGATGAGGTGCCTGTGTCAATCATATCAAGGACAGCACCACAAATTGGAAAGCCCTCTGCACACACAGCCAATTTATCATTCAGTGAAGGAGCTTTTCCAGAAAGGCTGATAATTTCAAAAGTGAAGCCATTATTTAAAAACGGCAACAAGGTAAAAAACTATCGCCCAAGCATTTTCAAAAATATTAGAAAAACTGATGAGCCACCGAATCAACAAATATCTAAATGACTATAATTTACTAAACAGAAATCAGCACGGCTTCCAAGCACGTAAAAATACCAAAACAGCAGTAATGTGTTACACTGAACAAATAATCAAAAATCTAGATAAAGATTATAGTGTAGTAGGAGTAAATTTAGACCTCTCCAAAGCTTTTGGCACTGTGAACCAGGACATTCTTTTAGAAAAATTCGAAGTGTTGGGTATACATAGGATAGGAAAAAAATGGTTTGAATCATACATAAAAACAGAACACAGGTTGTAGGACTGACATCAACTTACTCCAACCACAAAATAATTTCAGTATCAGAGGCAAAAAGTGTAGAAATAGGAGTACCACAAGGCAGCAACCTAGGGCCCATACTGTTTCTTGTCTATATAAATGATTTTCACACCTCAGATGATGCAGCCAAAGCAATAATATTTGCAGATGATACTAGTGTGATAATCAGTGCACCAAAGCAATTGCTACCAACAACTGCTGATAAAGTACTAAATTCCATCCACTCCTGGTTCAATGCAAACAAGTTGACATTGAATGTAAATAAAACAAATTATATGCAGTTTGGGAAAAGATGTCAAAATGTAAATCTCGATCTGGTGTGGGGTGACAAAGACTTAGACAGAGTGACATCCACAAAATTGCTGGGGGTTCATGTGGATGAAAACTTAAATTTTAATGACCACGTAATAAAACTTGCACAGAAACTTAATTCAGCCTGTTTTGCCCTCAGAATTATTGCAAATGTTTGTACCTAAGAGGGTGCCGAATGGCATATTTCGGCTATTTGCCACCTACGGAATAATATTTTAGGGTTCCACAACAGGGCGCCTAAAACAAATTTTTTTGTTGCAGAAGCGGGCCATCCATATAATAACTCTCAGTCATCCAAAGACACCCTGCAAACCAATATTCAAAAAGCTTAGAATACTTACTATACCATCATTATACATATACAAATGTGTATTCTATGTCAGACCCACATTGCAGATTTTCAGACAAATGCCGACTTTCATAACTACAATACCCGTAATAGCGTAGCACTACATACTCATGCGAACAAAAAGAACGAATACACAAAGGCATGTGAGCCATATCGGTGCAAAACTGTACAACACACTGTCAGTCAACATCAGGCAGTTAGAAGACGATAACAAATTTAAAACATAATTTAAAAAAAAATTCTAGTAGAACAATGCTTTTATTCTGTAAATGACTATGTAGGTCAACAACTTTTTTCTGATGATATTTATAAAGGCAAAATAGAAAATACTCTATCTCTACCTAATCATTTATTACCTAATCATTCATTACATTTACATACTTAAAGGACAGCTGTTGTGTGATGTAAATATATACTTAAGCAGTGTTGTGTATATAAGGACTTGCCGTTTAGGGAGGACAAAACTAAAGCCTTATGAAAAGCAGACTATGCATTTAAAATAACAAGCAGGGATGTATATAGGCTACATTAATTTCATTGTATTATTATTAACTTCATTGTGTTATTTTGTTTTGTACTTTTTTACATATATATTGTTTGTGTCCCATTTCTTTGAAATGGCTTACATGTACCCTTGACAACATCCATACAATATTTATTGTCAATGGATGGATAAATAAAATAAAATCCATATTGCATCGGTAGGGCACTGTTTTGTAACTGTCACTGCGTTATTAAGATTATATATGGTGTCAAGAAGTTGAAATTAAATGTTTGTTACAATGTGACAGCAGTTATGTTTTAATTTCTATAACTTAAACATTAAACAGTGTATATTATCAGTGCCTACTATTGTGAGGATGTATAAAGGACTGATTTTTGGTCCCAAGACAGTTAGTCCACAGCCGATTTACAGACGGAAAATATGTCACGGTTCAATTAACAACATTGCATCAAGTAAACAGTGGAATAATTGTAACAATAGGCCATGTGTTAGAACAATTAATAATAATGTCTGCTTAATTTGTTTGAAAAATTGTGTCCCACATACTGTATTATTCTGCAGAAGGTGTGAACTGTATGGTTAGGTTGTTACTGCTCATAGATGTCCAGCATGAAACTATTGTAGCGGTATGCCGATGTTGCCTTAAACCTACTAATGAGGCTTATCAACATTTACCAATAGTGAACTGGCCGTATAATTGAGTGATGTTGGGGGGGATGTGGACAGTGAAAGTAAAGGACTGTAAAACTCAACTGTGCAACTGTTGCCTACATCATTTACACCAGTCAGTGTTGAACTTCCACCCCCCCCCCCCCCCCCCAACCCATTTTACAGCCAGTATAAACAATGCAGTACAACAACACCGAGGACTATCAACAAATAAATAAAGCAGGCTAACGTCACAAGCAGCAACCAAGTTCAGCTATTGTGATTAACTTGGGTGTGTAAATTGAGGCAAGAAGAGCTTGTGAACATGTAAATTAGACTCAGAAGGACTGTAAGGAGGCCTATCACCCACAGTATCAGCCTCCTTTTCCTAAATTTACAATGCCAAAAAGAGTTGTATCTGGATGTGGCAAACATCAAGAACCATGGTTGCTTTATTGCCAATTTTATAGTCACTGTAATTTTCCACTAGTGCCACAACCTTCAGCAGAACTGTTATCCAAATATGTACGTCCAATGGACCAGGTATTATGTATTGAATAATATCTTTTTGTGGAACTTTTAATGATGTGTGCACTCCCATGACTATCCTCAGTCACATTCCTAGAATGGGCCCTTTCCAAGTGAGTTGATTCCGAGTATCCTGTCTTTACTAAACTGAGAATTTTGGCAGTAAAACATTTTGCAATTTTTATTAACTTTGTGGAGTATGAGGTTTGGATAGCTTTCTGTAAAGTAGTAAATGATTTACTGCCATAAAAATAATGAATGACTACAATATACATTGCTTATATCTGTCTGTAAGACCAAGTTATAAAAAGACAGCAGAATTATTTCACTTTGAACAGGTATGTAAACTTGCAATTGTTTGTTTCTTTGTATATGTTGTTTTAATGTAGTTTTTCAAGCTGTGTACTCATTTACCTTCTTCCTTATGCACACTTCATGCTAAACATTGAAATGTGCTGCAGAAGTTTTTATTAAGTAATTTTCTTTGAAACCTGAATAAGAAACTTTTTCTGCAGTATTTGAACAGTAAATGTTGCAACAAAGATATCCCCAGTGCCATTCATAAGAAAACAATGAATAATAAGTTTTGAGAGACAAAAAGATTTCTATATATATACTAAGATGGTATCTGTTCTTTTGGACATGTCTTTTTCAGTGCAAACTGAAATTCGTGAGAGCGTCAATGGCAACAGGTGAGTTTAAGTGCACTCTCCAGAGACTCATTGTTGTAGCCATAGAAAACAGTTAAGTCTTGTAGAGAAATAGGGCTCAAGTCTAGATCAGGGCCAGCGACAGTCACCAAAGTGTTTGTCTACTTCTCACAGGCTGACAATGTGTCGGTTTCGCGTAGCCAGTGGGTTGATTCTGTACTGTAACCAAACAGAGGCAATATGGGAGGCAATGTATTTCTAGTACCTAAATTGAAACCACTGCCATGTTTGCTGTTTTTTTGGTGCACTGGTGAGCTTCAAGAGAAATCTTTTGTGATTATGACAGCGAGTGCTACAAAGTGGACCAGGAATGCTATAAAGTAGACCGATTCGAGTGATTTAGTTCTGCATAGTGACTTCACCCACTGGTGCATGGCTCGTGGATTAATTGTATCAAAAATGTATGTACTCGGTAGTGAAATCACTACTACTGCGGGCCGCATGCGGCCCGAATCGAGTATTCATCCAGCCCATGGTTCTCAGCCCTTCTTAAAATGCTTACAGATTCAGTAATATTTTAAGAAGTGCTTAATTTTAATTGATATTGGTGAATTTAGTGAAGTAAAGTTGGCAGTATACCTCAGGGGAGGCAGAGATAAGTAGCGCAGCCACTGTGGAGTTGGAGGACATCTGAGGGGAGAGCTTTTTATTGTTTGTTTTCAGACAGCTCACGGGCGTGTGCAGCTAATTCCAGTCAGTTGCTATGGGATAAGTTTTGATGCAGAAGTAATACAGATATGTGAATGCCCATTGTAGTGGCAATTATCTCCAGCAAGAAATATGAAATTAAATTACACCTGTTGTAATACAACACAATGAATGGAAGAACAACGACATTCAAAACATTCATGATTGTATCTCATATTGCATTTCAATCCAAGTACAATTATTGTTAATCAATTAATGATCTGCTCACACAGACAACAATAGTCAGGCAGTTAAAGGGTCACAATTTTGGGGTTGCTGATGGTGGCAACAGTCCGAAACAGAACAGCAGACACAAAGTAATCTGAATAGTGCCATCTCTTTAACAATTAGTGTTTTGTGGGTAGGCAGCCAACTTACCGTGTCCTCGTCATAGCTATTCTATCAGCGGCTTCACATCGTTTGCCTCCTGCTCTACCATTTGCTGCGTAATACAAACAGTGACACACCTGCTTTTCTTCATATCGTGCATCACGGCAAGTGCTGACAACATTCGGGCCAATCCGAGGTCTCTTCCATTCCTGACAATCCAAAATTATATTACTCCCTCATCCCCACCATCCTTGAAAGCACTGATACCTCTGTCCCTCAACTCACCCCCATTTTCTGGCGCTTGGATCAGTCACTCCCTTCCAACAGAAACACTCTCATTAGCTACATGGCATCGAACTCTTCCTCTGTTCCAAAACAACACCTCTCCTGGTCACGACAGTGTCACATACCACCACATCAGGGAATCCCCTATGTCCTTCATGGCTGCCCTTGCTACCCTGTTCAATGTCGTCCTCTCCACCACGTTTTACTCTGACCTGTGGAGGACTTCCCATGGCCTGATGTTCCCTAAATACAACGAACCCCCCTCTGACACCTCTTCCTATCGTCCCATCTGCCTGACCGTATTCAGTAAGGTCTTCGAGTCTATTCCCTCCCGCAGTATTTGTCACCACCTTAACCAGCACCACCACCTTCCCCTTGCACAGTGTGGCTTCTCGCCCTCCTTCAAAGCTGATGACCAGCTCCTTAACCTTACCCGTCTCCTGTCCCTCCAAGGTAACTCCTATTGCTCTACTATTTTTATTTCCCTCGACGTCCAGAATGCGTATGACCGTGTCTGGCATCCCAGGCACCTCTTCAAACTGCAAACCTATGTTCTCTCCATCAGTTTCACCTTGTTGCTTCCTTCATCTCCCATCGTCCCTCCTATGTCACTATCCACAATTCCAACTATTGTACCTTCTATCCCACTGCCAACAGTCAAGAATTTAGATAAATACAATGATGTAATAGTGCACCTTCAGTGACTATGTACAATGATCTGATCACACTTTCAGTGTTCATATGTAAATTTGGAAAGTTTTTAGTTTCATAAAACCTTTGTGACTTTTCTATAATAATAATTTCAAGAATTTGAAGTAAATATGTGTGTTGTGTGTTAGGGTGGATGTGAATGAGAATGTGTGCGTGAGAGTATGTGGGACATTCGGCATTATTAAAAATCATTTATGTAATTCTCTACAGAAGCTGGCAAGTATTCCAACTCTAACGTGGGAACAAATCCACTAGTGGTTCCTCTACTAGTGAATGTCAGATGTCCGAGTATGTATGCTTATGTATAAGACAGCCAGAACATCCGCGACTACATAACAAATTTCCAGATGTAAAACTTATAGTTCATTTTGTTTTGTTTATTTAATTAGAGAGTTTTGTGTTACTTAACTTGACGATATCAATGAGCCTAGAGAAGTGGTTGGTGCTTGCTAGATTTTGGCGCGAGCCGCGCCCTAGAAGTGAGTTCTCATTGGTTGTAAGTGCTGACAGCCAATGAGAGGCGAGACGGTTGGCTGCCCAGCGAGGAGATATAGTTTTGGGTGTGGGAGAGTGAGAACAGTCGCCAGCTGGCCTCGATTGGAGGCGGTTAGGCTGGATGTGACTTTTTGCATTATGTGTAAGATGAAGTCTTGGGATGACTTCCGCATTATGGTCCAGAGTTAATGGTATCTGATAGTGACCATAAACTGTTTATGAAAGCTTTAGAGTGTTGTGATAATTCATTCCGACGTAAATCGCGAGTGAACTTTCAATTATATAGCGTGGCAGTACTGAATATATTCTTACTGAGTATTTTACGGTGAGCATAAACTTTTACTAAAGACAACCACTGAATATCGTGTGCAGAAGTAATTGGCCGATCATTGACCGTGTTACAAGTAATTGGTTTCGGAATTTGGGAAGGTAAAAGTTGTGGCTGTTTTAGGTATGGTGATAACTGTGAGCAGAAACTTTAGTAATTTTCGTAAATGTGGGCTGATGATCTTGCTTAACGGCAATAAAGATCTATTGAAGGTTTAAATTTGAACTTCATGTTTAAAGTACGAGTGACATGCCCTTTCCGAATCATTTTTTAAAAATACATAGAAAATTTTCAGCAAATTTTACTTAGACCGGCCTCCGGCATGTAGCTATGAGGTTACAGTTTCCTCAACACCGCTTTTCTGTGATCTCGTAAGTAGCTGCAGTCAGGAGTTTATGTGCGAAGATCTACCACTGTAAAAAGGTAGGTGAACAAAAATTATAAAAGAAATTGCATTGCAGCAGCAACATATAATTCGTCGCAATTGGTGCATCGCACGCATGCACGAAAAAATCCGTCGCAATAGGTAATGGTAAGTGCCATTTCTTTGTGAAGGACCAAAAATTTTCTATCAGCCTGATTACCACACTGTAGAGGTATAACAAAGTAAACCCAGAACCCCAGGTCACAGTACGGTATTCACATCCCACCGTGTATTTTGTGAACAAATGTGGTAACGAAGACGAGACCGACAGTGAAGTTAACCAGGAATTAGTAGAACAAAAATTGAACAAATCAAATATTCTACAAGGGCACTTCGAAAAGTAAAGATACAATGGCTCGCAGTCCTTAAATACACCATTTATTTAGCAAATGTCAGTTATATCTTATTAACTGGATAATTTGTTATTTTTCGGCATAATCACCCCCGTTATCCAAACATTTGTTAAGTCAGTGCACAAGCTTTTGTATCTCACAGTCATACTAGGTCGCCGCCTGTTGTCAGAACTGCATTTCAATTTCATCTTCGATCTCTTCATCGTCGCGGAATGATTTTCCACCAAGATGTGACTTCAGGTAACTGAAGACATGGAAGTCAGTGAGCCCAAGGTCCGGGCTGTATGGCAGATGGTCCAATACGACCCCCCTGCCTTTGTTTTGAATTGCCCTTCGAAGACGTTTCAAAGTCTGACAATATGCAGCAGCATTAATTGTCATTCCAGGAGGCATAAATTCCAACACAAGAATACCTTGTCTGTCCCAAAAAACAGAAGTGACGATTTTCTTCGCTGAAATCGGCGTTTTGCATTTCTCGGCTTTTGGTGGATTCGAATGGTGCCATTGCATCGATTGTTGCTTGGATTCAGGTGTATGGTGATAAACCCATGTCTCGTCACCTGTCACAATGTGATCAAGGAACTCATCACCTGCTTCAGCATAGCGTGTGAGGAAGTCGAGAGCAAAGCCCAGCCTTTCCGTTTTGTGTTCTTCCGTTAACAGTTTTGGAACCCAGTGTGCACACAATTCCTGTAGCCTAACTTGACAGTCACTTCACCATAAAGAGTTGTCATTGACACGTCCGGTATGATCTGAGGCAATTCTTTCAATGTGAGACGTCTATTCGCACGAATTGCTTCACCCGTTCTCCGAAGAAGGGCATGTGAGATCACAGACGGCCGACCTGTTCTTTGTTCGTCACGAACATCGGTCCTACCTTCAGAGAAATGGCGACACAATTTTGATACGTTTTGTCGATTCATAATGTTCCCATAAACAGAAACAATTTCTTTGTGACTATCCACTGGTCACTGACCTTTTCCATGAAGAAAATGTATGACCGAGCGCGCTTCACGTTTGGCAGGATTCTGAATCGGCACAGCCATTTTAGACATGACCTACTGCAACCAGAAGCAATGTTCAACTGCCGAATGACCGCGAGGAGGAAGCTAATGGTTCAAGGTTAACACCAGTGTTGCCAACTTGCTTGCTAAAACTCTTCTGTTCCTCTGGCGTACGGTGTATCTTTACTTTCTGAAATACCCTCTTAGATGCTACACAACGACAAGAGCTTTCTGACTTACTTTTTAGATACGCAAATGTTTTTAATAAGAATCCAGGAGTAATCAAAGATCATGAACATAAACTTAATGTTTATACTCACGAAACATTTGGTGTCATATCTTACCCCATACCGTGGGCAAAGCGTGAAGCAGTTAAGCAAGAAATCAATAGAATGTGCGAATGGTGAATCACACAGCCATCATTTTCTCCATATTGCAGCCCAATATTACCAGTTAGCAAACCTGATCGATCGGTACGACTAGTTTTAGACGTTAGAGACATAAACAACTGGTACCAGTAGGAACAAAACCATATAATTTAGATGAACAATTGTTAAATTTTCATAACACCAAATATTTCAGCACCCTCCCCCTTGAAAAAATCCTACTGGCAAATAAAATTACATGAGAAGAGCAGAAAATACAGTGTGTTTGTCTGCAATGGCAGGATGGTTGGTTGGTTTGGGGGATGAAAGGGACCAGACTGCTACGGTCATCGGTCCCTTTTTCCAAAGACAAAGAACATCCACAGAGAATAAAAACGAGGAACAGAATAGATCACAGACGATACAGAACAAGAGAAACGGAGACAAGGACAAGACAAAACGAACTAAAACCACACAGAGTGTGACAGTGGTTGGCCGACCATAGAAATAAAAAAGGAAAAGCCAACCACTTAGAAACACATTAAAAGATCAGTTTAAAATCATAGGCCAAAGGCCAGAATCAAAACAAAAAATAAAACAGAAACACTCAGATGAAAGAATAAAAACTCCCTGCCCTAATAAAACGTAAAACTAAGGCAGCCATAACAGGGTCATCGGATAAAACGGCAGGGAGCGTATCAGGCAGCGCAAATGTCTGCCTGACCACAGCTAAAAGGGGGCAGGCCAACAGAATGTGGGCCACCGTCAAAGCCGCCCCGCAGCGACATACAGGAGGGTCCTCCCGGCGCAGTAAATAACTGTGTGTTAGCCGGGAGTGGCCAATACGGAGCCGACAAAGGACGACTGAGTCCCTGCGGTTGGCTCGCATGGAGGACCGCCACACAGTCGTCGTCTCCTTAATGGCACGGAGTTTATTGGGTGTAATCTGATCGCGCCATTCAGCGTCCCAAAGCGCAAAAACTTTTCGGCGGAGGACCGCCCGCAAATCAGCCTCTGGGAGGCCAACATCCAGAGATGGTTTACTCGTGGCCTCTTTCGCCAGGCGGTCAACATGTTCATTGCCCGGGATACCGACATGACCGGGGGTCCACACAAAGACCACAGAGCGGCCGCAACGCGCAAGAGTATGCAGGGACTCATGGATAGCCATCACCAGACGAGAACGAGGAAAACACTGGTCGAGAGCTCGTAAACCGCTCAGGGAATCGCTACAGATAACGAAGGACTCACCTGAGCAGGAGCGGATATACTCTAGGGCTCTAAAGATGGCGACTAGCTCAGCAGTGTAAACGCTGCAGCCAGCCGCCAAGGACCGTTGTTCGGAATGGTCCCCTAGAGTTAGCGCATACCCGACACGACCAGCAACCATCGAACCGTCGGTGTAAACAATTCCAGAGCCCTGATACGTGGCCAGGATGGAATAAAAGCGGCAGCGGAAGGCCTCTGGAGGGACCGAGTCCTTCGAGCCCTGTGTCAAGTCGAGCCGAAGGCAAGGGCGAGGAACACACCACGGGGGTGTACGCAGAGGCGCCCGGAAAGGAGGTGGAACAGGGAAAAACCCAAGCCCACAGAGAAGCTCCTTGACGCGTACGGCGATCGGACAACCCGACCGGGGCCGACGGTCTGGCAGATGGACGACTGACTGCGGGAACAGGACACGATAATTTGGATGCCCGGGCAAGCTTAGAACATGGGCCGCATAAGCGGCCAGCAAACGTTGGCGCCGGAACCGCAGTGGAGGTACACCTGCCTCCACTAGTACACTGTCCACAGGGCTGGTGCGGAAAGCACCAGTGGCAAGGCGTATCCCGCTGTGGAGAATTGGGTCCAGCACCCGCAACGCAGATGGGGATGCTGAGCCATAAGCTAGGCACCCATAATCCAGGCGAGACTGGATTAACGCCTGGTAGAGCCGCAACAGGGTAGAGCGGTCGGCGCCCCAGTGGGTGTGGCTCAAGCATCTCAGAGCGTTTAGATGCCGCCAACACGTCTGTTTAAGCTGCCGGATATGAGGCAGCCAAGTCAACCGGGCATCGAAAACCACCCCCAAAAACCTGTGGGTTTCCACCACAGCAAGGAGTTCGTCGCCAAGATAAAGCCGCGGCTCAGGATGGACTGTTCGGCGCCGGCAGAAATGCATAACGCGGGTCTTGGCTGCCGAAAACTGAAACCCACGCTCTACAGCCCAAGACTGCGCCTTACGGATAGCGCCCTGTAGCTGACGTTCAACAGCTGCAATGCCAGTAGAGCTGTAATAAAGGCAGAAGTCGTCAGCATACAGGGAAGCAGAGACAGAATTTCCCACGGCCGCAGCGAGCCCGTTAATGGCTATTAAAAACAGGCAGACACTTAAAACAGAACCCTGTGGCACACCGTTCTCCTGGACGTGGGTGGAACTATAGGAGGCTGCGACTTGCACGCGGAAGGTACGATACGACAGGAAATTGCGGATAAAGATCGGCAGAGGGCCCCGAAGACCCCATCCATGAAGCGTAGAAAGGATGTGATGACGCCATGTCGTATCGTACGCCTTCCGCATGTCGAAAAAGACAGCGACCATGTGCTGACGGCGGGCAAAGGCAGTACGGATGGCCGACTCCAGGCTCACCAGATTGTCGGCGGCGGAGCGGCCTTTCCGGAACCCACCCTGAGACGGAGCCAGAAGGCCCCGAGACTCCAGTACCCAATTTAAGCGCCGGCTCACCATCCGTTCAAGCAACTTGCAAAGAACGTTGGTGAGACTAATGGGACGGTAGCTGTCCACCTCCAGAGGGTTCTTTCCAGGTTTCAAAATGGGGATGACAATACTTTCCCGCCATTGCGACGGAAACTCGCCCTCGACCCAGAGACGGTTGTAAAGGTCGAGGAGGCGTCGCTTGCAGTCCACTGAAAGGTGTTTCAGCATCTGACAGTGGATGCGATCTGGCCCGGGAGCGGTATCAGGGCAAGCGGCAAGGGCACTCTGAAATTCCCACTCACTGAATGGAGCGTTGTAGGGTTCAGAAGCGTCGGTGCGAAAAGAAAGGCTCCGACGTTCCATCCGCTCTTTAATGGAGCGGAAGGCCTGGGGGTAATTCGCAGAAGCGGAACTCATAGCAAAATGCTCTGCTAAGCGGTTTGCAATGACGTCGGAGTCAGTACAAACTGCTCCATTCAGTGAGAGCGCAGGGACGCTGGCAGGGGTCCGATAGCCGTAGACGCGTCGAATCTTGGCCCAGACCTGCGAAGGAGTGACATGGAGGCCAATGGTGGACACATACCGCTCCCAGCACTCCTTCTTGCCTTGGCGGATAAGGAGGCGGGCCCGCGCACGCAGCCGTTTGAAGGCGATAAGGTGGTCTAAGGAGGGATGTCGCTTGTGACGCTGGAGCGCCCGCCGGCGATCTTTAATCGCTTCAGCGATCTCAGGCGACCACCAAGGCACAGCCTTCCGCCGAGGGGACCCAGAAGAACGGGGAATGGCAGATTCGGCGGCAGTAACGATGCCGGTGGTGACCGATTGAACCACCGCATCAATGTCATCACTAGAGAGAGGCTCAATAGCGGCAGTGGAGGAGAACAAGTCCCAGTCAGCCTTATTCATAGCCCATCTGCTAGGGCGCCCAGAAGAGTGACGCTGTGGTAGTGACAGAAAGATCGGAAAGTGGTCACTACCACACAGGTCGTCATGCACACTCCATTGGAGAGACGGTAAGAGGCTAGGGCTACATATTGAAAGGTCAATGGCGGAGTATGTGCCATGCGCCACACTGAAGTGTGTGAAGGCACCATCATTTAAAATCGAGAGATCGAGCTGCGACAATAAATGTTCAACGATGGCGCCTCGACCTGTTGCCACTGACCCACCCCACAGAGGGTTATGGGCGTTGAAGTCGCCCAATAGCAAGAAAGGTGGCGGCAATTGGGCTATCAGCGCAGCCAGGACATGCTGCGAGACATCACCATCCGGTGGAAGGTAAAGACTGCAGACGGTAACAGCCTGTGGCGTCCACACCCGAACAGCGACAGCCTCTAAAGGTGTGTGGAGAGGGACAGACTCGCTGTGCAGAGTGTGAAGGACATAGAGGCAGACGCCACCCGACACCCTTTCATACGCTGCCCTGTTCTTATAATAACCCCGATAGCCACGGAGGGCGGGGGTTCGCATTGCTGGAAACCAAGTTTCCTGAAGAGCTATGCAGAAGAAAGGGTGACGGCTGATAAGTTGTTGGAGCTCAGCTAGATGGTGGAAAAAACCGCCGCAGTTCCACTGGAGGATGATATTGTCCATGGCTGAGAAAGGCGTGAAAGGACTGGGAAGGCAATTTACGCCGCTTGTTCACTCACTGCCACCGAGTCAGTACTCGTACGAGAGGCATCCATGGCGTCTGAGGGACCAGCGAGATCAAGGTCCTCAGCGGACGCTAGAATCTCGACTGCATCCTCAGACGCAGAGCGCGAAAGGTGCGGTGGGGTTGGCGCCACCGCAAGTTCTGTGGCCTTAGAGGTCTTTCTCTTGGACTTCTCTCGCTGAACCTTGGGTTGCACCGGCTGGGAAGGCTTCACCGATTCAGCCTCCGGGACAGAGGAGGATCGTGAAGCCCTACGCCCGGCCGCTGGTGAGGACTTATGCCACTGGCGGCCGTCATCCTTCCCGCTGGTGGAACCCTGGGAAGGGAGGGTCCCAAGGGAACTCTTACGGGCGAGAGTAGCCGAAGAAGTTAGACGCTTCTCCGGCTGAGAAGCGGGGACGGACGTCCCCGACGGGTGGGAGGAGGTTGCTCCTGAGGTAGGTGGTGCAGGAGCAACCGGTTGGGTAGAGCCCCCCACAGGCAAGGGGGCAGGAGGAGTCGTACTGCTTATCGAGCTGGCTGGAAGTCTCGAAACTGATGGGGCTAGCACAGTTGTCGTAGCAGCTGCATAAGAAGATGTCATTCTCACAGGATGGAGTCTGTCATATTTCCTTTTGGCCTCAGTATAGCTCAGCCGGTCCAGGGTCTTATATTCCATAATTTTGCGCTCTTTCTGAAAGACTTTGCAGTCAGGCGAGCAAGGTGAATGGTGCTCCCCGCAGTTGACACAGATGGGAGGCGGGGCACATGGAGTATCGGGATGAGATGGGCGTCCGCAATCTCGACATGTGAGGCTGGAAGTGCAGCGGGAAGACATATGGCCGAACTTCCAGCACTTGAAGCACCGCATCGGGGGAGGAATATAGGGCCCGACGTCACATCGGTAGACCATCACCTTGACCTTTTCCGGTAACGTATCACCCTCGAAGGCCAAGATGAAGGCACCGGTAGCAACCTGATTGTCCCTCGGACCCCGATGAACGCGCCGGACGAAATGAACACCTCTACGTTCTAAGTTGGCGCGCAGCTCGTCATCAGACTGCAAAAGGAGGTCCCTATGGAAAATAACACCCTGGACCATATTTAAGCTCTTATGTGGAGTAATAGTAACGTTAACATCCCCCAACTTGTCACAAGCAAGTAACCTGCGTGACTGGGCGGAGGATGCCGTTTGTATCAGTACTGAGCCAGAGCGCAGTTTAGACAAGCCCTCCACCTCCCCAAACTTGTCCTCTAAATGATCGACGAAGAACTGAGGCTTTGTGGAGAGAAAAGACTCCCCATCAGCTCTCGTACAAACCAAGAATCGGGGCGAATAACTATTACATCCATCCTGAGACTTACGCTCCTCCCACGGCGTGGCCAGAGAGGGGAACGTTTTCGGATTGTACTTTTCAGCATTAAATTGAGCCCGAGAACGCTTAGAGACTGCTGGCGGCTGGCCGCCAGCGAGAGATGATGTACCACGCTTCATTGCGGGTCATCCGCCCTGATGCCACCTACTCCGACCAAGGGCCCTCCCCACGGGCGCCACCCAGCCGCAGCAATAGCCACCTGGCAGGATGTCCATTGCCGGGAGTCCTGATGCCCCAGGGAGACGGGCATCTACTCCTTGGCATACGTGGGGAGTTAACGGCGCAGGCATCAGTAGAGCGATCCCTGTGTTGTCAGGGGGCTACAACCAAGAGGGTACATGGCGGCCCCACCACAACGGACTGGCTACCGTGCTGGATCTTAGGTGCAAAAATGGCCAAGGTCGTCGTCGCAGTTAAAAGAAACACTGCAGAGTGCAGTGTGGTAATCGCCCAAGAGATCGAAAACGAGCGGGACACCATTGCAACGACGAGAAAGACGGCTAAAGGTGTTATTGCACGACGGATACAGTGCACCATGTAAGGCGCCCTTCCCCAATTGGCTCGCTCTTCGGAATAATTTAGAAAGATGGAGGTCAAACCCGAGAGGGGACCATCACATTAGGCCAAAACATGTGAGACTCCTTTTAGTCGCCTCTTACGACAGGCAGGAATACCGCGGGCCTATTCTAACCCCCGAACCCGCAGGGGGGGTGCAATGGCAGGAGTTATGAGTTCCAAGTTCTACCCTTTGGCTTAAACATTAGCGCAGGTGTATTTGTATCAGCTTTGGACAGGGTCTTAGGACCAGATTTGCTCAGTAAGGTTACCATTTATGCTGACGATATGTTAATAGCCACATCAACTTGGGTGAACACATCAGTATAACAGAAAAGGTATTTCAGAGATTTACAAAGTATGGGGTATCAGCAAATCTAAAGAAATCTAACTTTGGCAAAGAACAAGTAAAATTTTTATGACACATCATATCAGAACAAGGATTATTAACAGACCCAAAGAAACTAGATGCCATACAGAATTGTTCACCCCCAAGGAACAGAAAACAACTGAAAGCATATCTAGGACAAACTTCCTTTTTCTGAAAATTTATACCACAGCAGCTTATGAAAAGCGATGCCCTACTTAACCTGTTGAGAAAGAATAAGCCTTGGTTATGGGATGAGAGATGCCACGAGGACTTTATCAAAATTAAAAATGCATTAATATCAGCAAACATTTTGAGTCATCCGGACATGTCTAAGGACTTTTGTTTACACACGGACGCCTCGTCTTAGGGGCTGGGAGCACATTTGTTCCAGATACAAGAAGAAGGAAAAACCGAACCCAAAGTCATCAGCTTTGCCAGCAGAATTTTATCAGAGGCGGAAAGATAATATTCAGTATCAGAACTGGAAAGTTTAGCAGTAATTTGGGCGTTTAAGAAATCTGAGTATTTTCTTTGGGGGTAAAAACACTAAGGTCTATTGAGATCAGCAATCATTATCTTTTCTCTTAACATGTAAACTGTTACACCGAAGACTAGCGAGGTGGTGTTTGTACTTGCAGGAATTCAGTTTTGAAATAATATACATAAAGGGCAGTCAGAATGTTATTGCAGATGCATTATCCAGATTACCACAGCAACTAGACAAGTTCAGTGAACTGCCTGAACACAATTCAGAAATCTGTACATTATTGATGCGAAGTAGTGCAAAAAAATCAGACTACAAAAAATTTTGTAAACAAATGGGAATAATACAACAGCAGATAGTTGGAAAAAGGTAATGCAAAATATTCAACGAAATGCAAACCACAAGGTAAGTAAATGGTACCAATTATACAAAGGCGCGCGCACACGCACACACAGACACACACACTCACACACACACAAAGTATGGGGAGACTACAGAGTAATAAAATGTACAGACAAGATTTCCAAACTTTGTTACTTTCATAATTTAGGACAACGTGTTTCACAAATATTAAAAAAGTGTGCTATTTGCCAAAGAACAAAACCATCCAATATGTCCAAGTTTAAAGAACTACACCCCATACTAACCAAAGCTCCATTGGAAATGGTTTCTCTGGTATTTCAGGGCCATATCCTAGAGCAAAAGGTGGTGTCAAATACATAATAGCTCTTTATGATTTTTTCACAAAATACATCAAACTTTATGCTATCAAAACCACTACAGCCAGTAGCATCATAAGGAGAATTGAAGAGGATTATTTACAAAGAGTAGGGAAACCCAAAGTAATATTAACAGACAATGCAGCCTATTTCGTAGGAAGAAGATGGAAACAATTCATGAATACACTGGTCATTAAACACATGTTGGTAAATTTTTACAACCCAGAAGCACGTCCCGTGGAGAGGGTGTTTAAAGAATTCAGTAGATTTACAAGGACTTACACTCAAAATAAGCATTCACGATGGATTGAATACGTGAATCCATTTATGCAAATAGTAAACAATCTCCCCCACTCTTCCACAGGTTTCACTCCTAATGAACTTCTGTTTAACACAGAGCAAACTGACGAATGGGAATCTCCCACAACAAAATTACCTACTAACGAGATAACTTTACAGGATAAATTCAAACAATCAGTAATTACACTAGCGAATAGAGCAGAATACAGAAACAGAATATACAATGAAAAGTTAAAACGAGGTACACATTTTTTCGAAGGGCAACGAGTCCTCTTGAGAATACATCCCAAATCGACAAAGACAGAACAAGTTGAACAAAAAATGGCTATTACTACACTCGGGGTTCTATATTATTGTAAAAATACCTTATCCTGGAACTTATAGGTTGGTATATGAAAGAACATGGAGACATCAGTGTGCAATTTGCAGGCGGGGATGGGGGGGGGGGGGGGGGATTTGCCCCCCCTCTGCATCAGACCATCACCTCCTCTGGTTTTAGTTCATGCATCCCTACCTGGGATGTTTATTTCCCATGCACTGGAGTAAAACTTCACATATAACTTAAATTTGTGGAGCCGAACACAAAGTTTTTAATAAGCCTTACTATTAATATGTTTCAGTTTTCTATCATCAGAATAAGTACAACTTTTCACAAATGTGCCTCTACTTTTTGAATTCCCCTCATATATCTGTACCCATCTGTAGATGATTTTGTAAATAAGCTTTACTTATAGTGTACTTTTAAAGATATAACAAGGGGTGGCTTTTCTGATGTGCATACGTGTCAATAGTGAGTTTCAGCATTAACATCTATTTATAAATAGCTGTTTAACCATGCGTAACACCACGGTCCAAGCTAGTAACATATATAATTCTACTAACCCCCTAAGACATCCCCCCCCCCCCCCCCCCCTGGTAAAAGCACAAATCGCACCCTGGGAGACACACAGGTCTCCACCCTGACAAAGACTTAAAAGCTTTTCACGAGTAGTGACACAATGTCACAACTGTTTTCTTGTCATAAAATGCATTTATAAGTAATGTCATTGTTTTTTAAGTAAAATTTTATTATGTGTATTTCAAATGAAATGTGTATAAACTCATGTAATTTCCTTGTTTTGTAAGAAAAGACAAACACTGTTTGGGAGGAAGTGATAAAACACAGATTCACGCGAAGCGAAATGCAAACTGGAGCAGCTTACGACTCGGCTGCGCGCGCTCAACAACACATGACATTCACCTTGCGCAATCGCAACAGGCTAACTCGCGGCGCAACCAAATAGAACCGCGAAGCTGCCCAAGTATTAAGCCCAATTTCAAAATAAATAACACGTAACAACTATATTTACTATCAAGGAACGAAGGAATATAATATTACATTTATATCAACATGCGAAGTTGCGCCAATACTAACATATATACATTGTAACTAGAATTAAAAGAAATTACAACGAAACATAGGGTACAGGACGTGTTAGCTAACAAAAGGATAAGATACCGTAAGAGATTTAACAGTAACTTTCTTTGCAGGGTAAATGAATAAATGGAATACAAATGCATGTAAATATATAAACAAGTAAGAATGAAATATGAAAAACGTCTGCGAACGTAGGTGATGACCGAGTATATGCGTGAGCTATGAGCTACGTAACAATTAGTATTTTAGTTAGTAGTAAGTTTTTTAAATTGCAGCGACCAGTGCATCGACACGGCGCAAAAGAGATTTACGAGGGCGGTTATAAGTACCAAATGAAAAAACGGGCCGCACCTCAACCAAATGAAGAATAAGAATATACATCGTCTCAGTACAACTAAGAAACATTTACCCGCACCTGCTGACTACAAAGTGCACATAAACACGGAGGAATGAGACCTCAAAGCTAATTAATTCATATCGCGTCGCATGCGAATATAAACGACGACATTTCCACACAATCTTAAAGAGGTAAGCATTCCACGTAATGCAAAAACTGTTGTGTTACGAGCACAAAGCTACACGTAAACAATTGTAAGCAACACAATGATATATAGTAATGGTTCAAATGGTTCTGAGCACTATGGGACTTAACTGCTGTGGTCATCAGTCCCCTAGAACTTAGAACTACTTAAACCTAACTAACCTAAGGACATCACACACATCCCTGCCCGAGGCAGGATTCGAACCTGCGACCGTAGCGGTCGCACGGTTCCGGACTGTAGCGCCTAGAACCGCTTGGGCACTCCGGCAGACGGTATATAGTACACGAGTCGTTAATACGTTTCGGTTTCATGAAAAGGGAGTTCCCTGATGAGTGATTTAAGAAAGGACGAATAGCATTTGCTTAGTAATCCATAAACCAGTCGAATAGTATTCCTTATTCCCTCCCCAACACTGGAGGCGGCGACAAAGCGTGATTAAGCCAGCAACGTGAAATGTAGAATCTTGATGTAAATTGTAAATGTTTCTCTCTCTTTCTCCCCAGAAAAATATTAAACTCTCATAACTGATGTACGCATGACTGGAAAATTAAATGCGGATGCATTAAATGCACATATAGTAACACGATGTAAAGGAATGTAAGTTACTTGTATTTATGTACAAGAGAATTTTTTTTAAGCTAACAAAGTAGCTATACTAACCAGCAACTGTAATTGAAAAAAGGAATTTTGTAACGCTTTAGAATATAAGAATTTTCTACGTTTGATACAAATAATGGGTGGAACGTCATATGTAAGCCATTGTAATGTGCATTGTTATGTCAAAATGTTTATGTAAATTTTTTGTACATATCAAGTCATATGTGAATGATGAACTACCTATAAGGAAAAAACCTCAAGGACTAAAAGCAATTCTTACGACAAACTGAACGACGAAACATATAGTGGTACCCAAATGCGTGTGCTTCATATTGCAACGAATCAATTGTAGTAATGTCATGGTACGCAACGTCGGATGTATTGATCAGCAAACTGCAATTGTGCAAGCATCGCTTACCTTGACGTCGGGTGTTGATGTGCAGTACTCACCCCACTGAAAATGTGGATACGACGGAGAAGATCCGTATGAAAGGTGAATTATCCGCCACAGCACCGGTTCTTGAAGAGTAAACGCACACGCACCGCACTCACGTTGGAAAACCACGCCACAACAAGCTATTCGACGGACAGTACGGCATTCAGTGTGAAAATGACACTAAAAGTGCGATGGAAGCGCGCACGACCGTACCCAATAATATGTGGAACATTTAACGGTTGTTGTGCAGTCAACAAACATACTTGGGGCGCATGCGCACAGAGAGCGCCCTCATGTAAATACTTGGTAAATCATCATTCCATATGTAAGTTGTGTGTTTTCCTATAATATAAAGTATAATCAAATCAAGCTGACATATCCAACCCAAAAATACAAAGAGAAATACTCCGACAAATAAAGGTCATTGTACCCGATTCGGCACAAATTTAAATTTAAGCTGTACTACAATATACGAAACACTGTGCGCTTTCATTGCATGTCACCGCACAGTGTGAGGCAATTGTATTTGTAAGTAAGGAGAGCACTGACAAAAAACAGTAGCGCGACCGCTGTGAGCGTCAGCGAAGGATGTATTTTACTATGGCGGAAGGCAGTAAAAAATGAGGGAAACCTCATTCAATTTTTTGTCAATTAATAGACAGACTCTGTCTTCAGTTCCCGTGGCGTGAAGACGATTTTCTTGTGAATCAGTGTGTTGTCTGAATAATAATCGTATGAAAATACTAAGTCTGAAAATTCGTTTTTTTTGCAAAACAACGAAAAGTTTTCTTTCCTACCGCGCATCATCTCAATGTCAGGTCGACAAGCGGGCTGCATCGGAAGAAGCTAATGTTATACACACGGTCGAGAGAGAAAGTAGATGAAATATAACCAAGGACACCAGACATAACTTCACGACACCACTGGCTCAAAATATGCCAATAGTACAATCCATTTGTTCGAGATTGGATTGATTGACTATTCCATTAGTTTTTGGTACAATATTTCATGCGTTATGATTGAAAAAACACACAAAGTATTACTTCGTATAATCACAGTTGCTTCACTTACCTACTTAATCTCACTAGTATATCTTATCCGTTTGTAATTTAGTACTGCATAAAAACAAGTTTATTTTGTTCAGCCACACCTTGGAATTGTCAGCAATGTTTACTGTTCAGTTAATTTCCTTACATGGACCACAGTTGTAGTTTGTACATACTTCGGTATTTAATGTTACATGTTTTGTTTTAGTTAAAGGGGAAGGTGCAATGATTTAATAAGTTTTGTAGGAACTGGAACTCAGCACCTTGGTTCATCTCTCTCAATGACTGCTAAACAGCATTGATACGCCCACCCTTGAAGTCAAGCTAAGCGTTTAACATACTTTTACGAACGACCGGTGTGGTGGTGGGGGGGGGGGGGGGGGGGGGGGAGGCAAGGAAGAAGATTTGGACATTATTCAATAGCAAAGCATTGTCTGGTTCGCTATTTTTTTTTTTCCGTTATTGAGTTTCAATTCCCCCCCCCCCCTCGCCCCCCCCCCGCCCCCCCCCCCCCCCCCGAAGGGGGCGGGCTGGCAGCAGCTTAGTGTGCCGCTCTTCAGCCTACAGAATTTGTTTTATAAATATGAAGATAATAAATAATAATAACAAGCGATAAAATCGGAGACTTAAAAGGTAACGTGGCGGAAAAAATTGTGGAACTTAAAACATAGAAACAAAGGGATGATGTTGCTAATAAAATACATATGAAGCAGACAGGTAAAATAATAGACAGGCAATTAAAAAACACGGCGACAGTCTGGCTTCTGTTCGAAAGAGACATAAAATTCACACCCAGCGACAGCACGATTTCTGTTCGCAACACTTTGGAAAGACGAACAACACTGAACATTCACTTGAACACTGCACTAAAAAGTTGGCAAATATGACATACCATAGCCGAGAGCAGGTGGGGGGAACCTGGACTGATGATGGGAAAAAAAGGGGGGGAAGGAGAGGAAAAACGAAGAGGAGGAGGAGGAGAGGGGGGGGGGAAGGAGACGATGGAAGATGAGGACCCATAAGAGGAGGGGGGGGTGCTGGGCAGACGCGACAGGGAGTGAGGAAGGCAGAAGGCAGAGGAGGGGAATACAAAATGACTCCGGGGGGGGGGGGGGAGACGGAGGCAGAGAGAGGGTAGGCAGGGAGGAAACAGGATGGAAGAGGGCGCTCAGGGATAGGACAGAGGAAAGGAGGGGGGTCAGGCAGAGTTGATAGGAGGGATAAATGGAGGGAGAAAAGGCATCATCCGGGAGGGGGAGTTGATGGGAGTCACCTCGGGAAAGGAGATGAAGGGTGTAGAGATGGAGGGTAGGGGGGACAACAGTGATGACGTGGCAGGGGGCAGGGACGGGAGAGGAGAGGAGCAACCAGGGGTTGAGGGGGATCGAGGTGGCGGGAGGTGCAGAGTATGCGGAGATGTTCAAGGAATAGGAGCAGATGGGGGAATGGAATGTCACAGAGAATCTGCATGGGGGATGGGAGGCATATACAGAAGGGAGTTTGAGGAGTCGGTGGCGGTTGTGGGCTTTGGATCGGATGGAGCGGAGATGAGGGATCCGGGTGAGGTGACGCTCAATGGTGGGGCCAAGGTAGGTGAGGGTGGGGGAGAGGCAGACAGGACGGGCACAGACGGTAAGGGAGAAATCCAGGAGCCAGAAAGATCGAGTGGTACGACCTAGGACGATTGCCTGTGTGTTGGAAGGATTGGTTTGCAGGAGCCACCGGTTACACCGTGCGGAAAAAAACGTCAAGCTGATTCTGGAGAAGGCGTCGGGATCGTCGGAGGGTAGGAATGCGGTGTCATCGGCATACTGCAAGAGGTGTACTGGAGAGGGGGGGGGGGGCGGTTGGGGCATATCTGCCGTGTAAAGGAGGTAGAGGACAGGGGAGAGGACAGAGCCCTGGGGCACACCTGCAGAGGGGTAGAAGGTGTGGGAATCGGCATTATGGACGGTAACATAGGAGGGGTGGTGGGAGAGGAAGGAGGCCGTCAGAAAGATATACAGTAGTTGACAGGAAGGGCGTAGGTTTGGAGTTTAAACAGGAGACCGGGATGCCAGACACGGTCGTAGGCCTATTCGAGGTCGAGGGAGACAAAAATGGCGGAGCGACGGGAGTTACGCTGGAGGAAGAGGTGGCGAGTGAGGTGGAGGAGTCAGTCATCGGCAGAGAAGGAAGGTCAAAAGCCACACTGGGTGTCGGGGAGGAGGTGGTTTCGGTGGAGGTGGTGACGGATGCGCCGGGTAAGGATTGATTCCGAGAGCTTGCTGAACACCGACGTGAAACAGATAGGACGATAGGAATAGTCGTCAAATGGAGGCTTGTCGGGTTTGGAGAACATCGGGATACGGGAGGTTTTCCACAGGTCGGGATAGAAGCCGGTGCAAGGATGACATTGAAGAGGGTGGCGAGGACTGAAAGGAAGGAGGGAGGGCAGTGTTTGAGGTGGCGGTAGGTAACGCAGTCGTGGCCGGGAGCCGTGTTGCGTTTAGTGCGGAGTGTGAGGCTGATGTCCTGTGTAGTGATGGGAGTGATAAGTTCAGATGGTGGTGTGTGGCCCTAGTACTGGAAGCTAGGAGCAAGGGGAGGAACACAGATGTCCGTATGGTCCATGACGTCAGGGAAGAGGGAATAATCAAAGTGGTGATATTCTGGATTGGAAAAAACATCTGAGAGGTGAGAGGCAAAGTGGTTGGCCTTACTGGGGTCGTCAGGAAAGGGCAGGTCATCAAGGAGGAGAGGGTACTGGGGGGTGGGGCAGTTCCCAGTAAGGCAGTGGAAAGCAGACCGATACTCGGAAGAGTTTATGGGGATCATGGTGTTGAGTTGTGTACACGTCTGGCGCCAGGCACTGCATTTCTTCACAGTAAGCAGCTTGCGAATGTGTCGTCGTAATTGCTGGTGGCGGGTAAGTGTATCCTGGTCACTAGTGCAGAGAAAGGAGCGGAAGAGGTGGCGGGACTCTCGAAGGAGAAGGACGGCCTGTCAAGGCAGGGCTGGGCGGTGAGGGTGGACGGCTTCGGTGGGGATACGGGTGGCGACGGCGTCAGACGAGATCTGGTGCAGGAAGGCGGCAGTGCGATAGATGTCATCAGGAGATTGGAAGGTAAGGTCGTGGCCTTCAAACAGGGTGTGAATGGAGTCCCGGTAGGCATCCCAGTTGGCACGGGAGTAATCGTGGACAAGTTTTGGAGGGATGTCGGGGCAAGGAGCGTCTCGGGGATGGCGACCACTAGAGATAGTGAGAAGAACGGGAGCACGGTCACTGCCGATGAGGTCGAGGACGTCTGCAGTGATGCGGCCGAGGAGGTTGGGAGAGGCAAGGACCACATCGGGAGTGGTGTTGGATTCGGGTCGGGTGTGCTGGGGGAGGGGAATCTGTTTCGCTACTTCTATGTGAACCCGTAATGCACTGTGTAACTACAAAGAATCGAGAGTGGAGTCCCACCTATCATCAGGGTTTCTCTCCGAAACAGTATGCTCTTTCTGGTCTAAAATGCAGTTTACAGTGACTTGGTCAATATATATTAATTATCACATTCAGTACACACAAATATGTTAGTCTATGGAAAACATTGAAAGCCACCAGCCTCCTGCAAGGAGTGTACGTGCTGTCATCTGCTGGCGACGTGGAAAAATAGATTAGAGGTTAGCTTAAATGCCGCCAGATGTCCAAATGAGTTACCGTACTTTACTTCCTTATATAATTGTCAATCAAACTCACTGGTATGACAGACTGTTACACAATTCAAACAAAACTAAAACTTTGTTTGACATACAACCTGTAGCAGTTGAAAAGAGATGATTTTGTTAAAGAATTTAGAAGATATATACCTGTTCTCACAATGTATACTATCAATAACGTTTTAAGTATAACATTCTTTTTAATAGCAATGTTTACTTTCACTTTTCACACTCCAACCCGAACTACTTGTTTGGGCGAGTAGATTAGATTAGTACTTGTTCCATAGATCATGAATACGACACTTCGTAATGATGTGGAACGTGTCAGGTTAATAAAAGGTGTTTATACAAGATATTACATTACACCAAGTATTACATGACACTTAATATTTTTAATTTTTTTTCTTGTTTTTCTCCTTTTTTGTGGAAGTTGGGGAAATTACCCACTTACTATATCCAAAAATTCATCCAATGAGTAGAAGGATTTGTCATTAAGAAATTCTTTTAATTTCCTTTTAAATGCTATATGGCTATCTGTCAGACTTTTGATCCTATTAGGTAAGTGACCAAAGACTTTTGTGGCAGCGTAATTTACCCCCTTCTGGCCAAAGTTAGATTTAACCTTGAGTTTGAAGATCATCCTTTCTCCTAGAGCTGTAGCCATGTACACTGCTATTACTTTTGAATTCGTTCGGATTGTTAATAACAAATTTCATAAGTGAATTTATATATTGTGAGGCTACAGTGAAGATCTCTAGCTGTTTAAATAAGTGTCTGCAGGATGATCTTGGATGAGCTCCAGCAATTATTCTGATTACACGCTTTTGTGCAATGAACACTCTTTTACTCAATGATGGGTTACCCCAGAATATGATGCCACACGAAAGCAGAGAATGAAAATAGGCGTGGTACGCTAATTTACTGAGATGTATATCCCCGAAATTTGTAATGACCCTAGTAGCATAAGTAGCTGAACTCAAACGTTTCAGCAGATCTTCAGTGTATTTTTTCCAGTTCAACCCCTCATCAATGCATACACCTAGAAATTTTGAATATTCTACCTTAGCTACCGATTTCTGATCAAAGTCTATATTAATTAATGACATCATTCACTTTACTGTGTGGAACTGTATATATGGTGTTTTGTCAAAGTTTAATGAGAGCCCATTTGCAGAGAACCACTTAATGATTTTCTGAAAAACATCGTTTACAATTTCACCAGTTAATTCTTGTCTGTCAGGTGTGATAGCTACACTTGTATCATCAGCAAAAAGTACCAACTTTGCATCTTTGTGAATATAGAATGGCAAGTCATTAATATATATTAAGAAGAGCAGAGGACCCGAGACCGAATCTTGCGGCACCCCATTGTTGATTGTTCCCCAGTTTGAGAAATCACCAGTTTTTTGCATATTATGTGAACTGCTTATTTCAGCTTTCTCCACTCTTTCAGTTAGGTATGATTTAAACAATTTGAGTACTGTCCCATTCATACCACAGTACTTGAGCTTATCTGGAAGTATTCCATGATTTACAAAATCAAAAGCCTTTGATAGATCAGAAAAAACCCAAACGGGTGACTTCCGGTTACTCAGAGCATTTAATATTTCATTAGTGAAAGTATATATAGCATTTTCCATTGAAAAACCCTTCTGGAAACCAAACTGACATTTTGTTAAAACTTTATTTTTACAAAGGTGTGAAGCTACTCTACAATGCATTACTTTTTCAAGAATTTTGGATAAGGCAGTCAGAAGAGAGATTGGGCGGTAGTTGTTGACATCAGAAGTATCCCCTTTTTTATGCAGTGGTTTAACAATGGCATACTTCAGTC
Organism: Schistocerca cancellata; assembly: GCF_023864275.1. Classification (NCBI taxonomy): domain Eukaryota; kingdom Metazoa; phylum Arthropoda; class Insecta; order Orthoptera; family Acrididae; genus Schistocerca; species Schistocerca cancellata. The sequence goes on from NC_064636.1 coordinate 16,929,311, forward strand.
TATCTGGGAAAATACCCTGCTTCAGAGAGCTATTACATATGTGGCCAAGAATCCCACTTATTTCTTGGGAACAAGCTTTTATTCTCCTGCTGGAAAAGCCATCAATTCCATGTGAGCTTTTATTCTTGAGAGAGTTTGTTATCTTCCTAATTTCAGAAGGAGAGGTGGGTGGAATTTCAGTTGTATCAAATGGTGTGGGTAAGGTGTCTTCCATTAACTGCCTTGCTTCCTCTAATGAACATTTAGATCCTATTTTCTCTACAACATTTAAAAATTAATTATTCAAAATGTTTTCGACTTCCGGCTTGTTGTTTATCAAGTTTCCATTCGCTTTGATGGTGATGCCGGCATCCTGTACTCTTGGTTGCCCTGTCTCCCTTGTAATAATATTCCAAATTGTTTTGATTTTGTTATCAGAGGTATTAATCACAGACATTATGCACATGCTTCTGGACTTTCTAATAACCTTTCTTAACGTAGCACAGTAGTTTTTATAATATTTGGCTGTTTCTGGGTCATTACTCTTTCTTGTTGTTAGGTACAGTTCCCCTTTGTGGTTACAAGATACTTTTATTCCTTTAGTAAGCCAAGGTTTCTTGCATGGTTTCTTAGATTCAACAACTTCCTTGGGGAAACAGTTTTCAAATTCTCTTACAAGTGTATCATGAAATAAGTTATATTTTAAATTAGCATCGGGTTCATTGTACACCTCATCCCAGTCTGACTGCTGAAGACTTTCTCTGAAATTTCTAATTGTTGAGTCATTAATTGAACACACAACTTTGGAGGGTAGTTTTGAATTACTGAATGGAGCTATGTCATATACTGTAACTAGCTGAGAATCATGATCAGAAAGGCCATTCTCAACAGGACAAGAATTTATGTTTTCAAATCTATCTCGGTCTATAAAAGTGTTATCTATCACTGTGCTGCTGTCCTTTACTACCCGAGTCAAAGTTCGTGTAATTTTTTAAGGGAGATGTGCAAGCACGTCTCCTCACATAGTAGCTTATCACAAAATACATATAACCAGTAATGGGTTAAACTGCGATTTTCCAATGTCAGTGATTGCTGTGAATGCCACTTTTCAGTATCTGTTAATCTTAACAGTGATTTATCGCAGTTAACATCCAGGTCTTGTATCGCTCCGCACTCTACCACTGCTATTTCAAGTGACTACTGCCATTCATCACCAGACACCATATGATAAAGTTACACTTGTGCACACAGAAAATTGCATCTCAACAAAACTGTCATTAGTAAGTACGTTTTACATTTGTTGTTCTGTTGGCTTTAATTTTGTATTAAAGAAACAATTGTGAAAATATTCTTAGTGTAATTAATATGTAAGTAGCCATAATAGTTTGTGTTTAGAAAACGAATTCTAACGTATTGTTATGTTAACACGTACCCGAACTACAATTCAGTCACTCAGTAAAGCGGTAATTCAAAATATCATTGTCAACAGATCTGGAGAAATTGCCACTGTGTCTTTAGACTGTCTTTGCCCGACGAGAAGTTAGTTTCTAAGTGTTTCGATTAACTTAATTATTTAAGTGAGATTGTTCTAACAAATGTGAAACTTCCTCCATTGAGTTGCTTACATTACAAGAAATATTAGCAATACTACTCTGTCAGTTACATTGCTTGTAATTAGTGACAGCAAAAATGTTTAATAATCCTTGTGATTTTGCAGACGCTGTTCCAACCCTGATTACAGTACTGGTTGCTGTACGTATCTGTCCACAAGAGTGAAATTTTTTTATCCAAGTCCCTAGAATGCACCCGCTTTCATAGCGAAAAAACTGTGTGTGTTAGACAAAATCTAACACAAGTTCTGGAATCGGGGTACGAAATAGAGTTAAAAACACATATTACATTTCAATCACCTGATACCAAGCAGACTAGTGTCATCATATTTTATGCGCGCAGAGAGGCAGATAGACCCACTAAACTGCATTGCAGTATAGCACCTGGTGAAATCTAACTGTAATAAAATTATTCATTCAGATGGGAGAATTGCAGAAAGCTTTGGGTTTTGGGTGGAGAGAAACTAAATTACAATAGAAAAACGGAAAAATAAAGCGAATGATAGCAAACACGATTACTAACATGAAATACGGCAAAACCAACACCCTAAATCCTAGGGAACAAAAGCAGGTGCACAAGAAAAGTAACAAATATTGGAATTGACGACTAGAACTGACCTATATATGAAATAAATTGTAGTTACCCATTCCAATATTACTAACTGTTTTGCAGAAGTTCAGAGAGCAATTGCGAGTGCAGGAATAGAATTATATTTAACACACGTTCTGAAAAAGAGATCTAATTAATGAACCATTGAATAGTTAGATTCAGTAACTTGAACTGACCTATATAGGTGTTCAATTACAGTTACAGATACCAATAACAACAACTTCTTTGTGGTAGTTTGTAGAGCAAGTAGTACTACGAAAATCCCATAACATTTCAGTGCACAAATCTGCTGCAAAAACATCCTAAATTATGAGTGTTAGAATGGTTAGCTTCGCTGACAAGAATTGACCTACGTAGGTCAGTTCTAGTTACCGATTCCAACTGTTCAACCTTGGAATGTTGCGAATCAGAATTGACCTATATACGGAAAAACGATGTGCATAATAAATCGTGGAATGTTTGAAATAGGTAACTACAATTGACCTATACACCTAAATTCCAGTTATCAGTTCCATGCTTTCCATGGTAAATAATATATCAACATTCATCAACTGTAGTTACTGATTCCACAAATCATTTTTCAATGTCTTTGCAGTAATTATCTGCAGTATTATGTTGCAGGATTTCTATTTTGCTGTTGCTTTCTGTACTGCTGCAATAAATAAATTATTTGTTTGTCACGGAAATACAGAGAGGAAAGAAGCAATGGAAATACTGAAAGAAACCACTACAAACACACGTTTGTAAAAAAGGCAGAACTTGTGTACCTTGGACTCAACAAAAAAATTCACCTATATAGGACAAACCTACTAATCCGTTTCAAAGAACATTATTGTCCAAAGTAGTAAAGAAAACATTTCCAAAAATGAAAATATTTAATAGATCACTGCACACTCAAAAAATGAAATGGTAGAATAACGGAACCTTGAAACCAATAACTATACTACATGTAACTCACACCAGCTACAATAACTCGAAAATGACAAATGAAAGAATTTGTACCTCAGGTATGAAAGTTAAATTGACAGATGTAACACTGAAATGGAACACACAAATTTGGCTACATAAAAAGAAACTTGCCACAATTGAACTTCCAAAAGTGTGAAAGGTCAAGGCTTACAAGAAGAACAAAATAAGGACATAAGAAGAAATAATAATATTAGGAGGTCAAAGTATAGTGAAGTTTGCAAAAACCAGAATAACTAATCAAAAAATTAATGAGAAACACTAATTGCCAGGCAAGAAAAAGGCACCATCCAAATAAATTCTTCCCACCACCCGACCCCAACTAGACTCAAAATTTTAAAATAAAAAAGGCAAATGATATCACTAATCAATCACATAAACCCATAAGCACAAGGCACAAGTGACCCCTCATCCCACCACTGTACCCAAAAATAAAAAAAAAATAAATAAATAAAAATAAAAAAATAAAAAAAAACAGGAAAACCTCCCCCCAGAGAAACCAAAAAAGTATAGAACCCACACGACATGAAAAAAAAACATCTACAGAAAAGAAGAAAAAAGTATGAAACCCACCCACACTAACAAAACGGGGCTTGTACATTTTGCTGACTATTTTCATAAATGATAGAAGCAAACAATAACCTTTAGAAACACTTTTCCTCCAAAGGTATTCATCCAAATGGCCTTGCAACACTGAAATCTCTCTCTTTCCCTGCCTGACAACAGATTTTACAGCCCCTCAACACCCCTCGCTAGCACTTGTACATCCCCCGTCTTGTAATCTTTAAATGCAATATTGCGATTTACAACCAAATGATAATCCCTGTCACCCAACCTCTTGTAGGAAGCAAACCCATCGGTTATTACTATTGAGCATTCTTCCACATGTTCTTCAATTAAAGATGTTAACACTTCTTTCTTAGGATTCGGAACAACTTTAAGTACATCAGCACAATTCCCTCCAGAAATTACTACCCAAACAACCTTGCGCCCTTTTCATACCTTCTCTTTCTAAAATGTGATTTGTCTACTTTCAACTGTAAACCCCTCTTCCCCCCCCCCCTCCCCCAAATGATCCCTGTACTTTATAAAATCCCTGCAGACCTCTCTACGAAATGAAAACCAGTCAGCTACAGTGCCACATGCAACCCCTGTTTCATTCATGACATATTTAGAAGAATATTCATAGTAAAAATAGTAGGTTAACATGACTATTACTTCTAAATTCAGCCTCAGTTTTTCAAAGCAGGCTCCTCTGCATATAGGCCTCCATATATAATTTTTTCTGCACCTCCACATGTATTGATTGGAAGTTCTTGAAGATGGAACATTGATCAGCACCATATAATTACCAGAAACACTGCACTCACGTACTTCTGCAATAACGCCCCATGACTGTAAAAATCTTATACTAGATTTACAGTCAGTCATTCCTCAAGGAGCATTTTCGCTGTAAACACAACTGACTCGCCCATAAAGAAAAGCAATTGTGTAAGAAATCAGAATCTTATTTTTATCAACAAAAGATACCAAAAACAAATTATGATATGAAAACAAATCAATGTACATCAGATTTTTAATATACACGCATAACAAAGAAATCCAAAGAAATGGTTTTACATTCATAACTACAATCTGCAGCATAAACATAACAACATCACACATTACATCATCCTTCAAAGCCGATGGGTGGAATTGAACACCACAAATCCGAGATTTGTGTCCCACATTACCTGTCAATGCTGTATATATTGTAGGGATTAAAGGAAGTATAGGTAAGTAATCAAACAAGAAACAGATACATGTGTAAGTAATTTATATTTGATGAAGACTGGTTACTGATGACAGTTACTGGTGACGGTAGATTCTGAGGCAGAAATACTGTCTAGGAAAACAGACTGTTATCAGGTAGTAGAACCTTTCAAAATGGATCCAGCAACGATGAGCAACGTATAGTAATAAACAGTGTACACTTAGTTGCTAGTGTACAGTTACTCAACAAAGGAGAATCTATAAGTGATACACAGCACTGTAATGATCAGATATATAGCAAGGCTTGCAGATATATCCTCTTAGGGGATCATTAGACAACAGAATTATGTGATTTCTGTGGAAGTATAAATCGGTATTCACGAATAAGCCAAGAATAATAGGAGATTACATTTGCAATCATAAATAAAACATGAAAATCCATCCTTTTTCACACACTATCCAGTATCTTTAAGACCTACAGTACAAGAGGAAATAAATCAGATGATTGAAATCAAATGATTGAACACTGTGCAAATGTTTACTACAATCCAATGTTATAGATTCAGACAAGCTAGATATTTCAGTTCAATGGATCTGAAAGTTGCATATTGGCAGGTAAGGAGACATGATAAGTATTCTACAGCTTTCTTGTCTGATGAAAGTCATATCAGTTCAAAGTGTTGAATTTTGGCTTATATATTTCAGTTTCAGTGTTTCTTCATTCTTTAGATGAAGCCTGAGTGCAAGAATTATTACTAAACTGATTATCGAAATAGACGATATTTTAATAGTATTTAAAACGTGAGGAGAACATTGTAATTTATTAACAAAAGCTCTGCAAAAGTTTTATGACAAGGGTATAATACTGTCCAAATCTCATTTCGGCAGGGCAGAATTAAAATTCTTAAGACATGTAGGGATGCACGGAATTAAATCAGATCCGGAAAGGATAAGGGCTATAAAAGATTGTCCAGAGCCCCAAAACACAACTGGCTGGACTCTGTTGTAGCTGTGTGCGTTGGCAAGTAATAAATGATCCTTGAGTGTTATCACTGTTAAAACAAATCTCTAAATGGATATGGCATGGAGGGGCATCACAAGCTTTTAAGAATGTTAAACAAGCATTGGTGAATTCTCCTATACTGTATCACCTTGTGATGTACGAGCCACTTAAGTTAGCAACAGATGCATCAGAATTAGGACTCGCTTCGAAATTATTTCAAAGGGAATGGAATCCTCAAATTGGTGAGCATAAAACTATCATTTTTGCAGGTAACAGCCTTCACAAGCACCAGTTAAACTACATGTCTACAGAAAAGGACTTACTAGCTACTGTTTGGACTATTCAGAATTTCGAGAAGTTGATTTGAGGATCAAAAATAATTATTTACACTGACCACCAAGCATTTGGGTTCTTGAAGTATTGGTTGGGCAAACTGGGTGAGGGGACCAAACAGCAAGGTCATTGGCCCCATCAGATTAGAGGAGGAATTTGGTCGTGCCCTTTCAGAGGAGCCATTGCAGCACTTGTCTGAAGCGATTTACCTGTCTCAGGATGGATGGACACGGGTTTGAACTGTCATCCTTCCAAAAGTGAGTCCAGTTCCTATTGACAGTAGGCTCAGCTGGGAATATTGTGGGTCCCTCACTCTAAAAAGGCTGTCATCAGCAACTTTTGCTTTAACAATCATCGGTCATCTTGGGAAAATCACCATTTTAAAATCAGCTTATTTTGGGTACTCTCACTCGTTAATAAGTTATGGCATAATCTTGTGGAAGAATTCACAAAAAAATGAAGAAATCCTAACAGTTCAGAAGAGAACAGTCAGAATTCTGTGCCGTTTCTCCACGAACCTCGTGTAGAAAAAACTCTTCACACAGTTAGGAATACTGACAACAACAAGTATGAAACGAATTGATTGTACGACAACTATAGCACTAGAGGTAATGATGATCCCCATTTTGAACTAAAAATTTTGTCACTAGTACAGAACGGAGTAAAATATGTTGCTATTAAGACTTTTAAATGCAGTGTCTAATTATATAAAATGTATGAGAGAAAATGAAATGATATTCAGATGTACATTAAAGAAATACCTGCTTGACCATCCACTGTACTTCTTAGATGAATTCTTTTCCAGAAATAATTAAAAGTTCCTTTATACACTTCTAGTGCACTTCTTGAATACAAAGATATATCTTATTATTCAGTTATTAGATGAAAGATACAATACTATGTTAATGTTAGACAGTGAATTACAATAGTAGGTAAATGTTAGCTAGTAAATAAGAAAAATTGATACTTACCATTATTTATATCATTGTACTATGTTGTTATTATACTGAAGTATTAATTCCATTTGTATAATTGTACAGACAGGTTCCACTTCCGAGCGAGTTACTTGCACGTACAGATCTGTGGAATACTCGTACCAAATAAATAAAGGTGTGCTAATCACTCCCCCACCTTAAAGTAGAACACAACTGTCTAATGATAAGGGCCTTGTATTTACAAGAATTCCACAAAGAAGTAAATTACATAAAAGGTAGTTAGAACCAAGTTCCTAATGTGTTGTCAAGATTATCTACAGGTCTGAATGACAGGAAACATACTGGGGAACATAATGTCACTTTTGCGATTAATTTCTTAACTGTAAGTTATATTAATAATAAGGTTAGAACCCTAGCCTCAGGAAATAAAAACAGACGAATATTTTAACCTAAGATTTTGGCAATGCAAACAGGCATTATTGTTATCTGAGATTGTTCTATCGGCAATAACAAATGGTACCTTGTTCTGAAAATTAAATAATATGGTATCCAATTGGGTAGGTATATAGCAGAGTGTGGAAGATGATCTTATATGTTTCATCCATACAAGATATGGACATTTTGGTATTTGCAAGTGCCTAAGAAACATGAATAGGTTTTATTACTTTAAGAACTTAAGTTGGAAGATAGTAAAGCTACTACAGTCCTGTGAAGTGTGCCAGAAGGTGAAAGATGATAGCAGCCATATATAAGTTTTAGCCAATAATACCAAAAGGTTTACTTGATTTAACACCTGCTGATTTTTTGGACCATTACCTACAAGTCAAGGAAGGGTTACTGACATCTATCAAATAAGCATTACTGAGAGCACCTATACTGAATCACCCTGTGATGTAGGTAGACCTTGCAGGCTCCACAATGATAAAAGGATCACAATTTATAAGCAATAACTTTACAGAATGTTTGGTGTGGGGAGGCATAAAATGTGTAGCCATTTCAGAATATCACCCGCAATCCTACCCTTGTGAATGGGTAATGAAGGAGACTGTGTACCACATATTGTTCCGAGAAGCATACCATGTGGACTCGGCTGATTCCCGAGTTCCAGGCTATTCTGGATGAACTACCCCTTTGAGCCACTACTAAAGTTATTAAGTGGCCACCTGCAATAGCAATTAAAGCTGAAGAACTACACAGCATACAGTGAAGGAAAATTTACAAAAACAGGCAGAAAGTAGATAAAGGAAATGCAATGGAAAAGCAATGAATCCTGTATTCCAGGTTAATGACTCAGTACTAGTTACAGATTCCCATCCTAGTTCCAACTTAAAGAAGACGGTATTGAGTCTGTCACAGAAAAGCAGTATACTTCTGAGACTGGTCGAGAAAAGGGATTATACGTTACTGCAGTGTTAATGAAATTTATATCCCCAGGAGAGTCTGCAATCTTTGCAGATTTGGTGGCTGGAAGGCTGTTGAGTGTTTTAATTAACTGTTTCACTATTTTGCATTCTGTTTTCCCTGGAGCAGGTTCTTCTACTCTTTCTAACCAGTGGTCTTTAACTTAAATATGTCTTCCACCATTCTGTCCTAGTTTTGGCAGTAAACCAACACTGAAATAGCCCAAGTCTTATTACAGAAAACCTTACTGTAGTTCTGTCATATGTAAAAGAAACACATAAGATAATGCAAACAGAAATAGTCATTTTTGAGGATATTTCTTTTGGGGAAAATCAGTGGTCTAGTGAAAATACTTTAAAATGGATTAAAAAGAATCTTTACTGCAATAAAATATTTATTTGAATGGTACCCTGTTTTGGTCAGAATGCGACCATCTTCTGACCATTTATACCACGATGGCACAAATGCTGTTTACGTTCGTGGAGCTACAACAGCCGCTCCACCTATCGTCAGGGTATACACGGTACGAATGGTCTGAAGATTGTCACATTCTGATCAAAACCGGTCACCGTTATCTGCTGTCGATGTTCGTGATGCTTCAACTGCTACTCTGTTCACCCCACCATCTGCCAGAACGGCTCGGCTTAAATGGTCTGATGACGGTCACATTCTGATCGAAACCAGTTACCATTCAAATAATCATTTTATTGTGATCAAGACTCTTTTAAGACAAAATTATAGTCACAGTGTATGACATTGTCAGATATGAAGTACGTATTATGTGTGTCACATACAATGAGGATTTTCTACTGTTTCTATTCTTTATTGCATTACAGTTGGGTTTGTATCGTTTTCTGTACGAGAGGTTACCTAACATAAGCTGGTAGCAGCTTGTGGAGATAGTGATAACACACAGACAACAACCAGATAATTACATTATTATGTCAGACAGACTTTATATTTAATGAGGGTTGGGTCGTTGTGAGGGAGCAGACCAGACAGTGAGGCCACCGGTCTTGTCGGATTAGGGAAGCACGGGGAGGGAAGTCGGCCGTGCCCTTTCAAAGGAACCGTCCCGACATTTGCACGGAGCGATTTAGAGAATTCACGGAAAACCTAAGTCGGGATGGCCGGATGCGGGATTGAACCGTTGTCCTCTCAAATGCGAGTCCAGTGTGCTAACCACAGTGCCACCTCGCTCAGTTCTAATGAGGAAATAGATAATAAACAGGGGGAGTATGATTGGAAAGCAAACTATCCCCTACACGAAGTTAAGCATGACATGCTAATATGTAAGCAAAAATGCAACAGTTTGGAGAATAAATTGTTTTGCTGCATTAACTGAGAAAACTGTCATCTCCGACGAGAGAGCACTAATGAATAAATCGTGAAACTGCTCGTCAGTTTTATCTCGTAAATACTAGAAAGAGTAAACAGATATATCAGGTTATTAAGTAAATGTGTCTTGCCCTACAAAAAGTGGAAAGAGTAAACAGACACTGACAGAAAAGTTAGAATTATTCGCAACAGAACTTGTGAAGCTTCTTTTAATATACAAAATGAAAAAGCAGTTGAAGTTCAGATATTGCACTGTTGCAATTGTTAATGTGGGCATAACTGGTGGTAAAGAAAAATAAAAAATAAATTCTATAATCTAGTACCAGCGCCCCCCCCCCCCCCCCCCCCTCCCCCAGTGAGCCATGGACCTTGCCGTTGGTGGGGGAGGCTTGCGTGCCTCAGTGATACAGATGGCCGTACCGTAGGTGCAACCACAACGGAGGGGGATCTGTTGAGAGGCCAGACAAACGTGTGGTTCCTGAAGAGGGGCACCAGCCTTTTCAGTAGTTGCAGGGGCAACAGTCTGGATGATTGACTGGTCTGGCCTTGCAACACTAAACGAAACGGCCTTGCTGTGCTGGTACTGCGAACGGCTGAAAGCAAGGGAAAACTACGGCCATAATTTTTCCTGAGGGCATGCAGCTTCAGTGTATGTTTAAATTATGATGGCATCCTTTTGGGTAAAATATTCCGGAGGTAAAATAGTCCTCCATTTGGATCTCTGGGCGGGGACTACTCGAGAGGACGTCGTTATCAGGAGAAAGAAAACTGGCGTTCTACAGATCGGAGCATGGAATGTCAGATCCCTTAATCGGGCAGGTAGGTTAGAAAATTTAAAAAGGGAAATGCATAGGTTGAAGTTAGATATAGTGGGAATTAGTGAAGTTCGGTGACAGGAGGAACAAGACTTTTGGTCAGGCGAATACAGGGTTATGAATACAAAATCAAATAAGTGTAATGCACGAGTAGGTTTAATAATGAATAAAAAAATAGGAGTGTGGGTAAGCTACTACAAACAGCATAGTGAACGCATTATTGTGGCCAAGATAGACACGAAGCCCACGCCTAATACAGTAGTACGAGTTTATATGCCAACTAGCTCTGCAGATGATGAAGAAATTGATCAAATGTATGATGAGATAAAAGAAATTATTCAGGTAGTGAAGGGATACGAAAATTTAATAGTCATAGGAGACTGGAATTCGAGAGTAGGGAAAGGGAGAGAAGGAAACGTAGTAGGTGAATATGGATTGGGGCTAAGAAATGAAAGAGGAAGCCGCCTGGTAGAGTTTTGCACAGAGCATAACTTAATCATAGCTAACACTTGGTTCAAGAATCATGAAAGAAGGTTGTATACATGAAAGAATCCTGGAGATACTAGAAGGTATCAGATAGATTATATAATGGTAAGACAGAGATTTAGGAACCAGGTTTTAAATTGTAAATGATTAATGGAAAATCTCATATAGAGATGTGAAACAAATATTAACAAAGAGATAGAGGGGCTGGCCAGTACTTACCTCAGCTCAGTACAGCCGATAGATACACACAAAACAAAACCGAAAATTTATGTTCCTAGCTTTCGGAACAAATGTTCCTTCATCAGGGAGGAGAGAGGGGAAAGAAAGGGAAGAAGGGAAAGGAGATTCAGTTACTCACAACCCAGGTTATGAAGCAACAGGGAAAGGAAAATAGGGAGGGTAGCAAGGATGGAGGCATGGTTGTCAGAGGGAAGCCAAAGATATTCTACTGTAAGTACTGTGCCAGCTTCAAACCAAAGAGGATGCATACAGAAGTAAAGAGGTATATAGTATAAAGATAAACACAACTATGCAGGATGAAAAGGTGCGTGAATGGCTAAGAGGAAAGGGAAAGAGGAGAAGACTGAAGAGTAAATGGGAGTGAGGTTGTTTAACGTAGGTTCAGTCCAGGGGGATGGCGGGATGAAAGGATGTGTTGGAGTGCAAGTTCCCATCTCCGCAGTTCAGAGGGACTGGTGTTGGGTGGGAGAAGCCAAATGGCACATACGGTGTAGCAGGTTCCTAGGTCCCTAGAATTATGCTGCAGGGCATGCTCCGCTACTGGGTATTGGGCATCTCCTAGGCGGACAGTTCGTCTGTGTCCGTTCATGCGCTCAGCCAGTTTAGTTGTTGTCATGCCGATGTAAAAGGCTGTGCAGTGCAGGCATGTCAGTTGATAAATGACATGTGTAGTTTCACATGTGGCCCTGCCTTGAATTGTGTACGTTTTACCAGTAGCGGGGCTGGAGTAAGTGGTTGTGGGGGGATGCATGGGGCAGGTTTTGCAGCGGGGTCGGTTACAGGGGTAGGAACCGCTGGGTAGAGAAGGTAGTCTGGGAATATTGTAGGGTTTAACAAGGATGTTACGGAGGTTAGGGGGCCGACGAAAGGAAACTCTGGGTGGTGTGGGGAGAATTTTGTCAAGGGATGATCTCATTTCAGGGGCTGACTTGAGAAAATCATATCCCTGGCGGAGTAATTTGTTGATGTTTTCGAGGCCAGGATAATATTGGGTGACAAGGGGGATGCTTCTGTGTGGTCTGGGGGTAGGAACATTGTTGTTGGACGGGGAGGAATGTATTGCTCGAGAGATCTGTTTGTGGACAAGGTCTGCAGGATAGTTGCGGGAGAGGAAAGCACTGGTCAGGTTATTGGTGTAATTGTTGAGGGATTCGTCACTGGAGCAGATACGTTTGCCACGAATACCTAGGCTGTAGGGAAGGGAGCGTTTGATGTGGAATGGATGGCAGCTATCAAAGTGAAGGTACTGTTGTTTGTTTGTGGGTTTGATATGGACAGAGGTGTGGATGTGAGCTTCAACAAGATGAAGGTCAACATCCAGGAAGGTGGCTTGGGTTTTGGAGAAGGACCAGGTGAAATTCAGATTCGAAAAGGAGTTGAGGTTATGGAGGAAATTAAGGAGTGTTTCTTCACCATGAGTCCAGACCACAAAGATGTCATCTATAAACCTATACCAGGCCAGGGGAAGCAGCTGTTGGGTCTTCAGGAAAGCCTCCTCCATGCGGCCCATGAAGAGGTTGGCATAGGACGGAGCCATCCTGGTTCCCATGGCCGTTCCCCTGATTTGTTTGTAGGTCTGGCCTTCAAAAGTGAAGTAATTATGGGTGAGGATGAAGTTGGTAAGTGTGATGAGGAACGAGGTTTTTGGAAGATCTTCGGGTGGGCGTTGGGAGAGGTAGTGCTCAAGGGCAGAGAGACCATGGGTATGTGGGATGTTTGTGTAAAGGGATGTAACATCTATGGTGACAAGAAAGGTTTCAGGTGGGAGAGGAGTGGGAATGGATTTGAGGCGTTCTAGGAAATGGTTTGTGTCTTTGATGTAGGATGGGAGTCTGCGGGTGATAGGTTGGAGGTGCTGGTCTACCAGAGCTGAGATACGTTCGGTTGGGGCTTTGAAGCCTGCTACAATGGGACGGCCAGGATGGTTCTCTTTGTGGATTTTGGGTAATAGGTAGAAGGTAGGGGTACGTGGCTCAGGTGGAGTGAGTAATTCTATGGAAGCCGTTGTGAGGCCTTGTGAGGGACCTTGGATTCTTAGGATTTTTTGCAGCTCAGTCTGGATGGAAGGAATGGGATCCTGGGTAACAGCTTTGTACAAAGCATCCCCCTTGTCACCCAATATTATCCTGGCCTCGAAAACATCAACAAATTACTCTGCCAGGGATATGATTTTCTCAAGTCAGCCCCTGAAATGAGATCATCCCTTGACAAAATTCTCCCCACACCACCCAGAGTTTCCTTTCGTCGGCCCCCTAACCTCCGTAACATCCTTGTTAAACCCTACAATATTCCCAGACTACCTTCTCTACCCAGCGGTTCCTACCCCTGTAACCGACCCCGCTGCAAAACCTGCCCCATGCATCCCCCCACAACCACTTACTCCAGCCCCGCTACTGGTAAAACGTACACAATTCAAGGCAGGGCCACATGTGAAACTACACATGTCATTTATCAACTGACATGCCTGCACTGCACAGCCTTTTACATCGGCATGACAACAACTAAACTGGCTGAGCGCATGAACGGACACAGACGAACTGTCCGCCTAGGAGATGCCCAATACCCAGTAGCGGAGCATGCCCTGCAGCATAATTCTAGGGACCTAGGAACCTGCTACACCGTATGTGCCATTTGGCTTCTCCCACCCAACACCAGTCCCTCTGAACTGCGGAGATGGGAACTTGCACTCCAACACATCCTTTCATCCCGCCATCCCCCTGGACTGAACCTACGTTAAACAACCTCACTCCCATTTACTCTTCAGTCTTCTCCTCTTTCCCTTTCCTCTTAGCCATTCACGCACCTTTTCATCCTGCATAGTTGTGTTTATCTTTATACTATATACCTCTTTACTTCTGTATGCATCCTCTTTGGTTTGAAGCTGGCACAGTACTTACAGTAGAATATCTTTGGCTTCCCTCTGACAACCATGCCTCCATCCTTGCTACCCTCCCTATTTTCCTTTCCCTGTTGCTTCATAACCTGGGTTGTGAGTAACTGAATCTCCTTTCCCTTCTTCCCTTTCTTTCCCCTCTCTCCTCCCTGATGAAGGAACATTTGTTCCGAAAGCTAGGAACATAAATTTTCGGTTTTGTTTTGTGTGTATCTATCGGCTGTACTGAGCTGAGGTAAGTACTGGCCAGCCCCTCTATCTCTTTGTTTTAAATTGTAAGACATTTCCAGGGGCAGATGTGGACTCTGACCACAATCTATTGGTTATGAACTGTAGATTAAAACTGAAGAAACTGCAAAAAGGAGGGAATTTAAGGAGATGGGAGCTGGATAAACTGAAAGAACCAGAGGTTGTACAGAGTTTCAGGGAGAGCGTAAGGGAACAACTGACAGGAATGGGTGAAAGAAGTACAGTAGAAGAGGAATGGGTATCTCTGAGGGATGAAGTAGTGAAGGCAGCAGAGGATCAAGTAGGTAAAAAGATGAGGGCTAATAGAAATCCTTGGCTAACAGAAGAAATACTGAACTTAATTGATGAAAGGAGAAAATATAAAAATGCAGTAAATGAAGCAGGCAAAAAGGAATACAAACGTCTCAAAAATGAGATCGACAGGAAGTGCAAAATGGCTAAGCAGGGATGGCTAGAGGACAAATGTAAGGATGTAGAGGCTTATCTCACTAGGGGTAAGATAGATACTGCCTACAGGAAAATTAAAGAGACCTTTGGAGAAAAGAGAACCACTTGTATGAATATCAAGAGCTCAGATGGAAACCCAGTTCTAAGTAAAAAAGGGAAAGCAGAAAGGTGGAAGGAGTATATAGAGGGTCTATACAAGGGCGATGTACTTGAGGACAATATTATGGAAATGGAAGAGGATGTAGATGAAGAAGAAATGGGAGATACGATACTGCGTGAAGAGTTTGATAGAGCACTGAAAGACCTGAGTCGAAAAAGGCCCCGGGAGTAGACAGCATTCCATTAGAACTACTGACGGCCTTGGGAGAGCCAGTCCTGACAAAACTCTACCATCTGGTGAGCAAGACGTATGAGACAGGCGAAATACCCTCAGACTTCAAGAAGAATATAATAATTCCACTCCCAAAGAAAGCAGGTGTTGACAGATGTGAAAATTACCGAACTATCAGTTTAATAAGTCACAGCTGCAAAATACTAACACGAATACTTTACAGACAAATGGAAAAACTGGTAGAAGCCGACCTCGGGGAAGATCAGTTTGGATTCCGTAGAAATGTTGGAACACGTGAGGCAATACTGACCTCACGACTTATCTTAGAAGAAAGATTAAGGAAAGGCAAACCTACGTTTGTAGCATTTGTAGACTTAGAGAAAGCTTTTGACAATGTTGACGAGAATACTCTTTCTCAAATTCTGAAGTTGGCAGGGGTAAAATACAGGGAGCTAAAGGTTATTCACAATTTGTACAGAAACCAGATGGCAGTTATAAGAGTCGAGGGGCATGAAAGGGAAGCAGTGGTTGGGAAGGGATTGAAACAGGGTTGTAGCCTCTCCCCAATGTTATTCAATCTATATATTGAGCAAGCAGTTAAGGAAACGAAAGAAAAATTCGGAGTAGGTATTAAAGTCTATGGAGAAGAAATAAAAACTTTGAGGTTTGCCGATGACATTGTAATTCTGTCAGAGACAGTGAAGGACTTGGAAGAGCAGTTGAACGGAATGGACAGTGTCTTGAAAGGAGGATATAAAATGAATTGAAAGGAGGATATAAGATGAACATCAACAAAAGGAAAACGAGGATAATGGAATGTAGTCGAATCAAGTCAGGTGATGCTGAAGGAACTAGATTAGGAAATGAGACACTTAAAGTAGTAAAGGAGTTTTGCTATTTTGGGAGGAAAATAACTGATGATGGTCGAAGTAGAGAAGATATAAAATGTAGACTGGCAATGGCAAGGAAAGCATTTCTGAAGAAGAGGAATTTGTTAACATCGAGTACAGATTTAAGTGTCAGGAAAACGTTTCTGAAAGTGTTTCTACAGTGTGTGCACTGTGGCTGGTGCGATGTTTAACTGAATGCTAAACAAATAACTTTAAACTTAGCCTGTTGATTTTCTTTTTATCTACTGAACTAAAAAAAATTACTGATTTCCTTTAAGAACTGAAGCAATTAGTACACAAAATGAGATTTTTATTAGGACAATCCTGTGGTAAAAGTGGTTAATTTCTTAAAACTTTTTAATGTTACAGTAGCTAATAAACCTGAAAACAGCATTACCGGTAATTTACGATAAATGTAGATAATATACACTCCTCTTGAAAGAAAGGAGGAACTAGATGCAACACGGTATGTTATTTACAACAGTAACTAGATCGCAAATAACGATTTACTACGAAATTGCTTATGCATGCAACAATAATAACTTCCACAATTTTCAAAAAATTGTTTGTGTATTCACCTTGATATACACAGGAATTCAGAGTAATGTATACTTTGCAGTAACTGTGAATCAAAAACATTGATTTTCTTTGTAATAAGTTAATCACAACACTTGTATACTACAAAAATTTTCGAAAAGTATACTCTTGTAAGAGTCCAAAAATACTAAAAAAAAATTATTTCTCACATAAATACAGAATAAAATTAGGGAACGATTATTTCTGGACAAGGATACACCAACTGTTTTCAACAGTTTCTAAAAGAGCACAATTTAAGTTTAGGCCTCCAGTTATCAATAATAGTACAGATTTATCGCAGCACTCACAAATGTTGGAAATGTCACAATACATCACAGAAATGATGCAAACAGTGAAGTGTAAGAATCTATAATTTCAAATTGGGACACAAACCTGGCACAAAAATTTGACTCCGCTTTCTGTGTTGTACACAAATGTGCAAACTACCCAAATTTTTTTTACGTAGCTGAATCTGTGACAACTTCTGCCCTGGAGTGCAGAAGATTATCACTGCAGCGTCACTTTATCTCAGTCAAAATTACGAAAACTGTGGAGCACCAACAAAGCAGATCTATTACAGATTTTCAACAACAAACCACAGCTCCACAAGGATACAGGACGATCACCGACAATAGTAAAACACACGTAATGGAATGCAGTCTAATTACGTCAGTCAGTCGTAAGGGAATTAGATTAGTAAGGATACAATAAAAGTAGTTTTGTTATTTGGGCAGATAAATAATTGACAATTGGCATATAAAATTCAGGCTGGCAATAGCAAGTGAAGCATTTCTGAAAATGTGAAGTTAGTTAATATTAGACACAATTTAACATATTAGCATGCCTCTTGTATGTAGCCTCGTATGAAAGTGACATTAAGACTCTAAGCAGTTCAGATGAAAAAATGAGTAGAAGCTTTTGAAATATGGTTCCACTGAAGAATCTTGAGAATTAGATGGGCAAATCAAATAATTAATGAGGAGATTCTGTAGCAAATTAAAGTGAAATGAAATTTATGATACAACTTGTCAAAAAGATGTGATCGATTGACGGATACATCCTAAGTCATCAAAGAATCATCAGGAGGGATGTGTGAAGGGTAACCACCGTAGACGGAGACCAAGGTTTGAATACAATGGGCAGTTACAACTGGTCGTATGCTGCAGTAGTTATGCACGGATGAAGAGGGTTGCGCAGGATAGATTAGTGTGGAAAGTTGCATCAAATCAGTCTTTGCATTGAGGTCCACAATAATTGAGGTATTGTGAAGGCAAGAGGCCAAATTGTGTTAAATGTCACATAATTTCTTGACCCTGGAAGAATAATGATATTATAATAATAAATAAGGATGATCATAATAGTGACACTCCTAAAAAAAAGTTTACTTGGTAGAATTCAAGAAACACTGGAATTAAAATGTGAACCACAAATGGCATTCATTTTCAGAGTAGATAAACATTTGTTTACTCATAAGGAAAAGTAAACATTTTTGTTACTTCGGTATTTGTTGCTTAGTGAAATGAATAATTTTTATGATGATAATTGAATTTCATTGTTAGGACACAGAAACATACATACCCATTTATGTTAATGAGGCACGTGGCAAGGTACAGAATTTAATTTTGGATAACTTCCCAGATGTAGTGAGAGTGAAAAAATATCTGTGTGTTAGTCATCTATAAATA
Organism: Schistocerca cancellata; assembly: GCF_023864275.1. Classification (NCBI taxonomy): domain Eukaryota; kingdom Metazoa; phylum Arthropoda; class Insecta; order Orthoptera; family Acrididae; genus Schistocerca; species Schistocerca cancellata. The sequence continues at coordinate 16,947,850 of NC_064636.1, forward strand.
AGTATGTGTACGTTAAAGCTACCATACTGTGTGACGAAGCAAGCTGGGATCTCTTTAATTCCTCTCTTGTTTCGCCATTTGCCTCCATAAATTAATTTTATTTTTGCCTAATTACTGTTAACATGCAAGAGTATAATCTGCATTTCCATAAAAAGAAATGTTGGCCCTCAGTCTTAAGGAATATAGCACCAGGTCTAATTTTGTGCTTAGTTTTGTATGTGCAATTAATTTCCTAATTTATTTTGACAATTCCTGGTTGATATCTTTTGTTATAGGGTGTAATCAGTAATTGTTTCGTGACTTAGGTTCTATTATTGACTTATAAACAAATATAAATTCCGTGCTAATTATTTGGAGGAACAACTACGAGGATCCTTAAAGTATTTATCTGGCTCTATTCCAAAACATCTGTGGTAGAAGGAACTGTTAAAAAGAAGGAATTTTTTGATGTATTCAGCTAACTGAATGAGTTGTGTTTTAATTGCAATTTCTGTAACTTAAAATATTGAACAACGTATAGTTTCAATGCCTGTTATTGTGAGGATATATATTTTTGGTCCTGAGAGTCACTCCACGGTCAATTTTCAGATGTGAAACACGTATTGGTTAGAGTCTTAGAACAATTAATGACAATGTCAGTTTAATTTATTTGAAAAATAGTGTCACAAGTACCGTATTATTCTGCAAGAACTGTGTTGTTAGGTTTTTACTGCTCATAGATGTTCATTAGCAAACTATTGTAGCAGTATGCTGATGTTGCCCGCAAACTGTTAATGAGGCTTTTCAACATTTACCAATAGTGAAACGGCCAAATACCTGTGTAATATTGGGGGGTTATGAACAGTGAAAGTAAAAAACTGTGAATTGCAGTTGTGCAGCTGTGTGCTACATCATTTACAGTAGTCAGTGACAAACTTCCTCCCCCCATTTTTCAGCCAGTATAACAGCGCAGCACATCAACACTGAGGGATATAAAGCAGGCAAATATCAAAACTGTTTAATTTAATAAGAACTCAGAGGGGTAAATATTTGCTAGTCACGTAGTAAGCTCTGCAATTTATTTGTGGTTAAATGTGTTATGGAAAGTTCTGGTAGAATGTAAATACAATTTAGAAGTGAAAGTAACAACTCACTGTTTTGTGGAAGCAGGCACACAGAAAATAATGAAAACTTTGGTAAATTTTGGACTAATCATTTTTCAACTGGAGCTGTACACACAAATATACTCTCCCTCTCCGACTGACACACACGTTCCTGTGGTGAGTTTACGAATTGCACAATGCTAAAGATACGAGGGAGTGGATTCGGAGGAGTTGGCAGAACGTAGGAAGAGGAGACTGTCGGGTAGAGATTGTGCAGTGCAGGGGAAAAGCAGAGGCTGATGCCAGAAAGATTACACGAATGGAGGATGGGATGCAACAATAACAGCCGTCAGAAAAGCTAGTGCTCGGACAAAGGGATCCAGACGGCACGAATTGTGTGTGTCCGTCGAAAGTGAGCACATTTTGCTCGGGAGTGTGTTCTACCGCCGGGCGGTACACTCTGCTTTTAGCTGTAGTTTAGGGGTGGCCGTTTGTATGCTGGTCGGTAATCGTGACCACACAAAATGCCGTGCAGAAATTGTAGCAGAGCTCGTATACGGCACCGCTGCCTTCACAGACGGTGGGACAGGATAAGCCTACGACAGGACCGGAGTAGGGTGTGCCGGTCGGGTGAACTGGGCGCGTCTCGCCCCCGGACCTTCCACAGAGATACGGACCAGTCGACAGAGGGTCGCCAAAGGGAACAGACATAACAGACGTGCTCCAGGACACCGTGTCAGTCGGTGGGCAGCACAGTACCACTTTAGGAGGAGTGAGGATGACGACAGGTAGGGTGCCATTCGATTCTCGGCACCGAAATAGATAATCGAAGCCCTAGCGAAAGGAGTGGTTCCGTCGCTCCAGTCCACGGAGGCACCGAGTGAGGAGGGAGTGCTCGTCGGCAGCCGGCTCTCAGGGTAGTGCGAGGATTAGGGCTGTGCGAGGCTATGGGTGCGGCAGATACGTTTGTGGATCAGGTTTTTAGGGGAGCGTTCTCATCTGTGAGGGGATTCTCGTCACTGCACGTACGCCATCCGCCAGTGCCGACATTACGTGAACAGTTTTCTAGTCGGAATGAATAATGGCTGTCAAAATGCTAGTACTGTTCTCAGTTCCTGGGTTTCGTACGGACAGATATACGGACAAACCGTCAGAGTGGCGGAGGTAAACGTCCACGAAACCTACACTTTAGCACTCACCACACGAACACTGACTAGCTGTCCACACAAATGAACAGCCACTAACAAACTGCGGCCAAGAGTGGAGTGGAGCATCCGGCAGCAGAACACGGTACTGAGCAGAATTTGCTCAATTTCAGTGACTGCTGAGCAATCTGAGTAATATGGGTTCTTGCCAACCAGGACCAGAATTTGTGAAACTAAGAAGACGGGAGTTAGCCTTACAATATGTCTTCGTAATCTCTCTCTCTCTCTCTCTCTCTCTCTCTCTCTCTCTCTCTCTCTCTCTCTCTCTCTGTGTGTGTGTGTGTGTGTGTGTGTGTGTGTGTGTGTGTGTGTGTGTGTGTGTGTGTTTTCTCTCTAGCTTCGGAGTGCCTGTCAATGAATCATTTGGCGAGTTTACCTTCCCTCCTAAATTATTTAAATGTAGATAATTTCTCATTTGAGGTACTCCCTGGGTGAGGTACGGTGGACACAGTTATGCAAATCAAATAAAGACATCACGACAGGTCCTGTACGAAGCTGCCAGAGCCTACGGAGTACCGAGAGGGGGACCTCGTAATACTCAATTGCAATAAACTTCCACGGATGTCCGAGACAACAACAGCACACATACTGAGTGTACGGTCTGAAAATTGTAAACAACTGGCAGCAGTGTACATCGTGTTTGTGAAGACTAGCAGATTGCAGACCACTACTAGTCTGTTACGAATAAATGATATGAAAACTTCATTACTTGATTAAACCGAGAGAAGAAAAAGTTCAATTAATTAACATAGGAAAAGACAGATTGCTTCTTACCGTAACAAAGATACGTCAAATTGCAGACGGGCACAATTGAAAGACACTTACATATAGCTTTTGGCCACATCCTTTATCAGTAAAAAGAGAGACACACACACAAGGAAGCACACCTCACGCAAACACGACTGCCGACTCCAGCATCTCGGCCCGGAATGGAGGCTGTGCTCGAAAGCCGTACGTAAGTGTCTTTTAATTGCGTCTGTCTCCGACTTGACGTGTCTTCTTCACGGTAAGAAGCAATCTGTCTTTTGCTACACTGTCGATATTCCTACCTGGAGTTTCCATCGTTTGTAAAAGTCGAATTGTTTTCACGGCTTACCCGACGCGTCGTGACCACTATTTAAGGATAATAAAACATATAGCCACTGTGTGTACAATGTGATCTTTGATGTGAGGAAAGTAATACCCCTGACATTTTCTAAGTTAAGTGTTTTTAATAGTTCTTTGGGAAATGTGTGAATACTCACATATTTCTTTTTTACTCGGCTGAATGCAGCTGTGATTTACAATGGAAAATCATGTTTATTGAAGTAACTTAGTTTAACTATTGCTAAGGTATTCATCAGGAGAGAAAGTGCAACTGAGATTAAATTTCAGACTTATCCTTTATTTCACCTTCTCAGTTTTACATTTATTTTTATCACCAGTTGTTTCAAGCCGACAGTAAAACAAAGTGAAAAGCTAAGTATTTACTTTTGAAAATATAATGTAATTGGACAGATAAAAAATCTACTCACCAAGTTGTGGCAGGAGAACACACGTATAAAAGGTATTACAGTTTGCAAACTTTTGAGAGTAAGCGTCTCTCTATTCTGGCAGAAGGGTTGAAGGGGAAAATGAAGAATGGTGAAGGAAAAGGCCTGGCAATGTCTGGGGAGACTTACTGGACAGGATGAGAACAAAAGACTGATTGTTGGGGACTGCACTGGACAAGATTTGAAAACCTGAGAGCTCAAAGGTGGAAGGTAGGATAATACGCAAAACAGAGATCACTGCTAAAATATCATACGCGAGTTAATAGGAGCGAAACGCTAAGTGCCCCGTGTGCGATAGAGCTGGGAGGCGGGGAAAAATAGCCGGGTCGGAAAATGAAAGATGTAGAAAACTTGCTTGTAATGGTGTCAATGGGAAACTGTTGCTTTTAATAGAATCTTACCTTAAAGACAACAATGCACAGAAGTTGTGTATGATAATGGAGAGGCAATCGAAAAAAGAAGATCAAAGATAAGAAATATAAATTTTGGTGTGCCACAAGGATCTATCTTGGGCCCCTTCTTGTTTATTTGCTACGTGAATGACTTCCCAAAAGTATTAGACACCAGTCATCGTATTACTATGTATGCTGATGACACCTCTGGGGTTTGCTGGGCATGTAGTAATGATGGCCTAAATTCAGTGGTACAGAATTTTGTTGAAAAAGCCCAAACACATTTTGAAAAAGAAAACCTGAGGGTCAATATTAACAAAACTAATTTAATTTATTTTAAGACAAGTGGCTCAAATAAAAATACTGTTGTAAATGAGAACATTCAGGAAAATACCTTTTCAGAATGTAAATTTCTGGGGATATATATATAGATGACAGACTCTCGTGGAATCGGCAAATAGATCGTGTCTGTGGTAAAATAACATGTAGTCTGTATTTACTAAGGAGATTAGTTCTATATCTAGATATTGAAGCAATAAAAACAGTGTATTTTGGGTTGGTGTTTCCCCATCTATCTTCTGGAATTGTGTTGTGGGGTGGGTGTAGCCAATACAATATAAAAAGGGTATTTGTATTGCAGAAAAGAGTAATAAGAACTATGGCAAAAGTAAGTACCAGAACTTCATGCAAAAACCTGTTTATTAATTTTAGTATTATGACTATCTACGGAGCATATATGTTTCAATCAATATTATTACTGAAAAAGGACAAAAAAGTGACAAATAGGAATATGGAAAGCCATGATTACAATTGTTGTTGTTGTTGTTGTCTTCAGTCCTGAGACTGGTTTGATGCAGCTCTCCATGCTACTCTATCCTGTGCAAGCTCCTTCATCTCCCAGTACTCACTGCAACCTACATCCTTCTGAATCTGCTTAGTGTATTCATCTCTTGGCCTCCCTCTATGATTTTTACCCTCCACACTGCCCTCCAATGCTAAATTTGTGATCCCTTGATGCCTCAGAACATGTCCTACCAACCGATCCCTTCTTCTTGTCAAGCTGTGCCACAAACTCCTCCTCTCCCCAATTCTACTCAATACCTCCTCATTAGTTACATGATCTACCCATCTAATCTTCAGCATTCTTCTGTAGCACCACATTTCAAAAGCTTCTATTCTCTTCTTGTCCAAACTATTTATCGTCCACGTTTCACTTCCATACATGGCTACACTCCATACAAATACTTTCAGAAATTACTTCGCGACACTTAAATCTATACTGGATGTTAACAAATTTCTCTTCTTCAGAAACGCTTTCCTTGCCATTGCCAGTCTACATTTTATATCCTCTCTACTTCGACCATCATCAGTTATTTTGCTCCCCAAATAGCAAAACTCCTTCACTACTCTAAGTGTCTTATTTGCTAATCTAATTCCCTCAGCATCACCCGACTTAATTCTACTACATTCCATTATCCTCGTTTTGGTTTTTTTGATGTTCATCTTATATCCTCCTTCCAAGACACTGTCCATTCCCTTACGAAACAAGACACAAATCAGACTTTCATATGGTGAGCAGAAGATTGAATCTAACAACAAATACCCCATTCATTAAGGGAGCAATATTTTATAATTCTCTCACAAACAACCTGAAACAGATTTCTGGTAGAATTTTTAAAAATGAGTTTAAAAAAAAAGGCTTATGTTGAAGTGCCCATACAGTATGGTGCTGACAAGATTTGACCTCAGGAATGATATATTAAATGTACTTAAATGATCTTTTACTTAATAGCATGTAATCTATATAGATTGTGTATTAATAATCTAAATGTAATTACTGTAACATTGCCCATGCATGTTAAATACATGTTTCGAGCTGTAAGAAATAAATAAATAGCTGGTATATGAAGTGTACTTTCACGTGTGGCTCTCCCATCGGTAGTACGAGGGCTATCCACAAAGTACATTACGTTTTGGAATTAAAAATAAATAAAGTATTGGAAAATTTAAAGTATTGGAAATTTTTTTTATTATATACAGATGAAAGCCACACTTAAATACTACTTTTCTACATAGTTGCCATTTAAATTAAGGCCTTATCGTAGCGATGGACGAGCTCAGAAATTCCTTCGTCATAAAATTCGGCCGCCTGCGCCTTCAACCACGTGATTACCTCTTCTCGAAGCTGTGGGTTGTCACCAAAATGCTGTGTAGCCAACCACTTCTTCTTCGTTGCTGGGAATAAGTGGAAGTCGCTCGGTGCCAGGTCGGGACTGTACGGCGGATAACGAAACAACTCCCATTTAAAAGATTCGAGAACTTCACGAGTGGCATTTGCCATGTGGGTCCGGGCGTTGTCGTGAATTGGCAAGATCTCTGAGCCCAACTTTCCCCTGCGCTTGTTTTGTATTGCTCTTCTGAGGTTGTGCAGAGTTTGGCAATACCTTTGAGAGTTTATTGTAGTGCCTCTTTCCAGGAAATCCACAAAAATCACACCTTTTCTGTCCCAAAAGACAGTCGCCATCAGCTTCCTTGCTGACTTTGTCTGCACGCATTTCTTGGGTTTTTGGGGGGAATTTGTGTGCCCCCACTGCATCGACTGCAATTTTGTATCGCAGTTCACACGCTTAACCCACGTTTCGTCGCCAGTAACGATGCGATCGAGTAATGAGTCGCCATCATTCTCGTAAGCGTCCAAAAACGTTAACGCTGCAGCCATTCGCTGATTTTTGTGAATCTCTGTCAAGATTTTTGGTATGCATCTTGCACAAAACTTGCGGTAACCAAGCTTTTTGGTAATGATTTCGTGCAACAAACTTCGTGAAATTTGTGGAAAACTCATAGAGTGTTCCGTTATTGTGAAATTACAGTTTTCACGGACCGCGGCATCGACTTTTTCGACAAGTTCGGCAGTCACTATGTCGGGTCTTCCACTTCGCTCTTTGTCGTGAACATTAGTTCGGCCATTTTTAAATTTTATGACCCATTGACGCACACCACCTTCAGTGATTATGTTGTCCCCATACACTTCACAAAGCTGCCGATAGATTTCTATCGGTGTACAGTTTTTTGCAATCAGAAAGCTTATTACAGCACGCACTTCACGCTTCGCGGCATTTTCAATTGACGCTGACATTTCAAACTGTCTCAAACTGTCACAGTAACTCAACGCAGTACGGACGCCGACTGAGCGGCGGAATGCCACGACACCAAGATGGCGGCACTAGGCCCGCCCCTAACAGACACAAACGAAAACGTAATGTACTTTGTGGATAGCCCTCATACATGTTTTGCGAGTTGCAGGGCCGGTAGGAATGTGTACAGGGCAAGTCTTGCAGCGAGGACGGCCACAGGGGCGGGAGCAGAGGGAGCGTAGGGTCCGACGAGGATGTTGCAGAGACTGGGAGGGCAACAACAAAGCTATTCTAGGTACAGTGGAAAAAGTTTGAAACAGAATGGATCTCATTTCAGGGCACGATTTTAGGATATCGTAGCCTTGTCAAAATAGTTAATTAATAATTTGAGACCAGGATAATACAGAGTGACAAAAGGTGTACTCCTAATATGTTTTGTGGACGGATCAGCAGTACTAGGATTGGATTTGATGGTTTGGGAAATATGCTTTTGAACTAGGATGGTGGGGTAATTATGCCCACGAAGGCAGGGGTGAAAATGGTGGTGTATTGCTATGAAGAGTCTGCATCTGAACAAATATGTTTGCCTCGAATGCCAAGGCTGTACGGGAGGGAGCATTTGACACGGAAAGGATTGAAATTTTGTTAGTATATAGGTATCTACTTTTTATTACATTAAAACAGGTATGAAAGTATTACAAATAACTAGGCATTTAATTGTATAAGCTGCTTCTTGTATCCGTAAGCAACTACCAATCGGGATAGTGCACTGTGGATTTTGTGTAAATACATAACTTCAACAAGCCTATCAAATGGAAATGCTACAATGAACTTGAGGAACATCTGCTGACAATGTTGGAGGAAAACAGGAGGTTTTTACACAATGCTTACAGGAGCTCGGTAATATATTACATTATCAGAATGACCTGAACGATAGTGCTTTCTCCGGCTTTAAAGGTTTTTATCAGTTGTCTGCTTCGACACGACACCCGTGTCGACAACATCTCCATTTCCTGAGAGAAGGCACTGGCACGTCTGCTCGTGCTCCATTCTGGCAGGAGGTCGGCAGCAACGTTGCAAAACCTGTGCTGTACAATCCCGTCAAGTGGAACCATCTTGAAATGACTACAAATGTCACATGTTTGCTTCTGTAATTTGAGTTACTTCACATAGTTCCACTTCTATAATTTCACTGTTTCATATTTTTTACAGTTCTGGCTTCCATTGTTTTACACACTTAATACTCGATGTTAGTCTTATTTTACATAATTTTCTCCTCTTATAACCTCATCATAAGACTGTCTCTTTTACACATAGATACCTAGGTTTTTGTACTTCGATCATCTACAAATCTATAACTTCAATTAAATATTCACAAAATCATCTCAGGCTCTAAACCTGTCGGCCGCACTGAAATTCCACAACATTTCGACGAATGTCGCACAGACTGTGTTCTGGCAAAGTGGTGCGACTACGTGGGCATCACACACATACACATCCGAGTGGCGTCCACTACTCTACACCCCTTCCCCCTGGCGCAGGGATCGGAGGCCTGTGGTCGGATGCGCACCGCCGCCACTAAGTTTTCCCCAGACTCGAGAAGCATCGACTGCTGGGCGCAGTCTCAGTGCTCGGGTCCTAACGTGCAGTTCCGTGCCGAGCTCAGGTGGTAGTCCTCGCACCTTTCGATTTTAACGATTCTCCCAAAGACACTAGCTCAGTGCAAAAAATGCGGAGGAAATTAGACTGAAAACGTGGAATATCGTCGACAGATCCAAACTTTTCAAACCGAATATGAGAACAGTAGGCTGGAATGCACTAAAATTGATAAGAGAAGGTGAGAACACAACAGTCCTGTCTGCTCACAAAAGAAATGTGACAGTTGTATTGTGTGCTGACGACTACCACAAGAAAATAAGCACTCTAACAAAATAAAATGTGAAGCGACTGTCCAAAGGTTCCATAAACCACCCAAAATTCGTAAAAGTTATGTACCACTGCAGTCTACAGTGAACACCATTTAACATACTTGTGTGACCAAATACCTTGCCTCACTTCTGAAGCCCGTAGCAGGACACTGCAGTCACCGTATGAAGAACTCGGCCAAATTCGCAACTGTACTGAAAGAGATGCAGCTGCACAAGAACAATCTGCGGGTGTGCACTGACGTAACATTTCTTCTCACACGAACACCACTTCGAGACACCTCGGTACTCTTAGCAGGTGTTTTGAGTATCAGAGGTAAAGCTTTTTGAACGTGTACTCACCACACCACGGTCATTATAAATGTGATGGTAAGATCTAGGAACAAGTTGATGGAGTAGCCGTGGGCTCACCAGTTACTAACGGATTGCCAATCTCAATAGCACTCTTGAGGAGATGGCACTGAAAACTGCATTGCTCCAACCTAAACACCACAGATGACATCATCTTTGTGGGGAACAAGTCAGAGAGCAGCAGGACCTTAGGGCAGGTAGTGTACAGAAAGAAGACCCACAGAGATCTCTATATCTCCACGCAACGAGTTAGTCATGATGTGGCACAGTGGTACACTATTCTGATACACTAGCTTCACTTTTGTTTGGTTGGTGTGTGTGTGTGTGTGTGTGTGTGTGTGTGTGTGGGGTGTGGCTGGGGGGGGGATTTGTAATGGCTGGTGCCTAGCAAAAAGACTTAGTTACCCGCTCTGTTTATTGTACTGACATTTCAGGTTTGTTTCAGTGCAATGCTACGAGGGAAGAAGGCAACGTGCTGGTGACTGGGATCAGGTACACTGTCATTAAGTACACGTACCTCCCCTCACTCCATCCTTAGCTTATTTGTTCGCTTTCACGGTGATTGCATTTTAGGATCTGAAATCTCTGGATAGGAGTGCCAATCGCTGTGACTATAAAGTTAATATTCACGTGGCTTGACATCACAAGTGCTTTGTGTATCTAACACAAAGAGCTCGAGTGCACAAAACTTGAGGTCAAAGAGGCAGCAAGAGAACTGTTCAAACTTCCCACCGTAGCATACGAGCAAGTGACGACCACTGTAGTTGGCAATGATTTACGCCACAGTACCACAGACGAGTTAAACAGAGATAGCAGAACACCGTGAGCCATATCGTCTCCCCACTCGGCACTTCCGCTACAGTCGACACTACGATACGACAGGAGAGCCGACATCGAGATGACGGGGCAGTGTAAGCTGCATCCTTCTCCACTGAACTGAGCAACAGCAGAGCGAAATCACAGCAACATCCAGTTGGTGCACAATGAATTAGCACGCATAAGCATTGCAAAACTTGTGTAACAGAATTAATACTAGTTGCACACCCAATAACAGCTTTAATGTTGAGAAGGCAATCAATAATTTTATAGTATCATCTCGCATTAACAGCTATAGTTACTCCGTGTAGACCTGAATGTTAAATGCACGTTTAGTAGTTTTGGTTAGCAAATGGGTGTTAAAAAAATCATCGCTGGCACATACTGTTTTGCATTTATCAGTGTCAAAAAGTATTCTGGTATTGACTTCCGGTGTTGTCAGTGTCAACTGCTGCTGAATTGTACTGTTGTTAATATGTCAGAGTAACATACAAAAGTCATTAATCCAGTAATGGCAACTAGAGCAAAGATAGAAACTGATGAGCATTATCAGAAAAGTAGCAAGGCTTAAAAACTTGCAAAAGAACTCAAAGAAAATATTAAACAAAGTAGTAACAAAACTGAGGAAAAACTTGACTAAAGCATCAAACAATATAAAAAAAGCTAACAAAATTCAGACCCAGAAAGTTCGTGAAGGTCTCACTACGGAACTTCGAAACTTTTGTAAGAAGCTCCAGAACAAAATGAAAAGCTCGATGAAGTCACAGATGAGCATAGGGAAGAGATCCATAAGGTAGACAAAGGACGCAAAAAGGAGATAGAAGCTGTTTTAAAAAGTAATGAGCAACATAGCGAAGATTCAAACCGGTGGTATAAGTAGATCGCACACATAAAGGCCACGTGCACATGTAATGCTAAACACACAAATGCTGTTGATGTGAGTCGACAGATTGACTTTAACACAAAAATAAATAAAGAAACCAGGTGAAGATATTTTGCACACTGATTCAAAACAGAAACTACGCACAAAATGGAGCACGTGGATAAGTATGTGATGCTGTGGGAATGGTGAAACAAGCAGTAGGGCGACGGATATAAATCGAGGTCAAGTTGTCGTTTGATGATGACGTAGCTGGGAGTTCTCTCATAAGAATACAGAGTGAGGAAGCGTTTGTCGCTGTGGCGAACTTTAAGAAGTTTATTCTGATTGTGAAATGACTTCCTAGATAATTTTAAGGATGCATTACCAGAGCTGTCGAATGACCGCAAATAGGTAAGATTTGTCACATCACAAATGGAAGAGGCAGCAGGCACATGGTGAATCAGGACTGGTCAGAAATGCAATACACTGGTCAATGAGAATGAAAAATAAGGTGCAAAACAATCTTTATCAAAACGGGAGTTACAGCTATGAATGTGATGGATGCCTAAAAAAGTTTTTCCAATAAATGAAGATTTTTTCCAATAAATGTATGAAAAGAATTTGAACTTAGATGAATAAATAAGTACAGGAACAATGACATCACTGATAATATGTAACCTGCCAGTGACAATACAGGAGAAACTACTGGCCATATCAATGACAATGTAGAAGCTATTAAATCAACATTAGGTGAGCTGGGTATGTTAAAACAATATAGACACGAACTGGAATCTGAACACAACAGAAGGCATCCAAGAAATTCTGGAAGTGTCACTGAGGAAAGATCAAATGATGACAGAAAATATGATAACCAAAAGAGGAGTGGTAACCGTAAAGGATCGCACGGTCACAGATTCCGAGGAAGATATAATGATTACAGAAGCAGAGGCAGTTTCAGTCACTATGGTGTTGAGCACAAGGTGGCACGGTTCCAAGAACTGGCTGAACTGGAATGAGTTGTAAACAATGAATATACAGCCACGCAGCATGAGCGATTACTGACAGTTCGAAAAATGGAAAAGTAAGATGAACAGGTGGATGGCTTGCTGTGGGAAAATGGTAATGTACAGTACCAATGTATCTGGTCGAGGTCAAACACTGGACAGCAGATGATACAGCAGATAATGTAGTGTGTAGTGATGACACGAAGTGTGCAGTTCTTTTACAACGAGAGTAAGAGTATAGTAATAGAAAAGAGAGAGGAGAGAACACGGAATGTGGACAGAGAATGACGCATATTGAAACTTTTGGTTCTGAGAAAGAAAGCACTGTGAAAAACACACACACACAGTTAAAGAGATTTGTTCCAGTGTCGCAAAGTGTTGTCAAACTAGTTATGACAGAACATACGATTTGAAAGTGGAGAGTTACCTTATACATTTTTTAGAAGAGCATAATGATTATATGTTACACGAGATAATGGTTAATGTTGAAAAGGTAGACCTTACTAATGAAGAAGACGAATGGACAGAATTGCTTGTTAATGCCATATCTGTAATGACAGACTCACTTTTATATAGAGAGACCGAGGTGAGAACTGTCACGGTAGAAGGAAATCTGTAACTAAATGTGCAGCAGTGCTACAAACATGTGAGACAGGTGGTGATTACAAAGCCTAAATAACCACCCGATAAATGAATTCACAAGCCACCCGCAAAAAACACTGTTGTCGACAGGAACAGAAGATGTATTACTTAAAGACTTGTCAATGTGTGTTTGTACTGAAAGTAAAATTGGGATTATAAATTGTATTGCAAGGCAGCAATGATGTTACCTATGTTGTATGAATTACTGTTTCATACCTTACACTATAAAATTTCTACTGTTAAGATTTTGCATGTGGCATGATCTTCATTATAATAAATCAATGTTAACTTTGTTGTGCAAGCCTGGACAGAATTTAATGCTAAATTAGATATATTGCACGGTAATGGGGTTTAATGTGGTACACATATGTAATCTTGTCACTACATCAGAAGATGAGTACAGCGACACGTGGCAAAATGTCACCGAATTTTAAAAAAACTGTCCGGACGGAAGCCCAAGACGCTCGAAAGTCTACATTCGAGTACAATTAAATACTAATCGAAACTTCCGATCACAAAAAATAGTGCGAAACAAAGACCGTGAAATAAAGGATAAATTTTAACTTACTTTGATACCCTTCTTAAATAACGGAAAATCTAGGATGGAAAAATGACAATATTACAAATGGGGCAGTTGCTACTCACCACGTAGTGGAGGTGCCGAGTTCCCGATAGGCACAATAAAAAGACTGTCAGCAAGTAAGCCTCGGCTAAAAAGGCCTTCCGTCGGAAATAGACAAAATAGGGTGAGTAGCAAATATCCCTTTTATAATATTATCTTTAAGAATGGCATGTTATTCCTATCTTCACACTTCAGACAGCTCATAACATATTACACAATCAGTATTTAAAGAAGTACGTGACACCAGGTATATTTTTGCCATAGCTAAGGAATTTTACTCACAGAAGATGTTTCATTTTATTATGCTGAGCTGCATTTAAAAGTTTTCCGTAGTTTTATATTCATTTTGTGTTAATTTCAGTTATTTCATGTAACATTTTATTAATAGTTGCTTTAATTAAATTTTAGGAGCAGAAAGAATCATCTGGGAAAAATCAAACATGCAGATCTGTAAAGAATAACATATAATCCCTGCAAAAATGTTGGAACTTAAAACATAGCACATGGACGTATAAGTACATTACCATTAAAAAAATGGATTTACAAATTTTTGTGAGACAAAGCAGTACTGAAGCTTTATTGTCAGTGTTACGATGGGCGCTTGTGAATTTTTTGATGTAATGTGAAGAAAGTTTGCACCAATATGAAACAGAAATGTTTTATTTGCATATTTGGTGGTTAACTAAGTCGTGAAGGATTGAAAATGATTTCACGACTGAGATACGTTATCAAACACAGTACTGAATGCCACTCTGCAAATACTACATTAGCAGCTCCACTGGTGTAGCTAAAAAGTGCGCAGCTTTGTCGATTATTACCCAGTAAAATTTGTTTAGGCCAGAAGCCATCACATTATACACTCCAGTCCTATCCTACGATGTCACAATTAATCCACAGTTTCTCACGAAGTGAGCTCCATTGTAATGCCGGTAATGCGGGTGTATCAGTCCGTGTATCGTATCGGCAAAGACACACCACAAAATGATAGACTCCCCCTATTCCTAGGGCGATGACACATCCCGGTCCCGACATTCCACGCGTACTTCACTCGTGTCTCCTCCCGAACCTCTTACGGCGGATGTCGCACAGTTTGCGTGCACCCGTAAGTGCTTCCTCAGCTTGGAACTCGCAGTGAACGCCTTCAGGCAGAAGCTACACCTGTAGGGCCTCTGACCCGTGTGCAGCAGCAAGTGCTCCCTCAGGTTGCTACTCCTCACGAACGTCTTGTGACACACGTGGCAGTCGTAAGGGCGTTCGCCCGCGTGCAGCCGCACGTGTCGATTCGAGCTGCCGCGCCTCTCGAACACTCTGTGGCACGCACTGCGAGAAACTGACGCGTGACCGCAGCCGACGCGCCCACGCCGCTCCAGATTCTGCCCCCTCGCGAAAGCTTCCTCGCAGTCGAGCGCTGGCCGCACCGAATTGTCGTCTCGTGCGTCCGGGCAGTCTCTCTCCGGATGGCCGCTACGTCCGTCAGTGCCACAGCCGTCCTCCGCCGGACTGCTGAAACGGTCGAGAAAATGCATCAGAACTTGTAACGAAGCAGGGTTGCCCACTGCTACCCTGTTTTGGTTTTACACTCCTTCAGTAACTTAGTTAAGCAATGAACTTTTATTTTTTTTTTTTCATTTTCACTACTCAGATTTCAGCTAAAGATTCTGTGGCCTTCAGCCTCATAGTACAGAATTCAGAAATAGTTTAAATAAAATTCCCCTAGTAAAATCTATTATTTCAGTACATTCTAATGTCTATTCTGGAAGTAATGAGCTAATTAGTTTTATTGGAAATTCATCCTATTAAAAGTTATAAACAATGACGTATATTGTGCAATACATATAAGTAAAATTCGAGTGAGCTAATAGATCGAATTCAGCTGTAAGACTGCATCCAAAAGAAAGCCTAAATGTTACTGATTCCAACAAAGTGTTTAAATGAACCTTAAGTCTATTAGTTAAATAGATATTAAGACTTGAAATCTGTAGCCTGTATGACTTTCAGTGCCAATTGTGACCAAACTACTAAATAATTCCGAGATCTGTTTCGATACTTCTGTTACCTTTATTTTTCTACGTAAAATGACTCCAGTCTCAACTTTGTAAGTGCATTAGTTAAGAATTAAGTAAATTTGAATAAGTAAAAATTATTGTTCGCTGCCACGGTTATAAGTTGGGAATTCCCAGTGCAGATGCACAAGTTAGTTCCACGTATTTAAATTGATACAGCTCACTCGTGTTATTTAAGTAATAAAACTCAACAGTTAACTTCAAAACCAATTAGAAAGGATCATTTTAACCCTGGGAAATTAGAAACTATAATATATTAACAGAAATAGTCAAATATTCAAGCACTCGTCTATATAAGGTCCGAGCTGGTGCAGTTCTCAGTTAGTTCTCGGTCAGATTCTCACGGAGCAAAAGTGCGACAAGTCGGTTAATTTTTCCAGTCGGTAATTGTGAACATTGTTAAAGACAGGAAGTTTTTGACCGACCTAATGTGAAGATTAAGTGTAAGAGGCCTGGTCACACGAATATTGTGTGAGTGATAACAAATAAATCACACTGTGGTTGTCATAAATGTTCAACAATGAATACGGTCTTGACTTTTGATTTTGGAAAACTTACATCTAGGATCCTGGCTTCTTAATTTCAGTGTGATTTAGGTGAGACGGACGCAGCTACCGGGAAGACAATATTCAATAAGCAAAGCAAGGTAGCTCGGGAACACTGCGCACTATCTACTGGGTGAGGAAATGTTTAAATACACCCGGCTGTGACGTGAACTTTAAGTGGCACTAATACAAGGATACAGCCCGGCACGTTACAAACTCTTTGTCGTAACAGTACGATATTAGACAGTGAAGATGACATTAACGTACACTAGGCGTCAAGTTCCACGAGGTACCTGAGACGGGGTAATATATGACTGTGGACAGTGCCTTAACATAAAAAGTTTACTTTCTTTTCTCTCCTTCTATCTGAACGACGCACACGAGAAAACTGAGTTCATACGGGCCACAACTGTCGGCCTCACCACGAGGTGGACCTCGTGAGGCACTGCTTCATTCCATCAAACGTACCTCCATAGATATTACAAATGTGTGTGTGTGTGTGTGTGTGTGTGTGTGTGTGTGTGTGTGTGTGTGTGTCTGTGTGTGCGCGCGCGCATGTGTGTTCCACATCTCCTCCTAGACCACTGTAGCTATTTCAACCGAACTTGGTGCACACACCTCTTACTGCCAGGCAACAATTGCTGTTGGGGTAAGAACCATCTGTCTGACATAGTTCGGGAGAGACGATGTCACAAACAATGAGATTCATGAAAAACTGCCACATTGTGCAGGATGTTTAAATGTATTACTTCTGTGCTACTAACTGTATCTTCAATACACTCTGCAGACAGAATCGACATACGCCACTAAATGCACCTACAAAAGTATATCGCGGTTCTGGGTGGCTTCGGATTTTCAGGGGATCAGATTCGTGACCTTTTCGTCACCTGACGATTAACTGACAGTTTCATCCACCGTGCACACAGCTGCTTTTGTGGAAATTCACAGCACCAGTTTGCGTTTCTTCCACTGCTCGCTTACTGCACGTAGAGGTGGAATGCGGTCCCTCTCGCATCCACTTCTTCCTCTCGCATCCACTTCTTCCCGTGGCAAGCGTTCTGCGCTCCCCCCACTCGAGAGGTGTGAGGTTTCAGTCCACAAATTTGGTGTGGGAAATGTTTCGGTTTGTGAGAAACTGATTTTACTCTGGTAACACAGAAGTGGGAGTGGGCAGAATTATAGAAACGGCAATTCTAACGGATCTCTTCCGGCAACGCACGAGACGGCAGGACAATCACGGGCAGAGCTACAATACATCATTTGCACTAGGTGTATACACCACATATAGCTCAACAAAGCCAAACCTCAAAATTTCTCTATCCACATCTGCCCTCGAAGGATGCAAACTGCAGTAGGGAGGCTTCGCTAACGTGGCTTCCGCAGATGGACGCACGAGTTCCCTACGGGAAACAAAAGACTTTTGAGAGTTGTAGTGAATACATGGGGTGGAGAAAATTGTGTCACGAAATTTTAACGCTGGATAGCTGGTGCCAGTAGGAAACTTGGCAGTGCTCCGATTGGCTGTGGCATTGCCCCGTTGCCGTTCGTCGGTCGACGGTTTGTCGGTTCGCACGTACAGACATCCCTCGTCCCGTCACTGCCCCGACGTGATCTGCACATGTGTCGAATAGGTTTGCTGTTCGTCTCCACCTCACATCAGAGGCAGACCTCACACCACCGGACTTTTTCCTGTGGAGATTCTTAAACGTTCTGGTTCACCCACCCACATGCAACCCACCTAGAAACGAAGAAGAATTAATGGGTCACATTCGACGTGCTGCCAATCGCATCAGAGCTATGCCAGGAATCTTTGAAAGAATTTGGCAAAACACCGTTCGACGTTATCGAGCTCTGTCACATCGGATGGTCGTCAGTTTGAGCACCTGCTTTAAGTAAACAATGTCTTAGCTACAAAAAAAGGCCCTTTTCAGGGCCGACAACATTTGCAAAAGATTTTCTGTACACAAACTAACAGCTGTTGACGGGTTTGTTCCTGGTACGGCTTATCGTGAAACTACAATGGATATGTTGGGACCACGGTGGATTCATCCCCGGACCCCCAGATAGGGAGGCTGGCGGGCTACCACTGAGCGTGCGGGCCGCCACTGATACACGCAATTTCCGGCAGGTAAAGCATACGCAGTCACGCATTGTCCAGAGCATTAGGCAGCAGGGCAATCCCGCAGCCAATCTGAGCGTGTGGCGTCAAGTTTGCATAGTTTCAAAATTGTGCATTGTCGATCTACACAACGTTAGTAATTTTGGTTCCTACCGGCATCAGCTATCCAGGGTTAAAATTTCCGTTACACAATTTTTTTTAATATATATATGTGTATAGGGAAACATTACACGTGGAAAAAATATATCTAAAAAGAAAGATGATGAGACTTACCAAACAAAGGCACTGGCAGGTCGATAGACACACAAACAAACACAAACATACACACAAAATTCAAGCTTTCGCAACCAACGGTTGCCTCATCAGGAAAGAGGGAAGGAGAGGGAAAGACGGAAGGATGTGGGTTTTAAGGGAGAGGGTAAGGAGTCATTCCAATCCCGGGAGCGGAAAGACTTACCTTAGGGGGAAAAAAAGGACAGGTATACACTCGCACACACACACATATCCATCCGCATATACCTCCGCAAACCTCATAGCCATCCGCAAACCTCACGTAGTTTTTTCGAAATTTTCTCGAATTTCTCCACCCTTTAATGTGTTTTGGCGGCAACACAACCACCTAACCTTTACGCACATCATTATCTACCTACACAAGTACATCACAGGATCAACATAGCTCAGCTCTAACCAACCCTTTTTCGCCTTTTTCACACCAGATCTCCATTTGCTTTCTAGTTCACCTTTATCTCTCCCCATATATTTTTACATTTATTTTCATATTTTATTTCAAACTCTTTGCCTTTACAAATGTCTGCTTGTGTCAGTGTATGTGCGGATGGATATGTGTGTGTGTGTGTGTGTGTGTGTGTGTGTGTGTGTGTGTGTGTGTGTGTGTGTGTGTGCGCGCGCTTGAGTGTATACCTGTCCTTTTTTTCCCCCTAAGGTAAGTCTTTCCACTCGCGGGATTGGAATGACTCCTTACTCTCTCCCTTAAAACCCACATCCTTTCGTCTTTCCCTCTCCTTCCCTCTTTCCTGACGAAGCAACCGTTGGTTGCGAAACCTTGAATTTTTCGTGTATGTTTGTGTTTGTTTGTGCGTCTATCGACCTGCCAGCACTTTCGTTTGGTAAGTCACATCATCTTTGTTTTTAGATATATAAAGAAACTTCATTATTTGTGCAGATATCGTAAAAACCGTACAGGGCAAAACTGTTGGACATGCATTTCACATCATGACCTTGATGTTGAATTTGTATTTTTAAAATTTTTGTCAGTAATAAACAATAAAATTGTTGGAAATTATATTTTAAATCATGACCTTACTGTTCAATTTTTCTGTTTTCTCCAATAATCAACTACAATGCCCAGTACACAATCTAGGATAGTGTGGAAACAGTTCTCATCGATGCTGCAGGCACGATTCTTCGGGAAGCTGTGGAGGAATATCACAGACAGCATCGAGATCGACCACCCTCACATCGAGCAACCGTCAGTCGTTTACTGGATTAGTTCGAGGCAACAGGGAGTGTCCGTGACAAGTGGAAGTCTGGGTGGCCACATACAGCCGCAGACTGTGCAACCCTCAGCTAGCACACTAAAGGCTAAGCTGGCAGTCAGCTCAACACAGTCAACAAGACAAGTAGCTCAAGAATGTGGCATCTGTCAAGCATCCACCTCCAGCATATTATCCAGAAATCGTATTCATCCGTACCGTGTCCATTTTGTCCAGGAATTTCACGGAGATGACGAATATACACAGGTGCAGCTCTGTCATTCAGAAAGAGAACACACTAGCCGCACCTCGAAGCTGATATTCTTTTCGACGATGAGGCCCGTTTCTATCTGAACGCAACAGCGACTAGACGTAACGCTGTTTATGACCGACCGAACACCTGTATGTTGCTGTTGCCGGTCATCAGACTGACCCGAGGTTAAATGTGGAGATGTTCTCATCAATTCAGTACTTCTTAACAATAGCCACTTAGGTCGCCAGATTTGACACCACATAAACTTTTGCTCTGGGGAGAAGTCGCACCTGTAGGGTACAAAAATATGCCTCCAACATTGCAGGAGCTGCAGGAAAACATTAGAAGAGGCAGTTCAGAAATAAAAACAACAGTTTTACATAAAGTGTGCAAGAATTATGTGAACCGTATTTGGATGGGTGGTGGTCATTAAGTCGTAAATGGTGTAAAAATATGATGTTTGTAGCGGGACTTTGAATTTCGCCCCACTACACTTGTTCCCTCAGATATAAATTATACCGTTGCAGCTGTACGAGCGCTCGACGGCAGAGAAAATATATAAGAAAATGAAGGTACAAAAATTGTAACTCTTTTTGTTTTCTACCCGCTTTTGTCTCTTGAGAGCGGAAGCTTAACTTACTTATTAGCTAGTCTCGGTCAGATGAAGACGAAAAAACTTACTGATCTGCAGACGTATTGTGGAAGTTTGTATGAAATTCGGTGGATGGAAGCAGCAATGTAAAATACATTGCATTCAGTATCGAGATGGTTTGGATTTGTATACATTAGTAGTTCCTGGATAATGAAATTTACTGCAAAATTTCGGAGCAGCTACGCCTTTCACGCAGAAATAAAGCAGGAGATTTTTGGAGAACAAGAGCTGGACGCCGCATGAGAGAAGACGTGTTAACACAATAAAGAATGAACTCTTATCTACGCCATTTCCCCCTGTTAATCACATTTTGTTATTCTCTGTTCTCTTTCAAATAATTTTTGTAGTGGAAATTGGTTTGACTTTTGCTCAGTAACGCCACAAGGACCACCCCACCAATAGCTTTTCCGAATCACGAAGTCCAAAAACTTTTCTGTAATACGAAGTCCGATTTGCATTTCATTCTTTCCCTTTTTCACGGACATTGACGATTTTAAAACCCCCCTTTTTATTCACCATTTCTTCCCACATTTTCAACCTTTTCTTCTCTTCTCTTCTCTTTTTTATTAACCACTACATGTTGCTTTGTACAATCAACCTGAGGGGTGAACCTCATGTCACAACAATTAAGCTCACAATTTAAAACCACATATTTGCAACATTTGCTGCATTTTTGGTATCTGCATAAATAACGCACTTGTGCTATATTGTGTGACTTTTGAATCATCCTGCCCTGTAGCAGTAAAATAGAGAAAGGAAAAACATTAGTTATTAGCAGAAGTCAAAAACATAACAGACGGGGTAGAACAACCGTGCTATATCGCAAACCGACATTCGAGCCAAAGTGACGTGTCGGTCGAAGAGAATCCTAAAGAAAGACAATTCTGACAGTTTCACACTGTTGCACAGATTTTCTGTATTTAGAAAATGTTAAGCAGTAAAACCACAATCTTAACTTTTATCCATATTTTTAAAATTCAGCCTCAAACTTTTTGAACTGACATGGTGTAAGGAAATTTAACAATTTGTAGAGGATATGTGAGGTCTCCGAGGATACGGTCACCTTACAAGATACTGATCTTTGCTCTCATACCTGGCACACTGCGCGTAGCCGGCGTGCGGAACGGCGCCGCTTCCGATGCCGACTGCTCCGCTCCCGGCGCCTCCACCCCGTACCGACAGGCCGGCACGGTGCCGCTGCTGCCAGTGGCGGAACTTGCCGTTCTCGAACACGTCCTCGTATTGCGGGACTGTAAAGGGGCAAACGCAGTAATTGTTTGTGATCAGGTCATCCGAGCACGTAGCAGGAAATTCCCTGTAAAACCTTATAGGTCGACGAAATCTTCTCCGGTTATCGGCCGAATCGTCGGGTCATGTCGTCACGATGTTTCGACGAGTTTCTCACTTATCGTCTTCGGGTGAACTGTGGGGTTCGTGTCCCGTCCGTTCCGTTACGCCACTAAACTGTCGACTCCTCTGCCGAAGAGCCTACGGGTGGGACAACCGCGTGCCTATCCGAGAGGTTTCACAGCCCACACTAGGAGAGGTTCCGGGAACTGAGTCCCGATCCTGCTTTTCTGCTGCACCTGCTGCCTCTGCCACTTTCTCGTCAGTGTGTTCGCGACACATTTTTGGTAATGCCCCACCCAGTGCAGACATCGGTCACAAACTGCCGTGCCAGTTGACGAGACGGTACTACACTATTATTTCCACTGCCTCTCTGACGATCAAATCCCGGAAACTGTAGGTCTGTCACGGCACCTGTGGCAGTTTGAAAACAAAAATGTGGCCTCTGTTGACGACACGCCCAGCCACTACAGACTCGCACGGTCAAAAGTGACGCGTTACGTCAATGTCGTTCCGGGATTCGGTCGTCGAGGAGGCAGTGGAAAGGTGAGCACAAATGACGAGAACAAACCGTGACAACTGTCTCCGACTGAGTTCCGCATCGTATGTGGCTCCAGCAAAAATAAGTCGTGTGCACTTTGATTTGAAAGTGGTGGAGTCAGGAGGTGTAATACATAAGTAACACCAGCACTTGAAGCCTGGAACCCCCACCACCCCCCTCCCCACCCTCCCGCCACGGCCACAGTGCCTCTTCAGACACAGGACCTGCAGCCTAGCCACTACAAAATAGCAAACTGGACAGGAGGTCAATACTTCGATCAAAGATGACTAGTAGGAAACTCGCAGAAAGTTTGGGACAGCACGACGTCAGAACTCGACTGGTGACCGGAGAAGATTTCGTCAATGAAATTCGCTGAGATCATCTGCATTCACATCTTGTAACTTGTTGGGCCACATTACGCTCTCTAGTTTCTTTGTAAGCACATTTTACATTGGACTGAATGAACACAAGCAAATGATGATGATGATGATGATTGGTTTGTGGGGTGCTCAGCTGCACACTTATCAGCGCCTGTACAAATTCTCAACCTTTGCTCAGTCCAATCTTGCCACGTTCAGGAATGAGGATGAAACAATGAGGACAACACAAACACCCAGTCATCACGAGGCAGGTGTAAATCCCTGACCCTGCCGGGAATCGAACCCGGGACCCCGTGCTCGGGAAGCGGGAACGCGACTGCGAGACCACGAGCCAATGAGTGTTCACAGACAGTGCATTAGTGGTCGCTGTTGTCTCTCCGAGATAACCGTTTACACTAGAGGAAAAGGAAGATGACAAAAGATAACTGGCACAGCGTACGCAAACTGCATTATTGTTTTTCAGTGCTAATAATCGTCACGCATGATACGGCACTGTACAATTATAGATACGAGCCAAAACTGTGATATCCAGAGAGGATTATTTTGCATTGCGAATGCACAGTTGTCGACAAAGTAAGTGAAAGGGATCGAGCACGAAATGTATCGAGGCAGTGTGCTTAACAGTAAACTGCAGCGCCAGCTTTCCTAAGCTTTACTTCAAAACTTTTTTTATATGTTGTGTGAGGCTTTTTGTTGGATTCTCATTACAACTGAAGAGAAAATTTAGAAGCAGAACACTAACTACCAATGACCGAATAAGGGCTGCGTCTACACTCTGGTTATTAGCAAGTGGAGACATTTACGTCGGTGACTGACTCTCATTTCACTTCAATAGCTGCTATATATAAGTTTCTGATGTATGCAGAGACATGTGGAAAGCACTTAAAGAATTTTATCATAGCAAATAAAAGGACAATAATGCCAATTAAATATGATTAATGAAATATGAAATACGTACACAACCTGTCACATAGGATGGTCGATGTGGTGTCACCG
Source organism: Schistocerca cancellata (assembly GCF_023864275.1). Classification (NCBI taxonomy): domain Eukaryota; kingdom Metazoa; phylum Arthropoda; class Insecta; order Orthoptera; family Acrididae; genus Schistocerca; species Schistocerca cancellata. The sequence continues at coordinate 16,971,806 of NC_064636.1, forward strand.
CCAGACACCACACTTGCTAGGTGGTAGCCTTTAAATCGGCCGCGGTCCGTTAGTATACGTCGGACCCGCGTGTCGCCACTGTCAGTGATTGCAGACCGAGCGCCGCCACACGGCAGGTCTAGAGAGACTTCCTAGCACTTGCCCAGTTGTACAGCCGACTTTGCTAGCGATGGTTCACTGACAAAATACGCTCTCATTTGCCGAGACGATAGTTAGCATAGCCTTCAGCTACATCATTTGCTACGACCTAGCAAGGCACCATTACCAGTTACTATTGATACTGTAATCATGTACCGTCAAGAGCGACGCTCATCATTAATGGATTAAAGTTAAGTATTCCACAAGCTACGTCAGTTTTTCTAAAGTCTCATTTCCTTGTCCCGTTCCACACCTCACGCCAGCCTGCGTGAGCTAAAACGCGTGCCTTTCGGCTTCCACTAGTACCCGGTGTTGGCTCTCCTGCCAACCCACAACAGTCGATAAAATCCGACATACAGCTTGTTAATGAAGGCACATACAGTGATTGTGCAAAAACCATTTTTATTTATCCTCAAAAATCTCTAACATAACAGTGACATGTCAGATACGTAATTACAGATATTGTGGGATTAAGCAATGAGAATGGTCAGGTCTTTCAAAAGATTAAGCAATGAGAAGGGCTAGGTATTTAAAAATATTTTTAATTTTAATCAGCATAATAGATACATATTCACAGTTGCTTACTTTCAAAGAAATTTATTGTGCTTTCCCTTTCAGTAAAATGAAATACAAAGCTGAAACAATGGAAAATCCCTGTAGGAACATCGACAATGTAAGAAAAGACAGACTGCTACTTACCGTTAAGTCGGAGAAAGAGACAATTAAAAGACGCTCGCACACAACTTTCAGCCACAGCCTCCGTCAGCGAAAGAGAAACAGAGAAACACACACCGTTCACACACACAAACAAACACACCTCACACACACACACACAACTGCCGACTCCAGCAGCTCGGGCCAGAATCGATTACCTACTGTCGTGCCCTGAAACAAGGGACACCCTACCCGAGGTCCCTCGCACCCCTCCTAAAATGGAGTTCTGTCACCCACGCAACCTCCACAACACCCTAATCCTCCCTGTGACACCCCTCGCCACAAGGATCGTGTCACTGTGGAAGCCCGAGGTGCAGGACCTGCCCAATCGAACCCACCCGGCACTTGCTATTCCAGTCCTGTCGCAGGTTTATCCTATCCCACCACGGGCTGGGCTATCTAGGAAAGCAGTCGTGTGATTCACCAGCTCTGCAGCAACCACTGTACAGCTTTTTATATCGGTACGACTACAGTCGGCTGCCTACCGGAACGGACGGCCACAGCCAAAAGGGCAAAGTAGACCGTCCCGTGGCACGACGTGTGGCCGAACGTAACGTGCTCGATTTCGACAGGTGCTTCACTACCCGAGCTATCTGGATCCTTCCCTCCACCACCAGCATTTCCGAACTGCACAGACAGGAGTTATCCTCACATCACATTCTACGCTTCTGTAATTATCCTGGGCTCGACCTACCCTCCACCGAACAGTTTCCACTCCCTCCGTCCTACCGTATTCGCCCATTCTCGTCTCTCGACCCCTCCGTTTGCCACGCTATGCCGACGCACCCACATACCTTTCCCCAGTCCTCCCCTTTTTGCTCCTGTTTTCCCCACCTCCTCGCCCACAACCACCGACACTACGCTTACCGGCCTTCTAGTCCCTGCACGCTCTGACAGACAGAGTCCCTCTTTTCCCCCACCCGTACAATGCTATCCCTTTCCCTGCCCCCTGCAGGCTGCTGCTGCCGTCACAGGTGACAGTCGTATTCCGGCCCGAGTTGCCGCAGTTGACAGTCTGAGGATATTTCGCCTGTCGTACATCTTGCTAACCAGATGGTAGAGTTTTGTCAGGACTAGCTCTCCCGAGGTGTCAGCAGTTCTAACGGAATGTTGTCTACTCCCGGGGCCTCGTTTCGACTTAGGTCTTTCTGTGCTCTGTCAAACTCTTCACGCAGTATGAACATGAGTAAGGATGAAAATTTAATCAACAGAAAAGCACAGACATAGAAATACAGTACTCGAGTATCAGTCTGATACTGTTCGGTACAGTTGTTCGAGAGATAACAATTTCCATTCGTATCGGTGAATGTAATGACATCAGAACAGGGTCAGGGATACTAGTTTGAGCAATGTCAGTTCGAGTGTACATTTCCCAATAACCGTAAGTCAGAAAAATGTCGCCCTAGAATGTCAGGGAATCGGCAACGGTAAAGTGGGCACACTGAATGTGGTGTTAATGTTTGTTCATACAATGAGCTAGAGCAGGCCTAAGTCATGGCCACAGATAACATCTGGATTCTGTACAGGCATACAAACATATTCCATCTGACAACGGTCGGGGAGCGACCGGTCAGAAGCTCGTGGCGTTTTAACCACTGGACGTGACCGAAAAGGCCCGAGCCCGTGTTACCGTTTTTATTAGCGACGAGTGTAGGAAAAGAGGACGACGTGATGCCGCACATGTCCGCCCTGCCGCCGGCCGCTGGACTCACCGAGCTTCCAGCCGCTGCCCTTCTGCTCGGCACCCTCCTGTGGGGCGTAGACGAAGCACTCGTTACGAGACAGGTTGTTGCTCAGCGCTCTCTGCCAGAACTTCTTGTTGCGCTTACAGTAGGGGAAGCGGCTCGTGACGTAGGTGTAAATTTCAGACAGCGTCGCCCTCCTGCCGGACAGACAAAAATACGCAGCTCGGTCCACATTGTCCAGAAAAGATGCCGGGTTGGAACTAGGAGTGGAGGGCACATTTTGGCAACAATTTACTGTTGTAGTGGTTAATAAAAACAAGAAAAAGAGAAGAAAAGAAAAGGTTGAAAATGTGGGAAGAAATGGTGAATAAAAAGGGGGTTTTAAAATCGTTAATGACTGTGAGAAAAGGAAAGAATGAAATGCAAATCGGACTTTGTATTACAGAAAAGTTATCGGACTTCGCGATTCGGAAAAGCTACAGTGTGGGTGGTCCTTGTGGCGTTTCTGAGCAAAAGTGAAACCAATTTCCACTACAAAAATTATTGAAAGAGAACAGAGAATAACAAAATGTGATTAACAGGGGGAAATGGCGTAGATAAGAGTTCATCCTTTACCGTATTAACATGTCTTCTCGCGTGCGGCATCCAGGTCTTGTTCTCCAACAATCTGCTTCATTTCTGCGTGAAAAGTCGTAGCTGCTCCAAAATTTTGCAATAAATTTCATTGTCCAGGAATTACTGATGTATACAAAAACTGTCTTGATATTAAATGCAATGTATTTTACATTGCTGCTTCCATCCTCCAAATTTCATATAAACTTCCACAATTCGCCGGCATATCAATAAGTTTTTTCAGATTCATCCGACCGAGACTAGCTAATAAGTAAAAGTTAAGCTTCCGCTCTCAAGAGACAAAAGCCGGATAGAAAACAAATAGAGTTATAATTTTCGTACCTTCATTTTCTTATATATTTTCTCTGCCGTTGAGCGCTCATACCGCTGTGACAGTATAATTTATATCTGAGGAAACGAGTGCAACACGGCGAAATTCAAAGTCCCGCTACACTGTACCCCTCTTGACATTGTACAATTGGATAAATAAATAATTCTTTTATAGGTTTCCCTGCTTTGAGACTAACAAGAAGCACTGTCGTCAATATTGTACTGCCTTATTTTATTTATTCGTAAGGCTGGGGACTGTGAAATTATGAAATTCTGGTACCGTGGAAGCAAAACAACACTTGACAGACAAAAAGGGTATTCCTTGCCAAAAGAAGCCTACTCGTATCAAACACAGGCATTAATTTGAGGAAGATATTTCTGAGAATGTACTTTTCGAAACAGCATAATAGGGAAGTGATTGTGGCATGTGGTAAAAATCTAAAAAGAAGAGAACTGAAGCATTTTAGATGTGGTGCTAGAAAATGCCATTTAAAAGGAGACGGACCGATTAGATAAGGAATGAGGAGGTTAGCAGAATCAGAGAGGAGAGAAATATGGGCAAAATATCAATAAGAAGGGACAGGATGATACGACACATGTTAAGGCATCAGGGAATAGATGTGCACGGTATTAGGGGGAACTGTAGGTGGTAAAATCTGTAGCGGAAGACAGAGACTGGAATACATCCGACAAATAATTGAGAATGTTGTGTGAAGGTGTCCTTCTGAAGTGAAGAAACTGGTACAGAAGAGGAAGTCACTGGGGCCAAATCAAATCAATTGGAAGACCGATGAGAGAAGGAGCTGTTATGATGATAACTGATAAGTGAAACAGATGGTGAAATACATCAAAATATCTTAATGCTGCTGACTGAAACTACACCCACTTATGTCTAGCATGTGTGTAAGATAACATGGGAAGTGCCAAACTATGAGGGAATGTATTGAGAAAGGCACAGTGCATTTTCATGTAACAGTTTTTCACTCTGCAGCAGTGCTACCAACCTGTGTGGAGAATGCATTATGGCCATAGCATTCAGCTCCGTGTAGCTGAACGGCGGCTTCACGTCGGCAGTAGAGGGCGAGCCAGTGTCGCCTGCCGCACCGGCGGCACCATCCCCGACGGCCGTCCCGCTGTCGGCAACAGTACCGCTGCCGACAGTGTCGGCGGTACCCTCGAATGTTACGGCCGGAGTAGGGGCACTGACCGCGGACATGGTCGCGTCCGATGTCGGGACATCGTCCTCGTGGCGGCCGGTGCCGGGTCGGGACGGGTCGCAGGTAGCTCGGCCGGTACTGCAAACGTCAGAGACCGACAGGCGTATTGAGGTCGGGACGACATTGTCGTTTCAGTGTGACACAGACAGAGTTCAGTGATCAAAGATTTGTGGAACTCTATATCGATTAAGGAACAGCATTCAAAATGAAGTCCAAAGGATACTTGGAATTGAGGCCAAACCAAAAATGTTAACACAACGTGGCAAAATGAACAGAAAACTTCAGTAGATGAAAGAGAAGATAAGAAGATCTGCCTATGATCATCGAGAGACTGAAAACGAAACTTTTTCATCCACCTAGCAGTGTGATACATTTATCTGACCGATCACAGACGATATAATCCGTATCTGTATAAAATCGGATGACAGATGAATGTCAGTTATGCACAGGGTAGTGTGGGCAGTCAAGAGCACTTGTCACCGTACGGTGTTCTCCACAGATACGCAGTGGGTAACGGCCTCCAGACACTGCAGAAGCTGGGTCTGCAGAGGAACGAGTCAAACTGACATGTTTTGGACTGTACTGCAGCCACAGTATCCGAGAAAGTCGAGGACTTCACAAGAAATTCAACCACACATCGACACTCTTAAGATCCCTGTGCTAGACAAAACAGGTCCAATTGTGGAGAAAACTCTCTATTGTTTAGATTTATCCTAATACATTAACTTAAACAGAAGTTAATCTGAAGTACCACCACTAGTGTTAGTACAAGTTAACCACCAAGAAGGGAACAGTCAGATGTCAGAGAAAATTTGTATACGAACAAACCATTGACAGATATATATATATTTAAAAACAAAGATGATGTGACTTACCAAATGAAAGTGCTGGCAGGTCGACAGGTCTGCTGGCAGGTCGACAGATGATGTGACTTACCAAATGAAAGTGCTGGCAGGTCGACCTGCCAGCACTTTCATTTGGTAAGTCACATCATCTTTGTTTTTAAATATATTTTTCCTTCGTGGAATGTTTCCTTCCATTATAACTATATATATATATATATATATATATTTGGTAAGTCACATCATCTTTGTTTTTAAATATATTTTTCCTTCGTGGAATGTTTCCTTCCATTATAACTATATATATATATATATATATATATATATATATATATATATATATATATATAATAGAGGGAAACATTCCACGTGGGAAAAATATATGTGGGAATGACCAGCAACAAACTGTCCATTCGCATGAATGCTTGGCAACACAGGCAGACAGTGTTTGTTGGTAATGAGGATCACCCTGTGGCTAAACATGCCTTGGTGCACGGCCAGCACATCTTGGCACAGTGTTACACCATCCGGGTTATCTGGATACTTCCCACTAACACCAACCTGTCAGAACTCCGGAGATGGGAACTTGCCCTTCAGCATATCCTCTCTTCTCGCTATCCGCCAGGCCTCAATCTCCGCTAATTTCAATCTGCCGCCGCTCATACCTCACCTGTCTTTCAACATCATCTTTGCCTCTGTACTTCCGTCCCGACTGACATCTCTGACCAAACTCTTTGCCTTTACAAATGTCTGCTTGTGTCTGTGTATGTGTGGATGGATATGTGTGTGTGTGTGCGCGAGTGTAAACCTGTCCTTTTTTCCCCCTAAGGTAAGTCTTTCCGCTCCCGGGATTGGAATGACTCCTTACCCTCTCCCTTAAAACCCATATCCTTTTGTCTTTCCTTCTCCTTCCCTCTTTCCTGACGAGGCAACCGTTGGTTGCGAAAGCTAGAGTTTTGTGTGTATGTTTGTGTTTATTTGTGTGTCTATCGACCTGCCAGCACTTTTGTTGGGTAAGTCTCATCATCTTTCTTTTTATATATATATATATATATATATATATATATATATATATATATATACACACTCGCACACACACACATATCCATCCACACATATACAGACACAAGCAGACTTAAAAACAAAGATGATGTGACTTACCAAATGAAAGTGCTGGCAGGTCGACAGACACACAAACGAACACAAACATACACACAAAATTCAAGCTTTCGCAACAAACTGTTGCCTCATCAGGAAAGAGGGAAGGAGAGGGAAAGACGAAAGGATGTGGGTTTTAAGGGAGAGGGTAAGGAGTCATTCCAGTCCCGGGAGCGGAAAGACTTACCTTAGGGGGAAAAAAGGACGGGTATACACTCGCGCACACACACATATCCATCCACACATATACAGACACAAGCAGACATATATATATATATATATATATATATATATATATATATATAATAGAGGGGAACATTCCACGTGGGAAAAATATATTTAAAAAGAAAGATGATGAGACTTACCAAACAAAAGCGCTGGCAGGTCGATAGACACACAAACACAAACATACACACAAAATTCTAGCTTTCGCAACCAACGGTTGCCTCGTCAGGAAAGAGGGAAGGAGAAGGAAAGACAAAAGGATATGGGTTTTAAGGGAGAGGGTAAGGAGTCATTCCAATCCCGGGAGCGGAAAGACTTACCTTAGGGGGAAAAAAGGACAGGTATACACTTGCACACACACACATATCCATCCACATGTATGTGGGGAAAAAAGGACAGGTATACACTTGCACACACACACATATCCATCCACATGTATGTGTGGATGGATATGTGTGTGTGTGTGCAAGTGTATACCTGTCCTTTTTTCCCCCTAAGGTAAGTCTTTCCGCTCCCGGGATTGGAATGACTCCTTACCCTCTCCCTTAAAACCCATATCCTTTTGTCTTTCCTTCTCCTTCCCTCTTTCCTGATGAGGCAACCGTTGGTTGCGAAAGCTAGAATTTTGTGTGTATGTTTGTGTGTCTATCGACCTGCCAGCGCTTTTGTTTGGTAAGTCTCATCATCTTTCTTTTATATATATATATATATATATATATATATATATATATATATATATATATATATATATATATAAAAAAACAAAGATGATGTGACTTACCAAATGAAAGTGCTGGCAGGTCGACAGACACACAAACGAACACAAACATACACACAAATTTCAAGCTTTCGCAACAAACTGTTGCCTCATCAGGAAAGAGGGAAGGAGAGGGAAAGACGAAAGGATGTGGGTTTTAAGGGAGAGGGTAAGGAGTCATTCCAGTCCCGGGAGCGGAAAGACTTACCTTAGGGGGAAAAAAGACGGGTATACACTCGCGCACACACACATATCCATCCACACATATACAGACACAAGCAGACATATTTAAAGACCTATATATATATATATATATATATATATATATATATATATATAACAAAGATTATGTGACTTACCAAATGAACGTGCTGGCAGGTCGACAGACACACAAACGAACACAAACATACACACAAAATTCAAGCTTTCGCAACAAACTGTTGCCTCATCAGGAAAGAGGGAAGGAGAGGGAAAGACGAAAGGATGTGGGTTTTAAGGGAGAGGGTAAGGAGTCATTCCAGTCCCGGGAGCGGAAAGACTTACCTTAGGGGGAAAAAAGGACGGGTACACACTCGCGCACACACACACATATCCATCCACACATATACAGACACAAGCAGACATATATATATATATATATATATATATATATATATATATATATATATTAGTTTCAATTCTCTGTGATACGAGGACCACCAGAGAAAACTGGTATTATTCGAGTTGAGTACTGTTACTAGGTCTGGAAGGGAAAACAAGGGCACAGAGTCAGACATCGAGTGATCACTGCGAAGGAAAAGAAGTCGGCGTGTACTTGTGTGAGACAGCGATATCGGCAACTGACAGAGTTTCAAAGGGGCCTCATTGTGAGCCTCCACTAGGTCAGTCGTACAGGGTTCGTATTTGTGGAGAGTTCGGACGTGACAGGGCAGGAATTCAAAAATTGCCTAAAAGTATTAATGTATGGAATAATTCCATGTGATTCATTTGTACAGTTTATGAGATTACTAGCTGAAGAAACTGTTTATGTAATCCTGTAATTTATTATGCAACAAGAAATTCATAAAATTTTAATTGTAATATTAGCAAAAACATATTTATAACAATGAAACCTTATGTAAGTCGTTACAACGATACTATATATGTGGAGCCCTGATGTTCACACCAGCCGAGTTTAGTTCAGATGACAGATAGTTCTTAGCCAGTTCTTGACTTTTTGTGACATACAATGTGTATTGGCTCATTTTGTTAATTAATTGGGAACTTTTAAACCAGAAATGAGTCGACAAATTTATTTCAGTAGTTAGAAAGGACACTTATCGTCCGATTCACGTGTTTGTTTAAGCTGCAGGTAAGACTATTGGAAATTTAAATTTGTTGTACAAAAGCAGATATATACCCTCTGCCAATGCAGAATTACATCACACAAGTTAAGTAGGATGCAAGGAAGCTCTTTACATCGGAGAAGCTCCTGTATTGATAAAACTGAGGAATTACCAATGGTCAAGCATTCTACCAAGCAATTGCAACTGCAGACATCGGTGGTAAGTATTTTCTTACAAGTCCATTACTAACATCCATGTGACAATGAGTGAACTGTTATATCAACCTTATTAGACATATAAGCTGCCCTGTTGCACAGTCAGTGGTGAGGGGACAGTTTTAAACAGAGTCATTGTACAACATATCGTAAAGGAGCAATGTCATAAACCGAGTGTTCATGATATTCTCTAGAACGTTTTGAAGAAAAGAAAAGTGTTTACAAAGTTTGTCTTACACACATAGGCATGTGAACAACACCAATGCCTGTATAACATGGGTAATTCTTTTCTGGAAAAAAATCATACTGTGCACCGAGACTTTTTTTCATCAATACAAACCTATCACAAGACGACAAGTGCAGAAATTCACATACACAATGACCAAACCAGCATCCAGGCCAATGTGGCACACGAGCTGAACAAAATGGCAAACGGCATTTCCAACAGCTTTACACGGCTGTATAAATGTTATATACATGGTACTCAAGAGCAGGGTGCAATTTAGAACATGTGAAGTATTAGAACCACCGTCTTAACTTTTCTCCATATTTTTTATTAAGCCAGTCTCAATTATCTTTGCGCTGACAGTGTATAATGAATTTCAATCATTCTTAGATTAATAAAGATATGAGGTGACAGCTGAGGATACTGACCTGCGCTCATATCTGGTAGAGTGCAGGGTGGCGGAGGACGGCACAGCGTGAACTCCACCACCTCCGCCTCTGCTCCCGATACCCCGGCTCCAGGAGAAGGGCCGCTTCGTGTGCTGTTGTCGCTGGAAGTTGCCGTTCTCGAACACGTCCTCGTATTGTGGGTCTGCAAATGATGAACACGGTAATTGTTTTGTGGGCAGGTCGTCGAAGCACAAACCGGGACCGTCACCATCGGGGAACATAAAATCTTGTGGGTTAATGATATCTTCACAGGTTATCAGCTCAGTCCGTGTTTAACCAAGTTTCTTACTCATAATCTTAAGGCAAAATGTTACATTCGCATCCAATTTGTTCCTTTATAGCTGCAAACCAATTGCATACCTCTCACAGAGATTTTGCTACCAGTGGTTGGTAGGGAACCATTAGGGTAGAGGGGTATAACGATCAAATCCTGGTGTTGCATGTCTGTTCCACCTGCCTCCTCTTTCACCACTTTCACACCAAAGTGTTACTAATGTATATTTGCTACAGATACATCCTCGACTTCTGCAAAGCATTCGATACAGTTCCCCACAGTCGTTTAATGGACAAAGTAAGAGCACATGCACTATCAGACCAATTGCGTGATTGGATTGAAGAGTTCCTAGACAACAGAAAGCAACATGTCATTCTCAATGGAGAGAAGTCTCCCGAAGTAAGAGTCATTTCAGGTGTGTCGCAGGGGAGTGTTGTAGGACCGTTGCTATTCACAATTATATAAATGACCTTGTGGATAACATTGGAAGTTCACTGAGGCTTTTTGCGGATGATGCTGTGGTATATCGAGAGGTTGTAACAATGGAAAATTGTACTGAAATGCAGGAGGATCTGCAACGAATCGACGCATGGTGCAGGGAATCGCAATTGAATCTCAATGCAGACAAGTGTAATGTGCTGTGAATACACAGAAAGAAAGATCCTTTATCATTTAGCTACAATATAGCAGGTCAGCAACTGGAAGCAGTTAATTCCATAAATTATCTGGGAGTGATTTAAAATGGAATGATCATATAAAGTTGATCGTTGGTAAAGCAGATGCCAGACAGATTCATTGGAACAATCGTAAGGAAATGCAATCCGAAAACAAAGGAAGTAGGTTACAGCACACTTGTTCGCCCACTGCTCGAATACTGCTCAGCAGTGTGGGATCCGTACCAGATAGGGTTGATAGAAGAGAGAGAGAGAAGATCCGACAGAGAACAGCGCGCTTCGTTACAGGATCATTTAGTAATCGCGAAAGCGTTACGGAGATGACAGATAAACTCCAGTGGAATACTTTGCAGGAGACACACTCAGTAGCTCGCTACGGGCTTTTGTTGAAGTTTCGAGAACATACCTTCACCGAGGAGTCGAGCAGTAAATTGCTCCCTCCTACGTGTATCTCGCGAAGAGACCCTGAGGATAAAATCAAAGAGATTAGAGCCCACACAGAGGCATACCGACAATCCTTGTTTCCACGAACAATACGAGACTGGAATAGAAGGGAGAACCAATAGAGGTACTCAAGGTACCCTCCGCCACACACCGTCAGGTGGCTTGTGGAGTATGGAGTATGGATGTAGATGTAGATGTAGATCCTGCGTGGACCTCAATTGGCAACCACTGTCCAGTTGACAACATCATTACCCAGAAGTCATGTACACAGCACCTTTTTCTGTTCAAAAACAAATTTGTGCCTTAAATGAAACTTTCACTCTGCGGTGGAGAAACTTGCTGGCAAATCAAAACTGTATGTTGGGCCGAGACTCGAACTCGAGACCTTTGCCCTTCGAGGGCAAGTGCTCTACTGGCAGAGCGATCCGAGCACGACTCACAACCTGACCTCACAGGCCGCGAGTCGTGCTACTGGTACAGCACTTGCCTGTGAAAGGCAAAGGTCCCCAGTTCGTGTCTCGGTCCAGCACACAGTTTTAATCTGCCAGGAAGTTTCAAACTTGTGGCCTTCATTAATATGGTGTTTCTGAACAGCCAGAGGCACTGTGTCAACGAGTTTTGGGATTCACTCATCAGATAGGCATCGGAAACACGCGTACACGACTATCGTGTCAACCGGGACAGTCGTTTCCAAGTAATCTCTACGTGGGTTGTGGCATCAGCTAATACGTGTCAGGAAGACTCTGGTGTGAAAACTGCAGAGACAATCAGTGGAACAGATAGGCAGCACCGGTTCTCGAACCCCCACCATACTCTCCGTGACATTTCCTCCACAGGAACACGAATGGTTCACCCACAGGGACCTCAGCGCAGGAGTCTGCCATCCAGTGACAATAAAGGAACAAACTGGACATAAACCCAGAACTTCACCTAAAAATGACAAGTAAGAAGTTGTTACATGGCATTATATTCCTCTTCAGTTTCTTCTTAAGCCTGGTTTACACTGGAATGAATGGAGGCAAACACAAGTAAATGAGCATTTGCAGACAGTTCGTCAGTGTTCACTACCATTTGTTTATACCTGTGAACGTGTGTTTACACTACAGGAAAAACAAAAGACAACATGACATTACCAGCATAGGCTATGAACACTGCATTATTCCCACCTCTGCTAATAAGTGGCACTCAGGATACAGCACTGTACAATTACAGATGCAGGACAAAACACTGATATCCAGAGGGGATTATTTTGCATGGTGAGTGCACTGTTTTTGATCAAGTAAGCAAAATGGCAAAGGAGAATTTAGTTGTTCAAATTTGTACGTAAATATGAAATGCATGTATGAACAGCATGTAACACTAACTGCAGTATCAGCTTTCCATAGCATTATTTCAAAACCTTCTACGCTGATACTTTTCATAGGCTGCACACTACAACTGAGAAGGAAATTTAAATGCAAAACACTAATTAGCAATGAACCGCATTATCTGAATAAAGGCTAGCATTTACACTCTCGTTATCAACAACTGGCAACATTTACATTTGTGACTGTTTTTCCATTTCAGTAGCTACTGTACATCATATAGTTTCTGATACATGGAAAAACATTTTAAGAATTTTATTAAAGCACATATACGAAAGATAATGCCAATAAAATCTGATAACTGAAATCTGAACTGTACATACAACTTGTTACATAGGCTACTTGATAAAACTGCTGTATATTTCGTTAAAGGGCAGAGAGTGTGATGCCAGGCAAAATAATTGTATTTATCACAATTCACTAACGTGACACTGACCACAACAATGTAATACAGATACTCTGGTGTGAAACTATCATCTCTTCTGAATATTTTTAATTTTAATCAGCACAATAGATACATATTCACAGCTGTGAATCACCCCTACGAGACACGACACCAATACTGTGTAACACTGCCTCCAGTATTCGTAATGGCCTCAGTACGATGACGGAGAGCGTCAAAAGTTTCTTCACTTACACTGGATCCAGCTGCAACCACCTATTTAAATTGTAGGGATGCTGAATGCAATATTTCAGCCAGTGGCACACAAAGATCCAGCATTTCCAGCAGGTCAATTTGATATGCCACTTGCTCGTGATAAGGAGCATCGATGTTTGTCAAACCGAGAATGTACCCACGTAACCGTGCGAATGTGTAGAGCACTTTGTCGCCGAGATGCTAACTAGGTACGACTCGAGAGCAACGCTCAGATTATTTTTGACAATACTGCTGTCTTACTGTCCAAAATCGCACTACCCCTAAAATGACTGAGAAAATCATTGACACAATATGTGTAGCAATAACCAATGCAATATGTTGTTCGTGACCACAGTAATCTAAATATGTGGCCAGAAGTAATGCTATGATGACCACCCCAAAAATATCACACAACCACTAGTGTTTTTCACTACATCCCTCATCACACTGTGATTCAAATGCCTCACCGGGCCACTGGGGTTCTCGACACCTCACGCAATTAAATCACAACTTGTCGGACCACACCACACACCTCCGGTCAGAAACAGTCTGGTTTCCGTGTCACTCGGTCCACTGGAGACGTACAGCTTTACGCGTCTCCGAGAGAAAAGGTCTGCTGCGAAGTACCTGACCCCGAATGTCACTGCATAAATTTCCCGTTTGTAATGTTCTCTCGGAAACTGGTCGAGATGGACCAGCAATAGCTGTCGGCAACAATTACCAACGGGTCTGCAGTTAATTGTTATTAACTAGGTGTAAGACATCTCTCCAGTCCCAGTGAGTTACAAAGCTTTTTTGAGCACTGTTCCTAGGCCAAGTAACACAACTATGAGCAGTACACCATTCCTGGTAGGCATTTTAAGCAATACATTGGTACATCAACAAACCTGCAAACAAATAACAGGCTCTCTCTGCACACACACACACACACACACACACACACACACACACACACACACACACACACACACACACACACACACACACCACTGCTGTTAATTACATCAGTGGTAGAGGATCACATGACTGCTTGGTAGCAGACCTACACCATCTACAGTGCTACAAAGCAGCCAGAGAACTGTTTTAAAGAGACTGATTAATATCTTGTCCAGTGAGTTTCTCTCTTTGTCAAACCAACAGAATCGATTGACATAACACAAAATTTAAAAAAATCAGCAGCTAATAAATTGCTCGGTGTCAACTTCGCAGTGTGCATCTACACCATTACTCTGTAAGCCACTTTATAACGTGTGGCAGAGGGTACTTAATATGCTGTTGGCAACTACCTCATTTCCAAATCCCAATGCGAGTGGTTCACGGGAAGATTCACTGTTGGTAAGCCTCCGTGTGAGAGTGAATCTCTGATTTTATTTTGATGAACTTTTCGTGTGATATAGGGGCTGCTTAAAAGATACTTTTCAAACATTGGGAACGGGTCCTTTACACCAAAAGAATAAAAAAGGTTCATATAAATATAATCCTCTTCTAGCTTTGAAACAGAGATGCACTCACTGTATAAGGAACTATTGCACCCTTTCAAATGATGCGTGATGGTTTTCAAATAGTACTGCACACTTTCACAGTATGTTGTTGAAGAGTTCCTGCATCCAGGTGATCAGCTGCATAGACCAACTGTTTAAGGTGGCGCAAGAGATGATAATTCGAAGGTCTGAGATTTAGCAAACGTGCGAGCCACAGAACTGTTTTTTATCTGCCTAACCCACTGTCACGTTGATGCCAGCCATTGCATCTCAAACAGAGATTCAAATGTGCTAGAGCTCTGTCGTGCATAAACCGTATGTTTTTTCTTATCTGCAGGGGCACATCTTCTAGTAGGTCCTAAGAGTCCCTGCAGACAGCACCTGTAAGACATACTGGGAGAAAGTACGGCCCTACCAGACAGTCACCTACAATCGCAGCCTGCACATTAATCTTTAACTGATTCTGATGCCTAGTCTGAAATGTAGCACGAGGATTGTGATCAGTCGTTACAACCAGGTTGTGGAAATTTGTTATTTCATCTCTTCCAAATGTTTCCTCATCTGTGAACAAAACTGAAAAGACAAACAATGGATTAGAAGGTTGGGTAACAAACCACCAGCATAAGTTCCTCACGGTAAGTGATCGGCAGGCATAAGGCACTGTACACTGGGATTCACGAGTTGCTTGTGGAGTATCCTCCACGCTGAACTTTCAGATACACGTATCACACACACCAGGGCCATTTGTCTCGCACTGATACCTGGTTCTCGTTTGACAGCCCATAACATGTGCTCTTCCCGACAAAGCATACAGAAAGCACGTGGTCTAGCTCGATCGACGGTCTCCGGTGTTACGAATCCCGACACGGCACCGTGACAATACGCAGCACCGACGGTTAGGATGTCTCGGATGGCTTTGGTCTGGAAATGCCATCCGATACAACAGTGCAGCCTCACATTTATTACCATTCACACAGCCGTACATAATCGTAATCTTTGTCTGCTCACAGTATGAATACCCAGCTCTGTCTGAAAGAAGTACTTTCAGTTAATACACTATCTGTAGTATTTGTACACATTGGGCAAACTGAAGACAGACAAATGACCAATGTGAACAAATCTCTCTGACACCACAATGGCATCCAGGATACAATGAGACAAACAGGTTTACAAATAAGTGAAGTTGTTGGGTTGTATGTGGAAAAGTGCTAATCATCAACTTCCATTACTAACTTGAATTCAGACATACATTTATAAGAAATTTTTTTCTTAGTTTTGGAGTAGGGAACCTGTATCCAAAGTTGGTAAAAGTATTTCTGAAACTTCCTGTACATAATAGGAAGCAATATGTTGTTTGTTTCTTGTAGGAAATGAGCAGTAAAGCACCTCACAATGCAGAACACCTCTCTCACTGCGTCTGCTGCCGGAGGAAGCCGAGCACCTCGGTGACGCTTCCGTGCTTTCTGAACAAATGTGTGATAAAATACAATGCACTTGTTTCGATCTTCTAAATTTCCAATATCAATCCTACTGTGTAAGGGTCTCAGTCCAAAGAGCAACATCCAAGTATAGGTGAAAAGAAGACTTTGTAAGCTACCCCCCCTTTTTTTGGGGGAGGGGGAGGGGGGGGGCTGTGGAAATGCACTTTCCAATGATTGGCCAAGAGCAGTGCAGCTTCCAACATAATGCACTGGGTCATTTATACGTACTGTGAAAAGCAACGATGCTTTAATACTACCTTGCGGTATGCAAAAGTTCTTCATATCTGAAAATTTCCATCCATTAAGAATGACACGCTGTTTTCTGTTCGCTGGAAGTCTTCAATCTAATGACAAAAAGCATAAGAGAGTAGTTGAATCAAAATACTATTTAATAGGAACTATTACACAGATACAAACGCAATATGTGATACCATGATACACCAGCTGAATACATTATGTCATCAAAAGTACCCAGACACCCACAAAAACATACATTTTTCATATTAGGTGCATTGTGCTGCCACCTACTGCCAGGTACCCCATGTCAGCGACCTCAGTAGTCATCAGACATCATGACAGAGCAGAATGGGGAGCTCCGCAAAACTCATGGACTTCGAACGTGGTCAGGTGACTGGGTGTCACTTCTGTCATACGTCTGTACGCGAGATTTCCACACTCCTAAACATCCCTAGGTCCACTGTTTCTGATGTGCTAGTGAAGTGGAAACATGAAGCGACAATGTACGGCACAAAAGTGTACAGGCCGACCTTTTCTGTTGACTGACTGACACCGCTGACAGTTGAAGAGGGTCGTAATGTCTAATGGGAGGACATCTATCCAGACAGTCACACAGGAATTCCAAACTGCATCAGGATCCACTGCAAGTACTATGACAGTTAGGCAGGAGATGAGAAAACACGGATTTCATGGTCGAGCGGCTGCTCATAAGCCACACTTCACGCCGGTAAATGCCAAACGACGCCTCCGCATTAACACTGGGCGACTGAACAGAGGAAAAATGTAGTGTGGAGTGACGAATTATGGTACACAATTTGGCGATCTGATGGCAGGGTGTGGGTGTGGCGAATACCCGGTGAACGTCATCTGCCAGCGTGTGTAGTGCCGACAGTAAAATTTGGAGGCAGTGGTGTTACGGTGTGGTCCTGTTTTCCATGGAGGCGGCTTGCACCCCTTGTTGTTTTGCATGGCACATTCACAGCACAGGCCTACACTGATGTTTTAAGCACCTTCTCGCTTCCCACTGTTGAAGAACAATTCAGGGATGGCGACTGCATCTTTCAACACGATCGAGCACTTGTTCATAACGCACAGCCTGTGGCGGAGTGGTTACACAACAACAACATCCCTGTAACGGACTGACCTGCACAGAGTCCTGACCTGAATCCTACAGAACACCTTTGGGATGTTTTGGAATGCCGACTTCGTGCCAGATCTCACCGACCGACATCGATACCTCTCCCCAGTGCAGCACTCCGTGAAGAATGGGCTGCCATTCCCCGAGAAACCTTCCAGCACCTGACTGAATGTATGCCTGCGAGAGTGGAAGCTGTCATCGAGGCTAAGGGTGGGCCAACACCATACTGAATTCCAGCATTACCTATGGGGGGCACCATGAACTTGTCATGTAAGTCATTTTCAGCCAGGTGTCTGGATACTTTTGATCACAAAGTGTATTTATCAAACTTTCTGGAGACATTTATCAATAAAGGCAATCATATGATTAAACTGAATCTAGGTCATCATCAACCTCAATACAAGTGAGGTGCAACAAATCAGAGGACCTGAGGCAGGGAGGGGGCAGGGGTTGGCGGGTTAGTGGGTCAGTCAAGAAGCCATACATTCCTCAAGATGTTCCTCGTATGAACTTAAGTGTGGTTATCCTGCAAGAAAATACCATTTGTTCCCTGGTCATAAAGGATAGAACAACAGTGTTTATTACCATTCTAGCCACGTACTGCCGATCGTGAGCTTCCATTTGGCAATTACCAAATCGGCCCTGTTAACTTTTACAATAGGTCCACACACAGTGATTCTAAGAGTTGAAGAGGTGTAGGTCTCAAGAATTGCCCTACCAGTGACGTATGGCCAGGTCATCTACAAACACGTCGGTGACCGTCCCACTGCCACAGGCAGAAGTGTGGCCCTTTGCCGGACACCGCAGAATGCCACTCAGTGCCCCAGTTTCTATACCGTGCGAGTCCCCGTCGTCTGCTGTACGGCGTCGACAATAGACGCCTAATGGCAATTTGAGATCTGAGCTCGGCTTCCGGTCGACTGATCTCGACCGTTCGTGCCGACTCTCTGCCCGTATGCTCTGTTTTGATTTTGGCTGTCTATTTGTGAGACCCAGTCAAACAATCCTACAATCTTATGGTGGTGTAGTCGTTCTGGAAGGGACTGTGGCTACTCTCGTTGCCACACCGTTGTCCGGAGTGCATCTCACCGGCACCCCTTCTGCAGTCACTGCGCTACAGCCAGCTGTCTGCGAGTGGCTCCCTCGTCCCTCGTGTCAAATGATTCTCCTTTTCTCAAACTCTGAAAGACGGTGATAAACATTACACGCATATCCTTTTTGCACGCTCTGTCGTTCTCTCGACCTGCAGAATTTCGGCAACGTTACACGCCGTCCGGTACTTACACCGTTCTTCGTGTGCAGGAAAGCATTTTTCTGTAGTGAAAATAAGAGTGCGTAAGGATGAACATTCAATCGACATATAGTACAGGCACAGAAATACTGGAGAGTCAGTCTCATAGTGTTTATGGTGTAACAGTCTCTTTTTGTATCAGTGTACATAATGAGATTAGAGGAGATTTGGGAATATCGATTTGAGCAAAAATTACCAGATAGCCTGTGACGGAAGTAGGCAGTGGTCCTACCTCTGTCGTATCTTTCAGAATGTGACATTCACGTTAAAATTGCAACGTCGTCCGATGCAATCAAAACTGTAAATCTAGTAACATAATTCATTCTTATATTTTTTACTAAAATATAAAACTGACATAAGATTTATTATCAGTTTAATTTGAAATTATAATTTAAATTTATTGCATAACTTATCTTGAAAAAAAATTTCACACAAAATATGTAATAATACGAAAGTTTTTTGACGGAAAATAAAAAAAAAAAAAAAAAAAAAAAAAAAAAAAAAATAATTAACATTGCTGAACTGTGACTTATTTTATCTTCGTATTCGATTTGCCAAACAGTAGTAGTTGGAGGGTGTCGGTACACAGAAAGAGTACAGTGTCATTAATGGTGTGATGAGCTTTATTTGAGATGATTTAATTTGAGACAAAAAGTGAAAGAATAAAAGTTTATATTTTTTGAAGATCAAACACCTGCAAACAGTCATTTCATATTGCATATCTCAAAAATGGAAACCATTCCTCCAGTACGTGTGGAATCAATCTTGACGGATACTGAGCAACAACAGAGAAGACATCAAAATTTATAAGTTAACTCACTGGTCTAATTCATCACTCTTATTGCAAAATTTATTTTAGATTCAACATGTCCTCGAAACCAGCTGTTAGTGAGACATATAATCGGGCAAATACAAGTAACTATACAAATTACTATGTCTACGATAATAACAAATATTTCTTATGAATTGTACACTACTGGCCATTAAAATTGCTACACCACGAAGATGATGTGCTACAGACGCGAAATTTAACTAACAGGAAGAAGATGCTGTGATATGCAAATGATTACCTTTTAAGAGCATTTACACAAGGTTGGCGCCGGTGGCGACACCTACAATGTGCTGACATGAGGAAAGTTTCCAACCGATGGCTCATACACAAACAGCAGTTGACCGGTGTTGCCTGGTGAAACGTTGTTGTGATGCCTCGTGTAAGGAGGAGAAATGCATACCATCAAGTTTCCAACTTTGATAAAGGTCAGATTGTAGCCTATCGCGATTGTGGTTTATTGTATCGCAACATTGCTGCTCACGTCGGTCGAGATCTGATGACTGTTAGCAGAATAAGGAATTGGTGGGTTCAGGAGGGTAATACGGAACGCCGTGCTGGATCCCAACGGCCTCATATCACTAGCAGTCGAGATGACAGGCATCTTATGCGCACGGCTGTAACGGATAGTGCAGCCACATCTCGATCCCAGAATCAGCAGATGGGGATGTTTGCAAGAAGACAACCATCTGCACGAACAGTTCGACGACGTTTGCAGCAGCACGGACTATCGGCTTGGAGACCGTGGCTGCAGTTACGCTCGACGCCGCATCACAGACAGGAGCGCCTGCGATGGTGTACTCGACGACGAACCCGGGTGCACGAATTGCAAAATGTCATTTTTTCAGATGAATCCAGGTTCTGTTTACAGCAACATGATAGTCGCATCCGTGTTTGGCAACATCGCAGTGAACGCACACTGGAAGCGTGTATTCGTCATCGCCATACTGGTGTATCACCCGGCGTGATGGTATGGGGTGCCATCGGTTACACGTCTCGGTCACCTCTTGTTCGCATTGACGGCACTTTCAACAGTGTACATTACATTTCAGATGCGTTACGATCGTGGCTCTATGCTTCATTCGATCCCTGCAAAACCCTACGTTTTAGCAGGATAATGCATGACCGCATGTTGCAGGTCCTGTATGGGCCATTCTGGATACAGTAAATGTTCGACTGCTGCCTTGGCCAGCACATTCTCCAGATCTCTCACCAACTGAAAACGTCTGGTTAATGGTGGCCGAGCAACTGGCTCGTCAGAATACGCCAGTCACTACTCTTGATGAACTGTGGTATCGTGTTGAAGCTGCACGGGCAGCTGTACCTGTACACGCCATCCGAGCTCTGTATGACTCAATGCCCAGGCGTATCGAGGCCGTTATTACAGCCAGAGGTGGTTGTTCTGGGTACTGATATCTCAGGATCTATGCACCCAAATTGCGTGAAAATGTAATTTCATGTGAGTTCTAGTATAATATATTTGTCCAATGAATACCTGTTGATCATCTCCATTTCTTCTCGGTGTAGCAATTTTAACGGTCAATAGAGTAGTTATCGCGGGGAGGTTAGAAACGGTAGATAAGAAACACACCATCGTGGAACTCTGGCCATAAAACAACAGCCAATGAGTGAGGTTGAGGCGGGTGCACCAAATGCGGAGTTAGCTTATGCCCATATTACACTAGAGCAGTCACAAATGGCACTACAGTCGGCAGCTAGAGTACGTAAAGGTATACCGGCAGTCGGTCGACCGAAAATGGCCACAGGAGTTAGGTGAAAAGCTCACGGAATTTTAACCACTCGGCATAGCTTTAAGCCTAATGAGGTTTTATTTATCTTTTATTGGCACCGAGTACAGGGGAAGGGAAGGTGGTGACATTACAAACAGCCGTCCCACCACTAGACGTCGCACTCACCGAGCATCCAGTAGTTGTAGAATTTGCCCTTGTACTTGCTGCTCCTCAGAGGCACTTTGACGAAGTACTTGCTGAAGTACAGCTTGCAGTGTATCGAGTGCTGCCAGCTCTTCTCGTCACGCTCGAAGTACGGGAAGCGGCTCGCGATGTAGGTATTGATCTCCGTCAACCTTGCCCTCCTGCCAGAAAAACAAAAGAAAACAGGTGAATCCGCATGCTGATCACGAGTTGGAACTAGAGGCAGAGAGCATACTTTGGCACCTTTACCCCATGTCCAACAAGTCCTCTCTTAAATTTGTATAACAGAGAAATAAATAGTTATTTTATACGTTTCCCTGCCTTGAGACTGACAAGGGAACCTCCCCCATCGCACCCCCCCCCCCCCCCCCCATCAGATTTAGTTATAAGGTGGCACAGTGGATAGGCCTCGAAAAACTGAAGGCAGATCAATCGAGAAAACAGGAAGAACTTGTGTGGAACTATGAAAAAATAAGCAAAATATACAAACTGAATAGTCCATAGGAACATAGGCAACATAAAGGACAGAGTGACCTCAGGAGCGCCGCGGCCCCGTGGTTAGCATGAGCAGCTGCGGAACAAGAGGTCCTCGGTTCAAGTCTTCCCTCGAGTGAAAAGTTTTCTTTCATTATTTTCGCAAAGTTATGATCTGTCTGTTGGTTCATTGACGTCTCTGTTCACTGTAATAAGTTTAGTGTCTGTGTTTTGCGACCGCACTGCAAAACCGTGTGATTAGTAGACGAAAGGACGTGCCTCTCCAATGGGAACCGAAAACATTTCATCGCAGGGTCACAGGTCAACCAATTGCTCCACAGGAAAATACGTCTGATATATTCTATACGACACTGTTGACGGCACGTGTGTCACATGACACAGGAATATGTTGTCGACCCACCTAACTTGTACACTTGGCGAATGGGTAAAAAGATTCTTCTACCTTGCCTGATTTAGGTTTTCTTGTGGATGTGATAATCACTCAAAAAAAAGTGATCGCACCGGACGGACGGACGGACAGGTAATAATAGTCTGAAAATAAAAAATTAAATTTATCACTCGTGGGAAGACTTGAACCAAGTACCTCTCGTTCCACAGCTGCTCAAGCTAACCACAGGA